>NC_135154.1:2647272-3369772 GCF_050948215.1 Halictus rubicundus
TTATAGTGTTAGTTTTATTTTGAATAATGTTAGTTTTACATATTGGATACATATAAAGAAAAATAAATACGCGCGCGTCGTACAAGAGACAAACGAAAAAGACACACACTCTCTGAATACAGCGGTCAAAAACAAAAGAAACTAGAACGAAAGAAGGTCCACGAATTTTCTGGAATGGCGCATAATTTGAACATTCCAACACTCCCCCTAATTCGTGGGCCGACGCAGAATAATTCTATTCGCAAGGTACATGTCTTACAAATAAGCTTTAAGCTCTCAATTACATAGTTTCAACAATTCAACGCATTTTACATGTTTCAGTTTTGGCAGTGATTTCGTCAGTATATCAGCTGCCATGTCATTCGTAGGTTTATATTCAACCTTAATATGCCCTTGTTCCTGGGCCTCTCTAGAAAAATGAAATCGTATGTCGATGTGTTTACTTCTAGCATGATATATATTATTCGTACACAACGCGATTGCACTTTGATTGTCGCAATATACTTGTGTCTCTTTGGAAACAAATTTGGACTGCTTCATATGCTTCAATAACTCTCGCAAGTATACAATCTCTTTCGTTACTTCCGAGAGGGCTATGTATTCCGATTCCATGGTGGAAAGCGCGACACATTTTTGCTTTTTCGTCGCCCAGCTTATCGGTGCTCCACCCAAAAACGTCACAAATCCGGAACTCGAATGTCTATCCTCAAGATTTCCACCCCAATCAGAATCTACATACGCTTGTAATAACTTATTTGTCTTTTCGTACTTAATACTATAATCACATGTCCCTCGCAGATATCTTAATACGTGCTTTGCCATTTTCCAGTGTATAATTCTTGAGTTTTCGCAAAAACGACATAGAAAATTTACCGCAAACATTATATCTGGTCTAGTTGTATTTGCTAAATACAATAAGCTTCCCACTAATTGCCGATATGGTTTTTCTTTCATTTCGTCGATTTCCGAATCTGTTGGTGGTTTCAAATCTTTTACCTGTTGGTTCACATTAGCTTCTAGAGGTGTATTCGCAGTTTTACAATTTTTCATATTAAATCGCTCAAGTAAATCTTCTATATACAAACTTTGATTTAACTTTATCTTACCCTTTTGACCTTGTCTTTCAACGCGAATGCCTAAGATATTTGATACTGGCCCTAAATCATTCATGGCGAATTGCTTCTTTAGTAAGTCTTTTACAACTTTTAACTTCTTAAAATCAGCAGAGGCTATTAGCAAGTCGTCTACGTAGATTATTATTATAACATCACTTCCATTTGAGTTATCAACGTATACACTCGGATTTATTTCGGACTTAATAAAGTTAATACTTATCATATACTTATTTAATTTACTATACCATTCGCGACCTGCCTGTTTTAATCCATACAATGATTTCTGTAACTTACATACTTTATCTTCTTGTCCTTTCCTTACAAATAATATTGGCTGTTCCATGTATATCTCATCGGACAACTCAGCCTGCGTATAGGCCGAAACGACATCCATATGATGGACAAACATTTCATTTTCAACACTTATAGCCAAAAGTGCTCTCAACATCTCAAATCTTGCTACAGGCGCAAACGTCTCGTCATAATCCTGTCCTGGTATTTGTTGGTCTCCGCGTGCAACTAACCTGGCTTTAAATTTTTGAATACTTCCATCCTGGTTTCGCTTTATCCTGTAAACCCATTTATTCTTTATAACCTTTTTATTCGACGGTCTACTTACCAAACTCCAGGTATTGTTGCCCTTTAGAGTGTTGAACTCAGACTCCATAGCTTCTAGTCAGAATGATTTTTCTGACGAGCGCATCGCCTCCTCAACCGTTTTCGGTACTTTGCATTCGTGACATTTTGCAACATTAGCGCTATGATACAATTTTCGCGGTCTACCACGCCGTCCGGTTCTTTCCAATTTCGGTCGTCCGCAACCTCTGTTTCGTGGGGTAGGTTCCAACATTTGATTAATTTCCTGTTCTTCTCTTGCTGTTTCTTCCTCTTCTTCTTGAGAATCTTCAGGATCATCTTTATAGTTGTCTTCATTTATCATTTCATGCTGCTCTTCTTCCTTGTCCAGGTCCTCATACATGGGCTCTTTCGAATTCTCAATCATATCGTAGGTCAAATGTTCCAGTTCAGATTCTGGTTGCTTCTCCTTTTCGAAGTTCGTTGATTCTGGAATTTCTTCTATGAAACGTACATCTCTTCGTTTCACTACTTGGTTTGTTCCCTTTTTCCATAATCTATAAGCTTTTGCTTCCTGAGAATATCCGACTAAAATGTATTCTTCTCCTCTTGCTGCGAACTTGTTTCCTCTGTTATTTTTATTGAGTGCAATAGTTCGGCTTCCGAATGTTCTAAAATATCCTACGTATGGCTTCCTTTTGGTCCATATTTCAATAGGAGTTGCATCGTTTAACGCCTTGGTTGGGCATCTATTCCTAATGTATGCGGCTGCGCACACCGCCTCAGCCCACAACTCGTATGGTAAATTAGATTGCAACAACATACAACGCGCCATTTCTACTAGCGTCTGATTTGCGCGCTCAGCCACGCCGTTTTGTTGCGGTGTGTATTCCACACTCAACTCTCTTTGAATACCTTCTTGTTTTAAAAACTCATTGAAATTGCGAGATAGGTATTCTTTGGCATTGTCACTTCGAATCTTCTTTATTTGACGCCCTGTCTGCTTTTCAACGCGAGCTTTATACTCTTTAAATGCTTCGAAGATGTCAGACTTTTTCTTCAAAATTGCTACCTCAATGTATCTACTTTTGTCGTCAATAAAGGTTGCAAAGTATTTCGCTCCCCCTAGCGAACAGGTTTTAAATGGCCCACAAATATCGGTATGTATTAAATCTAAGACGTCGTTTTCTCTTCTTGTTGATTGCCTGAAAGGTTGCTGATGAATTTTTGCCTTCATGCATACTTCACATACTGGGTTTTCATTTTTCAAACACAATTCGTCTCTCAGTCCATCTACAATTTCTTTCTTTTTAAGTTTTCTTAAATCCTCGAAATTCAAGTGGCCCATTCTTTGATGCCATTTCATTAGATTCTTATTGCACTGTTGAGAGATCATAGCCGATTGCACTTGCTGTTCTTTTATCACATACAAGCCATCTTCCATCGTTGCTTTCATTACTGTTGATCCATCTTTGCGTCTCACGAGTGCATGATTTTCATAAAACACCACAGAATATCCATTGCTTGTAATACTCGACACAGATAATAAGTTGCTTTTAAATTCTGGAACATACATTGCTTGCTGTAATTTGATACTTTTTGTTTCTTTGGGAGTTTTTATATTTATGTTTATTTCTCCCTGTCCCTGCGAATTAATGCTATCTTCTGCTGCTGTATAAATTCTCGTTTTCTCATTGTTGTCCAGATTGTGGAACTTCTTTTCATCGTAGCACATATGTGTACTTGCTCCGCTATCCAAGCACCAAACTCCTGCTCTTCGTGTGGTAGTGCTGAAAGCAGTGGCTGTAAATGCATCCTGTGTCATTCTCTTATTTCCTAATTTTGCTTTTGATCTGCAATTTCTAGCAATGTGTCCTACTTTACCACATGTAAAACACTTAACTTCAAACTTCTTTCCTTGTTCATTGTGTGTAGTGCTTTTGTGTGTACCTTTCTTATATGAATTACCTCTACTCGACAGTAGTGCTTCTTCTGCGCCTCCTTCGTGTTCCCTTGTATTCTCAGCTCGTCTTGACTCCTCTTCGAGTATCTTGTTTCTTAATTCTTCTAAGGGTGGCATTTGCTCTCTTGATTCAATTGCTATACACAAAGTTTCATATTCATGAGGCAATGAATTCAACAACCAAATAGATAATAGATTTTCTGGCAATTTTAGCTCACATTCCTCTAGTTGTTCCGCTATGTTCATAAATTCATTTATGAACTGTGTCATGCTTTGATTTGAAGCTTTCTTTAGACGGTACAACTGCTTAAACAAAACGCATTGCCTCATTGGGCTTTTAGATTCATATTTTTCTTTCAATACTTGCCATGCATCTGCAGAGGTTTCTGCCCTTTTGACATAGTTGTATTGGTCAGGTTGTACGCTGAGGATAATCGAATCCAGAGCTTTCTCATCGTTTATAGTCCATGCCTGGTAGTTCTCTGCAGGTTTTGTAACGCTTCCATCTACGTACCCCCATAATCCATTGTAGCGAAGTATGCTCTTCATTTGGATTTTCCATGTATCGTAATTTGCAGAATTTAATTTCTGAACTTGGTCTACCTTAGCAATATTCATTTTCGATTCTTTTTGTCGAACACGTGGCACGTAGGATAACCTTACTTTTTTTTTTCGGTCACTATTCGCACATTTAATTACTCATATGTACTACCTGACTTTGAGTCTTCAGGGTCTCCTGGGCCCATAACCTGTTAGTTTTATTTTGAATAATGTTAGTTTTACATATTGGATACATATAAAGAAAAATAAATACGCGCGCGTCGTACAAGAGACAAACGAAAAAGACACACACTCTCTGAATACAGCGGTCAAAAACAAAAGAAACTAGAACGAAAGAAGGTCCACGAATTTTCTGGAATGGCGCATAATTTGAACATTCCAACATATAGCGACTGAATTACGGAGAAGAAAATATAAATCTCCAACATGTTCAACATTCACCATTAGTGCATGGTGAATGTCAACATTTACCGGTGTAAGTCAGAAATAAGGGTATTTAGCAAATATTTCGGACATACACCAAGCGACTATGTGAATGTTGACATTCACCGGTGAAAGTCGACATTCTCCAGATTTCGGTGTTTCACTGTAAGATATACACGTCGAACGCGCTTAACTGGTTAAGGTTGTCATATGATTCTTTTACGATAACATTGTTTCCAGAATTAAAGATTATTTTTCTTGTGTGTGTAGCATATAATATTTAATATTTAAACTGAGAGAGAACGTTTACATGTGGCGTAGTACACGGTCTACCGTTTTCTGTTGCGGAGAGTGAGAGGCGCGAGAGTGTCTCCGCTCCCGTCAGGCGCGCGTAGTCTATTAAAGTCTAACCTCAATACCTTCGTTTCTTGAAAGGTTTACACTTATTGTATTACCACAGACGAGTTATAAGGATAGACCTAACATCTTATGGGACTTCGTCGCGCATGTTCTGAAATATCGACTGTTCAAAAAATCAGAGGTTTTGATATGCCCTCTACGATTTAGATCGATGAGTTTAGGAATTATATTGAATTACAGGCATCGAAGGCGTAGTTGCCAAACCACATCGGAGAATATTCGTCGCATAGTTGCCAAATTACTGTTACTGCCGTGAATATTTCATGTCTGGTTTAAATACAATGATTTCTGTTTCTATACTCATTTTAAAGCTAAATAAATGCTTTTTCAATTTATATAAATAAAGTTTTATTTATTGATAGTAAACATAATAATAATTGATGTTGAAAATTGAAATACCTATTTAGCGCTATTTTTATCTTGAAATTGATTTATATGAACTGTTGTTGGTTCCTTTGAACGTTCTGCTATCAAATACAATTTTCAAAAGGACGGAAAAATATTCAAAAGATTCTCAACAAAAATTTTAATAACAGCTGTTATGCGAGGTTCCATATTCGTTGCAGCGTGTCTGTTATTATATGTTAACATTACATATACAATTATTAGTTCTTTTTTCCAAATATTTTCATAAGTTGTGCAAGAACTTATTAATTATAAACAATAAATCTGTATAAAATTCTGTTTATTGCTGATCTGACTTATCGTTAAATCGTACAAGCATACAGGAGTTCAGATTTAGTTGATCTCTTACCATTATTGTTATCAGTTTTGAAGCAATTGTTTATCAATAATAACAATATCGATGATAATAGACATGCCGCAACTTGTAACGAATATGGAACCTCGCATAACAACTGTCATTAAAATATTTTTTGACAATCTTTTGAATATTTTTCCGTCCTTTTTGAAAATTGTATTTGATAGCAAAAGGTTCAAAGAAGCCAACAACAGTTTATATGTACAGTCAACCCTCCTATAACGCGGTACTCTCAAAACGCGGTTTCCATATAACGCGGAGCTGAAATTGCGACAGCCCTCCTATAACGCGGTACTCTTACAGCGCGGTTTCCGTTCAACAACGTCCCATCAGTTCTTTCCGTGCACTCAATGAATGGTTTTAACTGGATATGTTTATATAAACATTCAAGCTTATCTCTTGAAAAACGAATGGGTGCCAAATCTCGATTTACAAGATGTGAAAAAAGGGCTAAATTTGGCTAAAGAATTAGAACTTCATTTCATTCAAACTGATCATTCAACGGTGCGCAGCGCAAAGTTTAAAAGAGAGTTAAGAAATTGCTTAGCTCCCTATAGAGAGGTTTTAGTGGTGTTAGAAAAAAAAGCTACAATCGAAAACCAATGCGAAGATGAACCAAGTGAGGAAGACATTTTGCCCATTAAAAGAAGGCGAGTTAGGCGACTCATATCTGACAGCGAAGATGAGTGTTGGAAGATTACATAATTTTACAAAAGTCTTTCTTGTTTTTGTTGGAAAACAGTTTTTTAGTTTAGTTTTTGTTTCATTCTTTTTTATCATTTCCTTATATGAACTCTTGAATTCAATAAAAATAATTTCCAATTTATCTTGTCTTTTGTATTTATTGGTCTCCATATAACGCGGTACGAATGATGTGATTTGTACTAATTCTGAGTTTCTTATAGCGCGGTTTCCATACAACGCGGTAGACGGTTTCCATAGAACGCGCTACGAATTAGCCTGGTTTGTACGGTTAAATCCGAGTTTTTTATAGCGCGGTTTCCATATAAGGCGGTACGCACTCACCGCGTTATAGGAGGGTTGACTGTAGCGCTAAATAGGTATTTAAATTTTCAACAACAATTATTATTTTGTTTACTATCAATAAATAAAAGTCTATTTATATATTTTGAAAAAGCATTTATTCTGCTTTAAACGAGTATATAAACAGAAAGCATTGTATTTAAACAGAGATAAAATATTCTGCTTGAATTAATAGCTAATTCCACAAAATAATACAGTGATTATTAATAATCACATTTTTATTAATTGTCTGCAATTAAAAGATCAGTACCTAATATGTAACACAGGATGTAATAAATAGTACCATTTTATGTATTTAGTACAGTAAACTATATATTATTTTATGTATTTAGTAATTAATACAAGTGGGATTCAGAAAGTACAGACAGTCTCAAGAAAAGATATGGTATATTGATACATATTATATGTGTACATCGACCTGTTCGTTCTCACTTCCAAAGATAATAATTACTGGCTATTTAGTCGTTGCCGCTCGCAATTATACTTTCCTGACAGGGACTGGATGGGTTCTGAAAATAGCTGTTTCAAACTGTTATATATCGGTTCTGACTGAAACAGTTACGAAGAACCGAAATGATGTTGTAACTGTTACGAGAATATCGGTTCTGGCTTATATCGGTTACGGTCACGGTTCTGGAGAATCGATATTATTTCGGTTCTATAACTGTTATTTTTCTGTTTTGGATTTCGGTTTCGGTTTCGGTTCTGTCATTCTGTATTCTGTAATGTATAGAAATTTGTTTCTATATTAATTATTTGATTTATTATTTAAATAATAATTTATTGTTAAAATAATAATTTAAATAAATCAATTTTTGTAACGACCAAAGAACATGGAATATATTAGGTCGTGTAATATGAAATGTCGAATTTCTTATCCTTTGCAAAGTCCCAACAGTTCTCTGTAAGTTACTGTTATTTTTGTTTACTTTTGGATAAGTAAAAAACGTTTGAATCTAAAAATTAATTTTTCTTCTTCATTGAATAATACGTCATTTCATATTACACGATCTAACTCTTTCATATTACAATGTATGTAAGCATACAATGTTTTTTGTCGCAACCTCGCTCGCGTTCGTCTTCTAAAAACAAATTTCTATATATTATAAAAATTAATTTATTTAAAAATTGTCTAAATAATAAATAACAGTAAATAACTACTTAAATAATAAGTATATAAGGCCGAATACAATACAGAATACAGAATGACATAACCGAAACCGGAACCGAAATCCTGAATCGAAAAATAACAGTTATAAAACCGAAATAATATCGGTTCTACAGAACCGTGACCGTAACCGATATAATCCAGAACCGATGTTCTCGTAACAGTTACATCATTTCGGTTCTTCATAACTGTTGCGAGAACAAATTCCAGTCCAAATGATGTCGCGTTTGGACTCATTTTCATCAGGAAAATCCCCTCCATTCGCCCGTCATAATTTTATGAAGATATATTGAAAAATCTGAAAGTTTAAACTTTCATTCGTGCGCGATTCTCCATCCGTTTTCATTGTATGCCGTTTGTCAGTCGCCGGGTCTTCGACGTTCAGCGCTCGGCAAAAGTTATTCGAAGATTTATTCGAAGTCTTCGAATAAAAGATACAGATAAAAGATGAAAAAATTATTCGAAGTTCGAATAAATCCGCTTTGAATAAAAAAAATTATCTTTTTTCGTCGGATAAATTCTCATCGAATAAAATTATTTATTCGATACTCGTCGAATAAAGGTACTTTTTTAATTCGAACCTTCGAATAACGAATAAAATTTTATTATTTTTTATTCGTTATTCGAAATTTTTATTCAGATAAATATTTTGCCCAACTCTGTTTTCAATCCCTACGTTTTCACACACATAATACACTAATTCCCACTCGCACCACAATCACAACATATTAGCAACTTTGACAACTGATCATATTCATTTTTTTATTTTAAATCATTTCTTTACTTATTTTACAGTTTTGAGTTTTAAATTATAATATTTAAAAGTTGCTTATTATTACAAAACAGAGGGGTACTAAAAACAATTAAAATTTTTATATGAATATGATTACTATAATTTCAAATAGTTGCCTTTCCTTCATCTCAGTTCCACTATTACTTTTTAAATTAAATTATTTAATTTTTTAACATATTACACATTAAAGTAATTATGTTAACAGGATGGGCCGCGTGAAGGCGTGAAAGAAGGTCTTTACCATCCCAGAATATGTTAAATGTTCATAAACACCCATAAACATTCATCGAAAAAAGGCAAACAATTCAAGCAAATCACATGCTGTTAAAAAATGGAAAAATCTTGTATAGAAAAGTGGAACACTGAAAATACTCATAACAATATATACACATGTATGTAGGATCTCGGGAAAAATGAGGGCACCGCCGCCGCGGGAATCGAACCCCGGCCTCACTAGTGGTAGCCGATCGACTAACGCGCTCACCCACGGAACCCTCCCATTCCCCCCGATCTTCTACATACTTTTGATCTGGGGGTCCTGATCCCACATGTACATATATACATTGTCACGTTGCCCTGATTTTCTGGCCCGTCCGACGCACAGAGTGGTATTTGGGCCGAAAACCTGGCCAAAAATATTTTCTTGTTTTTCTTACGTGATACAGTTCGTTTATGAATAAAAAAGTCATTTCTAACTACATACTAGTAATAATAAGTATATTTATGGGTGTTTATATGTAAAACTAAGGCGTAGTGCAGCGTCAAGGCCGCCACAATTTATATAGGCAGCTACGAATAAAAAAAAATGTTTTTTTTTAATAAAAAAACATAAAAACACGAATAACATATAATAAAAATATACAATTCGTATAAAATTACATTTTATCCACATATTCTTCGTCACAATCATTTAAATCATCTGGTTTCAAAAATTCCAGTGCTTCTTTTGTAAAGGACTGCTTTTTTCTATTATTTTTACGACTTATACTACTTAAGTAGGGGTCCGAAGTCAACAAGAGCCTATTCAGAACATCTTCATTACATTCCGTTCTGGAAAATTTTCGTGAAAATCTTTCCCTGTACTGGCGGAAATCCTTGTTCCTGGCTTCCGCAGCTTCTTCCGATAACTGGCCGATTGGCAACAAAGCATGTGTTATAACAATTGCTGAGTGTGTTAAAATTTGATGCACTGTTGGTGACATTGGTGGCCGAGAATATAAATTTACGTAGTGCTTCGCCGTATTCATAGTGTATGTAGAGAATTTTTCCACGTCTATTTCGAAGCCAGAAGATAACACTTCTACTATTATTTTAAATCTATTGATTAGTTCGAAGTTTATCCCTGTGATAGCAGTTGCTTCTTCTGGATTGCTAAAAAATTTACGTGACGTATTACCATCATTGGTATTACCGTATCCAGCTTTCGGTATGTCCACCAGCAATCCCATTTTTCGCGAAATTCTTTCTGCACGTTTCGTTTTGCAGTTTGGATTTTGGCTTGGTCACTTTTTAATGTAACGCGACACGTATGTACTTCTGCCTTTAATTTGTAGGACAGATGCAGCAGAAATTCAAAAAACCTAATTTTGGCGTGCAATATTGACAGCCCAAATTTAAATGTTTCTGGTTTTTCTGTGCTTACGTTTGTCAAGTCATTAAAGCTTTTTGATGTTTTTGATGTTTGACATATGTAGCAGCGCATAGTCGAAGTAGTGTTAGTGGCAGCATTGCACACTTTTCCATCTACCATTGTTGGCAGTAATATGTGTTTTATTCTTACATTTCCCTCAATATTTGTCGCTTGCAGATTTCTGGTCTGGCTTTCCACGTATTCCATCTCCTCATTAGTGATGTCTTTATTTTCTTTTACAAACCTCATTCGGATAGGCCTGCAAAATCTTGGTGACGATGGGATGGGGTTCTGCCATATAATTTGTTTCTCACACATTAGTCTCAGTGGCACAAGGGAACTCAGAAAAATGTAACCATCACTGTCGCTATAGTTTTCAAATTTTTGCTTATATTGGTTTTGGTTGGATCCATCACAACCCCACTTAAATATAAGCACAAAATCTTTGTTCTCACTTTGCAAGTTCTCGATGACTGGTTTCAAATATTTACACAGCCTAACAGTTGTATGATCGACCAAATCTTGCAATTTCACCTCGGCAAAAGTTTCACCAACACTTTTTGGTGGGTAACTATCTTGCTTAGCTTTTTGTAGATACGTATAACATGGATATACATCTCTGTTGGCCTGATGGATCTCCTCGTATTGACTCATGGTTAAATTAGCTTTGACGAATATTACCAGAGCCTCTTCTGGCAAGTGTTTCTTCGTAGTAGTTTTTTGAATACCAATAGCGGCTGCTTTACGAAATTTCGCTGCTCTAGTTGGAGATTTAGTAATATCTTGAATTACTTTCGCGGTGTCAATATTACCTGCAGCTCGCTGACTTATCTGTGTCGCGTATGTCAATTCATCGAGAGGGACATTCGTTCTAAGCTCCATTGTCTTGCGCCGCTTTGATCGGTCACTTAATTCTATAAATTCTTTGCTTGGTCGACCTTTGGAACTGCGAGGAACGGGGGCAGCAGGTAATGAAAGGGCCTAGCCGATTAAGATGGTCAAAACTGCCCTTAGAGGTTTTTCAATGATTAATGAACCATTCGAAAGCTGACCCAGAAAAACCCCTCTGAGCAAAATTTCAACCCCCTATCTTGCCTGTGAGGGTAGTTACAGGGTAAATTAGATTTCGCGCTTTTCCGCGCATTTCCCACACTCTGATGCTTCCTAAAATTCTGAAAAAAATGTGGCATATTTTGGATCGGAGATCAGAGAATCGAGGAAATATATACTGCGAAACTATTTTTGTATGTATTTTAGTTAAAAATGTTATCTCAATATTTTTAAAACATTAAAAAAATGTTGTTAAAATCACATGAATAAACCATATAAGAAATTGAAAAAATAAAGATGTATGGAAAAAAAACTTAATAGCTATTAAAAATTCACTGTTGGAATTTATTTCATAAATAGAACAAAATTCATCTGTTATTTCTTTAGAAGGAAGGATCGTTTGAATCGGCTTTTGATATACATTGTATCTGCAGTTAATATACATTGTATGTTGTCCCCGGCATGGGACAACGCGCTTTTAGAGAATCTATTGAAATATAAATTCTATTTCGTATACAGATAAAGAGTTTAATTTATTATATATATCCATATCCCAATATTCACAATCACAAATTATCAGGATTACCGGCTACGGTTCGGGAAATTGAGGATTGTTTAAATAACTTGTATTCTTATTTTCAAAAACATTAATTTATTCAATATTAGGTGCTGAATCAGATATTTTTTACAAATAGGGATTTTATATAGTTAGCGCTGTCACGTTGCCCCGATTTTCGGGCCCGTCCGACGGGAGAAAACCTGGGCAACGGCGGGTTTTTACAGGCCGTGAGGCCGGGCCACGCTCGGCTGCGCGATACGTGGTCCACCCGTGACAAACGGTATCTCGTAGGCTCTATTTTCCCGACGGATCTTACAAGGTTCGAGACTTGACACGGGCGCCAGATACTCGCAAGTGTCACACGAACAATTCGTAACGAACGCGAGACGCGAATTATCACACCGAACCTACGAGAAGCGCGCAAGGTCCCGGATAGCGGCAGCCTAGGCCAGGATTCTACGCGGAGGGAATACGGGACGTTTCCCGCGGCGGAAAGGTTTCTCACATTGAACCGTACACGACTGTGGGCTTCGAGTTAACATTTATTTGATCCGGTTTTTACAAGGAGCTGCCGGGATCGCCCGGCAGCGGTGTAAACGAAGCCCGCGCGATTTTACAAGCTTGTACAACAGGTAGACGGTCGCTCGCGCTTTTTGCACCCGGATATGCTTTTCTACGCGTCGAACTCGATCGCGGGCGCGATGTACGGCAGCCTCTATCGACAATTAGCCGGTTGAGAAGCGACCGGGTTCCGATGCAATACGCGGCAGCAAATTCTAACTGACTGTGGCCGTCGGAAGTAGTCGGAAACAGCGCTACGGCATCCGTCACGTCGTCCCATCGTAGGACATCTCTAGATCGGCCATTCTCACAAAAAATCAGCCACGGTACGAGTCCCCCGCGGACCCGCGACTCCGCGTTACAAATCCGGCGACGTACAACCGTATCGAGTCGGTCACGCGGCCCCCCGCTGTCCGGCCGGATCCGCGTTCAATCAACCCGTCCGTGTACCGACCGACGGCCTCACCCCCTCGCGATCCTATTCTAATCGCGATTTTCGGCGAGCGAGGATAAGTCTGGACGCGACTCGAAGTGCGACCGATTCACAAAAACGCCAACCGAGCCAACGCGAAAATGAACAAGGTACGAAAGCCTGATCGGCACTTACCACTCGGCAATGCGGTTTGTCGACTCTTCCGCTCGCCCCATGTTCGGCAGCTCAACCCACGTTCGTCCCGGCAGCAGCAAGAACTCAAAGTACTGATTGACTAATCGACTAATCGCGACTCAAAGTACTGATTGACTAATCGACTAATCGCGACTAAATGTGGTGGCACAGTGACCCATTTCACGAAGACTAGCTAACGCGGAAGCGAGGCGTCCCCCACTTTCCTAGTTTTCCCTGCTCCCGCGTGACGCTCGGACCTATCACTAGCTCTCGCGCGGCAGGGCCGCGCCCGGCGGTCCGGGGCCCTCGGCATCGAACTTATTGGCTAACGCTTCAAGATGACTCGCGTTGATTGGCCCTTTCCCGCGGAGGAAGACGTCGAGCCGGTCCCTCGGTGGACCCGTTAAATTTTTCCGTGGGCGAGGCGGCGACGAGGTTGAAGCGATGTTTTCTCCAGGTCCAGAATCCTCGGCGACGCCTCCAGGTTGATAAACCCGGGCTCGGCGTTTCCCTCGATGTTTTCCGACGGGTGTCCCTGGTAGCCACCCTTTGAGCGTTTTTTCCTCAAATTTTCCGCGCTTCTGGGAGAAGAGAAAAGAATCCGGGTCCCCCTGGGACTCGGCCACGGACCTGCAACTTCTCGTCTCGCCAAGTGGCGCGGCGTTTAAAACGCGTTATTCTCCAAACTGGGTATCGGATTTTCCCAGGGAGAGCGATCGCGACAGCCGTTATCGCGGCGGTGCCGCCAAAGGGGCGGCCCGGTCTCTAGGTTTTGATCCGGAGGGACGTGGACAAATCTGCCACGTCACAGCGCATATACTAGAGGGCTTACAAGTGGTTTCGTTTTATGACAATAATAACTATAATGTTAGTATTACCGAGTCGCTGGTTTTCTGAATCGCTCGCAAGTCAGAATCGCTGATTTTTAAGAATCCCTCGCAAGTTGGGGTCGCTGCGCTGGTTTCGGAAGTGCGCTCGCAAGTCGAACTCGCCGGGTTTTTTAGAAGTCGCTGTGCTTTGTAGGGGTCACTGGGCACTTTTTTAAAAAAACACTTCACGGCACTTTTTAAAAACCGAAACTGAACTGACGTTAAATTTTAACGGAATGAACTGGCGAAACTGTTTTATAACTTGACAGACTGTTAATAACTAAGCGACGTATCTAACGGAACGAACAATTTTAACGGAATGAACTGAATGAACTATCGAACGTAACAACGTGACGAATCGAGCTGAGCAAAACTCTATAACGGAATGATCAATCATTAAGGGGGGTGGTTCCCTTTTATAAGTTGGACAGTTCATTGTTTCACTAGGATGCTGACTCAGGAGTCTCTACTTTGCATTATTTAATCTTCTAATCTTCTTGATATTTTCTAGCTAATGTATCGTCACTCTTACCATGAAGTCAACATCCCTTCTTGTAATTTAGTATAATTGGACACCCTTTTTGTTTATTCGCAGGGTGTAACCGATCTTCACTGCGTGTTTTGTAGGAAGATAAATTTGAAATCGATTTGCGCGCTATCTTAATTCTATTTGTTTATTCTCCTCGCGTGACATCATTGGATTTGAACAATAGTTCATAATATATCTTTATCTGAAGTTTTATTTGTCTTATTCATTAGTGGTCGAACCACCGGACGTGACAACAACTTCTAAAATTTTTTTCATGTTCGGGATCTCCCGCCGGAACCAAAAATCGCGAACTTTCTTCCTGATTGCAAGAATGTCTGAATCCGAAGTTTTCTTCAAAATGTTCATACGTGGCCTTTTTTTTATTAGGTGATGATTCATTGCCGGTCGCCTTGTCCGCAATTGTTTTTTTAATTGTTGTGCGCCCAATGCCTGTCATCTCCGACAGACGCGCAAGAAGATCTATAGGTCGTATCACGAACGTTGTGACGCGTCCCGGAGTTCATGCGCTTCATTTTGTCAAGATATCGAATTATCGAGTTGCTCTGACTGATTCACTCTGCGGAGACACTGATCTTGATCCGCAGAGTGACTCCGTCCACGTGTACGCATTACAAAGAAGCCGATTTTGTTTGTGTCACGGTGCGCGGTGGTAACGCGAACACTACTGAGACTTCGGAGTTTGTTAGAATAAGACGTATCTTATTCTAGGAGGACTCAGGATAGACGTAATGCGTTCAGTGAGATTTTTAGTATGACAACTGGTCATGGCTTTATTTGAGGGTGCTTATATATGTGAATTTTGGGCGAGAGTGGGGGTTCTTTCCCATGTTTTGACGAATGGGGAAGAACCGGGTGTTCGTATCTTACCGCGTCGGAGAAAGCGGGGTGTTCTTATCTTATTATGTCTAAAAAATGGTTATAAGATAGAACCGGGTGTTCTTATCTTATCGCGTCGGAGAAAGTGGAGTGTTCTTTATCTAAGAAATAGTTTTTTAGATAGAACCGAGTGTTCTTATCTTATCGGAGGAAAAAAGGGGCGCTTTTCCTTATCTCATATAGAAATAGTTTCAGAGGAAAAGGTCTTCCTAATCTTACGACCAAGTGTTTCTATATAAAATATAGGTTCTGGTTGAGATTAGGGTGTCACATTCCCCCCTTTTTAGACTGTTTTTTCCCCTGAAAAACTATTTTGTAAATTTAATGCGCTTGGGTCTCTCTATGAGTCTAATGGTGGGTTCTTGGAATTTCACGGTTGGGGTTCTATGTACGGGTCTGAAGAAGTCTTCATCTTCTGGTGGAGCAGTCGAGATTGTTGTTTGTCGTCTGTCGCCTTCGATGGTGGCTTTGCTGGAGATGCAGCAGATGTTTAGGGTCAGTCCTCCACAGGTCTTGAGCAGGTGGAAGGCCCCACATTGGTTGAGCCCGTAGATGAAACAACCTGCGATGGCGATGTATCCTGTCCATTGGAGTATGGACCATCCGGTTGACGTCCACGTTATGATGCGTTTCATATTTCGGAACTTGCTTATTTTATTGTCTAGACTATCTAGTGAAATTTCGAAATCGGTGTATGTTCGTGTGAGAGTAGGTGCTTGTGGCAGCGTATCTCGAATGTCGTCGAGATTTACAATGTTAAATATTTGTGTTAAGTTTAGCTCCTGCCCAGCAGCAGCAGCAGCAGCAGTCACGAAAGGAAGTCAGGATCCCCGTGCGTACACGCACGCAGATCATCCCTACTGGCCCACGTTACGAGCTGGTGCCAATCACCCTTTCACCAGTCATTCATAACATCGCCCGTATACCTGCCCGCGACCCGAGGAAGAAGCTGTACCCGAAGGTGAACGTCAGCGGTGTAAACAAGGCCATAAACCAACTCCCCGTCAACGGCAGCAGCGAGACGATAGGGCAGCGCTGGTAAGTGCCGGAATTGCCATTATATCGCGAATCCCGAGTCATACGACGGACGTACGCGCCGCGTGGACCGAAGTCGGGTAATTAGCGTCTCGATCCGCGGTAAATCTCGCGATCCCAAAAAGGAGAGAGAGAAGAGAGACAAATGCGAGCCGCGGGACGTAACAATTTGGTGGCAGCGGTGGGATCCGCCTGACATTCGCGATGGCTACCCCGGCCGACAACACGCGCTCTCGCGCCCTTACCCAGGACGAACTCGCAGCATTACAAATCCAATTAGAGAATAAAGAAAGCCGTCTCCGCAGAGAAGCCGCCGCAACGGAAAAGAATCGCGCTCGCCTCGAAAGAGAATTTAAAGCAGCAGAATTGGAAGTCGAACGCGCTCCCGAAGAAATTCAACGTCAAGCCGACGAAGAACGCGAAGCAGCCCAAAGAGAAATTGCCGCTCTACGCGACGAACTTTTAGCCCTTAAACGCGAAAGAGATAATTTTCCCGGGATTCCGCGAAACGACTCAAATTCATCACGTATAGGATACTTCGGAGACGATCGCTCACATGACCAACGCTCGCAAGATAGGGACACTGCGTCCGACAATGAAAACGCGAGCGTTCTAATCAAGGCCGCGATCGACGCCGTACCTAGCTACGACGGAAATAATTTGCCAGTATTACAATTTACGCGAGCATGCAATCGGGCCCGCGATTTAATTCCTCCAAACGCTGAAAGGACGTTAACTAAATTGATCGTCAGCAAACTTCGCGGCGCCACATATTCAGCCGTCGAAGACAAAATATTAAATACGGTAACAGATGTTTGTAATAGACTAAAAACCGTATTTGGTTCAGATCACACCGTGGATCATTATCGATGTGAAATGACTAATATCACAATGAAGCCGAGCGAACATATTTTACACTACATCAGCCGAGTAAAGGATCTTAGGACCGCGATTATTGACTGCGACCGCGACGCAGATATCGACAATATTGATAATCTCACGCGGCGTAGTTTTATCCGGGGATTGACGCCCGAGCTACGAACGGAAATACGATACATGCGGAATGACTTATTAGACGACGTGTTCGATGAGGCCATGGCTGTGGTTTTGCAATGTTTTATGTTGAAATGTTCTTCAAATTGTTGCATGAGTTCGCATAAAAAGTTAGATCCTCTGTCTGTTAGAATATGTTTAGGTGAAGAGAATATATAGATGTAATTATCGATTAATTGTGGAATTATTGTGGCGGCTTTTGTATTTGGGAGAGGTATAAGTGTTAGATATTTTGTCAACATGTCTTGGATCGATAGTATGCATTGATTCTTATTTCTAGTTTTGGGTAGGGGTCCGAAAATATCCATAGCTATTTTGTCGTTTGGTTCTAAGGGTGTGTCGGGGATTATTGCTAATTCCTTCTGTCTGATGTGCGTTAGTTTTTCAGTTTGGCAGGTTTCGCAATGACTGATAAAATGTTTCACGTCGTTATCTAGGTGGATCCAGGAGTGATTCTGTCTAATCCGAGCGATCGTTTTATTTTCCCCGAAATGTTGTGTCGTGTAAGCGTTGTGTGCACCTTTAATAATTTCGAGTTTATCTTCTTCTGTATAATCTCTAGGAGGGGATTTAGAGAAGGATATGTTTTTACCAGGGTATTTAGATTGTAAATACGTGAGAATAAGCTGAATGTGTACCATATCGAGCCCGGAAAAAGTTTTGTCGTTTATACCAATTTTTTGGGTAATCAGAATCTATAACTATATTGTGTAAAATATTCAGCCAGTTTTCTTCGTTGAATCTACCTAAAGTTTCTTTCGGAATTTGTGTCCAGTGTCTCGCGTTTGGTTTCTTAGTTAGGGAAGTTGTACAAGGATTTTGTTTCCACAAGAGGTAATCGTTGTAGGATAAAGTTATTCTATTTAGAGGTTCCTGTTCGATAAGTGGGGCTGGTTGGTGAGTTATACCGGTTGAGGTGGAAGCAATCGGTTCTTGGGGTGTTATACCGGTGGATGTAGAAGGGACGGGATTTAAAATAGTTGATTCGATTCTTGGTGAGTTTGTAATGTTGTTGAATGTCTGTAAGTCTTGTTCGTTAAGGTCGTCTAGGGTTTCAGCTATCAACTGGTCAAGTTCGTCCCGTGTCATGTGGATTCTCGAAAGGGCGTCAGCTGCCGGATTGTCTTTCCCTTTAGTGTACTCTATATCATATGTGTATTCTTCTAGCTTTAATCTCCATCTCATCAAACGCGAAGAGGGATCTTTAACATTCTGCAACCATTTCAGGGCTTGGTGGTCAGTACGTATCGTAAATCGTCGTCGTAGTAGGTATTGTCTCAAACGTTTAATGCTCCAAACTATTGCCAATAATTCTTTCTCGGTGGTTGTATAATTTTTCTCGGCCAGGTTAAGAGTTCTAGAAATGAAACAACAAGGGTGTCCGTCTTGGGATAATATCGCGCCTAACCCTGAGGTTACATGAGGTTAACAATTCTCCAGATCCCCTTTGTCCAGATCTAACCCATGTATCGCCATCATCGTTTGTTACAATCGGGTAACATTGCTCTCTGCAGCAATTCATTATTGCTTTGTGTAGTTCCTTTTTGTAGCTACGACAGTGACAAGAAGCAGGTATCAATCTTTCTTCTGGTGTAACACTTGTATCCCAGCCACTGTAATCCAGACATATAGCAGCTATTTCAGCTTCGTCATAACTGCTCTTAAGTACAACTCCAGATTGCAAATAAGGCAGTTTTGTCAATAGTGCGTCCTTCTCACTCCCATGCCTCTCCCACAAAGCTCTAAGGACATTCCCTTGCCTCATTACTGGTGTGCCCTCTCTATACATAATATCAAAATCAAAAGCTTGTAGATAAGCCCACCATCTATGAACACGTGGGGTGATGTCGATTTTATTTCTCGAGGCTTTGAGGGAGTTACAATCGGTAATTATGGTAAATTGACGTCCTTCTAAGTAATGGCGAAAATGTTTGATAGCGTTTACCACGGCTAGGGTTTCTAACTCATAGGAGTGATACCGGGATTCAGGTCCTGTGGTACGCTTGCTGAAATATTCAACGACATGAAGTTTACCGTCAACCTTCAGAAAGAAAATTGCGCCATATCCGTCGGCACTTGCGTCGGTGTGAATTTTAATTGGATAATCGGGGTTGAAAATAATTAGAACCGGTTCGTTTGTGAGAATAGAGATAATTTTCTTACGGATTACTTCATGCTCAGGAGTCCAGCTAAGTTTACTTTTACCATTGTTGATTAAGAGAAAAAGGGGTCGCATGATCTGAGAGAAATTCGGGATAAATCTTCGAAAGTAAGACGCGAGCCCGATAAACTGTCTCAACTGGTAGATGGTTTCCGGGGGCGGTAGTTTGGTCAAGGCCTCGACTTTTCGCGGATTGGGCATGACCTTCCCGGAGGAAACTTTGTATCCGAGAAATTCAACACAACTTTTCAGGAACGAACATTTGGAGAATTTCAACGAAAATCCGGCTTTTGTCAAAAGGTCCAATACAGTGCGCAATCGCTCTAACCCTTCATTTACATCTCGCGAGGGAATTAAAATGTCATCCATGTAGACGATAACGTAGGAATAGACAAGGTCGTCTAAGGCCCTAGTAACAGCACGCTGGAAAACACTCGGGGCATTTCGTAAACCGAAAGGCATTTTCAAGTATTCATACTGACCATCCGGTGTCACAAAAGCAGTAAGTTCTATACTATCAGGGTGTACAGGAATTAAATTGAATCCACTAGCACAATCAAGACACGTGAAATAATTAGTATCGGCTAGGCGAGCGATTTGATCCTGAATCAAGGGTAAAGGAAACCGGTCAGGAACTGTGTTATGATTTAGTTCGCGGTAATCGACGCACATGCGATCCGACCCATCACGTTTCTTTACAAGCAGGATGGGACTTGCAAAAGGCGAACAGCTGGGTCGTATGATACGGGCCTCTAACATTTCGTTTATTTTATCGCGCACTAATTGTCTCTCGTCAGGGGAGAGCCGATAGGGTCTACGTTGGACAGTTTTAGTAGGATCAAGTAGCCGTATTTTAAGCTCACCGGTAGTCACACGTGTACGTGGCAACCCATCGATAAAAGTTTCAGAGAATTCGTTTAACAAATTCGATAACTGGACCTTGTGTTCAGGAGGTACGTCGGTATCAATCTTATCAAGATCAAAGGGTTTAGAAACCTGACAATAATCTACCACTTTAATTTTGGTTATCGAGAAACTATTCGCGGTCATGGTAATTGAAAACCCCTGTTTTAAAATATCGCGCCCGAGCATGACGTCATACTTCAAACAGTTGTCAGGTACTGCATGAAATAGAACCTCAAAAGTGTATCCTTTAACCGAGACCTCGCTTTGAATCTGGCAGGTACTAAACACGTTTGAGTTACCTATTCCTACGATCGAAATCACCGTACTATGGCGCGTACCAGAAAATCTAACCGCGGTTCCTTCCTTGATCAGAGAGCACTCGGCGCCGGAATCATAGCAAAATGAATACGACTCACCCGATTGTGTCAGCTGACTGGTCACGGGTCGGACTTCGCACGCATCGACTCGACGTTCGGTGTGCACGGCGTTGCTGCCGCCGCTCGTCCGGAATGACGTCGCACCGCTGCCGTTGTTGGTCGCTCCTGACCTGGTACTACGAGTCGAGATGTGTCCCCTTTCACCGCACCGATAACACGTCACACTGTTCTTCGATTCGGGCCTTGCCGAACTAGTATTAGCAGGCACTTGTCCTCGCGCCATCCTCTTGCGACATTCGGCGGCTTTGTGTCCCAGCTTACCACAGCAATGACACTGAACAGAGTTCGAAGGCGTTGGTTTATAACGCTTATTCTCTGGAGACGGTTCCGGCTCGGTAGGGTTGTATTTGCGTTTAGCGGTTTAGCGGTTTCTGGTGGTGATATCACTCGTGAAGGCCAGGTGGTGCAGACGCCGATTAAACTGTGCGGTATGCGCAAGCACAACTGATACGGCGACCTCCTCAATGGTTTTCTGCGACCAGCGTGACGTAAGGGTGGTCATAAGGCGGCTAGCGTATGCAGCAAGACACTCGTCATCCTTTGGCCGACCGTTCAAAAGGTTGATCACTGTCGCGGCACATGTTTCGATCTAAACGTAGCGGGCGAGGAAAATTTCCTTAAATTGCGCCCATGTCACGCCAGCGAATGACACCTGCGACAGCCACGTGGATGCCGATCACTTCAATGCCTTGCTCAGTGCAATGACAAGCGCTCCTCCATCCAAGGGTTTTTCCGCCATGCAAACGTCAATCGTTGAACACCAGGCACGTGGATCGGCGTCAGGTGATTCCGGATTGTACTGTGGTAACGAGACCACCGGCGCACAAATGAGTTTGATGGACTCGATAAAGGTCGATGCACATCTCACCGGCCGTTTTTTCCCCGTTTATAAGCATTTTGGGGTCCGGGACAGCTATTAGAGAGGGTTCGAGAGGCTCGGAACAAAGGCACAGCGTGTCCTCTGCTACCAGAACCCCAGGGGTTCGCTGCCCAATGCTTCTCGACGAGAATGTTCGCAGGCTAGTCGGTCGGCTCGTAGCGTGGCAGTACGAAGACAGAATGAACATGCTGTATTTATTTAAAAAGCTATCAACCAGAACTTTTCTGAGTTCCTCGTGGTAATAGATCTTGTTAAGGAATTTGAACGTTGTAACAAACGAAATAACAATTTATTACCACGCTAACGAAAAAGAAAGAATATCATCTGACAATCTGTGCGGTGAAACAATTCGTCATTATTTATTTCAAAAGCTGTTAACTAGAACATTTCAGAGTCTCTCGTGGTAATAGACGGGGAATACCTTGTTAGGGAGTTTAAATGTTATTAGGTAAGTGATTTTACAGTTTTTTGGCATTAATATTAACATTTATTATAACTATATTTACATTGAACATTTATAACTAAACGAACATTTATAAATAACGGAAATAACTATTCTAACGCATTAAAACTAATTTTACTTAATCTAAGCTAGATTCTAATCGCTTTTCCTCCAAAGCCATCACTATTTTGAAAATTTTCCTTTTCGCTTTAATTTTTAATTTATCGTCTAGTTTATTTAGGGTTATCGCCATGCTTTTCAAAAACAAATCCATGTCACTTTGTGGCGGATGTTGAAATAGGTTCTTAAGTACCACGTTCGACTCGCCCATCGATTGAATAATGATCGAAAAATCCGCCTGCTGCCTCCGTTTCTTCCGCGGAGGCTTCATCTCTTCTTCTCCGTCCGAATTCATGGCGACAGCACAATTGGACGTGTCCTCCGTGGACTGGCTGCTGCTGCCCGCCTCGATATTATTTTCGGGTAAGAGTCGAGGGTTGCTGTGGGAACAGGTACAACCTGGCCTAGCTCATTGCAAGACTCGTCCAGCACGCCGAGCAAACGGAGCTTACGCTCACGATTTTCATTATGCTGCTTCGTGCCTATTTGCAATCGATACGCATCTGTGGATTTCTGCTTAGATGCTTTCCCAGGACGGGATTTCTTCTTCATGAAGGAGTTAGGTTTACCCGCGGGGGGGGGGGGGGTATCCCAGGTACAAACTGGCCTAGCTCGGGCCTTTTGATTGCTTGGGTGTAGCATTTTTACATTCGTCGAAGAGGTCGGGGTCTACAAATTACTTTACAGTAAACAGATGTTTTCCGACTGTGCCGACTTCCAGCTCAATATGTAGTAATAATCTGTCATAAACCGCACAATTAGGGATTGCAATACCGGACCAAAAATGCAATACCGGTATTCGGTATTTTTTTAAACGTTGTACCGGTATACCGGTATTAATACCGGTACTAGGAATTTTCATGAAGGTACAAAAACTCAGTTGTTTAATAGGAAAAAAAAATAACTAATTTATTGATTCGATATTTTTGAAATGTGATTGTAAAAAACATAATGCATCTATTGAACTGTCATTAAGCCTTGAACGTATTTTTCTGCACAAATTACCTGCAGTTGAAAATGCTCTTTCCGCATCCACGCTGGTTGGTGGTACTGTTAATAATGAGCGATATACTTGCTCTAAATATTTGCCTCGATGTCCTTCATCCTCTAACAACTCGGTCTCTCGTCTGATGGTTTTGGATAAATCTATTTTTTGTATTATTTTTGTATTATTGTTCGTAGCAATTTTTTTATCTATAGCTAATTGTAATTTCTTCTCGAGAGATAATTCTTTTTCGATATCAACATCAACATCATCTTCAACGAATTCTTCTGGATAGGTTTGTGTTTGGTTTTCATAAATGTTTTTGTGGAAATTGACGACGAACTTAATTAAATTTGACCTTGTTAGTTTCTTTTCTTCTTTTCCGTTTTCTTTTTTAAAGTCGTTATAATTATGTAAATACCTTAAAATATTTTCTAGGTCACTATGCCTTTCCTGTATACGAATTTTCAATGCACTGTATAATTCCTCAGACAGTGGCGTGTCCTGATCTTTAAGTGATTGCAACATAAAATTTATTGCTGCATTCGCTGTTAATAAGTTGGAATCCTTCCGACATAATGCTTCCACAGTCAGTTTTATTGGATGCAGAGCTGATACAGTTTTTGATATTAAATCGAATTCATTATCGGGAAAATTAATTTGTAAATTTAAGTCAATTAATGCTTTCTGAATTGGATTTTTTAATTTCAAAAATCGTTCCATCATCAATAACAAACTGTTCCAGCGTGTTTTAGAATCTAATATTAGCATAAGTTCTTTTTTTATTTCAGTAAGTACATATTTTTGTAAAACAGCACTTTTAGTAGGGGAACGTTTAAATATTTTAACAACTTTTCGAATTTTCTTAATTATGGGAAGCAATTCTTGGTAGGTTAATATTTCGTCCTCGTTACTATTATCTTCGTCATATTCAAATGAGGTACTTTCAACAATTGTAGTACTATTTTCTTCATTGTCACTCTCTTCGAAATCAGAATCAGAAGTTTCTAAATCCAGAGTATTTTGCTTCTTCTGCTCTTGATTTTGTTGATATAGCACACTGATTACTCCAAGTTGAATTCCATGAGCATAGCACAATTGCTGATTTGCATCAATCAACTTCCCAACTTTTTTCATCACCGTTGCTCCATCAGTAGTTATGCAGACAATATCTTCTTTTAGAGATAATCCATGTTCCTCCAATTTGCAGTTGACTACTTCTACACATTTTGTAGCTGGCATACTTCCTGAGACATGTGTGAGTCCTATATTCCAAATTTTCTTTTCTGAATGAATATTTATATTTAAATAACGTCTATTTCGTACACTTGTCCATTCATCAAATGTGAGACTAAATTTTGTACCATTTAATTTTAATTCTGTTAATTCTTTTTTCAGAGAATTGCGAACACTGTTACTATAGTTTATAACAGTTCTTCTTATAGTATTAATAGATCTTGGAATATTTTTGAAACCTCTTGCAATCAGTGACTTTCTCAATTCAATTGAAGTACAAAACACTCTGAACGGCAAACCATCTAATGCTGTCATTCTAGACAGAACTTCATCGAAACAGTCGGTTTTTCTATTGAAAAAATCTGTAATTTGCGATGTCTTTGGTTTCGTAATATCATTTTTAGGTGAGTTAGAATTTGTCTCGGATTCTTTTCTTTTCAATAAATTAATATTATGTAGTGTTTTTAAATGTGTATGTAGTCCGCTTGTACTTCCTCCAAAAACTTTAATTATCCTCGAACATGTTTTGCATCTCGCCAGCATACTTTTTTCATCATATAAATAGTAAAACCAAGCCGAAGTATTATCGGCAGATTTTCTATGTTCTTTGAAGTCATTCGTATTATTCATTACGGATAAATGAAACTAAAAACATATACATACGTTACACGTGTAAATATTTTGAACAATGAAGCATAATATATAATGTGTCCTTACCTATGAAAAAGAAACTCACCAATTTAAAAAATATCTAAATGTATAATATAAATATTTAAAACACTGCGCACAATTTCACTAGGACAAACGGAAGAGACAATTCGTTCGCAGTCGAGCGACAACTGAACTGTGTTCATCGAGATACGCGCCTTTACAGGCAGAAAAATGCCTCAAACGTTGTCGTTCATCGCCACAATGTTGCAAAGAATACAGCGGCATCGATACCACGCCGAAAAGAGCGCAGCGGCATCGGTACCACACCGAAAAGAGCGCAGTGGCTTCAGCAGTCACCGCGGCAATGTGCTTTGATCGGCAAGCACAGATACACACATCATGAGCGGCGAACGTATTTCAAATAAGAGCAAATGCCCCAAAAAAATATTTATTATTTATAGCTAATACCGAAAATACCGGTATTTTAGCTTAGCAAATACCGGTTTCACGAAATTGCAAAATAGCACGAAATACCGGTATTCGGTATACCGGTATACCGGCATTGCAATCCCTACGCACAATACAGAGCAGCGCCGGGGGAGGGTACCTAAACAAACCGAGTCTATCGTAGGTGTGCCTATCCCCATCTCAGCCGCGGCTGGTGGCCCAAGGTTTTGAGGCCGAAGGCCGTCACGCTACACAGCATGTGTGACCGCTGTAGCCAATATTTCGAATTCAGCCGAAAATGCGTGTGAAACGAGGCCTGCCTCTTACACTCTGAACCAATCGGCCGCGCATTCGTATCTAGATACGTCACCGCAGTCCTGGCGGGGAACCTTCTTCTAAGCTTCGCATTAAAGAATGTGACCACTTGGAAAACATACGAAATGGCGTCTTGTCACCCCCTACAATCGTGTAGTAGTGGGCAGTAACAGTTTCATATCTTAGCCCACTCCCATAACCCACAGCTTACGTCCAATATCATGGAGTTAATCACACGGGAATTTCTTAGTAAAAATAGTATCTATTGTTATGTTTTCCGACTAGGAGGTGCGATATTATGATTTACTACGAGAGGGAGTCCCTTCCAGCACGTGTTGACCATGTGTTTTCCTTCGTGTATTCGTTGGACGGTGATCATTAAGTAATTAAAACTTGTCGCAGAAACTAATTTTTACACTAGCCTCACTTTTACAGTCGACCCCAACATCTGACTTTGCACGTCGTCAAATTGATGGGCTTGAGCTAACGGGCGAACGGTTCAACACCTTCTACCTACATTATTGCTGCCCGTCCCAAATCTTGCCGAGTGGAAAAAGCTACCAGAATAATTAATAATACGGTTCTCCCTTTCGGAGCTATAGGTTCGAGCTACCATTTGTTGGGTTTGAGGGGAACTTCTGTCGTATTTTAAATAGGCAGGTAATTTTTCTTGTGAATCAAAAACACACGTTGAATGTGAAAAATTATTAGATCTCGAGATATTTTCAAAAACTGTCATACATTTTCTTGTATTTAGTGAAATACAGCTACACTTTTTCAAAATCCTAGTTTTCGTACTCGAGTTACGATACGTGAATTGCTACTGAACTATGAAATGCTTACTCGTACAAATCGGTTTCTGTTATGATAACAATGTCGAAAGGGTGGTTACCTTTACAACATAGTTATGAAGTGTTTGAGTGTCTTCTTCAATAAAGACATTTTTTGAAAATATCTCGAGATCTAATAATTTTTTTGCCATGGTACCCTAATCATTTTTTACGTAGAATGAAAGGAAGAATCGATCTGTGCAAAAAAATATGCATTTCTATTTAAAGAAATGATGCAATTGTTAATTGCACATGCACTGCTTCATCTAAAAAAAATTTAAAGGCCTACAGATGTAGTGCTCTTCGAACCATTTATCTTTCTCCTTTATCATTTTTTCGTAAATGCAATAATAACGGAGTTATGACTTGAAACAATTGCGTGGACCACCCTGTATAAGGATGTGCGATGCTGTTTCACTAAGTGCCAGGAACGTTTCCTATTTCCATGGTGTTGTAAAGGAGAGGTACGGATAGATTACCTAAGGAGCTGTGGAGCCCCTAAAAACATTTTTTTTGTGCCACGCACAGCAGGGAACTGTCAACTCGCTCTCGAAAGGCCATCTGGAAAGGGTCGAGAGGCCAGAGAAGAAATTCGGTTCCAAAGTCTGACACGGTTGCCGCTAGTAAACGCTAGGGCCAAAACCAGGGTTGTAATTTTGAGCCGGCCGGCCGGGCCGGTGAGATGTGCATCGACCTTAAGTCGTACTATGTTCTGGTTTTGTAGCTCCAGTAGTGACCGTAAAATATCCGGATTTGAAAATTGTGAGGCTTGATCAGATCCCACTTCTGATGTCGTATCACGAACGTTGTGACGCGAAGATATCGAGTTATCGAGTTGCTCTGACTGATTCACTCTGCGGAGACACTGATCTTGATCTCTCGAGAGCTAAACAAAATCTGCTGCCCGATCTCGGACCATCGAGGGCTTTGCCTCCCATTTTCCCCACTCCGCAGAGTGACTCCGTCCACGTGTACGCATTACAAAGAAGCCGATTTTGTTTGTCGCGGCCGCTCAAACGTTTCGGCCGCGCGTAATGGAAACCGATCCCAACTGTCGCGGCCGATCAAACGTCTCGGCCGCGCTACAATGTAAATACACGCGCGAGCACTCGGCAACCGACTCCGGCAACTTCTAACAGCAAATGCTTAACCTAATAAACACGCTTAAATCTACGACATATATATTTTATTAATGGTTGTTCTTTGATTGTAAATTTGTATAAATTTACAATTACCTTCTTCTGCGAAGATCCAACGAACTAGAAACCGAAAAAATACAGAGTTTTAATTAATTAAAAAAAGAAGAAATATTTTTATATTTTGTGTAAAACGCGAGCTTACCTTTCTTGTTGGATTTCTCTTCGTTAGCGACAGTCTTGACGGACCAGGAACTTCGTTGTCCATTTTCAATTTTTATGTAAAACTAACTATAAAAAACTATAAACTATAAAAAACTAAACTATAAATACTATGTGTATAAATACTATAAATAAACTATAAATACTATGTGTATAAGCTATAAACTATGTGTACAAACTTTCGCTATTCAAATTCGCATCCGGAACACTTTGTCATACCGTTTATTTGGTTGCGAATGCCGCTGCCGGACATAGCGTCACATCAGTCCGCTGCGCGCATGCGTAGAGCATTGGGAAGGGATCCAATAAGGGCGAAGGTGCGCAGAACGAACCAAGTTCCGATAATTTTTCACGTGTTACCAAAGATGTGTGTGGCCTAGCTTTATCATGGTGGAACACGATTCCTTTGCGATTTGCCAATTTTGGCCGTTTTTCTTTGATTGCTATGTCCAGTTTTGTTAGTTGTCGACAATAAACATCTGAATTGATGGTTTGGTTCCTTGGGAGCAGTTCAAAATACACAATACCTTTGTAATCCCACCAAATTGACAACATGATATTCTTTTGGTGCAATTCAGCTTTGGGTGTGATTTGGGCTGATTCATCACGGTTGGACTATGATCGTTTTCGAGTTGTGTTATTGTAAACAACCCATTTCTCATCACCAGTGATGATTCGCTTCAGAAAAGGGTCGATTTCATTTCGTTTGAGATGCATATCGCGTATGTTGATGCGTTGCGTTAAGTAAATTTCTTTCAATTCGCGTGGAACCCAAATATCGAGCTTCTTAACGATTCCGAGACTTTTTAAACGATATTCTATAGTTGTATGCGAGACATTGAACCCGTCTGCAATCTTTCGGACAGTTATATGACGATCCGATTCAATAATGGCTTTCATTTGACTGAACAACTTTCATTTGATCAACTTCAGATGGTCGACCAGAACGTTGGTCGTCTTCAAGTGAGAAATTTCCAGAACGGAATTGTTTAAACCAATTCTGGCACGTGCATTCTGTTAAGCAATCCACACCATAAACTTCACATATATCTTTGTGAGCCTCGGCAGCTTTTTTACTTCTACGGAAATAAAAAAGCAATATGTGCCTATAATGTTCGTTTTTGCACTCCATGTTCAAATTGACACAGAACTAACAATTTTAATTAAAATTACGTGTATTTTGCTTCAAAAGTAACCTAAAAGATGCATTTATGAAATGTCAGAAAGAAAACAAACGCAACGTTAACAGAAGTCAATCAAACAGAACATAACGCCATCTATTAGTGAAAACCGAAATTACTTTATTGCCAACCCAATGTGTGATGGACGTTGTTTCGTAGAAGAATGTTTCACTGTCCTTCTCGTTGGAATGGTTATCGTCAAAATGTGTTGCACAATCTGACGTTCCGTCGTCTTCTTCGTCTGCCTGCAAATACTCAATTGTTGCGAAATTGTTTACGGCAGGAACGCGGCTTTCACCTCAAATCAGTATTGAACATTCTTCGTCTTCCTCCTGCTCCAATTTGTATTAATTGTGAGCACATGATGTGCCGCAAATTTAATCGGACCTACGCGACGTTGGATTCGCATTGAATCCTCCTCGTTGTCGGAGTTTGGAGAATAAACGTTCGACTGAATCTTGGTTTGCTAAACCTAGCAAACTGGAAATCACGTGTGACTTCTTTATCGGCTTAGGAGTGGTAGGCTTTCAAAAATGCCCCGAGAATTTGGATCAGACCCTTGAAACAGGGCGGTCTGCTTATGAGCTGTGAACCTTGCCCATATCAGCGAACAATCCATACTTTTGTCCATTCCGTCGTGTCTTGTAACGTTTTGTAGACGTCATTCCGCTTGCAAAGAGGCTGCTTCTTAAGAGTGTTGTTAACATCATAGCAATTACAATAATCAATTAATTTATCAATCGCTTTGTTTGACTCTACCGTCTTTTCCCGCGTCGTACTTCGCTGTTGCAATCCTTTCGGATCATGGCTCGCAACTTCTATTGCCGTAGCGAATCTTCTTCCGTACATTTGGAATGCCCGCTTAACGTCCATACGATTTCTGTGATATGAGGCAGCAATTGGGAGGAGTTCATTGCCCTATCGTAATTCCACGTTTCATCCATGTCGGAAAACGAAATGACACTTTCATTTGCAACGTATACATTTCCGTGTTTCCTCAATTGCGTCACCAGTCGCTTAATTAGATGAGGAAAATCGAATGTTGCATAATATGTGGTTCCCTCGTAAGTGAAAGACGGATTGTCTTCGGTTACTCTTAATGTTTTATAGACTTTCTGGTTCGTGGTGCACTTATCGCATGTTAAAATCTTTACATGTGCTCCACACTCTTTAAGGGTGAGTATAGTAAATGGATGAGGTCTTCTGTTTTCAGTCCTCCAGTTCCTGATAAGAAATATGCCAGTGGCTGTCTCCATCTGTTCTGCGCATTTATACTGTCGACGCAGAAGACAAATACGTAACGTGCTTTTTCGTCGCGTCGACCAAACATCCCTAAATCGACAAGTCCTTCCACTTGATCTAGGGAAGCTGAGTATTCTTCCCATGCCTTGATAGACATCTCATCCTATTTCAGTGCGCATAATCTCTGATCCACTGGAAATTGGGATAGACGACTTGCCATGTCAGCAAAGAATGTTATCATCAAATCCAGTGTTCAAATTGTGGATTCCAATCCGCTTTCGCACTGTACTCTCTGCTGGCAGATGACATCCACTTTTTCTTAGCCTATTATAAGCGGATGGAGAATTATAAAAGATCATTTTTGACGAATCTTGTTCTTCTGTTGTGTATGGCACGTTGGATTTCTTCAGCTGCAATTTTACCATTGTTCGTGCAACGTTGTTCAGGCAGCCGTGCTATCCAAAAATTCGTCCACCGTTTCGTTGCTAACACGAACTTTGGCTTTCGTTGCTCTTCAAACCTTTTGCTTCATGCATTTCAACGTGTACTTTAAATTCTTAATTTCCTGTTCCAGTTCGGAATTTCTCTCTATCAGTCTATTCACGTAAAAGAATCTTTTGGCTTTTTTCTTCTGTACATTATATTTTGGGATTGGTTCAGTATTTATCCAACTCATCCTATCGTTTTCACTGTCTGAAAAATACAGACAGTGAAAGTCCTACAGACAGTCCTTTCGTAGGCTCGTGTCAGCGCATTCATACTACTTCTTCAAGCCACAACGTGCTTCTCCATGACTCCACGAAGGTCCTCTACCTCTATTGTTGTTCTGATCTTTTCCCACGCGACGATTTTCCTCCTCTTCTTCCACGATGTGTTTTTCCACATCTTCATTGACAGTTCCTCTTCCGTATTCGTGTCTCTCTTACGTTCTTTCGCACGATGATCTGCCTCCTCTTCTCCCACGACGTCCTCTTCGATTGTTTGAGGAAGTTCCTCTTCTTCTTGTTGTTGATCTGCTCATGGTTTGAGTATAGCATTGCTCTTCAATCTTCTTCTTATACCCGGTTAGTGCCTATAGCAGACGGGGCGAAACTTTTCTGGCAAGAAATGCTCAGCACATATACTTTGTCACGTTGCCCTGATTTTCCGGCCCGTCCGACGGGAGAAAGCCTGGGCAACGGCGGGTTTTTACAGGCCGGGCCACACTCGGCCGCGCGATACGTGGTCCACCCGTGACAAACGGTATCTCGTAGGCTCGATTTTTCCGGCGGATCTTACAAGGTTCGGGACTTGAAACAGGCGCCAGACACTCGCAAGTGTCACACGAACAATTGCTTATCGAACGCGAGACGCGAATTCTAATATCGAACCTCCGAGAGCCGCGCGAGGTCCTGAATAGCAGCAGCCTGTGCCAGGATTCTACTCGGAGGGAATGCGGGACGTTTCCCGCGGCGGAAAGGTTTCTCACAAAGAAGCGTACACGAGTTTGGGCTTCGAGTTAACATTTATTTCATCCGGTCTTTACAAGGGGCTGCCGGGATCGCCCGGCAGCGGTGTAATCGAAGCCCACGCGATTTTACAAGTTTGTACGACGGGTAGACGGTCACTCGCGCTTGTTGCACCCGGGTATGCTTTCCTACGCCTCGAACTCGATCGCGGGCGCGATGTACGGCAGCCTCTCTTGACAATTAGCCGGTCGAGAAGCGACCGGGTTCCGATGATATACGCGGCAGTAAATTCTAAATGACTGTGTCCGTCGGAAGTAGCCGGAAACGGCGATACGGTTTTCGTCGCGTCGTCCCACCGTGGGACGTCCCCCAGATTGGATTCGCCAAAAATCGGTAACGATACGGACCCCCCCCCTCCCGTCCGTTCACCGACCGACGGCCTCACCCCCTTCACGATTCTATTATGATCGCGATTCACGGCGACCGAGGTCACGCTTTAAATTCGACTCGAAGTCCGGCCGATTCGCAAAAACGCTACCGAGCCAACGCGAAAATCATAGTAGGGCGGAAAAACCTGGTCGGCACTTACCACGCGGCACGTGTATTCGTGGTCGCTTCGGTCTTTCTTTACGGCAGCTCTGGGCTCCCTAGCGGCTTTGATTTTTCTGGATTCGGCAGCTCTCTCAATCCCTACGTCTCGGCAGCAGTGATGATGTTCAAAATTACTGTATGATTTACGCACTCGTAAAACGACTAACCCGGACACGTTTCGGCGGCACAGTGACCTACTTCGCGAAGACTCGCTAACGCGGAAGCGAGGCGTCCCCCACTATCCTACTTTTCCCTGCTCCCGCGCGACGCTCGAACCTATCGCTCGCTTTCGCGCGGCAGGGCCGCGTCCGGCGGTACGGGGCCCTCGGCTACGGATCTATCGGCTAACACTTTCCTGGTGACACGCGTTGATTGGCCGCTTCCCTTGGAGACAGACATCGTGCCATTCCCTCGACGGGTGCGTGTAGCTTTTCGGGACGAGGCGGCGACGAGGTCGAGATGATGTACTCCTCAGACCCGTAATTCCTCGGCGGCGCCTCTGGGTTGGTAGGCCCGGGCTCGGTGTCCTCCTCGTTGACTTCCTGTAGGGCGTCCTCCGTAGCCGTCCCCCGAACGTTTTCCCTCCGGATTTTCCGCGTTCCTGGGAGGAGGGAAAAGGATCCGGGTCCCCCTGGGACCCGGCCACGGTCCTGCAACTTCGTCTCGCGCCAAATGGCGCGGCATTCAAACCGCGTCAATATCCAATCTGGGATCTCGGACGCTCCCAGGGAGATCGATCACGACCACCGTTATCGCAGTGGTGCTGCCAAAGGGCGGCCCGGTCTTTAGATCTTAGATCGGAGGGACGTGGACGAATTCGCCACGTCACAACTAGTATGATTTTAATCTGTTTGTTGTCGTCAAATAAGGTGTCAATGTTTTTATTTATCAAGTCCAAATCGTCTGTGTCTAGTGTTCCGAATAAGCTTTTAGAGATTGATCCGACAAAGTTCAATAATCCTCTCTTCGTTCTTTGGTGTATGAGGGTTCTTACATGACTGGCTAGCATGACGTATAGCATCCTTGGCTCTCAGGTTAGACCTCTGCGAGCTCGTTTCGCCAGGTGCATTTTCTCGCGTTGGGGCAGGTGGTGCAGTGGTTTTGATTTTAGTCATGATGGAAGTATAATCCGCATCGTCATCTTCAGTCATGCTCAAGCCCGTTAGATTTCTGTCTAATATCTCAATTTCTTTAACGCGTTTCTTATTCTCTTTGTCTACCGATTGTAAAGCGGCTTCTAGCATGGAAATTCTTTGGCTGTACATATCTTGTTGGCGAGTAATAGTCTCATTCTGTTTTCTAATTGTCTCCAATAATTCTTTCACCTGAGCGTCAGAGGTGCTCGGTTGTGGTTTACTCATGATTCTAACTGAATCTACATTGTCTCTCGAACTGTTGCTAGAGAAGCTATCTCTCCTAGTTCTATACGTTACAAAGGGATCCAGAGTTACTTACTTCTGGTCTTTTCTTCGTTTTGCGTGGTTCCAAAGGTGCACGTATGCAGCTCGTGGTGTGGTCCGCTGATTCTCTGGGTCGAGTGTTCCCGTAGGCCGAAACGCGTGATTTCGTTTACACTGACTCTAGTGGATCCTGGCAAGATCGCCAAAATGTCACGTAAATTTTAACGGAATGATATAAAAAAAATGCGAGTTCTTCTGGCGTACCAGAAGATACCTTTATTACACAGTTTTACAATAGTAGCACGATATGTCACAGGTTGGAGACGAGACTAAATACTGACTGTCGCCGGGTCGAGTTGTCCTATTTATACAAGTGGTTATTGAAGTTCGACAACCGACGGTCGGTGTTTCGTGGGAGCGATAAGCCGGACGGTTTTCGTCTGGAGCTGATATCGCCTGATATCGGGTGAGCCCTTGAAGAAACTGAGTTCTTGGAAAAAAACATTTTTGAATGTAGATTTAAACTTACTTTTGCCGCCAGGAGATGATATGGGGTTGATCGATCAGGGCGCTGTTGCGTTTTCGCTGAATAAATTTAAATTCCATACGTTGCAATAGTCGATGGAGGGTAGTTTCACTAAATGACGGCAAATTTTCGTCGTTGTTCACAGCAGCTACAATTTTTTTTAGAGTTGGAAATTCTCGATTGAGCCAGAAGCTGTGGACTTTTCTTCTTATCGCTATTATGTCGGCTTCCGAAGTTTTTTCTAAAATATTTAGGCGCCGCTTTTTTTTATTTGGCGATGTCACTTTTCCCGTAGCTTTGTATTCCGCCAGGGTTTTGCTGACGGTGACTCTTCCAATGCCTGTCTTTTGGACAAGCTTTAAAATCAGCGACTTATATTTTATCCCCGGATTTTCCGCTATCACGCTTTTATACAGATTAATAATAATCTGTTTTTGTGCGGATCGGACAAACTAGAAACAGAGAAAAGTTTAGTAAAAAAAAAAGTTTAGTAAAATAGAAACTATGATTTTTGAAAAAAAAGAAACAAGCTTATAGTAGCGAAATGCATGATAAATAATTATGTATAATATAAGCTTACCTTTCCGCTCGGATTTTTCTTTGCTGGAGATGTATGCGACGGCCCAGGAACTTGACCTTCCATTTCAAAAAAACACTGCGAACACTACGAACACGATGGAAGAACACTACGAACTCTATGAACACTTGAATACCGTATGAACACCCGGTATGGCTACGAATGAGGCCACGTGCAGCGCTGCGGCGCGTGGCGTCACTCTGCGCATGCGCTGTGCATTGGGAAGGGACCAATCAGGGCGAAGATGCGCAGCGACGGACGAAAATCGGTTCTCTCGCGGTACTATTCTCTCGTGGGGCAGAGTGTACAGTGATACATTTTCTGAAACGTGCATTGACCGACTGTACAGATCTTTCAATTGTTTCGGAATTAATATCAGCACAAGATCTAACTATTCATACATGAACGGTTTGTTCATGTCCTCTGGTGTAGTTGGTTGTTCATTATAAACTGTTTGTTTCAATTTTCCTCACAAAAAGTTCATTGGTGTGAGGTCTGGTGAACGCGGTGGCCATCCTACAACTCCAGTACGACCAATCCATCGATTTGGAAATGTAAGTCCAAAATTTATTTCGCAAGGCGTGTAGAAGGCGCGCCACCGCCGCGCTGTGCCGATCATGCACGTGCGTATACCTACAGATGTGGTTGAATAATAATCTCCTAAACAATCTATAGAATAATTATCAGAATCTACTAGCCAGTTGTTTTTGCTAAGTATAGAGTAATAAATATAAATTTATTAATATTAATTAATTAAAGTGTAAGATGTTAACAATTAGTGTGGCAAAGTACAAGTCTGAGGTTTAATTTAGGAAGAGACGCACCTATACAAAAACAAGAACCAGTACAAAAAATTTTGTCAAAACACGATGCAAATTTGTAAAAGATAAACTATTGTCACTATTTAAGTCGATACTGATAGTTAAAACCGTACCATAAGAAGGTATACTTTGTTTCTCGGGAGTCCATGGTCAAGTCGCGCAGCTTAAAAGTGGTGGGGATCGCAGCGGGGGGTCTGGCGCATCCCTTAACTTACTTGTCTCCGCCTGGTTCATTATACAGGGTAGGAAAATAGTACCGATGAATAGGTAGGGTAAAGAATTATATACGTGATTAAGAAACGTGCGCGTTTTCACACTTAAAATGTATAAACATTTAATATTTTTAAAAAAACATACATTAATTAAATAAAAATATACAATATTTATATATTAAGGAATATATACATATATAAACAAAGAAACATGGAAACATATAATATAAGAAATATATAACATTGAGACAATATTTACAATGACAAAAACATTTACATGACTATTCATTCTCTATTACATCTGATTCATTATTATGATCGGAAACATCCGGCTCTTCAGGCGTCCAGGGATCACCCTCGTCTAATATCTCGTCAGTAATGCTATCTAATTGATGAAATTTCTTTTCTATTTCTATTGTGTGTTTAATCAAATTCTTCCAAGTTTCTGCTGTGATATTATCTATTGCCTCGTGTACTAATTTTTCGACATCGGCCAATTTATACGTTGTATTTCTATCTCTTATGAATGATTTTAATTGGGCCCATGCCATTTCAATTGGATTTAATTCGCAGTGGTACGGCGGAAGGCGTAACACAGCGTGTCCGAATTCTTTTGCAATTTCATCAATTAAATAGTTACTGCCCTCCGGGCGCTTATATTTTTCGACGAGGGTGAGTAACAGCCCCTTTAAAAAATGGGGTTGCACCTGTTCGCCCTTTTCTGTCAGCCACGTTACAATGTCTTGTTTTTTCCAACTTAAAGTTGGATATTTTTCCATTTTTACACTGTGGTATGGTGCGTTGTCCATCACAATCACGGACTTTTCTGGTAATGTTGGCAAAATATTTTTTAACCACGTGGAAAAGGTATCGCCGTTCATTTCGTTGTGGTAATCGGTGGAATCTTTCTTCGATTGGAAGCAAAGTAAACCTCCAGGTAGAAAACCGTCCGACGACCCAATGTGCAGGATAATTAAACGTTTTCCCTTGCCAGAGGGATCAGGTATACCTGTGGATAGTCCCCTTTGTGCTGCGTTCTTAGGGGAGGTGATCGTCGTGTCCACCCAAAGTTTTCTTTTGCAGTCGCCAGCATTTATCCACGTTTCGTCCAGAAAATAGATTTTCCGCCCTTCCAATCGATATTGGCGAATCTGTTCGATATATTTTTGCCGCCAACCGACAATATAATCTTTTTCGATTAATGCGCTATTGCGCTTACGGACCATATACTTAAAGTCCAGCTGTTTTAATGTCCGGTATAATGACGACCTGCTAAAGGACGGGAGATCCGGATCGCTGTTCACTGCGTCTAATATTTTTTGTAAATTCGGGATTTCCCGACGCAGCCAAAAATCATGAACTTTTTTCCGAATCAAAAGTAAATCATCCTCGGATAACTTATTAAAAATTTTCACGCGCGGTCTCTTTCTATTTGGCGATGTTACGTTGCCACTGCGCTTGTATTCTGCAATTGTTTTTTCTATGGTTGTTATTCCAATTCCGGTTTTAATGGATAACTCCTTTACCATCGGTTTGTATTTCATCGTCGGATTTTCAGTTAATAAATGTTTATATACATTGACGACCATCATCTTCTGCGACGATCCGACGAACTATAAAAAGAACAAAGTTTGTACACGTCAGTAAATCACAAAAATAAATTGGAAATACATATTTTATGTAAAAGAAAAAAGACTATTTCGCGTATCGAAATGTATAGACAATGAGATGTGTTCTTACCTTTCCCGATGGATTTCTTTTCTGTGGAGAAATGTTGGATGTTCCTGGACCTTCCTCCATTTCTATGTTAACGTGTCACAAAATGCACAATAAGTATAAAAGCACAAAAATTTCGACTGTCGCTCTCACGAAGTCTCACTCCAAACTCATCGATCACCTTATAGATCGCTTCGGTCGATCTGACTTGGTGTCGCCCCGTGACTCTGTGCGCATGCGCTTGCATTGAGAAATGGCTGCCTGGGAGGGACTTGCGCATAACGGTAAAAATCTGTACTATGCCTAACCATGGACTCTCGAGAAACAAAGTGTAGTAACATTTGTACTGACGACTATGACGATCCTATCCCCCGGCGTGAGCGTCCCCCTGACCGCGCACCGGCACGGCTCTAGTAACGACGCGCGCGGCCTACCTCCGCTGGCCGGCCGCGAAGTCGCGCTCTTGCGGGTGAAAATGATCTGTCTCGGGAATAAGTACCGCTTTCGGGCGAGTCAGAAAGGAGTCCGGATGACGAGCTACATCGGCCGATTAGTAGAGTATATGATAGACCACCGTACTCCGATTTCGAGGCTGTGACGGCTACGCGGTCTCTCGGAAGAATATATTTCTAAACCGAGAGTACGGGATCTGGTTAGTCATCCAGAATTACAACCTACTGTGTCGCTGCTTTTCCGACGGGCAAAGCATGAAAGAAACAGGAGGATTTTGATACAATAAACGGGTTCGATGGATGGCTCGATTTTACACGCTACGGTTATGCATATGACCGTATGGAGAGATTAGAATGTTATAGATTGATTCGCTTGATTAACGACCACACATTAACAATAGTATATTTTCCTTCGTGATGTAAATACATTAATTGGGATTCTGGTGATCGTATTTGAATAAGATTTACTCGACTATAATCAATGCTTCTATCGTGGCGTATAAGCGTATTCAAAACTACGTATAAATATATATATATATATATATATATATATATATATATATATATATTCGCGAACAGATTCTATCGAGCGAAATCGTTTAAGACGACATGCGCGGTTGTATATGGACCGGCATGACAAACAACGTTATAACGACCAATAACATAATACATACGATAATATAGGAAATAACAGAATAACAATATAGGAATAACAAAACACACTCACCAATCACAGTCACTTTCTCTAAAATACAATATGTCTGCAACTCAAACACCTTACGGAAAGAGAGAAATGTATGCGGACGCAGCTGAATTCACCTGAAAGCTATAATGGAATAGAAATCTACTATTATACACTCCGCCACGCGATTCTCACCGTCGCGGGGCTAATGAATTTACTTCAAAAGTTATATTCCGATACTTAAACTACGAGCGCTATGGCTCGGCAAAACGAGTTGAATTTAAGATTAACTATAAATAATTGACGAAATACCTAGGACTTTTCGCCCGGGCGATATTAAAACCTGGTGCGAAACTCTGCCTATTCGGGTCTCACGGACTTCCACGATACGCACCTCGTGCTTGTACATCGAAGAAGGGACGCTTCTCGTTGCGTTTCGGCTATCTCGGCCCGCTGGCCAGCTCCCTTCTCTACGCGCCTAATCAATTAGATTTGGGTCTTGGTTCGACGGCCCAATCGCGCGGGTTACGCATTTCTCTCTTTCTTCCAGTTTCTTTCTCCCTCACTCTCACATGCTTCGCCAACGGTCGTCGATCGGCGTAGCTCGAGTAAACACAAAGATCCTTGATACGCTCAGCATACCTGAGTCGAACGTTTGGTGTGTCCAGTTAGGGTGACCCCACAATTCCAATGAATTACCGAACACACCGTTCCGTTCCTATATTTAATACCACGCAAGCCAGCCTCTCCTCGACCGTTGGTATATTCGCCTTATGTTTACGGCCCGACTGACGAGGTCGCTTAATACTAAACAAGGTGTCGAGCGGGGCGTCGTTACCTCTCCCTTTGTCCTATCTAAACACTTATAGAAAGTCACTCTGCTATGCTAAGACTAAATGTTTTCGGACGGCGTTGATTCCAAGAAGGGTATTCGTTAGATAAATACATTTAATAACAAATACCGTCCTCGGCCAAGTGCCCCCCTGTAGCGCAACGTAGCCTGTAATATACGTCTGAACCACGACGTAGCTTGTGAGTTCCGCCGTAGCCGTTAAGTTGCGCCGACTGCGCCTCCGCGGAAATCGCCACACCACCGCTGGTAACCGTCACCGTAGCCGTCGCTGCATTGTAGAGATTAGTTTTATGGGTCCGGTCTCCGTAGATTCGCGATAAGTTAGAGTGGCAACATTACCGTCAAAAAATGGTTTTACGTGCTTCAAGTTTTCGTCCTTAAATGAGAACATTTTGTCGCTGGTAAAGGGCTCATTCGAAAAAGGAAGGTTCAATCTAGTGCGCGATGGTCAGGAACTGCCGAGATTATGCAGATATTTGATAATATAAGCGTTCGAAGTAGGCCAAAAATTGACGATGTGCATGCCGTGGAATCCAAGCATTTTTATGCCCTTGGATGAGTTTTCTGGATGATGTCGAGACCAGCGAGCACCAGAAAATATTTCCAGGTACAAATTGAGCTATAATTTCTCTTGATTCTGTTGCGAAATAAAGGCAAAAACTTGAAGAACGTTTCTGGCGTCAGAATTTAGAATATCGACAATACAGACCAAAAAATGTGACAAGTTTAGTCACAGACTTAAGACCCGTCGGATCAAGACCAGGACGGATCTGAAGTCTGTGTCTAAAGGCTTTGAATGGAAATTATAAAATAAAAAGTCACGTGACTACCTCGGGCCTTTAAGTATAGCTGTAACCTGTGCCGCCGCTGTAACCGTAGGAAATAAACGTCTTGTCCAGCCGAATAGCGTCTCCTCATTCGCGGCTCAGAAACCCCGGACGGGTGACTGAGCCGGGTACGCTCTCCCCTCCGCCGATCGTTACAAAGTGGCGCTCGAACAGTGTTGACGGTAATGGGAAGAACCGCGAATGAATACACAGGCCGGCTGGGTATACCGCCTGCGCAAACTGGAACTTGTAGAAGAGACCGGACGAATGGGTCTAGCCCGACGAGCACCGTGGACGAGTTGCGAGCCCGAATCACCGACCACATCCGAACCATGCCGAAGGAAGACTCAACCCCCGCAGGTCCCTCACGGGAGGCCATAAACCGGAGCGTCATGCAGCGGATCTCCCAATGGCGAAACTGGACAACCTATGCTGACTTTTTGCAAGCCTTCCACCGCAAATTCGTCCCACGGGACCAGCTCTTCAACCTGGAGGAGAGCATACGCAGCCGCCTCCAGAAACCTGGATAAACCGCCCTGGATTACGTGACCGATATGGAAACGTTGATGCATCGCCACGGGGAAATCGCCAGCGAAACCCAGTTAGGACACATATACAGGATAATGCGAACCGACTACCGGAAGCACTTCCGATGGGCACATGTACCCACCGAGGACGACCTCCTGGAATCTGCTGTTGGAGATGCGGCCAGCGAGGGCACCAGCGCGTGGAATGCCGCCGACTTTCGAAACTGTTCTGCTCCTACTGCGGCGTCGCCGGCAGTACCACTCACCGCTGTTCATGTAACTCTGTGACGGGAAACGGGATCGGGGTCGGTGGCCGAGGCACCAGACTACCGAGCAGCAATCACATGGCTTGCCGGACCTAAGCAGCGACACCCGCATCTTCGTACCGGTGACGGTCTACGGGCGCCAGTTCCATGCTCTACTCGATACCAGGGCCACACGCTCCTACCTCCGGCAAGATATCGCCGAAAGGTGCTGACAAAAGGGGCGCGGACCATCCCCGCGGAGATGGACGTCCGAATCGAAGATGGATCCGCCGTCGCGTTGGACGCCAAATACAGGCCGTCGCACATATCTGCGGAAGCACGCTGGCCCTGATATTCCAGGTCCTGCCAACCCTCTCACAAGCCATGCTTGTCAGGGTAAACACGCTTCGAGCGATAGGAGCATCCTATACCCTCGGCATATCTGGAGATTCCAGAAAGAGGCTTACGCCATCGACAAGGCAGACGGCCTCTCGGGGTGTATACCAGAGCAGGATCAACAAATGCAAGCACTGATATCCTCCGAAATTCCGAAATTCGCCGCACTCCAGGGGACGCCACACCTCGGCACTCGTCGAATCCTCCTGACCATCCCCGAGCCGGTCAAACAACGGTTTATACCACGAAACCCGGCCACGCAGGCCATTACCCACGAGGAGGTGAATCGGATGCTCCAAGACGGAATCATAGAACCGTCACCCAGCCCGTGGAGCTCGTCAGTGGTAATCGTCAGTAAGGCGACCGGCAAGCCGCGCTTCTGAATTGACATCCAGCGCGTCAAAAGCGTCACCGAGAAGGAAGCCTACCCACGACCCAAAGTCCAAGCCACACTGGAGAAGCTACGGGGAGCCTGCTACATCTCTACCATCGACCTGTACAACGGGTACTGGCTGGTACCGCTAACCCCCGACAGGGAAAAGCGAATCGCCCATTTGAAACGCTGCGGAACCAGCTGACCACCGCACCTATGCTGAATTGCCCGGACTTGGACCGGCCATTTACGTTGCATCGTACCCTGAACGGTGCAGAAAGGAACCACTTTGTCCCCGAGCAGGAGTGCCTGGCAATCATGTGGGGGATCCGAAAGATGCGCCCCTACCTGGAGGGATACCGCTTCTTCGTCGTCTCCGACCACCAGGCTCTACAAGGACTGCGCCAGAAATACGACTTCACCGTCAGGTACCGCCGCGGCGAACAGAACCTAGTGGCAGACGCTCTGTGACGACAACCGGAAGACCTAGGACAACAGGAGCACCCGCAGGACGCGTGATACCAGAGGGCAGAACAATGTAGACAGCCGTCTACGCGTACAACACCGCCCGGAACGGGGCCACTGGCATGACACCAGCCTACCTGACGTACGGCTGAGAATTGGGAGTGCATGGAACGGACCGTCTGCCTACCGAACACCTCTGTGAGGAGGCGACCAGAGGAGACCGCCAGTACTGGGAAATTACGATCGCCCGCCTACCTAACGCCAACCAGCTCGCCCCACCGAGACACAGCGTCGGCTATACAACCTCCTCTATACGAACACCCCTTGTCAACCGCCGCCGACAGTTTATGTGCTAAGTTGACACCGAAATTTTCGGGACCCTACAGGATACGCAAAAGTCCTCAGCCCAACGGTGGTTGTCGTACAAGCCAACAGAGGGCCACGCCACCGCGCCCAACTCCAGGACTTGAAACAGTGCGCAATGGATGGCGACTCTCCGGAAGACGACCGTAGGACACTATAAAGAGCGACGAGCCCCAGGGGACAGCCATTCGTAACCAAGATGTCACTCAAGCCGCAACAATCCCGCTCATCCGGGAGCCAGCCAGCAGGCCAATGGAGGCCCGCAACCGCCAGCACTGGCCGACGGGATCGTTTTGCCTGTTGCCAAACCCCGGCCACCAGCCGCCCGTGGGACCAACCCCAGTCAGAGGACCTCCAGCAAAGCTTTGGGCGCTGCCACGCCCGCCGCAAGCGGCTAGCACAGAAGATAGCCCGGCAAAACAGGGTCGGCCACCATCCGGGCGCCGGCGCGCCCAACAATACGGAGCGCCCGTGTCCTGACAGCGCCGATCCCGCAGGAAACGCTGGTCCCGGGGCTGCCGCCCCTAGATAACACCACCGGCGTTCAGGACGCCCCATTGGATGTGGGTCCACCGAACAGCCGCCCGTCGACCGCCTCCGCCGAGGCCGCCCCCGAACCTACGCCACTACCCCGGACAGCTCTCCCCCCACCCCAGCAGCCCACGCGCAGCCTCTCCACCGCTTGCTAATGCCGACGAGCAGCGCAACCGCCCCCCACCAGCCCCGAGAACCAGATTGCCCAGGAGAACCCACTCCAACCCGGGACCGTCGAGGTCCACCTCGGGCAACGATACCGAACTCATACTTCCCGCGGCTCGGTGGACCACACACCCCCCCCCCCCCCCGCTGACCACCGACCAGCGGCTGTTAATACAGCTTCCGAGGATCAGCCACGCCAGCGAGGAAGCCCCCGCCCCAGGTTAAGACTAGGTTAAGGTTACTACTATTACCTGTAGGTTAAGACTAGGTTCAGTTACAATCAGACTAGGAATAAGTGGTATAGTTAGTAGTAAACTGTACAGATAGTGGTAATGGCGTACAATACACATAAGGGGAAAGACTACCACACAGGAAGTCTCGCGCCCCGAAGGAAGGGGGAGATATAACGATCCTATCTCTCGGCGCGAGGTCCACCGCCGTAGTTGCGCCGACTGCGCCTCCGCGGAAACTGCTGCACTACCGCCGGTAACCGTCACCGTAGCCGTCGCATTGTACAGATTAGTCCTAAGTATACCTGTAAGCCTGCGCCACCGCCGTAACCGTATGAAATAAACGTCTTGTCCAGCTGAAAAGTAGCTCCTCATTTGCGGCTTAGAAACCCCGGAGGCGGACTTAGCCGGCACGCTCTCCCCTTCGCCGATCGTTATACTACTTACAAAAATATTTCATCAGAAGTTTGGAGCACTAAGAAGTTTTTATACTTCTGTTACACGGAAATAATATAATACACGTGTTCTTCGTTTTGAGATTATTTACAATAGTTAAATTGTTATGAATGACAACAGAAAAACAGTTGAGAATCGTCCAATATTGCCACATAAAAAACTGGTGCATCTCACCCTATGGTGTGTCTCTCCCGGAATTACCCTATAGTCCATGAATAACCTTTTCACCACTTCGTCTTCTTTTTCATCTTCTTCTTCTGCTTGATGTGGCGATGATTGCATTGATATGGTTTCATCTTCATCCTCGATTGAATTGTTTAACTCTAAAGCTCTCATAGTTGGAGGAAATCCAATGCGCTGTCACGCCGAAGAAACTTCTTCTCCGTGCAGACCAGATGTCTGCTGTGGTACACACGAATGGCACTGTCTATGAAACTTCCGCGATTTTTTTGTTATTGTCCACAAACATTGTTCCCATCACTCTTTCCACTGTGCGCCGACTTATATTTGACACTGTACCCGGCACTCTCAAGTTTTCAAAAATGCAATGAAAATAAACATCATCCACCCATCGCAGTGGAACCATGGCGTTTATGATATACTGTGTTGCATCCACTTAGAATTGTTTCCGGCTAGTCCTTTTCTCTCGTTGCTCCTCTTCGGCAGGGATTGTCGGCGTAGTAGGGTCTTTGTCCTGGTCCTGGTCCTGTGCGTTGATGTTCCTTTTCGTGCCGCTGCACTATACACTTCGAATTCGTCAGGAAGTTTGAGAAACACGTCAACTGTCCTTTGATCTCCCTCACTGTTAGAAGGTAAATTTGACACGCGCCAACAGCATTTCTGTATTGGCATGTGGCAATTTGAAAGTACTTCCCATTTAAAATGGCTGGCACTTGGTTGCTTGTGCTGTCGAACCAGATGGTTCGACGGTTGTTGCAGCAACTCTTTTTGGATCCATATACATCGTTATGTATAGTGAAAAATCCGAAAACGCGATTGATATAAAACTGTTTCGTATATGATGCATGTTCAACAGCGCGACGAAAACGTATTATTGTCTTTATGTTTGTATTGAATGAGGGGATATTGGTGGGGGTGTGTAGGATTTCGTTTTGGGTTGGGTGCTGGTTGGTTGTGAATTTGGGGTGTTTTCGTCTAGATCATTGTCACTGTCGTCCAAGAGAGGTTGGTACTGGTTGTTCAGTGGTATTGTGTTTGGTGGGTTGGTGTGACTGGGTGGTGCTTTGCGTGTCTTCTTTGGGATTTCCCAGGAGTCCTTTATAGGGTTTTTCCCGTCTGTGGCGTTCGGGCTCTGAGGTGTGCCGGGGGATGGCGCTGGGGTGTCTTTTTTTCTAGCTGTTGCCAGATTTGGCTGAATTGTTTTCTTGGGAGCTGCCGCCTTGTTATTCTCATTTAGGATGTTTTTAAGGACCAGTTTTCCCACGTGGCCTTGAAGAATCGATAGTACCGCTATAACGGCCACTAGAAGAAGCTAAATAGTAACATTTTCGTCCAGTATGGGGAGCTGGGTGCACTTTCCACATTCAGTGTCGAGTGGCATTTTCCGAGTATCCTCTCTGATTCGGTCGCATGATCTCTGCCAATAGAGGCGATCTGAGCATGCGTGGTCGACATCGTACACATCAGCGCTGCCGTACCTTCGTTCCAGCAGCCGTGCCGCGGCACACTCACACACCGCCAGGTCGGCGTGTACGTGTACCGATGAGACTAGCAAGGGTCCGGGATGTCGTGTGGCCGACAACGTAAACACGTTGCCTCGACACACTCACACACCGCTAGGTCGGCGTGTACGTGTATCTACGAGAATCTCAAGGGTTCGGAATCCGTATGTTATTTCGGGATAATGCAAAATGGCAGAGTTGGGCAAAATATTTATCTAAATAAAAATTTCGATTAACTAATAAAAGATAAAAAAATTTTTATTCTTCATTGGAATGTTCGAATAAAGAAAGTATCTTTATTCGACGAGAAGTTATCCGACGAGTAAAGATAATTTTTTTTATTCGAAAAAAGAAAAATACAAACAATCGTACATTAAAAAAAAGAATAAACATATAAACGTGAATATAATAGAATATAAACATAAATAGACGAAAAAAATATAAGTATTATAAAATATATAAAAAAGAATATAAATAAATTACAATTTTAAAATAATTAATAAATTGTAAAATTAATGATGCGGCTGCCATGACCGCCTCTTCAGTGGGAGTTCCTTTTGATACTCCGCATCAGCTTGTTCTGAAACATGTAAAATGTAAATTAAAAAGAAGCAATCTAACAAATATTTTGTTATTTTGTACAAACATACAATGTTGTCGTAACATACAATCTCGTCGAATATTTTCTCTGGCTTTCCACTATCGCCTCGGAATCTGGGTGAGGCGGAGAGCAGTCGGCCAGTGTGGTCCTTCATCGTCTCGACGACGAAGCAGCCCAGATGATTCGTGGCTGCAACTGAAACAGAAATCAAATATACAAAAAGAGAAAAATGTTGAAATCCACACGACAGTGTGAAAAGTAAAATTGCATTTGTCTACTTATATTAGCAGCTGATGCTGCATCCATTGTCGCCTCGGAATCTGGGTGAGGCGGAGAGCTGTCGGCCATTGTTACCATGCGGGAATCTGTAATCTGACAAATGAAAAATGTCGCTGAAATGAATCAGCGATTCTGCACACTTATTTGCATGTGTGCAGTTCGACGTCGAACAGCTTTTGGATCACATACGATCCTTGGGCTGTAATTGTAATAACTTTATAATTTCATATTACCAGCTGATCGAGTCAGTGGTACTGCACTAGTATGTGCAATTCGACGTCGAATAGTTGCAACTGTATAATATTTGAATATTATTTTCATTCGCTGATGGAATCAGCGATACTGCAAAATTTTTTGCATGTGTGCAATTCGACGTTGAACAGGTTTTGAATCATATACGATCCTTGATCTGTAATTGTAATAACTTTAAAATTTCTTATTACCAGCTGATCGAGTGAGTGATGCTGCACTAATAAGTGCAGCTCAACGTCGAACAGTTGCAACTTTTCTTTTTCTTTGTGAATTTTGTATTGCTTCGATAATATATTGGGGCTCCCGAATGGACATGCCTCTCGTATATCTACTGTCAACTATTTCGGGCAACATTCAATCTATATAAAAGCGCGTCAATTTTGGCTCCATTTTATATTGCCAAAATTCGTCATCTCTGTCAACTTTAATGGACTTTATACCTTTCCTCGTCCATATACAGAAGAGACAGTACTTTCTGGCAGTGATATGTAATTGCCCTTGTACTTGGTAGAAGTACGCGTGGCTTTTATTCATAACGCTGCCAGTACTGTCTGTAAATATTTTACTTACTGCTTCTATTGTTGATATTGCCTCTTCTGGTGTAACATTTTCCGCAGTTTGTTGGCACTTTATCTCCACAATGCCGTCGTCATCGATTACACCATCTGGCGATGCTCCCAAATAGGAAATCGATGCATCGATAAAAAGACCACATGGTCTAATTTCGATGTTTTCCTTTCTGGACAATTCTTCGCGAGCTGTGTCTTCATTCTGCTTTCCATACGCTACAGCGGAAACGTCTAGCAGGCGTGGATATAGCAATGTCCGCAGTAATTTCGAACATAGCGTTGTCTTCCTTCTTTTGCACACGGCGCGGAAGTTGGACGCTGTCAAAAGTTTAGTTCTGTACGCCATCTACTTTCTGTTCTTGGCCTGTCCAATAGTTTCTTGTTCAATCGTCTCTCTATCTTTCTGCCAATCGCTTAGCATTTCCATACGCTTTTCCTTTTGCAGATTGAACATGCATTCGTCTATATCTGCCTTGTGGGCATTTGGTCCGTAATCGGAATCTTGTGTTGCGCCGAACTGCTTCCTTGTGTTTCTCGTCGTGCTGTTTTGTTGAGCTTGTTGCTCGAGTTGTCGTTTCTTTCTGTGCCGTTCTTCCATCTGTGTTAAAAGTAGAGGCGGCTTCTTTTCCATGGACCGTTGTAGACGAGATAATACTTCTTGCGTATTGTACTGGATCACAGCAGCAGCACATCTTGCAGTGTAAGATCCTCTTTGGCCGAAATTTAATCTTTTTCCAGCAATATATTTTGCAACAATATTATTGAAACTCTCCACTGCGTTGTTGTTGCTTCGATAGAGGATGCTTTCTCCGTGCGCTGACAGTGACCGGATGATATCTTGGATGTTCTGGTAAACTCCAAGGTCCAACAATTCTGGAACAATATTCTGCTCATCCTTCTTCCTGGTTCCATCGCAGAAGTATCCTATTCTACTACAGTGTTTGTGCTCTCCAAACACGTGGCTGGGCATATTCATTATGTTACGAGCCAGGGCTGCGAGCAACGCGAGAGGCCGACGAGGGGGTTATTACTCCTTGAATATGGTTTCTATTATTAGTTAATATTGAAATCTTTGTTGATTTGAATTAGGATTAGTAAGCCTCGTAACTTATATATAATTTAATTGATACAATCCGAGCGGTAAGATTGTATCATGTGGGAACGTTCAATTATTAGATTAGGATATTAGGCAATAATTAAGGGTTGTAGATTACGCGGGTTAACAAACAAGACAATTTATTCTGAATTGGAATAGTTACAAGTGTAATTGTCTGTGTCGCGAGTGAATGTGGTAAGTGTACAATTAGAGAAATTGTTACCTAGTGATGCACGGTGTTGACGCACTGGCAATGCGGGGTCGGAGAGCGATTGTTGAAAGCCAAATAGAATATACACGAACTAACGGATTCTATAAGGTTACGTTTGATTCGAAAGGGACTTTTACCCGATCTCACTAGAACTGACTCTTACGCGTGTAACGCGACGTGACTGCACGATTACTATACCGCGACCGAATCACTTCTGAATCTCTACTGAACCGCTTCTCGACTGAACCAAAGAGGATGAAAATGCATGGGTTTATATACCCTAAAAATGAGAGGGGAATGTATCTGTTTTATTTTACGGTCGCGTACTCGTATTTGTCGTTTCAAGTGAATTTAAGGTTTGCAGCTGGATCTTTTGTTTATAGGGGTAAAACGAAGGGTTAGCCAGGATGTTTCCTATCAAAGACTATCTTGACAAAACATTCCAGAAGGGGATGTTTTGAAGATTTCCAATTTAGGAAATCGTACGGTGCTGTTACTGAACCATGCTTCGTGCCAGTTGCGTCCAGCCGGAGTACAATCATTAAACAAGGGGCCTGTTGGGACGCTTTTCGTTCTCAGAAAAAGAGATTAGAACTTCTAATCGAAATGAACGTGGAGAAACGTCTCCATACGTAACATCTCCCCCCTTAAATGAAACATCGCGGTTCGCGTGATGCTTTCGATCTGAGAAAGAAAAACGTCCTGAGAGCTATGGTAAAGAAAAATGCCGGGTGTAGTGTAGTGTAGTGTAGTATGTAGTGTACTTATATTTATATGTGGTCTTCTACTGTTGGAGGTGTCGTTCAGGGTTGGTTGTGGTCTCGACTGCGTAGCCCATTTGAATCCAGTGTTCCGCAACATCCAGTGGGGGTTGATCCGGTAGACGGTCCAACAGGAGGTGGCCCTCGGCGTGGCCACTACTAGTGACGGTCACTCCGCTAGCGTAGCCTCTTCGGTCCCTCATTACCAGCCTGGAGATGGTGCTGATCCGGTGGATGGCTCTGTTGTTACGGGGGCGGACGCCCCTCAGCACCATTCTTACTGCCTGCCAGGGCAAGGTCCGGAAACGTGGCGGGAGAATCCAGAGTTGGGTGATCTCCCGAACCGTGATGGTACCACGGTCGCCCAAAAAGATGGAGACGGCTCGTTCGTCGACCTCCCTCACTTCGCCCCTCAGCCAGACGGGACCATCCCGCACGGCCACGAGGAGACCCGGCTTGATCGCTGCCAGCACCGGTATGCATAGGTGGTGCCGTTGTGCCATGTGGTTGGCAAAGGCCCTGATGAAGTCCACCACTTCCTCTGGGTGTTCCTCCGCTGTGATCCAGACGGTTGTCTGGTCTTCGACCTCACGGACGATGCAGCGGAAAGAAGCTTCCACCTTACGGGAACCGATGAGTTTTAGGCTGCTCCCTTTTTCCTGCATGGTTCTGCCGGGGTCCAGTCTCGGATGTTTCGGTCGGTGACTTCGAATAGTTCGATGCTGTGGTATGGTCGCTTCCGTTGGTCGGTTTGGGTGTGAGCTGTAGTTTTCTTAACTTTCCTTGTTGAAGTGCTCCGACCCTTCACGATTCTGCCTCCCTTTGCAGGTTGGTAAGGTCGAGCAGTGAGGATTTTTCCCGTTCTATTGGGTTTTCCCAGCACCCGCTTTGTCCCGTCTGAATCGCGATACTAGATCGTCCTTCCGATGGTTCAGTTTGCGTGGATGCGTTCTGGCTCATTGGTTCTGAGACTATGTGCTGCTAGGGATCGGTGTTCTGCTTATATAGGGCTGGATGCTCTTATCTCTCTTGCTGAAGGGTGGGGGTAGGTCCTGCTCCTTAGAAGATCGACGCAGAGGGTTTGACATCTGCATGCGAGGCCTGTGTTTGTTCTTCCTCTATCTCGTTTGTTTCTTTTTGTTCTTGGACACTATTTGGTTGTTTCCGAAATATTCGGAATTTGATGATGATTAAGGCAACAAAGAGTAGGAATGTCGTCATCACTGCTATGGTGGAAACGGTTGAAAATTGTTGGTGTTTTGTTACTTCCCGCTGTGTTGTAATTGTCTTCACCTCTTATTCTATTGCACTGAGGGATATAGCTGCTGGAAGTTGCTCCCAATGGTTACTGGAGGGTTCTCCATTTGATATGTTCGATTCGATTACTCTGATGTGAGGCTCAGTTATTTCTGGCAGCAAGGATGACAAGTTGTAAGATATTGTCGGGTAATATATTATGTTTCCTGTGGTTTCGACGATGTCCAATGATTTAAGCTGCATGGAGTTTATGGTCGTCTGACAGCCTGCTTCCAATTTAAAAATTCCTGTCTTTTGAAATGTCCTTATGGTTGCCTTTTTCCCTCTGCAGTAAATTTGGGCTTTCTTTTCTTCTGGCATAAAGTATAACCATGTGGCTGGTGTGTTTAGAGCTCGCCAGTGGGGCTGCAGGTAAGCGGTCACCTTGATGTTGCAGGTACTCCAGTCTATTGTGGCGGGGTTCAACAGTAGGGTGGTTTCGCAGGTTGCATGTTGGTTTGTTTGATATATGGGCAGGGTAGATGGTCCTAATAATTGCCTATGGTGGGAACGGCAACTCCTTAGGTAATCTTCGGTTGGCAGGAAATACTGTTGTTCGTCGGATGATACTGCAATGTATGTAAATCGTGGTTTTATGTACGACATCATCTTGGGTCCCAATGGTTGCATGGATGGACAGGGGTAGATCTTGTAGAAATTGAATATTTGGTGGTCTAGCAATGGTACGGTGAGCTCGAAGACTATCCTGCCTTTCGTGAAAACTATGTTTAGCTTGGTAATTCTTTCAAGCTGTTCAGTCAGTAATTCCTCGGGCGAGAAAGGAAACTCGTGCGACGAGGTTTGTTTGATTTTCAAGGCGGAATTCAGTAACTGTTGGGGTGAGAAGATTGCTGGATGTAAAATCCCCTGTTTCGCCAATAATATTGCATCTATTAACAGTAGCAAGTTGGTGCTGTAGTCGTCTAAACCTCTTTCGATTTCGAACAAAGATTCCCTTATAACACCCTCGAATCGCAGCCTGTCTATTTCTGATTGTGTTTCATATAGTTGCTTGGAATGTTCGGAAACTATTTTCATAAGTTTCGACATTCCATTTGTTAAATTCAATAATCTTGTATGCACCGTAGAGAACTCTCCTTTTATAATATGGGTTTGCCTTGCTATTATCTCCGTGATTTCATGTTCGTTTTTGTATATTAGGTGAAGTAAAAAGTTCTGAGCGCTTTTTCGCTTTATTTCGACGATGAAATTAACATAGTTAGGATTATTCGATTTAGATCAAATATGCGCCGTTTTGTTCGATAACTTTTGTCCATTTTGAAGGCAATTTCATAATTCCGCGGTTGAAGAAGTCCTCGTCCCTATTGGTAAAAAACTTGACCAGCTCATTTTCACAAGCCTCTCTTGAGGCCAGTTTTGTACCATCAAGAAAATTTTGCAAATTCTTGAAGAGGTGATAATCGCTTGGTGCCAGGTCTGGACTATACGGCGGATGCGATAGAACGTCCCAGCCAAGCTCTCGGAGCTTCTGACGCGTCGTTAAAGATGTGTGCGGCCTGGCGTTGTCTTGATGAAAAACTACACCCTTCCTATTGGCCAATTCTGGCCGCTTCTGGTCGATGGCCTGCTTCAGTCTGGTCAGTTGTTGACAATAGAGGTCCGAATTGAGTGTTTGGCCCGATGGGAGCAGCTCGTAGTGGATGATTCCCTTCCAATCCCACCAAACACACAATAAAACTTTCTTGGCCGTTAATCCAGGCTTGGCGATCGTTTGGGCCGGCACACCGCGATTGGACCACGATCTTTTTCGGCTGTTATTCTCGTATGTGACCCATTTTTCATCGCCAGTCACCATCCGCTTCAAAAATGGGTCGATTTCGTTACGTTTCAACAAAGAATCGCAGGCATCAATTCGGTCCAAAAGGTTCTTTTGCGTCAATTCATGTGGCACCCATACATCGAGCTTCTTCTTGAGGCCTGCCTTATGCAAATGATTCCAAACGGTTTTCTGGCTAATCTTCAGTTCCTGGGCAATGGAATAAGTGCTTACATGCCGGTCCGACTCGACGATTTCCATGATTTTGTCCACATTTTCGACGATTGGCCTACCAGAGCGTGCCTCATCTTCGACGTCCATATTACCAGAACGGAATCGTTGGAACCACCGCTTTGCTGTTGCATTCGATACTGTATTGGGTCCATAAACAGCACAAATTTTTTTGCCTGCCTGCTCCGCCTTTTCACCTTGGTCGTAGTGGTACTGAAGAATGTATCGAATTTTCTCTTTTTTTACCTCCATTTTCGAACGCTGTAACACACAACTGGCTTCACCAAAACAAAAAACTAACAAAGACCTTTATTCATGCGTAATATCACCTTGAAATTGCCGTATACTATGACTCGATACGATGTGAACATCGTGAGATATGGCTCGCTGAAGACATCTAGCGAAAAACGCTCAGAACTTTTTACTTAACCTAATATTTTATTCAATTCGTGATTATAATAATCTGCGTCTTCCTGAGTCAAGGTTCCGAAGAGGATGTTGCTGACTGTTCCGATGAATCCAAATGGTGCATTACGTCGGGGTGATTTTGTATTGAGGTATGGGTGGTCGCCCATTGCGGATTTTATCAAATTCCGATAATAACGAGTGTTTTCTTCCTTCTTTATCAATCGAGGTCCGAGGTCTTCGTTGAGACATTTGGTGGCTTCGTGCCTTTTGCAGAGCTGATCGATTATGGAAATCAATTGTTGTACAGGTGGTGCGTGTTGTAGATATTTGTTGACGTCAAGCGAAGTTACTAGGCGCCATTGTGTTTGATAGATCCGGATGTCCGACAATTTCTCAAAGAATAAACCAGTGTTTTGTTGTAATATCTCTATTGTTGAGTCTTTATTTCCCGGGTGTTGACCCATTGTCAGTGGCAGCAGGAGTACGCAAAAGAGAATCATGGTCATTCCCGGCTGTTGGTTCAAAATAAGCGTGTTTTAATTTATTTTGATGTTTAGTTATTGTTTTGTTTGGTGTTTGTAATACAACATTATTCAAGTCTGTCACGTCTAATATTCTGTACGGTCCAATGTAATGGGGATCGAATTTGCTAGTACGAGGTTCCAAGAGTACGTAAACGAAATCATCTACTTTAAATGTGGCAGGGTTTGCCTTGCAATCATAGTAGCTTTTTGAGCGAGCTTTTGCTTTATTAAGATCGTTTGCAGCCAAATTACGTATTCGGACTATATTGGTTATTAACTCTGCTAAATAGTCTCCATACGTTTTCAAGTTCGTACCAGTAGGAAATGAGGTTGGTTCCCGAGCTTGTTTACCAAAAATTAATTCGTATGGTGTAAAATTGGTGGCTTCATGAACTGAGGTATTGTAAGAGAACATTGCAAAAGGAATTAGCAAATCCCAGTCGTCGTAATTATCCATGTAATGCTTGAGATATTCCGTGAGTACGATGTGACTTCGTTCTAATGATCCATTGGTTTGCGGTCGGTATCCTGAAGTAGTGATCTGTTTGATTTTGAAAATTTCAGATAAGTTTTTCATGAGGCTTCCGATAAAACTGGTTCCTTTGTCTGTTAATATGGCTCGAGGTGTTCCGTAAACTGCGATGAAATGCCTTGCGAAAGCATCGGTAATGGTAGTGGCTCGGATGTTGGGTATTGCTACTGCAATACAATATTTGGTTAAATTATCCTGCATACAGTCCGCGACACTTGATTAAACGCAGTGGTATTTTTGCTGTATTTTAACTAAATGAAATTTAAATTATCATTTTTGTGTTTTCAATATGATAGATTCTATTTGATAAAAGTTTACATACTTTACTTCGAGAAATTATTTATGCAGTACAAAATTATTCGCTTGTTTGAAAAAAAGTAAGGATAATCTTGCGACATTTGATTAAACGCACTGTAATTAAACCGCTAAAACACATTGTTATCATCACAATCATGGTTTATTAATATTTTGAGTATCCTCCATTCTTATTTATGATTTGAAATATGCGATTTGGTAATGATTTATACAATGTATTTATGTAATCCTGTGGTATGGCTCTCCACTCCTCTTCAATCGCGGTTATCAGCTCTTCTTGACTTGAAAATTGTCTATTATTCATATAGACCCTTCTTGACAAAAATCCCCAAACATTTTCTATTATATTTATGTCGGGTGATAGTGCTGGCCATTCTAAACACGTTATTTCCTGCTCTTCAAACCACTTTTTGATTATCTTGGCAGTATGTATTGCAGCGTTATCTTGTTGAAAAATTCAATCATTATCATTAATAACGCCAAAAATCTTAATTTTTGCTGCTCTTAATATCTCCAAATATTTTTGTGAATCCTGCCGCCCTTTCATGACCTTCAAATCCACGACACCTTTAGAGCTTATGGCTCCCCAAATCATAACGGATCCTCCTCCATGCTGTCTTCGAGAAAAAATTCTTTCTTCCTTTCTCAAATCGTGGTAATAATAGGAGTACCCATCTGGACCGTCCAAGTTAAACTTTTTCTCGTCAGAAAAAATTACTTTTTGCCATTGTGACACCCAATCCATATGCTTCCTGGCGAACTCGAGTCTATCCTTTTTATGACGGTCTTTTAAACAAGGTTTTTTCTTCATGCATCTTCTTTCGATGGTGGGTATCTTTTTTAAATATCTTTGTACGGTTCGTACACTCGCTGAAACATTAGCCTTCTCAGCAATTTGCTTCGCACTACAAGTAGAATTCGATGCAATCCTCAAAACCGACCTTTTTTCTCTTGGCGATAGAGCCTCTTTAGTTCTGCCTTTGTATAATTTTCCATAATTTTCACTATTCTTCAAATAGGAACGTATGACAAATTCACTTCTATTTAATCTTCTTGCAATTTCTCTTTTGGAATACCCTTCTTCTTTTAACGCCTGAATCTTTCCAATTTCGATACCGTTTAACTGCTTTGCACGTCCCATTATTTCGTTTTTCTCACAAATTTTTAGCTTGCTCTTGCAGTATAATTCTGGACATGATACATTGGTTGCTAAGAAACGAAATGAAACAAAAGAAATGCAGAAAACAGGACCGTGACTATAAAAAAAGGAACCGCGTTTAATCAAGTGTCGCATATGCATTTCGACTGTTTTCAGAAAAAGCGAATACTTTTATACAGAATAAACAATTTCTTCAAGCAAAGTGCGTAAGCTTTAATTACTATATCTGAAAAATAGAATGCACAAGGAAAAAAAGTTAATTTAAACTTTATTACATTAAAATATTATGAAAATAACACTGCGTTTAATCAAGTGTCGCGGACTGTAGTAAGAATGTATCGATTGCCTCCTGGTGTGACTGGTAATAGTCCAACGGTATCCAGAGAAATTTTATCAAATGCGTCCAAAGGTGTGTCGGTGATCAGCATAGGCTGACGGGTTTTTACACGGACTAATTTTTGTTCCTGACAACTTTTGCATTTTCGGATGTAATCTTGAATTTCATTGCGCATGTGTGGCCAATGAAATCTTACTCGAATACGATTGTAGGTTTTTGTGACTCCTTTATGTCCTCCGATCAAACTATCGCGTGCTTCGTGAATAATCTCTTGTCTATTTTCCGCGGAAGGTGTGGTGATAATGCAATTGCATATTGTGATTTGAGGAATTTGCTCTGTGAAGGTCTCTTCCAATGTATTGAAAAATTCGTTGAGTGGCAATTTATGCAAATCTCCGGTGGCTGATATTCGAAAAGATTCGATCCTGTTTTCTTTTAAAGCTGGTTGGAGAGTTTTCAATCCGTTGACTATGTCCATTCTATTTGGTTTATCATAAAAATTGTCGGAAATTATTATGCTGAATGTTTTAAACAATCCGTTGTTTGAGATTACAACTTGTCCCTTCTTTGGTCCTGCAGCTAGAAATTCCTGTTTGTTTATTAATTCGGCGTCCAAAAGTAATTTTCCGATGGGAGTTATTAAATTGCAGTCGGCTGATATAAAGTGCACGTAATTGTCTTCTTTTGCTGTGAGGGTGTTTGAAGAAACGATAATCTTTTGTTTTGGTTCTGGCGGCGCTTCCAGGTCAGTTTCGGTAGGAGAACTGTCGGTAGCGGTATCAAAGAATGGGTAAGGGTCTGCTGTACGGTCAGGTAAGTGCCTTGCACATGTTTCGCTTGTGGGTAGCCGGATTATGGTGGGTTGTAAAATTCCATCTGTTCTGTCTGATTGTTCCTGCAGTATATTAGGTGGATCCACTTGCAAATTGTTTGTATTTTCAATAACTGTATTTTCGAGCGGTTCTTCGAACGAGATTAAATCATCAGATAAGCTTTGGTTCTTATCTGTAGAAAAAATTTCTGTGGAGTTTGCTGCGGGTGAAAACTGGTGTGTGGTATCCTGGTCTTCATCTGGCATCAACACTTCTCTAGATAGGCTCGGAAGGGACCGATTTTTGTTTATTATGGGAGAGTGTCGCACTTTTCCAAGAGCGGGCTCTTCTCTTTCATCTGAACTGCTTGTTTCTTGATATTTCGGTCGTTTTTCTCGGTCTCGACGTAATTGTCTGATACGTTGTCCAATTGAATTCGGTCTGTCTTCATGTGTCTTCGGTAGTTGGGTCTTGAAATCGGGATCTCGAAGTTCACGTGGAATAAGCGGTAAACAGGAAATGGTAGGGTTGCGTGAAAGAGCATCTGCGTTCATATTCGTTTTTCCGGATTTATGGATAACCTGATAATCGTACTCCAGAAGTCTCAATTTCCACTTCATGAGTCTTGATGTCGGATCTTTTACAGAATGTAGCCAAACTAGAGGTCTGTGATCTGTCACAAGAGTGAATTTGGTTCCGTAAACATACGGTCTGAAATATTGAACGGCGTAAACCATGGCCAAACATTCTTTTTCTGTAGCTGAGTAATTTTTCTCTGCTTTATTGAGGCTGCGTGATGCGTAAGCAATCGGCAGATCATTTCCAATCTCGCCTTGACTAAGCACGGCTCCAATGGCATGTTCTGATGCATCCGTTGTAACGATGAATGGTTTGCTGAAGTCGGGGTATTGTAAAATAGGTTCTTGGCAAAGTTCTTCACGTAATTGTTTAAAGCTGTTTTCCTGTTCTTCTGTCCATTTGAATTTTATTCCTTTTCCCAAGAGGCTAATCAACGGTTTTGCTTTAGTGGTGAAATCTGATATGAATCGTCTGTAGTATCCTACTAATCCCAAAAATTGTTGTATATTCTTCTGATTGGTGGGTGTTGGAAAATCCTTGACGGCTTTTAATTTTCTGGGGTCAGGTTTTACTCCTTGTCTTGAAATAATGTGTCCAAGGTAAGTAACTTCTTTCCGTAAAAATTCACATTTATTAGTCTGGAGGGTTAAGCCATGTTCTCGTAAGCGATTGAATAATTTCCTGACTTTAACGTTATGTTCATGTAGTGATGATGCGTAAACCACAATGTCATCCAGGTAAACGAACACGTCCGTTCCTTGGAGTCCAGTTAGTACTTGATCCATGAGGCGTTGGAAGGTGGGTGGTGCATTTTTTAAACCAAACGGCATTCGTGAAAATTCATAATGTCCGTTAGGTGTGGTAAAGGCTGTTTTCTGCCTATCTTTCGGGTCCATCTCTATTTGGTGAAAACCATTTGCGAGATCGAAAACGGAGAAGTACTTAGCTCCACCGAGACGATCTAATATTTCTGTAATCTGTGGTAGCGGGTATTTATCAGAAATTGTTTTATCATTAAGCGCACGGAAGTCTATGACCATACGCCAACGTTTGTTTCCCTGTGCATCCGGTTTCTTAGGTACAATCCACAAAGGTGAATTATATGGGGATTTCGACAGAGTTATTATTCCTTCGGATAGTAATGCGTCTATCTGCTTTTTTATCTCATGTTGATGTATCGGAGGATAGCGATATTGTCTTGTGTTTATTGGAATTTCGTCGGTCGTGTGTATGGAATGTTTGAAATCGGAGGCCTTCCCTAGCTTATCTCCGGGGAGATAAAATCGGTCGGGAAACTCCTTTAACAGAGCAGTGATGCTGCACAGTTCCTCTTTGTTCAAGTGCTTGAGATTTAACATTTGGGAGATTCCCTGTGCCCTATCTTCTCTGTTGTTGAAATTAGCATGACCTTGTACCTCTGAGTAGATGTCTTCGTCCGAAGTGCTTACAATGTCATAGGGTTCCAAAATTTGTGGTTCTATTTCTATGTCCAGGTCTTCTTCGCTGGTGTTGGTTGCCATAACATGGCACCTTCCTTGATCGTTTATGACAGCTGCTTCTCCTATGTACAATTGGTCATGTGTTCTTATGCGAGGCAAGTAGCCTTCCTTGATCTTCGGATTAGCTATGTGAATAGCGATTTGTTGTGAGGTTCTTGCTGGAATGCGGTGTTTAGTTGTTCTTTCTGGTGCTTCTAAATAATTTGAAAATCGAATAGGCCTGATAGGTTTGTTCTTTAATACCAGTGTTCCATGGTAATAGGAAATCTCAGCCTGTTCTTGTTTTAGGAATGGGCTTCCGATTAGTCCATCTGCTTCTATGGCAAGGTGTTTTACTACGTAAAATATTGCTGGGGCTTCATGGATATGAAGAATTGTCGTCCCTACGGTGAAAATCGGGGTTGTGGTGAGTCCAGTTATTTCGATTTCCTCTCGTGAAATCTCTGCTGTTCTTTCTAGAGCGTCGAGGACTACCAAATTTACGGACGCTCCACCGTCAATTAAAAATTCTCCCGTTCCTGATTCCAGTTCTGGGATCGTAATTTTTATCCGTGGTGCAGGTGCTTCCTTGATGAGGGTTTCTCTTCGAAGCGGACGGATCTTGGGCGATCTTCTTTCTTTTCGCTCATCGTGTCGCCTGTACGGTGAGCGCGATCGTAGTTTAAAAATTTCTTTGATTCCACGGACGAATCTCGCGAATCTCGCGAATCTCGTCGGAATCGCGGGCTACGGGGACGATTCCTGCAGAATTTCCCGTCGTGCCCGGAAGTTCCGCAATGCCAACAATACATGTTTGACATGCGATTTTTATCGGTACCCTTTAGAATCGTATACCGTTTTTCTCCGTCATCACCCATTGATGACTCGGAGCGATTAGAGGGGGAGTGTGAGGGGCTCCTGTGACGCAAGGTCCAGGCAGAAGCGCGTTCTTCTCTTTCCTCCTCAAAACCATATGGTCTCGTGCGTCGATCTCTGTGTCGATCATATCTGCTCGGAGATAGAGGATACGACACTTCACGTTCGCGATAACGAGGATCTTGGTCGAAAGATTCTCGGTGGGACCACCTTGATGGTGATTCATTCCGAGGCGATTGTCTTCGATTTCTTAGTTTTTTATCTATTTGCAGCACAGCGTCGTAAGCTTCCTCCAGATTTTCTGTATCTTTTAGGAGAGCCGACACCTTCAAGGCAATACGATTCGGTAATCCATCGATGAAGTTTTCCAGAACGTCCTTCTCCATTTCCTTGATGAATTCTTCAGCGTGGACCTCGTATTTTTCCTTAATGGCTCCGCGCGTACAATAGACTAGGTGGCTTGTCCTATCGATGTATTGTCGTAGGCTCTCACCTTCGCGGATGCGTAACTTCGCGATTTCCACTTGGAAATATGACAAACTTTTGCCAGGCGCGAATGTTTTCTTTAAGTGCTGAATTAATGCTTTTACGGTCGTAAACTTGTGCTCTAATGTGCTTCTACGTGCTGGCCCGACGAGTTTAGTAAGAACAATTGCTAGATACTCGGTTTCCGTACCCTCAGGAATCAACGTTAACCCGTCCTCTATAGTCTGCGCGAAACGAGGCAAGGGTGGGTCTTCCCCATTAAAAGTCGGAATTGTCGAAGTAACGTTTTGTAAACATGTCCTTTGCGTCAACAGCGACATAGAATTTGCAAGTGATACCGTCAAGTTCATTATGTCAGCGTTAGAAGTATTTGCTATTCCGTTCAGCATTTTTTAAAGCGTAACTAGCGAAAACTAGTATATTGCTTATAATATTACGACGTGACTAGCGAAAACTAGTATATTGTCGATACTCAGTTACGAGTAATTTAACTTGTAAAAAACCAAAAATTAAAGCGATCCTAAAATAATTGAATGCATCCCACCGCTGTCACCAGTTTTGTTACGAGCCAGGGCTGCGAGCAACGCGAGAGGCCGACGAGGGGGTTATTACTTCTTGAATATGCTTTCTATTATTAGTTAATATTGAAATCTTTGTTGATTTGAATTAGGATTAGTAAGCCTCGTAACTTATATATAATTTAATTGATACAATCCGAGCGGTAAGATTGTATCATGTGGGAACGTTCAATTATTAGATTAGGATATTAGGCAATAATTAAGGGTTGTAGATTACGCGGGTTAACAAACAAGACAATTTATTCTGAATTGGAATAGTTACAAGTGTAATTGTCTGTGTCGCGAGTGAATGTGGTAAGTGTACAATTAGAGAAATTGTTACCTAGTGATGCACGGTGTTGACGCACTGGCAATGCGGGGTCGGAGAGCGATTGTTGAAAGCCAAATAGAATATACACGAACTAACGGATTCTATAAGGTTACGTTTGATTCGAAAGGGACTTTTACCCGATCTCACTAGAACTGACTCTTACGCGTGTAACGCGACGTGACTGCACGATTACTATACCGCGACCGAATCACTTCTGAATCTCTACTGAACCGCTTCTCGACTGAACCAAAGAGGATGAAAATGCATGGGTTTATATACCCTAAAAATGAGAGGGGAATGTATCTGTTTTATTTTACGGTCGCGTACTCGTATTTGTCGTTTCAAGTGAATTTAAGGTTTGCAGCTGGATCTTTTGTTTATAGGGGTAAAACGAAGGGTTAGCCAGGATGTTTCCTATCAAAGACTATCTTGACAAAACATTCCAGAAGGGGATGTTTTGAAGATTTCCAATTTAGGAAATCGTACGGTGCTGTTACTGAACCATGCTTCGAGCCAGTTGCGTCCAGCCGGAGTACAATCATTAAACAAGGGGCCTGTTGGGACGCTTTTCGTTCTCAGAAAAGAGATTAGAACTTCTAATCGAAATGAACGTGGAGAAACGTCTCCATACGTAACAATTATATCGTCGCATAAATTTTTTATTTTTTGTACCATCGGCAGATTCTCTTCGAATCTATACTCCGCAGCTTTCATTACCCCGAGCGCATCCGCCGAATATTATTTTCTACGGCTTGCCTGTAGTGACCGGGCGGAGCCTTTTTCGCAACATCTTTCATTTTGTTGCAAAAGTTGCGCAACAAATGATTTGTGCATTCAATTTTCTTCACGCGGATCATCCATATTTTATATGGATCACAGTCGAGAATTTTCTTGTAGACACTGCTGTCGCCGTCAGCAATTAATGTCGAATAAATCAATCCACGTTTTTCCACGCTGGTATAGAAACCTTCTGCGATGGCGTCACTCTCCATTCTGGTGGACGGCTGGTTTCTGCCCCAGTTTTTGAAGCATGCGTGTTGCCGCGGCTCTTCTTTCTTTTTCGCCGCGTTCAAACAAATGGAGCACGTTTTGTTTCGTACTCCAATGAATAGAACTTTCCTCGTGTGATAGCCTATTATCACGCCGACACCAGAGATTGAATTGTACTTTCCTGTGCGGTAGGACCGCTTCATCCAACTTCCGTCAGCCACGACGGGAATGTGTGGAATTCAGGGGGTGCAAGCTGCCGTGTTATAAAAGTGACCAGTATTTTAGCGCTCTCTAGTGCTCGGGGCCCGAACTAATAACAGTATATATATGTAGATACAAACGCTACTCACTCACACACAGATACTCGCATGACTCACACAACTCTATTGCAGCTATATGTACTTTCATGTACACGCGTACAATTAATCTTTTCAGTGGAAAGGGTAGAAATTTATACAGCTTGAAATATATAAAAATAAATATTTATTATAAATCCATTTATTTTCTTCTACAATGTTTCTTATAATAGGTACGCGCTATCTCAAACAAAGGTGATTCCGTTTGTTGAATATTTTTCAACTTTCCGGTTAATATATTATTGACATGTTTCATGTACATATTGAAAATGTAATTAAATATATTTTGGAAAATATTGTATTGTAATGTAGTGGCATGCTCGGTATGTGTTGTGTTGAAACTTACATTTTCTTGTAAATATTTTATAGCTTTTTCTTTAATATTAGTTTCACAAATATGATTCATCATGATTGAATGACAGTATGGATGCTACAGGACTGTACAGGACGCTTGGACGCTAGGTTAGCGTCGGTTAGCGTTAGCGTCAGTCAGAGCAAAGCAAGCGTTCTGCGCATGTGCCCCCATCACGTGATGGGGAACACCAACGCCGCCTAGTGCTCGGGGCCAGCAACTTAGTGGTTAAATTATTTGCATTTCAGCTTATGCCCCCTGGTGGAATTCCACATGCTAACACGTCGCCTCTTCCAACGGCTAGTCTTTTCTCCTCTTCAGCCGCTGCTACCATTTCCGCTTCCGCAGTACGGATTAATTTCTCCACGATGTCGTCATGGCATTTGCTGTATCCCTTCGTTGACATACCGGGAACATTAATGGCAGTGAGGAATTCTTCTATTTGTGCGTAGCCGCCTCCGTTGAGAATTGTTCCTGCCACTGCATTCCGATTGATATCCATGACCTGAGGATCATCAGGTTGACTGTGGATATTGGCTCTATGCATTTCACGGTCAGAGTGGTCTCCAACCCCGTTCTCTTCATACGTATTATGTTCAAATCTTCCATCGAACAATCTAATGTTTCGGAATGTGTAGCGGTACACGCCTCGTGGCGGGAAGCGCTGCGAGCCGACGGTAGTATACCGTGAGGCGAGCTCCACACGCTGCTGCGGTCGGTTGGAGACTAAACGTCTGCGGCGCGGCGCGGAATCTCGGACGGGAGCGCGGGATGCGGGAACGGGTCCGAGGAGTGGGGATGACGGTCCGGAGTGTCGAAACTACGGTGCTCTGAAAAGAGCAGGCCGTCGATCGACTGCCTCCCAGAACCTGATCGCGGTCTATCTGAACAAAGAAAGATCTTTTTTCCAGGTAGAAATGGAGGAGTTTAGTTAGCCTGGGGTGGAAGCCGAGGTTTATTAATTTATAGATGAGGCCGTTGTGCCATACTGAGTCGAAGGCTTTGTTAAGGTCCAGTAGGACCATTCCAGAGAAGCGGTTTGTGTTTAGGTGGTTTGTGTGGAATTGAGTTGTGCGGATCAGTTGGTGAATGGTGGAGTGGCAGTTTCGGAAGCCGAATTGGGCGTCGATAAGAATATTGTTTTTGGTGATGTGATCCAGGAGAAATTTATAAATGGCTTTCTCGAAAAGTTGTAACGGTAGCGTCTCGCCTGCGTGGAGGCGCGAGCGAGGCGCGCGGTCCCTCCCCTAGATTCGCTCAGCGACCAGGGTTCGGCGGAGAGGGAGAAGGAAGTGGTCCAATAACTCAGGCCGTTTTGGTGACAACAAAGCTGATTTATTAATAAAAAAAAACGTGGTTGAAAGAAACAAAAGGAGTAAACTGATTTATTAATCGTAGACGTGGTCTAATGAAACAAAAGAATAAACTGGATTAAATATAAACTGAACCGTGACGCGGTCTGCGGCTTATCCGCCCGGATTCCCAGACGGTCCGGCGGTGAGCTGCTGATGGCCGGTGGCCTAATAACCAAAAAATAAATAGACCGTAACGGTGGATTCCGACGCGAGTATCTTACATTACTTATCTACGAGAACTAACCTATAGTAACCGCGGGACGCCGGCACGGTCTTCGGTCTTGCTCGTACGCGGGAAATATTCGACGCGGGCGGGACGCGCTCGCGGGACCGGTGCCTGCCGTCGGACGTCCTCGGCGCGGCTCGGGTACGGTCGCGGTGTGTATCGAGAACGCGGTGCGCGGGGAGCGCGGGTGAGCCGTGCTTGCTAACGCGGTCCTGAGTCGGGCGCTCTCGGCGCGGTCCCGAGCTCTCCCGATCCTCGAGATGGTATCAGCACCGCTGCCCAGCGAACGAGAGTGGATCGGCTTCGTTTCCTGGTGGCTAGGCACGCGGGCGCGGAGAGGAGAGGGTTAGGAATCCGCGGAACCCCCCCACCCGTCGCCTCCGCCCGGCCGCGGCTCGAGCACGTAGGCACAGACGTAAACCTAATGCCTACGGCCCGAAACCGGTGAGGGCGCTCGTCTCCGGTAGTATACCGAGAGGCGAGCTCCGCTCGCTGCTGCGGCCGGTCGACGACTAACGTGCGGAGCGCGACGCTGGATCCCCGAGGGATGAGCGGGACGCGGGAACAGGTCCAGGTGGTGGGGATGACGGTCCGGAGTGTCGTATCCTCGGTGCTCTGAAAAGAGCAGGCCGGTGATCGACTGCCTCCCAGAATCCTGGTCGCGGTCTCGGTTTCGCGTAGGGGACGTAAACCCACTTACGCTCTGCCGATTCCAGCGCCTCGTCGTGTTTGCCCGATCGTAAACCGCGGCTAGCACGAGTTGGCGCGGCTGCGAGAGGATCTGGGCCCGGGTGTTCACCCGAGAGCTGCTCCAGACCAACTCCGGCTTCGGCTGGTTCCGTCGCGATCTTTATAGCCCGAACGCGGACCTCGTGTGCTCGTTCGCGAATCTTCGGCACACTGCGATTGGTCCGCGCTCGGGCTGGATTCCGCGGATTGGCGCGCGGCTATCCCGCACCGGTGATTGGTGCGGGCTAAGGTACAGAATGACTCGCAACGAGACACATGCGTCTCGTTGCAAAGTTTTCCGAGAGTGGGGAGAAGGCTGATGGGCCTGTAACTCGAGGGGAGTTTACGATTTTTCCCGGGTTTGGGAATTGGTATAACTTTTGCTACTTTCCAGGCCTTGGGGAAGTATGCGAACGTGAAGCATGCTTTGAAAATGTAGTAGAGTTGTACGAAAGTGTTTCTAGGGGCTTTGATAATCAGGTTAGGAGAGAAACCATCCCATCCACAGGCTTTTTTCGGTTTAAGTTTGGTGGAAATATCTTTTAAGGTTCTGGGGGAGAGATGATTGGTGATGTCCGAGCTTGATGAGGGGGCGAGGTGTTCTTTGAGGTGGAAATCTTGAAGTTTTAAGTTTATTTGTGTTTGGAGGGGAGATTTGGATTTGTAGGCCTCGTCAAAGACCGAGGAGAATTGGTCGGCCAGGAGTTGGGCTTTTTTGGAGCTAGTGTCTTGATAGTTTCCGGTTGAGTCTAAGAGGGGGGGTATGTTAGTCGGTTTTTTCATAATTTTTCTGAAAACGGGCCAGAAGGTGTGGGTGTTTTGAGCGTTTTTAACCTGATCTTTGATGTGTTCGGTTTTTAGGATGAAGACTCTATTTCGAATGGATTTGTTCAGTTGTTTGTAATATTCAAGGGAGATGAGGTTGCCTGTTCTTTGCCATCTTTTCCTGGCTGCGTTTCGGAGACGGATTGTGAATTTTAGTTTTTCCTCAGGTCGGATGAATTTGTCAGGAGTGTTGTAACGTGGGCCTCCACTCGCCGCGTAGGAAGGCGGGGGCGGGGTCCACTCCGGGAATTTATGGGCTCAGAGGCCGGGCCGCGTACGGCCGTGAATACGCGGTCCTCCCGGTACTAACCGATTCTCGAAGGTTCTCGGAAATCGGGAAGAGCCTACTGCTCGGGCGCCAGGCACCGGACGGGTGCCACGCGAAACGAGAACGAAGTCCGCCCTTAGCCGAAGCTGAGGGCGGGAGGTGAACCTTCGGGAACCGCGAGAAGGTCGAGAGGCGCGAGAAGGGCCGGGGGTTCGGACACGGAAGGGAACGAGGACAGCCCTCACGGCAGGGCGGATCGCGCAGGTGGAAATATCGGTAGTCAGACTGGGCTCTACAATTTTATTGGCGTCGGTGGTTTTACAAAGCCGCGGCCACGTGGCCGCACCCGAGAGCCCGCGCTCTTCGTACACAGTTTGCGGTAAGGTGGAGGGTTCGCAACGCGCTGTTGTCGATCGGTAAAATACGCCGCGGGGGTGCGGTAGATCGGCACGAGAATAGCCTCTCGCCGAAGCGAGGGTTTCGCGGCACGCAGGTGGTCGGCGCGATCACGGTATGACTGTCGCGGCGCGGTTTCGGTTCCGACGGACGGCGAACGCTCGGCGAAAACTTCGCGATAGACTATGCGACGGCTCGGTAGGAATAACGCGAAATGTAACGTAACAAACAGATGGTTGCAAACGATAACGGCGGCAGCTCCTCCGAGGAAGACTTCCGCGCGATATTTTTCCGGGAACTCGCAGCCGAGACTCAAGGTACCGGTGAATTCGGTACTAGCGGAATGTCCGAGGCGAGAAGCGCCTCGGCGCGCGAAAACTCGGGGAACGAGACGCGATATTACGCGTCCGACGGGCGATCCGCGAGCTCGCGTTGCCGCGAGGGCACGGGATCGTCGTCGGCCGACCTCGTTTGTTCCCCGACAGAGCCTGGCGAACCAACTCGCGAAAAATACACGAAAAGGGTCACTTAAGGGACTCACCGTTCCTGTCGGTACTACTTCCGCCTTCTGTCGCGGTTCGGCCCGCCTCGCTCGGGATGGTCTACCGGGTGTTCGGCTCTGGCTTCCTATCGGTATCGAGATCGTGGTCCCGCGGTAGCTCGATATTGGAATTGCACGCACTTCGCGTGGACGGTAATCGGGACGAGTTTCGATAGAGCCGGTTACACGGCGGTCCGGGCTGGTTCGGTAATTTTCGAGACACGATTCCGTACGGAAGTCACCGCGACAGTAATTCGGCCTAGTCCGTTCGCGTTACGGCAGGGTCCTCGCATCCCCACTCCTGGCCGTAGCCCGGCTTTTCCTCTAATAGGGCGCGCGTCTGGCGCGAGATTCGGAACTCGCAGGATCGTGCCTACGTCGGGTCCTTGGGCCCCAGACCTTACGCGAAAATCATTCCGAAATTGACACGCGGGGCAGATCGGTGACCTACCCCGGTATGGAGAGGGGGGGGTGCGCCTACACCACCCTCGCCGAGGCCCCTTGCAATTGGCTAGGTGAGGCGACGGCAGGACCGCGAAATAGGTTGTCGGATGGTCGACAGGGGCCTTCGTCCCGCTTCGTCACCTCCGGGTTGTCTGGCCCGTGTGTGGCGTCGCCCATTCCTCGTTATTACCGGTGCACCGGATTTGCGTAATGGCCATGGTTTGGCGTAGGTGGTCCCGCGAAGCGCTGTGCCCTTTCTTCAGGTCGGCTGGATGCCGGGGCGCCGCTCGCGTACCTGAAACTTGCCGGGCTCGGCGTGCGCGAAAGGGTGAAAGTACGCGTTTCCTGTCGATTCGGGAGTTCCTCGGGGAGCGCTTCCTAACTTATCGAGCCGTGGTTCTATTCGCGACAACGTGTTTTACGGCAGTCCGGTCCCTTCGTTCGGTTGTTAGGGACCCTTAAGGGCGGCGGGGTTTGTGCAACGTCACAGTGTTTATGAAGGAGGTGGATTTGTGGAAGCAGGATTTGAGATATTTTTGAAGTTGGGAGACCTTTATGTCGATGTCTTGTGTTGAGGAGATGGGTGGTGTGATCGGAATTTTGGCTGCGTGGATTTGGTAGGTGTCCCAGTTTGTGATGGGGGAGGAGGTGGTGAAGGAGTGTTTTTGGTGGGGTAATAGAAGGACAGGACGGTGGTCGGAGGAGAGGTCATCGGACACTTCGCAAGGATGGTTGGAGAGAGTGTTGGCCAGGAAAAAGTCTATTTTAGTGGGCGTACAGTTGGGTCTGAAGTAGGTGCCTGTCGGGGGAGCTATTATGGAATAACGGTTGTTGGCCATGTGGTTCTCGAGGATTTTGCCGTTTTTGTTATTGGTGGAGTTGTTCCAGATGGTGTGTTTGGCGTTTAGGTCTATGCCAGCGATGAATGGGAGGTTGAAGTTTGTGATGGAGTCGAGAGCAGCGGTATCGAGGGTTTGTTTGGGGCAGTATGCCGAAATGATAATTAGGTTAAGGCTGGCTATTTTTATTGCTATTGCTTCGAGGTTGTCAGCAGGTAGGAGTTTAAAGGGGTGGTAACGGAGGTTTTTGTGGGTGAGGATGGCCACCCCTCCGCGAGGGTTACCACCGTTTCTGTCTGCACGGGTAATGTTATAGTTTGTGAAGGTGATATCGATGGAGGGGGACAGCCATGTTTCTTGAATTGTGGCTATTAGGACGTTGTTGGTAGTTAGGAAGAGTTCAAGCTCGGTGGATTTGGTGGAGAGGGAACAGGCGTTCCATGTCATGATGGTTCCAGGTATTGTTAGGGAGAAAGTGATTTATGAAAATAATTGCTGGGCGGCATCGAATAGTATTTCGAGTTTATCGAACATTGTATTGCAGATAGCTAGCTTAGGGCGAATGGCTTTGAAGATGGGTATGGCTTTTTTGACGAAGGTTAAGGCTTCTTTTAGGAATTCGTTGGTTTCGGAGGAATCAGATGTAGGTGAAGTGTTTGGAGTGGTGTTATGGAGGGGAGGTTGTCCTTTGACAACGCTGCTGAAGGATCTGTTATTGGAGATGATGGAGGCATGACGGATCGTGTGTATTTCGCTGTTGGGTGGGTGGATATTGGATTTCGGAAGGTGGGTAGTAGCTTTTTTGTTTACGTAGGAAATGAGATTTGGGCATTGTGAATAATTCGCGGTGTGTGCGCCGCTGCAGTTGGCGCATTTTGCAGGAGTGTTGGGTGATTTTGCACAGTCTTTTGTTAGATGATCAAGACCGCATTTAACACATTTCGGGTTTTTGTAGCAGTTGGCGCTGGCGTGACCGAACGCTTGGCACCTGAAGCATTGGGTGTAGTTTCTGGTTTTGATAAAACGTTCCCAATAGACACGACAATAGTAGATGAATCCTACTGATTTTACTTGGGATAGTTTGGTGCCCGGGGGGAAGGTAATTTTATATATTGTGTTATGTGGGGAGGATTTAAACGCAACCACACTCGTGGGGTTTAATTTTTGTGACTGAAGTTCAGTGGCGATTGACTCGGTATCAATAGAGGGCAGACCTTTTAGGATGGCCGTAAATGGCTTTTCGCTGGGGAGAGCAAAGGTGTGGAATTTTAAACCTGCTTTTTGAAACGCAAGTTTAGCTTCGGTAAAAAATTTGGTTTCGCTGAAGTGGAGGCGGACCTGGTTCCCGAGGAATTTAATATAGAAGTTTTTTCCTATTTCGGTTTCGAGTTCCTGACTAAATTTTAGAACTTCGTTTTCTGCTAGGCGGATGTAAATGGGTGGGGGTCGGACTGGGTTTTTTGGCAGGTTTATGTTAGGGATGGAGGGGGGGCGTGGACCACTGGTGATGTTTTTTTTTGGTACTCACGTCGCCGGCGGTGTCAGCAAAGTTTTTGAAGGCTTCCGTTGAGAAGATTTCAAATCTATTACTGGTTGTCAGGTTGGTGGTACTGACCCATGAGTTGTTTTGTGTGGAGTTAGTCATGTTTTCGGTTCGCTGTCTTTTTGCTTCTTGTAGTTGATGGGGTAGCTTTTCCAGGGTGTTGTTATTTACATCGTCTGTGATTTTTAATTTTATTCCGTTTATACGGCTCACATGGTTGTTGCTGCTCCCTGGCTCTTCCGTTGTGGAAGGCGGGAATCGTTGTGGATTGGACTGACTTTTTGAATGTCCTAAAAAGGACAGTTTTTGTTAAGGACGCAGGTATAGCGGCACTGGAGGGCCCCAAGAGGCCTAGTCCTTGGACGGTCACTATGCTAACACTAATACTATACTACTAGCAAGGAGGGTGCACTCGAGAGAGATGTTCGCGGCGCGACTGCTCATGAGAGACTCGCAGCTAGAATGCTCCTGGAGACCAACTCCGCTCTCGGGTGGTTTCGTCGCGATCTTTATTGCCCGAACGCGGACCTCGTGTGCTCGTTCGCGAATCTTCGGTGGTCGTCGATTGGTCCGTGCCCGGGCCGAATTCGCGGATTGGCGCGCGGCTGGTCCTCGTCGCTGATTGGCGCGGGCCTGGTCGGAAACTCGGCAACGAGACGTACGTGTCTCATTGCAACGTCGAGTTCCTTCTAAATAGACGTGGTTACCCCGTAACTGCGCCATGACCCCGAACATCGTTCGCGAGCACGCGAAACGGGAGTTACGAACCCGCGAAGTCCGGCAGGCGGACTGACGACATTCCGGACGCATCAATGACATAAGTAAAAACGAATAAAGTATTGAAACATATAATAGATAAATTCGTATGATTGTGTATACTTACCGGGTCTGAGATGCGCAGTCGGATGGTTTGGGATCCATTGGCAGCACTCTGGAATCTATCAGGGAAGACGAATCTGCAAAAATAAATAAATTCTAACCGCTGAAATAATCAGCGGTTCCGCAGACTGTTTCAAAGTGTGCGGCCCGACGACATCGCGTCACGAAGCTCCAGCGATTCCAATGATTCGCGAGCTGATGATGATAGTCTTTCTTCGCTCTGTATCGGAGGGCTCTTGAATGGCCATACTCCTATTGTGTCGACTGTCCACTATTTCCGGCAGCATGCAATGTATGTAAAATCGGGACAATTTCGATTGCATTTCTTGCTGCCAAAATTTGTCGTCTCTATATATCTTTAGCGATATCAAGCCTTTGCGTGTCCAAACACAAAACAGGCAATACATTTTTTGCGTAATGTGCAGCTGCCCTTCCACTTGATAATAGTAGTAATGGTTTTTGTTCATTACAGTACCCGCATCATCCACAAATATTTTGCGTACTGCAGGTACTGTTTTTATTGCTTCTTTTGGCGATATATTTTCTGCCGTTTTCGGGCATTTGATTTCGACGATACCGTCGTCATCATCGATCACGCCGGAGAAGCTCCCAAAAATGGGATTGAGGCATCGATGAAAAGGCCACATTTTCTTATTTTGATGCCTTCTTTCCGCGAGAGTTCTTCTCGGGCAATATGTTCGCACTGCCGCCCATGCTCAATGGAAGGCAGGTCCAAAACTTTTGGGTATAGCAGCGACCTTACCAAATTACCACACGGTGTTTTTTTCAAACGTCGGCACACTTGCCCGAAGTTCGATGCCGTGAGTAATTTGGATCTATACATTTGCCATTTTTGGCTCTTCACTTGCTCTGTAGTGTCCTTTTCAATGGTTTTTCTATTATTCTGAAAATCCTGCAGAATTTCCATGTGTCTTTCCTTCTCTAGGTTGAACACATGTTCCTCCATGTCCGGTTTTTTTGCGCTGGGTCCGTAATCATTGTCTCTCGTCGTCTGTGAAAACGGCTTTCGCGCCTTCTTCGGTGAGCACTTCCGTTTTTGGTTTCTGTTTTCATTCTCTTCTTTTCTTCGTTTCTCCATGGCTTCCAAACATTTCGGCGGCTCCTTTCGCTTGGCTCGCATAATGCGGGACAATACCTCATTTGTGTTATACTGTATAACAGCAGCGGCACATCTCGCGGTATACGATCCCCTCTGACTCCAATTTATCCTTTTGCCGCCAGTATATTTCGCAATGATTGAATTGAAGCTCTCCAGTGAGTTGTTATTGCTATTATATAACAAACTTTCAGCGTGAGCTATCAGCGGACGGAAGATATCTTGAATCTTGTAATATATTCCGTTTTCCATTAGGTGCGGCACCATGTTTTCTTCGTCATTATTTGCGATGCGGTCGCAGAAATATCCGAGTCTTCGGCACTCTTTGTGTTCTCCAAAGACGTGGCTAGGAATGTTCGTCAAATCCTTTTGCAAGTTATTTATCTTGCGATTGATCGAATAATTTTCCTTCACTCTGTATTCCGCAGCTTTCGCAATGTCCGTACGCATTCTTCAAACGCTGCTTTCTACGGCTTTTCTGTATTTCCCGGGCGGAGTCTTCTTCGCAATATCTTTTAGTTTATTGCAGAAGTTGCATAGCAAATGGTTCGTGCATTCAATCTTTTTCACACGAACCATCTCCGCTTTGTACGGGTCACAATCCAAAATTTTTTTATATACGCTGTTGTCGCCGTCAGAAATCAGTGTCGCATACACGAGACCTCTTTTTTTTTATGCTGGTCTCGAAGCCATCTGCAATTGCGTCGCTCTCCATTTTTGTCGACGTTTGGTGTCGTCCCCAGTTTTTGAAGCACGAATGTTTTTCCGGCTTTTCGTTCTTTCTGGCAGCGTTGTGACATATGACGCACATCTTGTTCTTCACTCCAGTAAATAAAACTTTTTGCGTGTGGTATCCAATTATTGCACCCACACCGGACATGGAGTCGTATTTTCCAGTACGGTAGGATCTCTTCATCCAACTTGTAACGGTGGCGTCTCGCTTGCGTGAGGCGCGAGCGAGGCGCGCGTGCCCTCCCCTGGATTCGCTCAGCGACCAGGGTTCTTTGGGGAGGGAGGATGAGGTCGTTAAATAAGACACGCTGCGTTTGTGGTAAATGAACGAAACTATATTTTTATTGCGTTAATTGAAAAAAAGGAATGTAAGAGACTATAAGTGAGCGTATGAAAACGAAGTAAAAATAATATATTAATAATGTATGTCAAAAAAAACGTGGAGCGGTCAGCTCGTCAGTCGCCTGGGTTCCCGGACGGTCCGGTGACGGGCTGGCGATGGCAGCCTGCCTCTCCACCGGCCTGGTCATAATTAAAGAAACAAAACCGTGAGCGTGGAAGCCCGACACGGGTAGCTTAGCCTAATCAACGCGGCTTATCCTAATTACGCACGAACTAAATCTAAATTAACCGCGGGGCGCCGGTACGGTTTCCGGTCTCGGTACGCTTCGCGGGGGTCCGGAGTGTCCCGGCGAGGAACCGGAGTTTTCCTCGATACGGTGCGAGGGGGAAACGGTACGCGTGGAACGCGGGCGAGCCGTGCTCGCTGGAACGGTGCTTTATTCGGGCGCCCTCGGCGCGGTTCGCGTAAAGTCGTGGTACGCGGAGAAAGCGCGGTACGCGTGGAACGCGGGCGAGCCGTGCTCGCTGTAGCGACGTCTGAGTCGGGCGCTCTCGGCGCGATCCCGAACTCTCCCGACTCTTGAGGTGTTGTCACCGCCGCGGCCCAGCGAGCTATAGTGAACTGACGTGGTTTCCTCCGTCGGCTGGGCCCGCGGGGCGTGGAGAGGAGGGGGTACGGAATCCGCGGAACACCCCACCCGTCGTCCCCGCCCGACCGCGGCTCGAGCACGTAGGCACAGACGTAAACCTAATGCCTACGGTCCGAAGCCGGCGAGGTCGCTCGTCTCCGGTAGTATACCGAGAGGCGAGTTCCACACGCTGCTGCGGCCGATCGGAGACTAAACGTGCGGAGCGCGGCGCAGGATCCCGGAGGGGTGAGCGGGACGCGGGAACAGGTCCGAGCGGTGGGGATGACGGTCCGGAGTGTCGTACCTATGGTGCTCTGACAAGAGCAGGCAGGCGATCGACTGCCTCCCAGAATCCGGTCGCGGTCTCGGTTTCACGTAGGGGACGTAAACCCACTTACGCTTCGGCCGATCCCAGCGCTTCGTCGTGTTCGCCCGATAGTATACCGCGGCTAGCACGATTCAGCGCGGCTGCGAGAGGATCTGGGCTCGGGTGTTCGCCCGAGAGCTGCTCCAGACCAACTCGGTGGAAAATCGGTGGATCCTCCGTGCTCGACGCTGGGACCGAAGGCTCATTCCGAGGTTGACTTCGACAGTGGAAACAACGTAAGTATAGAAAAGTCTATTGCGAATATAGGTGAAGAAACGTTTGTCAGTCAACTTATTTGAACATCGATTTTTTTCTTTATTTATTACGCGAATAAACTTGATTCGTTGAACGCGTGGTGAAGTGTTATAGTGTTGTGTAGAATTTGGAAGTGTGCGAGAATGTTTTGTTCGGCATCGTATCGAATTGTGAGTGACTGCTGGTGTGCAATAATTCGGTGTAAAAAATTTTTGAACTTTGATTTTATTTGAAATCGCGAAAGAAATAGTAACAGTTGAATTTTACAATTCTTTTATCTGTGCCTATATTGAAACTTTAAAAAATATGTTTTATTGACTCAAATAAATTGTATCGATGCTGAAAATGTAGTCAATAAAACCTATGATATTGGTTAATTCGATTACGAGTTATAAACGTTTGGGAAAAGTTGCAATTTTTAACGAATTCGACTTATAATTGACAAATATCGATAACATTTTCAGCATGGATATAATTTGTTCGAGTCAATGGAACACATTTTTTGAAGTTTCAATAGAGGCCCAGATAAAAACGTAAAATGTAACTTTTCCTACATCTTTGACTAATAAAATAATCCTTCTAGCTTCTCGAAAACACTCAAGTCTTTTGGTGTAAATGCTGTTCAAAATGGTGTTGATTCAATTTTGCTCTTCACTGATACGTCTCGACCCCGTGGATTTCCGACCCATCCCAACGATTACGTACCCGATTCTTTCGAATTATTACACACCTGAAGTCACTTAGAATCTTTGTTCACGAATCCGATACGGTCACGAAAAAACCGTTCTCGCACACTTCCAAATTCTACACAACACTATAACACGCGTCCAACGAATCAAATCAACTATTATTTCATTTGTATATTGTTTTTCTTCTGGACGCTAGAAAACGTTTTTTCACATATATACATTTTTACTCCTTCGATAATCTATAACATAATTTTTTTTCTTTTCCAGAATAATGGAACCTGCACGGAGTAAATTGGAAAAGCTGTCGCTCCGACAAGATCCGGAGGGGAAGCGAGCAGCCCCAAAGGCAAGGGCGTCGCGGATCCCTGTAAGAGTCGGTGACACGCCACCGCCCATCGCGTCCCGCATCCCGAAGCCAATGAACAATTCTGGCCCACCGCCCACGGCACCCGCAGAAGAGAGAGCCCTAGCCAGGCTGGATGATTATTCATACGTAAGTCAATATAGAATAATCAATTCTAATTCTAATTCGAACATTTCGAACAATTATAAATAATAACATTAGTTTTCAGAATAAACTAGCCAAACTGATAAAGAGGGCGGAATACCGCCAAAGAAAACGGGGCCAGCGGAGACAGAAACGGCTGGATATAGAAGGAGGCCGCGGCCGTCATGGCGGAGGCCGCGGAGGGGCCCAGCGAGGAGTGCGTGGGGGAGACGGCGGGGTAGCCCGCGCAGGGGCCAAGCAAGGAGCCCACAGAGGAGCACGCGAGGGAGACCGCGGAGTAGACCGCGCAGGGGGCAAGCAAGGAGCCCACAGAGGAGTCTGTAGCGTAGGCTGGCTCGATGAGCCTACACATGTACCGAAATGCCGCGATTCTTTTGAATCTAACCGGGTTGTAAGGCCGGTTACGCGATGACGATATTCTGGTACCGCTGTGCGTCAAATTAATGAAGGACAGCTGTTTTGGTTGAATCGTTTCTTTTAACAATGATGAGTTTATAGTGTTATTGACTAGACTGGTGTCGCAGATAAGTGTAAGCGGTCGATCGATGCGACGGTTCTGCTGGACTTGACAAGTCGAAAGTCCAGACAGATGAGCGGCGTGGCGAGCGCAAGTTGAATCGAGTGGAAGAACTAAGTCATCGACGTGACTGAAGCGAAGTAAATTTGAGAAGTGAAGTTTCGAACTGATGCCTACCCTTTTTATACGCTGAGTTGAATGACTAGCGGCTGATTGGCTGGTGCGGAAAACCCGAAAGAATCGTACAAATATCGGTACATCAGGTACCCGAGCTAGGGACCGAAGTAGATATGAATGGGCGGACCGTCGTAAACGTAGGGTCGCTTGAGGAGAGTCCCGATGTCCCATTGAACGCACGCGTATTAATTGTTTTATTGCCGGACGGTTCGACGGCATTAATTACGATAACTTAATTATATATACAATAAACCTAAGGTTACTAAAGGAATAACGCTCATTTGAAGAATGGGTCGTCTTCGTGTACTAAAGCCATTAAATTTAAATTGCAGCTAGTTCGACTAAAAGAATCTAAACAGCTGTTTTGATGAATGCCAGGCAGTTTAGAAAGTCCGTTGAGGACGGAACAGAGCCCGCGAGGGAGGCCGCGGAGTATCCCACGCAGGGGCCCAGGAAGAGGCACGCGGGAGCCCATTCCAAAGAAGCCACCACTACCACTATCACGCAAATACCTAATAAAAGAAATATTTATTTTTTAAAAACGAGAGTGTAACGAGTCCGTTTCCCGGCGGATCTCGTACAACGATTCCTCGCTGCCGGATTTGGCTCGCCGTGCCAGGGTTCGCGGCGGGATAACGCGAGGGTTACGGCGGGACACGGACGGTCGAGCACGGGCGATTAACGACACGAGTCTTCTAAATGTTCGTCACTGTCCCGGCTTCGCGTTTCGGGGGTCGGCGGTCGCAATTCGGGTCTCGCGCGCGTGTCGTATCACGGCGGGGTCATGGCCGTACGCAGCGGCGCATCCGGACCAGGGCAACCTCGGCGGACGGAGAGCCCGTGCCCCAGGACGGCCGGCGTTTCGCCGGTCGCGGGTGGTTCGCTCTCCGAGGGTGTAGGGCGGAGGCGGAGATGTCGGGTTTAACGGGAAAGAAGGTTACTTACCCTGGTTCCGGTCTCGATCGCTCGGCGTTCGGGTCGGCGCTCCAGGTATTCCAGCACGCAGCGGCGTGTTCGGGGTTTGCGGGTCGCGCGGATACTTCGGCACCACTCGCGGTTATAATTCCGCGGACAGAATATACGCTAGCGGCTCGGTTTAATGTTCGGCTTCTCGGCGTCGCGGAGAACGGTTCCGATCGTGATCGGGCGGTCGGTATCGGCGGCTGGCGATCTTATCGGAAAAGCACGTCTGTACGCGAACGTGGCGGAAAGCCAAAGAGGCCGTTTTCCGGCTCGTCTCTCTCGTCTTGCTCGGCGAGGGGGTGCGGTGCGGTACGGTTCGCGGCCGGCTTTTCCGGCGTCGTCACGCATCCGGCGCGACGGTATCGCATCATGGCGGGTTCCGGTTCCCGCCAAGATCGGTTCGGCGGTGCGGGGATCGCGGGGGGCGCTCGCGGGTACCGGCGGATCTCGGTATCCGTCGGTCGTGTTCGGGGCGGTTCGAGTTCGGGGCGCGTACAGTTAGGAACAGGCCTGGCGCGGTCAGGTCTGTTACAAGAGTTTATTTTCCTGTCTCCCTTCTCCTCCTTTCCTATTAAACAAATAAATTATTAAAAAAAAAAAATAGATTAATAATAAATAATAAATAATAAATTTAAATAATAGATAATAAATATAATTCAATTCAGATTCAAATTGATAAAAAATAATTCCTTTCCATAAAAGAATACTACTCAAATAATGTTGAAGGTTTTAATTGTTAGGTTTATTTACTCGAATATCTCTGCTTGCTCACTCGAATATCTCCGCTCGCTCGCCCGAATACCTCTGCCTAAATATATTTCTGTTGCTGGTCGTTTCTTGTTTGGCTCTCGTTCTCTCGAACATTCCCTCTCACACTTTCCTCATCCAACCTATCATTTGCCCCGTTTCAAATAAATTCCATCACTCATTCGTCGTTTCATATTCACGCACGTTCTCTCTCTCTCTCTCTCTCTCTCTCTCTCTCTCTCCCTCCCTCCCTCCCTCCCTCCCTCTCTCTCTCTCTCTCGCACAGTCACTACAATAATAATAATTTTATGTAACTATAAAATGAAATAAGAAGAATACGCTTGTGTACAAGATTTAATGAAAATTTATGATATAGAGGTAACGTTTATTTACATTTTAATTAAGCTTATTATTTACACGAAAAAGGTATACCTTTCTTTTTGTAAGGAAGAGGGGGAAAATACCTCACGCACACCCCAGACTGGGGTAGTGTGGGGCTCAGGTATATTGCAAGGAGCAGTTTATAAATGGTCAATTATCTTTCCCAAAGGTTCAATCCATGTCTGTACAGAGCCCAAATTTCTAATTTCTACCTCGTCGTGAAGTAATTAACAATATTCGGCAGCATGCCGCCGCTCGCGAGGCGTTCGAAACAAGCCTGGCGTTACGAGATGCGTAGCGACAAGTGCAAGGGTCAGAAACCTTTTCAAATTGCCGCTTCAATGTTGCAACGAGCAGTTTATAGATGGTCAATTGTCTTTCCCAAAGGTTCAATCCATGTCTGTACAGAGCCCAAATTTCTAATTTCTACCTCGTCGTGAAGTAATTAACAATATTCGGCAGCATGCCGCCGCTCGCGAGGCGTTCGAAACAAGCCTGACGTTACGAGATGCGTAGCGACAAGTGCAAGGATCAGAAACCTTTTCAAATTGCCGCTTCAATGTTGCAACGAGCAGTTTATAAATGGTCATGTAACCGTACTTTCCTTTCTTTTCACTCTACCCGAGTACGTTGCTACCTGTATCCCTACTTCAGTTCTCGAAATTATCTTTTATCGTCTCGCAGGGCCGGTTACTACCCTATTCTTCGAAAACCCGCGAGTTCGCGAGATAGAATGGATTCGTGCCTCCAGGCACTGGAAAGCGGCGAGGTTTGGACGAGTTAAATGAGATGTTATAGACCCAGATATGGTAACAAAGGATATCTATATTCTGGCAAGAACTGTATACAAAACAAATACCACCGCGGTGACGAGTAGAACAATACACGTCGGGCTCCTGCGTCGAAGGTTCGCGACGCGTAAATAAATCGTTTCAACGCGTGTCGATCGCTCGCGGTACGCTCGCTCGACTCTACGTCCGGTTTTCGGAATCAATTTAGAATAATGACCCAGCGTGGATCACGCCCCGCGAAGAGCAGTTCGTGACCCGTCTGACCATCCTTACACTCGGCCGGACGATCGTACGAGTGATCAGGATGGAGACACACACAAAATCGCCGTCACTCCACGCTTCCAATGAGCCTGCCCTTCAGCACGTAACGTGGCCTCTGAGCAGTCTCAGACAAGGCGGCGGCAGAGTGCCCGTGATCGTGCAAAGTCCGATCGCTCCAATCTGACCCGAATTCCGCGATCGAACGACGTCGTACCCGTCAAACCATCCAGGCACCTGCCCGCTGTTCGTACAAGTGGCCTGGGTGGAGACGCACACTAAACCTTGGTCACTCCACGGGACGCACGAGTCTACCCTCTGGCATGATACATGGCCTCGGAGTGTTCTCGGGTACCGGTCACGGCAGAGTGCCCACGATCGTGCATAGCTCGATCGTCTCGATTCAGTAGAGACGCACACTAGACCTCGGTTATTCCACGGGACCAATAGGTTCACCCTTTGGCACGATACGTGGCCTCGGAGTGATCTCTGACAAAGGTCAAGACGGAATACTCGGGATCGTGCGATGCTCTATCGTACCGATTCGGGGGAGACTCGCACTAAACCTCGGTCGCTCCACGGGACCCAGGAGTCTACCCTTTGGCACGATACGTGGCCTTGGAGTAATCTCTGATTAGGTGACGACAGAGTAGCCGCGATCGTACGAAGTACAATCGCCTCGAATCCGGTCGAGACCGACACCAAACCTCGGTGATTCCACGGAACCCAGGAGTCTACCCTTTGGCACGGTGCGTGGCCTCGGAGTAGGCTCGATTAAGGTCATGACAGAAAAACCGCGATTGCGTGAAAAGAAATAGTCCCGATTCGGACGAGACTCACAGAAAACCACGGCAGTTCCTCGGGACCCAGGAGTCCACCCTTTGGCACGATTCGTGGCCTCAGTGTACGCTCTGTCGAGGTTTCGAAGGAACAACCGCGATCATGCGATGATCGACTGTCTCGCTTCGACCCGTGCGGTACGCACAGTATCTCTCAAACGATACTTCTACGTACCCAGTAACTATGCTTTTACCTTGAATTAGGATTTGTATCGCGAGACGAATGTATTGTGTCTGTTCGACGCGTCGATCGCACTCAACACGACGCGTTTCTATTTCTGTGAGACGCAGCTCTCTAACTTTATGAAATTGTGTCGGATTGATATACGGCGTTCTCCGCTCGCTGTCGCTTCTCACCTACGCGACTTGCTCGCTGCAAGTTACATTCAAGAGTGATCGGAACACTTTTCCCGTACAATTGGTAATTTTAACACCTTTCAAAGCAATGTTTAAACACGTAGAAATTCTATGATTCTTCTTGACTGCTACGCGGTCGCGACCGAGAGTCACGGAACTTTACAAAATGTTACGACAGTGCCACGGCGCGGTTTGTGCTCGTGACTCCTCGGTTTGAGGCCCGTACACGTTGAGAGCAGGAAGGACGGTTTGCCTTGCTTTGCTAAGTCGGTTTGACTTCTCGAACGCGTACCGGTTTTCGTCGAACAGACACAATTTACTATTAGGTGTTTCCCGGACCGCTTCCAGACGTAGAGTGCCGGATCGCATCGACCTCCTTCGATCGTTATCGAGTGGGGATCGATGCGTGCGCAACTCGAATGGTATCGCGATATCTCGCGGTCCTTCTCTAAAGTCGCGTTCATCAGAGTCTGGCACTATTTCGCGCAGCCCGGAAGACGTTGGGGGCGCTGCGAGCTCCTCAGACTCCCTACTCCATTACTCAGTCCCCACTTTGTAGACTGCGAGATTAATATACGCGGTAGAACAAAAGTACAGATTAATAGGCAGAAGAAGTGGGTAGGAAATGAGTGGCGAAAATGGGCTTCATTTACGAATTTTTATCTTAGGAACAGTTTGTCCGATTGCGCTAATTTTTTTCTTTTTTGTTTTATTTAGAAAGGATTGGACTATAGTAATATAATTTTTTCAACCTCGATAATTAACTGTATAATGTCAGAAAATGTAAATGAATTCTTTCTTTACGTTTTTAGTTGAAACATGTAAATGAAGCAACCATGGTGTGTGGGAACGTGGGAATTTTCGGACGCGGAAATTCCATCCTTCCCAAGTGCATGCCATAGGAGGTCGGGTTGAGGGCCTGGTCATTTAAGTGACGATTGCCAGAACTTCAGCCCGCAATAAGTAGGTGTAGCGGCACACGGTTGGCGACCATAATAACCATTAGGACGGTCCGCTTGCAGACGTCAAGGATTAGGCCATAAAACCGTCCCTGGCATCTGCAAAATCAAAAATGACTTTACTTCTTTATTGGTTTTACGTGCGCAACAAAAGAAGCATCGCCAGCCGTGCATCGCTACGGTCAAGGAAAATGGTCGGTTGTCTATACTGGTGGTCTCAAAACAATACCAGCAAACCTCGTATACGACTAAATGACCCTATTATAAGGAGAACTACATTATAATATAACCACTCTTGGCCAACGGCACCTTTTTAATTATAACTTCGTTTATAAAAAAAGGTGTCGTTGCTCAATGGAAACCACGAGAAGGTGGTGGTTTTCTTCCATCGGGAATGGATAAGGATGGATTATTGGATGGCTTGGGGATTGTGGGAAAAATTGGATAAAAAATTAAACTAAAAATAAACTAAAAATTGCACTAAAAAATAAACTAAAAATTGCACTAAAAATTGCACTAAAAAATAAACTAAAAATTGCACTAAAAATCCCACTAAAAATTAAACTAAAAATTGCACTAAAAATCCCACTGAAAATTAAATTAAAAATTAAACTAAAAATTACACTATTTAAATTTCGCAGTCGGAGGCATCAGACGCGTTCAGCCACTCGCCGTTGTCATCATCCAAAATGGATTCTGTTACTTGCTCGAGCTCTACAAACTTGTCCTCCACCTTTATTGTGTGGCGAATAAAATTCTGCCAAGACTCAGCGGACACATTTTCCATAGCTTCAAGTACAAGTTGGCAAACATCTGCCAACTTGTACGTTGTATTACGCGCTCTTATGTAATCTTTAACTTTTGCCCATGCTAATTCAATGGGGTTTATTTCGCAATGATAAGGGGGAAGGCGTAACACAATATGTCCGTGCTGTTTTGCAAATTCGTCGATAACATAATTATTGCAAGGTTGCCGGTATTTATCGACTAATTTAAACAATTCAGGTTTGAACTTTTGTGGGTCCACCACTTTCCCCTTACCCTCCAGCCACGTTACAATTTGTTTCTTATTCCACCCCATTGTTGGGTATTTGTGTACTTTAACGCTATGATATGGAGCGTTATCCATAACAATTACGGCCCCATCTCGCAGCATGGGCAAAAATGAGCGGAACCATTCGAAAAATGTGTCCCCATTCATCTCATTATGATAATCTTCAGTATTTTTTTTCGCCTCAAAACAAAGGAGGGCCCCAGGTACAAACCCGTCTGTTGATCCGACGTGCGAAATAATCAATCGCTTACCATTTCCTGCAGGTGCAGGCATGCCCGTTGACAGGCCTCTCTCTGCAGCGTTTCTTGAGCAGCTGACGCTGCTGTCCACCCACAATTTTCTTCTGAAGTCCTCGGCGTTTATCCACGTTTCATCTAGGAAATAGATGAAACGGCCACCTGCTCGGTATTTCCGAATAGCTCGAATATATTCCTGTCGCCAGCAAATGATGTGTGGCTGCGTTATTAAGGCACTATTCCGCTTCCTCACAACAAATTTAAATTCCATCCGCTTCAGAAGACTGTAACGGTTGCGTCTCGCTTGCGTGAGGCGCGAGCGATGCGCGCGTGCCCTCCCCTGGATTCGCTCAGCGGCCAGGGTTCTTTGGGGAGGGAGGATAAGGTCTTTAAATGAGAAACGCTAATTTGGTAGTGAACGAACGAAAAGATATTTTATTTGGCTATTAGTGCAAGAAACGAAATGATATTTTAGTTATATTAACAAAGAAATGAAAAGATATTCTAGTCAGGTGTTCCGGTCGCCTGGGTTCCCGGACGGTCCGGCGACGGACTGGCGGTGGCAACCTGCCTCTCCACCGGCCTGGTTATAACAAAACAGAACAAAACTGTGAGCGTAGACGCCCGGTACGGATATCTTAATTGAACGAGGTTACGACGACGCGAGCTTAGCCTAATTAATACACGGGGCATCGGTATCCCGGACGCGGATCGAACGAACTTAACCTAAATTATCCGCGGGGCGCTGGTACGGTTTCCGGTCTCGGTACGGTTCGCGGTGGTCCGGAGTGTCTCGGCGAGGAACCGGAGTTTTCCTCGATACGGTACGCGGCGCGGTTCGCGTGAAGGCGCGGTACGCGTGAAAGCGCGGTACGCGTGGAACTCGGGCGAGTCGTGCTCGCTGATGCGGTGTCCGGTTCGGGCGCTCTCGGCGCGGTCCCGAACTCTCCCGACTCTCGAGGTGTTGTCACGGCCGCGGCCCAGCGAGCTGTAGTGAACTGACGTGGTTTCCTCCGTCGGCTGGGCACGCGGGGCGCGGAGAGGAGGGGTACGAAATCCGCGGAACGCCCCGCCCGTCGTCCCCGCACAACCGCGGCTCGAGCACGTAGGCACAGACGTAAACCTAATGCCTACGGCCCGAAACCGGCGAGGTCGCTCGTCTCCGGTAGTATACCGAGAGGCGAGTTCCACACGCTGCTGCGGCCGATTGGAGACTAAACGTCCGGAGCGCGACGCAGGATCCCGGAGGGGACGCGGGAACAGGTCCGAGTGGTGGGGATGACGGTCCGGAGTGCCGAAGCTACGGTGCTCTGAAAAGAGCAGGCCGTCGATCGACTGCCTCCCAGAATCCGGTCGCGGTCTCGGTTTCACGTATGGGACGTAAACCCACTTACGCTTCGGCCGATCCCAACGCTTCGTCGTGTTCGCCCGATAGTATACCGCCGCTAGCACGATTCAGCGCGGCTGCGAGTGGATCTGGGCTCGGGTGTTCGCCCGAGAGCTGCTCCAGACCAACTCCGGCTTCGGATGGTTCCGTCGCGATCTTTATAGTCCGAACGCGGACCTCGTGTGCTCGTTCGCGAATCTTCGGCACACGCCGATTGGTCCGCGCCCGGGCTGGATTCGCGGATTGGCGCGCGGCTGGCCCGCACCAGTGATTGGTGCGGGCTAAGGTACAAATCGACTCGCAACGAGACACATGCGTCTCGTTGCAAGACGATACAACGTTGTCTCGCTGAAGGATGGCAGGTTCTCATCGCTGTTTACAGCTTCTAAAATTTTCTTCATGTTTGATATCTCCCGCCGGAACCAAAAGTCGTGCACTTTCTTTCTGATCGCGAGAATATCTTCATCAGAAGTTTTTTCTAAAATATTCATCCGCGGCCTTTTCTTATTAGGCGATGATACCGTGCCGGTCGTCTTATATTCTGACACTGTTTTTCTAATCGTTGTGCGCCCAATGCCTGTCATCTCCGACAGACGCGCAATAAGATCTACATATCTTATTTCGGGATTTTCCTTCATTGTAAATATGTATAAATTTACAATAACTTTCTTTTGCGAAGATCCAACGAACTAGAAACAGAAAAAATACAGATTTTTAATTAATTAACACGTTGAGCCCGGCGCCGAATTTGCTGTCCTTTCCGTTCAGCCGGCAGCCGGCGAGCGATACAATGTTGTAGGGTACCGCCAAGAAATAAGGAATTCTTCTTTGTCGCTCTATTTTCGCTATTTGATCACATTTCATTGAGACTATATTTATTTTTTAACTTTAATACTGTCGGTCCTACGGACCGACACCAGCCAAACGAAAATTATAGTGCCGGTCCTCAGGGACCTGCGCCGGCCACACGGAAAGTTCACTGCCGGTCCCCAGGGATTTAAAAAAAAAAGAAATATTTTTATATTTTGACTCAACGCGAGCTTACCTTTCCTGTTGGATTTCTTTTTGTTGGCGACAGTCTTGACGGACCAAGAACTTCGTTGTCCATTTTATAAAATATAAAAAACTATAAACTATATAACATATGAACTATAAATACTACGTGTATAAATAAACTATAAATACTATATATATTAGCTATGAAGTACGCGTTCAAGCTTTCGCTATTTAAATTTGCTTCCAAAACACTTTGACACACCGCGTATTTGGTTGCGAATGCCGCTGCCGGACATGGCGTCACATCAGTCCGCCCCACGCATGCGTAGTGCATTGGGCAGGGAGCCAATAAGAGCGAAGATGCGCAGAACGAACGTAAATTGGTTTCTGAACGATGCCAGACTCTGATGAAGGCCACTTTACGTTCGGACTCGCGAGCAACGTAATAGAATGTTGTGGTGGAGTCGGTATCGCTGTCAGATACACGCGATACATCGATATGTAACCGACACGGTTACAGTCAATTGTCTTTCCCAAAGGTTCAATCTATGTCTGTATAAAGCCCAAATTTCAAATTTCTACCTCATCGTGGAGTAATTTACAATATTCGGCAGCATACATATCGTACATACGTAAACCTGTACTATCGATCTGCATTATCGACCGTATTCTATCGCAACGTACAGTGTTTGCCGCGGAGAGACCGTGGCGCTAGTAACCGGAACCGCAAAATTGTGCCTTTTTTCTAGTCATTTTACGTCTTAAATAAGTAAGTAATCAATTGAAAATACATACCACCGTGTTTGTATATGGCTTTGCTATGTCTGTATAGAGCCGTTTTTTCGATACGAACACTAAATCTCGCGAAATTAAGAGAATCTCTCAGCGGCAGCCATCTTGTGACGTCATACTTGCTTCAGAATTCGAATTTTCTGCCGAATATTACAAATTACTCCACGATGAGGTAGAAATTCGCAATTTGGGCTCTATACAGACATACATTGGACTTTTAGGAAACACAATTGACCACTTCTAAACTGCTCATTGCAATATTGAAGCGATAGTTTGAAAAGGTTTTGACCCATGCATAAGTATATGGATTTCAAACCCTGCCGGCCCCCTTAAACAAGATTAGTCCTCCTTTTTTTTTTAAAGGGTATTTGTCTCTATTTGGTATTCCGAAAATTACAAAATCGTCTTAATTCTATTACGCCACAGTGTTCGCTACCAAATTAACAAAAATTATTTTATCTCACGGAGAGTAGAAAAATATTCTTTTCTTGTTTGAGCTCGCACGCTTTGTTAATATAATTCCTATTCTATACAGGTAACCTACGTTTATTATAATCTAATTATACTTGGCTTAGGTGGTTTTAATTCTAATTTTATTCGCACGCTGTTTTTAATTTTATATACTCTAATTCTATAATTTTCTATTTAGTCTATTCTAATCTTATCTTTACTTAGCCTTCTACCGAAAAAATAAATGAATGGTATCAAAATTATATTTTTCTTCTTAACTTATCGTATGGGACAACATAATTTTTTTAATTTTCTATTATTTATTTCTCGCCGAAGCTATATTCCCATCGATTCCTAATACCCCTGTAGAGGTAAATTTATCGGGAGTTCCCGAAAAACGCCCATAAAGGCCCTTTTTGGCGTTTCCGCCAAGAGGGAAGTGGGTGTTTTTGCGTGATAAACCCCCCTTTTTTATCGCTTTGTCGTTTAGCCCTTAGGTTCCCACACGCGGCCTATGGTTAGTTTTTCCGAAAAACGCTTTCTTCTGCTCACAAAAGCCGGTTTTTCGCGAAAAAGGGGGGTAGGCGGGTTGTTTCGTCACTACGGGGTTTCTCGAAAAGGGGAGGGGGCATCGAAAAATTTTTCCCACCCGGGAGAGATCTCTTCCAATTCACCTCTATCTCTTAGTTACCCCTCGAAATAATCAGATGTCAATTTTCACGCCGATCGGACAACTTTGAAAAATCAGTTAGGCGAATCTCGACCATAACCCTTTTTCTAACGGGTGTGCTATTTATCCTAATCGTTTTAGCCTATTCCCTATGGAGTAATCTATTCTTTTCACTATTCTGCAGTATCTTTGTACCCCTTTTCCTACCTTATTTCTTCGAAATTTGACCGACCCCTCGCGGTGTGGCCTCCTTTCTCGGTATGTCGGATAGCGGGTATTCTCGATCTCTGCTTCTCTATTTTGTCCAGTCCCAATTGATCACTTATTTTTCACCTTTTAATTAACTAACTAATTTCTAGTTCAGTCCACTCGCTCAAGGTCCTTTTCGTCGCGGTTTGTCAATTAATTTAATTAATTTATTCTAGTAAAAACCCCGTCGAAAGTTTTTTCTCCTCGCTTTCGGCCGTAAGCGGTTTCACTGTCCGTTAATTATCGCTTTTGTTAATTAAATCGAACAGTTTCTTCAAAAATTATTACGCGCAATAGAGTAATTAGCGACAAATTAACTAATTAATTGAAATTAATTAACCCCCGCTTTCACTTTTCCGCGCGAAAATCCCGAAATTCCGTCCCTTCGTGGGATTAATTATCACAATTAATAATATTAATTAATTAATTACTCAATTAAAATTAAAATTGCCATTATTACTTTGAATAAAATGAAAAACTCAAAATTTCTATGTAAATTCCGTTGGATTCTACTAAAACTTTGAAACTAGCTCCGTATTCCGTTGAGGTTCACTTCGCTCTGATTTGAACTTTGCTGGCTGGGGCTCGCATGACCTATGTGACTACCCCCTCCTGCTCGGCACTCCCACCGTTTTTCGACCGCGAGTTGTTGTTCGGTCGCGGTTTGGCCTCGAGTAACCCCGTTTCTATTTCGAAATTCGATCGTTTTTCATCCGTGCTACCTGTAGGTGAGCGCGGTCGTTATATTGTCTTCTTTTTCAGAGTTTACCCTTGTCCGTTAACAGCCGAAGGGTAAAACGTCCTATGTCTTATTTTCTAAAGTTAAACTATCCTAAATCAATAAATAAAATTCATATTTCTAACGCTTTTCGAGTTCATTGCCCTACACGCCCGCTTTCTGGAGACGACGGCTGGCAAGCCTCTATACCTCTAGGCTGTGTTGAAGCTTGTTCTAGCTGTATTTCTTCTGTTTTAAAATGCTGTAAAATCAAAACTACTTATCCTATCGGAAAACTGTAAATAACTTTTACGTTTGGAAGAACACTGGTTTTCTAATTAATTTATTGTTTTTCACCCCCCCCCCCCCGAAAAATATCTTTTTATTTAGGCCTTTTTAAGGGTTGAAACTAGTCCCAATCGATTCGTCGTCCCCAAACAGCGTCGAGTTTACATATTGGGTGCATAGATAAGCTCTCTGTTGCATATAAATAGTTAAAAACTAATTCGCCACGTGCGCTTGGCGTCATCCGCCATCTTGGCGCCAGTTAAAGCAACATGCCGCTGGTGAACCGGCCCCTGTTAGCCCTAAGCCCTTCCGACTCGTTTTCTGTCTATTTCTAGTAATCTACTTTATCGCGCGTTCTGTGGTACAGCAGGAAACTATCCCTTGTCGGTCATCGCGCCTGTGTCGCTGCAACCGTTGCATCAAGCAATACGCTGCTGGTCCTTACTCTTTTACGCCGAAGATCTCTCCGTGCTGCAGCCTCCCTCGGGGGGGTTTTCAGGGGGGGGGGGAGGCCCTGGATGCAGTCCTATGTACCGGGTGTCCAGGAAATCTCCAGATGAATTTGGCAGTCGATCTCCCCGGTGTCAGCTTAGCACGGTCCCGCGAAGTACGCTTTTTCTCAGGCGTCGGCTGTCCTTGGGTACTCCTCCGCTTTTCTCCTGGAACTCCAGCTCCCGCGACGTCGTCCGCCTCCCCTCTCTCCTCCCCCTCTTCGTGGCCTTCCCGGAGAGAGCTGCAACATAGAGCGTACATATTTCAGCGCATTTTATAACTTATTTTAATATTCAGTTTTATTTGTATTTAACTTTAGGTGCAAACTTAACTACGTTAAAGATCTGCCATTCTATCCGCGTCGGCAGACTCCAGGTCATCTTCGGTGCCCCTCATGATCGGGTTGTCTAACTGGTTTCTCTCCCTTCTCCTCTCTTCTTCTTCTTTTTTGGCGAGTATGTCCTTGCAGAAACTCGCGAAAATCCTCCAAATGGTTTCGTTCGCCAGTATCCCCTCCATGATTTTCTCCATGGTTAGGTTTTCTCGCCTGGTTTTCAAAGCTTCTGTCAGCGGATTCCTCTCGTCCTTCCATCTCTGGCATGTAACGAGGGTATGCTCCGGTGTGTCTGTAGTTCCATGGTGGTACCAGCACTCGTCCGAGTCCGCTTTGCCAATTCTGCGTCTGAAAGTATTAAACACACCGTGCCCTGTCAGGGCTTGGGTTAAATAGAAGTTTAATTCGCCATATTTTCTATTAATCCAGATTCCTATATTAGGGATTAGTCTATGGGTCTATCTTCCCACTGTTGCCGTTTCCCACTCTGTTTGCCATCTCTGGATAGTTCTCTCTTTGGCTTTTTTCCTGATTATCTTTTTCAGTCGATCTCTCAAACCTTCAACTGGCTCTTCCATGTTTTCTTCTTGTTCTTCGTGTATGTTATCCCTTATGGGACTTCTATATTCTGCGTCTTCTCTAGTGTTGCTATCGTGATTTTGGATGATTTCCGTCATCTCGAGTTCCTCGTCGAAAATCTCCCTTCTCTCCATGATTTTGAGATTCCAGGGCGGGACCCCGGATAATACCGACAGTGTCTCGAGTGGCACGGATCTGTAGGCCGAAACCACTCTTGTCAATCCAATTTTTTGGGTTCTTTTCAGCATCTTACTATTAGATATCTTTTCCGCTGCCTCAGCCCATATTGGAGCTCCATACAGGACAATGGATTCCATGGTCAGATAGTAAAGTTTACGTCCAGATTGTTTAGTCCTCATCTTGTTGGTCATTATCCTACTTAGAGCGGCCATCGTCTTGATGGCCTTGTTAGTGGAATTCTCAATTTGTTTCCTAAAACTCTTGTTGGAATCGAAGGTTATCCCCAGATACTTAACCTCTGTAGATGGTCTTATTTCGGCTTCTCCAATTTTAAAGGCTAGATTCTCCTCCACCCTCTTACAGTTCAGCATTAATATTTCGGTTTTATTTTCGGCGAGCGAGAGACCTGCCGTGGTCATCCACTGTCGAGCATCTTCCGCGATTTCCTCCGCTCTAATCTTTAGTCTTCTCTCCGTTGCAGCCTGAACAATAATCGCAATATCGTCAGCGAAAGCTATTTTTTTGGACATTGGCGGGTTCGGTCTGGTAAGTAGGCCATCGTAGACCATATTCCACAAGAACGGCCCCAGTACCGAACCTTGTGGAACCCCCATCTTCATGTTCAACTCTATTGCCTTTTCCGGAGCTTCGTATTTCACCGTTCTACTCCTAAAATAATCTTTGATTATCCGAGCGAGGTATTCAGGGATGTTCCTACTTATAAGTTCTCTATGGATTGCCGTCCAGCTCAATGTATTGAATGCGTTTTTAACATCCAAGGCGATCATGACGGCGTACCTGTTCTTGTTGGAAGCTTCGATCGCCGCCTTCCTGACTTCTTCCATAGCATGAACCGTCGAAGTTCCTTTGGTAAACCCAAACTGGTATCTGTTGAACGGTTTTATCCCCAGTTCGTTGTGAAGCCTCGTTCGGATAACATATTCGAATAGTTTTGCCGCCGCATCTATAATACAGATAGAGCGATAAGCTGAGGGGGTGGAGGGATCCTTACCTTTTTTTCTTAACACTATAGTTCTCGCATTTTTCCAAGTCTGAGGTATAACTCCTCTCGTCAGGATTCCGTTGAATAGAGCTGCAAACCGGTCTGGTCTGAATTCAACCATTGTTTTTATTATTTCCGGTTGCATGCCGTCGATGCCTGGTGCCTTTCCTGGTTTGAGCAACTTGGAAGCCTCCATTATTTCCTCAATGCTCACCTCAGGGATACTTGGTACCTGATTTTCATCTGGATTCTCTGATAGGCCTTCCGCTTCTACATTTCTCTGTTCCTGCTCTTCTGGTAAGTTGTTTCCTTGTGGGAATAGTCCTTTCATGACTGAATCTGCAAAGGCTGAGGAAAGCGACGCTGGCGGATTATTATTTTTTACTTGTCTGATAATAACCTTGTATGGCTTTCCCCATATGTCTTTATCAATAGATTCACAAAGCTCTTCCCATACCTTTTCTTTCGATTTACTAATAAGTCTCTGTAGATTCTTTTTTGCTAATTTGTAAAGGAATGTAAGTGCCTCCCTCTCGTCTACATTACCTTTTCTTCTAGCTTTTTGCGCCGCTCTCCTCAGCCTCTGCGTTTTGACCCTTTCTTTTCTAATTTCCGGGGTCCACCAGGGGTTACCTTTTTCTTTTATAGTCGTCGCGTCAGCCTTGTCTAGAGCTTCGTCACAGCTTTTATAAATACATTCCGGGAATTTATTTTCCTCGTCATAGTTGTACGTATTTCCTTGATTAATCCCTTGTTCTCTCAGCATGCGTTCCGTTGCCGTCCCCAGCCTGGTTATACCTGCTCTCGTGACTCTCCATCTGATTCCATGGTTTGTCCTTGGTCTTGGATTTTCCTCTGAGGTTTTTATAACTGTAAATAGGTATTTGTGGTCAGAGGGAGATTCTATATTTAAGATTTTATTCGAAAGCGCATATTCTGTTTTTTGTATCCAGGTTAGATGTAGCATTCCCTCTTTCGAACGTGTGCCCTCCCTCTGGTATGCATGGAAAGATGTTATTTCCTAGAAGTTCTTGTAATAGTATAGTTCCCTTTAGATTCTGTTCCTTGGATCCCTAGGCTGGGGATTTGGCATTGAAATCTCCTCCGACTATAATGCTGTTTCCCTTAATCATTTCTTGGTTTACGAATTGCATTAATCTTTTTACTTTATAGGCGAACAAGACTATAGAAATATTTGGTGAGAAATACGTACTTACTATAGTTAGATTGTTTATTCTTACTGCCGAGTAATCGTCATCCGTGTTGTCTCCGTCCTCTAGTCTCTTTATGCCGTTTTTATTGGTAACCCATATTGCCGTTGTACCTCCTGCTGAGTAAAGCCAATTTCCAGGGTTATATAATGGCTCTAGGATCAATACAATATCTGCCCCCAAGTCTATTGCCGTTTGCATGAGCAGACAGTGCGCCAATCTGCAGTGATTAAGGTTGATCTGTAAGATTTTTAGAGTGAATTTTAATTTGACGTTACACTCCTAGCTAAACGCTCCATATATTTTCTATATTGGGGGCAGTTTACTGCCCCTGCCACGTGCTCCGCTTTAGGGTCTATTCAAACTTGCCGGAGGCGACGTCAGTATGAATACTACCGCGTTTTCCTAATTCATATTTGCCGGGACCGTCGCTGGCAACCTGAGAAGGCGCTCGAGATGCTCGCAACAAAAGCTAAGACCCGCACACAGCGGGGGTTCGCTACCTAACTCCCGAACAGTTTACTCCCCTCTACACCCCGGGGATGCCTATGCATCCGCTGAGAGCTGGGCAAGCCGTTGGGCATCCGTTTTCGGCCGCCCGGCACAGGTCGCCTGGCACCGGCGGCCGCCACCTGGCAGAGGCCGCGTGACATCGGCCGCCGGTGCCACGACAGCATCCGCACACAATCCTATCTTACTCTAACTTAGTCTGGCTTATCCTAATTTAACCTAACTTAATCTACCTTAGTTTACTTTAATGTAACTTAATCTAATTACGGTTCTCCTGCCTCGTCGTACTCCTTTTGTTCGTACTTCGCCAGCAGCGCCCCGACGTCCTTCTTGAACAGCGATTGGTTCCTTTTTGTCAATTCTGACGCCGAAGTCGCTATCCCCATTAAATAATGCTGCAGGGGTGTCAGCTTTGCTGGCGGTGCCTCCGCCCTGCTCCTCACGACTCCTTGCAGTAATTCGTTGCATTCGGCCACCGCCCTCTCCAAAATCTGTCTCGGCTCCTCGTTTTGGAGTGGACTGCCGCTGTGAACCTGCGGCTGCATGTCCCGTTCGCAGGGCACATCTAATTCAATGGGCGTTTCGCCCGTTTCATCATTACCATGCACGCTGACCTCTTCGCTGCGATTTTCGAAGCTGTAAAATAAAATTTAAAATGTAAAATACAATTTGAAATGTTTGTCAAATATTCATGAAATATTTCCTACCTCTGAGAAGCCTCAGTGCTGGATAAGAGATTCCTTTCGAGGAAATGCGCCGACAGAAATTGTAGGGCATCCCAGTGCCTGTATTTCCGATGGGCGCCGTCCGCCGCCTGCCCACTTCGCACCGCGTTCTCCTTCGCCCGGTACTTCCGGAATAAGTCCCGCATATTTTGCCAGCGTTTCTTACACAGCGTCGCTACGACAAACATATTTTGCAGTTAACCTTTTGTCAGTGTGCGTCAAGGGGCTCGTACGTACACCACATATACAGTCAAACCTATTTTTGTAGATAGGGGCCTCAGAAACGAAACCGCAAAAAAAAATATTCAGAAGCGTCATAAATAGCTATAACAAGAGTGTTATAATTCCAATACCGTTGGCATTCATAGACCGCATGGAAAAATGGCATAGAAAAGGACTGCACAAACACAGGTTTGACTGTTAACTAAGGAGTTATTAAAACACAGTGATTACTAACCTGGTTGATTCAGCTCGTCGCCTATCTCCCTCCATGCTGTGGCCTTGTACTTGGCATCCGCGTACTTGGGGTGCTTCAAATTGTATAAAAACTCCCGACTCCTCACGCATTCGATTAGGCGTTCTTCTTGCATGGTGCTCGGTGCTTGTTGTCTAAATCCTCGCAGGTCGGAACTCGAACTGATTTTTCCGACGAATTTCTCGTCCCAGGTAACCTCGTAACAAACCTTTGCGTGGGGGTAGGTAATATGATACGAAATTCTATTGGGCTAAAGAACAGTGGACCTACCTGCATCGGGGTGCTCAGCGAGTCTCCAGCGGCCCTTCGTGAAATTTTTGCACACAGTCAATCATATAAATTGTTGAAAACGCGTCATCGTAACGAAACTTTTTATCGCTCTTTACGTTACGAATTGTTCGAAATCGCGATTAGTTTTTCATTAGCACATAGCACAGGGTCTTAGACCCTCACCATAAAAATTGCAACCATACCTGCGTGAGTCATTCGAAGGTGCGCTTCGGACGACCGTTTAGAAAAATTCGGGATTTCCCATTATTTTTACAACCCCTGCTCCCACTCTACTAGCTCTGGTCAACGATATTGTTAACTCCACCCCCTCTTTCCAAACAATCAACTTCCCTATCCCAGTTTTTTAAACGGGTCTAGCCGGGTCATTCCAATTGATTTAAACAAATGCAATGTTTTTATAGTAGTAGTAGTATTCATTTATTGTTCCCCTCAGGGTTACAATCCCTTTACATCACATCTCCTTCAACTCGCACAATCGCAGACCACTAATTACACCGATAGAGAGAGAGAGAGAGCTACTGTCGCTTTTCAATATAATAAGTATAATAACATAGTAGAAAAAAAAACGGACCTAAAAATATAAAATAATAACAATATATCAAAATAAAATAAAATAAAACAAATCAAATCAACCATAACGCTCGCCATAACGCTCGCCATAACGCTCGCCATAAATACAATATAGTAAAATAAAATAAAATACATGTCTATATTACATTATGTAAAATAAATAAAATAAATAACTGCCGTAAATTTGTCATCCGCAAAAAACAAACAAATAAAAACATAGCATACCACTCTTTTCTCTCACACACCCACACGCACACACACTCCTCCTCCTACACCTCCCCTTCCCTAACCCGCGGACCACCTCTTCCGGTCGCTCACCATTCATCCCAATCCTCCATTTGCACCTTCCCTCCATTCCTCCACCCTCCTCATCCACTTCTCCCCTCCCCCCTCATCATCCAACACTTCCCCCATCTTCTCCTGCCAACCTCCTTCCTCCTCCAGCCTCATACATTCCTCCCATACATGCTCCCATGTCTCACTTATCCATCCACACACTCTACATTTTCTCTCCTCCTCATCCATCCAATATTTTCCCTCTTTCATACCATTTCCTAACCTAAACTTTGCCACCCTCTGCCATCTACTCTTCCCCCATCCTTTCTTTAAGTAGCCCGGCAGACCCTCCCCCTTTACCATCCCATACCACTTATTATATCTTGATTTCCTTATCTTTTTCCACCTTTCCTCCCTCTGCCTTTCCTTCTCCCTTTTTACCAGCTCCCCACTTACCTCCTCTCTCCTCTCCTCCATCATTTCCTCCATCTCCTATGTTGTCCACCCCCTATCCTCAAAGAAATCCCGTCTTTCCTTCTCCCACCCTTCTCTTACTACTCCCCTCCTTTCCCTCCCTCTCATCTCTTCCCAACACAATCTCGCTAATTCCCCTCCTTTGCCCTCTCTTAACTTCTTTTCATACCCCCATGCCCTCAACCCCGCCCTGCCCCTCATTAACTCTCTTTGCAATTCTTCCCTAACCATGTACCCTGGCGTACACTTTTCTACTTCTAACACCCACTTTAGGTATCTCTCCTGCATCCTTTCCATACCCTCCCTTTCCTTCCACCCCCATATTTCTACTCCGTAACTCATCACCGGCCACACTAATTTATCAAAAAGCCAAATCCTCCTACCTCAGTCCTTTCCAAACCTCCTCTTCCCTATTCCCCACACTTGTCCCATCACTGCCGCCCCCTTCCTTATCCTTTCCGCCACTTGCTCTTCCTGACCCCCATCCCTCTTTATTACATATCCTAGATACCTATACCTACTGACCTCCTCTAGTGCCTTACCTTTCCACATCCACGTCACCTTCTTCCACCTTCCCCCTCCCCTCCTACACCTCATTATCTTTGACTTTTCCGCGTTTAGCTGCAGCCTTTTCCTATCCATATAGCGCTCTAGCACCCCTATCATCCCTTTCATCCCTTCCTCCTCTTCCGCCAGCATCGCTATATCGTCCGCATACGCTAAAGTGTATGCTTTTCTTCCTCTCACTTTCACCCCTCCCCATCCACCCCTTTCGAGTTCCTCGTCTATGTCCGCCAATAACAGCGTGAACAGCAGAGGACTTAGCGGACACCCCTGCCTCACCCCTCTTGCTGTCCAAAACATTTCCCCTTCCTCGTCCCCTACTCTTACCTTGCCTCTCGTTTCCCTTAGAATCTCCTCACATCTCCCTATTAACCCTTCCCTCACCCCCTTTCTCCTCAACTCCCCCACCAATACATCCCTATCTACCGAGTCAAACGCCGCTTTCAGGTCTACAAACAACACTACCAACTTTCTTTCCTTCCTCCTCACCTGCCTATTCACTATATGGTTAAGCACGTAAATATTATCCATACATCCTAACCCTTTCCTGAAACCCGTCTGACTGTCTGGCAGTATCCTCTTCCCCTCCACTTCTTTCCTTAGTCTTTCTGCCAAAATCGCTGCATACACCTTATATGCCGTTTGCGTTAGCGTTACTCCCCTGTAGTCCCCCACCTTTCTACTTTCCCTTTTCTTCGCTATTGGTACCACTACCCCCTCCGTCCAGTCATCCGGCCATCCTTCCCCTTTCCATACCCTATTGCACACCCTCCATAGCCACTCCTCCACTTCTTCCCCTCCATACGTCCACACCTCGTTCGGTATCCCATCCCCACCTGCCGCTTTTCCCTCTTTCAAACCCTTCACCACCCTGCTGATCTCTTCCCTTTCTATTTCCTCTTCTCCATCCTCACCTCTCCTTTTTGCCTCTCCCCCGCAATGTTTTTATATCAAAGGCCTTTTTAAAAATTTGAAAATGACGAGGAAGAAATATATATATATATCTATGCATATAGATATTGGGATGAAACTTGCACTAAACTTACTTAAAAAATTATTACGCAAAATATATATTCATAATGATACTTATCAGTAAATAGGAATAATTTTTCAATGATTTCAGCACATTCGCACATTTGCCGGCTTTTTTGTGTTTCGAACATACCTGCAAACAAATTTGCGTGCACTCCCTTTGATGTATGTCGAAAAACCGACAACTGATGGATCGACCGCGCGCGCGAACGCAAACGGGTAAGACTTGTAAATCTGTTTGCAGGACAGATCGCATAATTGACAAGTGCGCGCACTTGTGCGAACTGTCGGTTTTGTCAATTATGCGATTTGTCCTGCTATACCCAAAAGTTTTGGACCTGCCTTCCATTGAGCATGGGCGGCAGTGCGAACATATTGCCCGAGAAGAACTCTCGCGGAAAGAAGGCATCAAAATAAGAAAATGTGGCCTTTTCATCGATGCCTCAATCCCATTTTTGGGAGCTTCTCCGGCGTGATCGATGATGACGACGGTATCGTCGAAATCAAATGCCCGAAAACGGCAGAAAATATATCGCCAAAAGAAGCAATAAAAACAGTACCTGCAGTACGCAAAATATTTGTGGATGATGCGGGTACTGTAATGAACAAAAACCATTACTACTATTATCAAGTGGAAGGGCAGCTGCACATTACGCAAAAAATGTATTGCCTGTTTTGTGTTTGGACACGCAAAGGCTTGATATCGCTAAAGATATATAGAGACGACAAATTTTGGCAGCAAGAAATGCAATCGAAATTGTCCCGATTTTACATACATTGCATGCTGCCGGAAATAGTGGACAGTCGACACAATAGGAGTATGGCCATTCAAGAGCCCTCCGATACAGAGCGAAGAAAGACTATCATCATCAGCTCGCGAATCATTGGAATCGCTGGAGCTTCGTGACGCGATGTCGTCGGGCCGCACACTTTGAAACAGTCTGCGGAACCGCTGATTATTTCAGCGGTTAGAATTTATTTATTTTTGCAGATTCGTCTTCCCTGATAGATTCCAGAGTGCTGCCAATGGATCCCAAACCATCCGACTGCGCATCTCAGACCCGGTAAGTATACACAATCATACGAATTTATCTATTATATGTTTCAATACTTTATTCGTTTTTACTTATGTCATTGATGCGTCCGGAATGTCGTCAGTCCGCCTGCCGGACTTCGCGGGTTCGTAACTCCCGTTTCGCGTGCTCGCGAACGATGTTCGGGGTCATGGCGCAGTTACGGGGTAACCACGTCTATTTAGAAGGAACTCGACGTTGCAATGAGACACGTACGTCTCGTTGCCGAGTTTCCGACCAGGCCCGCGCCAATCAGCGACGAGGACCAGCCGCGCGCCAATCCGCGAATTCGGCCCGGGCACGGACCAATCGACGACCACCGAAGATTCGCGAACGAGCACACGAGGTCCGCGTTCGGGCAATAAAGATCGCGACGAAACCACCCGAGAGCGGAGTTGGTCTCCAGGAGCATTCTAGCTGCGAGTCTCTCATGAGCAGTCGCGCCGCGAACATCTCTCTCGAGTGCACCCTCCTTGCTAGTAGTATAGTATTAGTGTTAGCATAGTGACCGTCCAAGGACTAGGCCTCTTGGGGCCCTCCAGTGCCGCTATACCTGCGTCCTTAACAAAAACTGTCCTTTTTAGGACATTCAAAAAGTCAGTCCAATCCACAACGATTCCCGCCTTCCACAACGGAAGAGCCAGGGAGCAGCAGCAACCATGTGAGCCGTATAAACGGAATAAAATTAAAAATCACAGACGATCTAAATAACAACACCCTGGAAAAGCTACCCCATCAACTACAAGAAGCAAAAAGACAGCGAACCGAAAACATGACTAACTCCACACAAAACAACTCATGGGTCAGTACCACCAACCTGACAACCAGTAATAGATTTGAAATCTTCTCAACGGAAGCCTTCAAAAACTTTGCTGACACCGCCGGCGACGTGAGTACCAAAAAAAACATCACCAGTGGTCCACGCCCCCCCTCCATCCCTAACATAAACCTGCCAAAAAACCCAGTCCGACCCCCACCCATTTACATCCGCCTAGCAGAAAACGAAGTTCTAAAATTTAGTCAGGAACTCGAAACCGAAATAGGAAAAAACTTCTATATTAAATTCCTCGGGAACCAGGTCCGCCTCCACTTCAGCGAAACCAAATTTTTTACCGAAGCTAAACTTGCGTTTCAAAAAGCAGGTTTAAAATTCCACACCTTTGCTCTCCCCAGCGAAAAGCCATTTACGGCCATCCTAAAAGGTCTGCCCTCTATTGATACCGAGTCAATCGCCACTGAACTTCAGTCACAAAAATTAAACCCCACGAGTGTGGTTGCGTTTAAATCCTCCCCACATAACACAATATATAAAATTACCTTCCCCCCGGGCACCAAACTATCCCAAGTAAAATCAGTAGGATTCATCTACTATTGTCGTGTCTATTGGGAACGTTTTATCAAAACCAGAAACTACACCCAATGCTTCAGGTGCCAAGCGTTCGGTCACGCCAGCGCCAACTGCTACAAAAACCCGAAATGTGTTAAATGCGGTCTTGATCATCTAACAAAAGACTGTGCAAAATCACCCGACACTCCTGCAAAATGCGCCAACTGCAGCGGCGCACACACCGCGAATTATTCACAATGCCCAAATCTCATTTCCTACGTAAACAAAAAAGCTACCACCCACCTTCCGAAATCCAATATCCACCCACCCAACAGCGAAATACACACGATCCGTCATGCCTCCATCATCTCCAATAACAGATCCTTCAGCAGCGTTGTCAAAGGACAACCTCCCCTCCATAACACCACTCCAAACACTTCACCTACATCTGATTCCTCCGAAACCAACGAATTCCTAAAAGAAGCCTTAACCTTCGTCAAAAAAGCCATACCCATCTTCAAAGCCATTCGCCCTAAGCTAGCTATCTGCAATACAATGTTCGATAAACTCGAAATACTATTCGATGCCGCCCAGCAATTATTTTCATAAATCACTTTCTCCCTAACAATACCTGGAACCATCATGACATGGAACGCCTGTTCCCTCTCCACCAAATCCACCGAGCTTGAACTCTTCCTAACTACCAACAACGTCCTAATAGCCACAATTCAAGAAACATGGCTGTCCCCCTCCATCGATATCACCTTCACAAACTATAACATTACCCGTGCAGACAGAAACGGTGGTAACCCTCGCGGAGGGGTGGCCATCCTCACCCACAAAAACCTCCGTTACCACCCCTTTAAACTCCTACCTGCTGACAACCTCGAAGCAATAGCAATAAAAATAGCCAGCCTTAACCTAATTATCATTTCGGCATACTGCCCCAAACAAACCCTCGATACCGCTGCTCTCGACTCCATCACAAACTTCAACCTCCCATTCATCGCTGGCATAGACCTAAACGCCAAACACACCATCTGGAACAACTCCACCAATAACAAAAACGGCAAAATCCTCGAGAACCACATGGCCAACAACCGTTATTCCATAATAGCTCCCCCGACAGGCACCTACTTCAGACCCAACTGTACGCCCACTAAAATAGACTTTTTCCTGGCCAACACTCTCTCCAACCATCCTTGCGAAGTGTCCGATGACCTCTCCTCCGACCACCGTCCTGTCCTTCTATTACCCCACCAAAAACACTCCTTCACCACCTCCTCCCCCATCACAAACTGGGACACCTACCAAATCCACGCAGCCAAAATTCCGATCAAACCAACCATCTCCTCAACACAAGACATCGACATAAAGGTCTCCCAACTTCAAAAATATCTCAAATCCTGCTTCCACAAATCCACCTCCTTCATAAACACTGTGACGTTGCACAAACCCCGCCGCCCTTAAGGGTCCCTAACAACCGAACGAAGGGACCGGACTGCCGTAAAACACGTTGTCGCGAATAGAACCACGGCTCGATAAGTTAGGAAGCGCTCCCCGAGGAACTCCCGAATCGACAGGAAACGCGTACTTTCACCCTTTCGCGCACGCCGAGCCCGGCAAGTTTCAGGTACGCGAGCGGCGCCCCGGCATCCAGCCGACCTGAAGAAAGGGCACAGCGCTTCGCGGGACCACCTACGCCAAACCATGGCCATTACGCAAATCCGGTGCACCGGTAATAACGAGGAATGGGCGACGCCACACACGGGCCAGACAACCCGGAGGTGACGAAGCGGGACGAAGGCCCCTGTCGACCATCCGACAACCTATTTCGCGGTCCTGCCGTCGCCTCACCTAGCCAATTGCAAGGGGCCTCGGCGAGGGTGGTGTAGGCGCCCCCCCTCTCCATACCGGGGTAGGTCACCGATCTGCCCCGCGTGTCAATTTCGGAATGATTTTCGCGTAAGGTCTGGGGCCCAAGGACCCGACGTAGGCACGATCCTGCGAGTTCCGAATCTCGCGCCAGACGCGCGCCCTATTAGAGGAAAAGCCGGGCTACGGCCAGGAGTGGGGATGCGAGGACCCTGCCGTAACGCGAACGGACTAGGCCGAATTACTGTCGCGGTGACTTCCGTACGGAATCGTGTCTCGAAAATTACCGAACCAGCCCGGACCGCCGTGTAACCGGCTCTATCGAAAGTCGTCCCGATTACCGTCCACGCGAAGTGCGTGCAATTCCAATATCGAGCTACCGCGGGACCACGATCTCGATACCGATAGGAAGCCAGAGCCGAACACCCGGTAGACCATCCCGAGCGAGGCGGGCCGAACCGCGACAGAAGGCGGAAGTAGTACCGACAGGAACGGTGAGTCCCTTAAGTGACCCTTTTCGTGTATTTTTCGCGAGTTGGTTCGCCAGGCTCTGTCGGGGAACAAACGAGGTCGGCCGACGACGATCCCGTGCCCTCGCGGCAACGCGAGCTCGCGGATCGCCCGTCGGACGCGTAATATCGCGTCTCGTTCCCCGAGTTTTCGCGCGCCGAGGCGCTTCTCGCCTCGGACATTCCGCTAGTACCGAATTCACCGGTACCTTGAGTCTCGGCTGCGAGTTCCCGGAAAAATATCGCGCGGAAGTCTTCCTCGGAGGAGCTGCCGCCGTTATCGTTTGCAACCATCTGTTTGTTACGTTACATTTCGCGTTATTCCTACCGAGCCGTCGCATAGTCTATCGCGAAGTTTTCGCCGAGCGTTCGCCGTCCGTCGGAACCGAAACCGCGCCGCGACAGTCATACCGTGATCGCGCCGACCACCTGCGTGCCGCGAAACCCTCGCTTCGGCGAGAGGCTATTCTCGTGCCGATCTACCGCACCCCCGCGGCGTATTTTACCGATCGACAACAGCGCGTTGCGAACCCTCCACCTTACCGCAAACTGTGTACGAAGAGCGCGGGCTCTCGGGTGCGGCCACGTGGCCGCGGCTTTGTAAAACCACCGACGCCAATAAAATTGTAGAGCCCAGTCTGACTACCGATATTTCCACCTGCGCGATCCGCCCTGCCGTGAGGGCTGTCCTCGTTCCCTTCCGTGTCCGAACCCCCGGCCCTTCTCGCGCCTCTCGACCTTCTCGCGGTTCCCGAAGGTTCACCTCCCGCCCTCAGCTTCGGCTAAGGGCGGACTTCGTTCTCGTTTCGCGTGGCACCCGTCCGGTGCCTGGCGCCCGAGCAGTAGGCTCTTCCCGATTTCCGAGAACCTTCGAGAATCGGTTAGTACCGGGAGGACCGCGTATTCACGGCCGTACGCGGCCCGGCCTCTGAGCCCATAAATTCCCGGAGTGGACCCCGCCCCCGCCTTCCTACGCGGCGAGTGGAGGCCCACGTTACAAATTGGCGCCCGAACAAGGACCTCTCTCTCGAAAAGGACTCCTTTTCCTTGTTATTAATAACGGAGAGAGACACGGAGGTAGCGAAGGACTCGCGTAGATAAAGTCACGGTCCGCGGTTTCGGGAAAGTCGGTGCAACGCGTATTACGCGGAAACAGATGGTTGCAAATCACCGGCGAATTAGGAAGGACACGCTCGACCGCGTTTCGTGCGTCTTGCGAATTTCCCGGGCGAATTTCTCGAGGAGAAACCCCGGAACCGAACCCACTCGCTATTTGGCGCATGTTATTCAATTGTATTTTAGTTTGGTATTATATTTTGTGTTATTGGAAATACCGATCCGGGGAGTGTACGTCTTGGAGGGGGGGCGGACGTGTTCCGTATCTAACGTCGTCACCCGGTCCCTTGTCCGTGTAATCCTTAGTCTAGTTTGTTATTTTTTTTTTGTGTTTGTTTGTCGCGCGATCATTGATTTCGCGCCTGTTCCGCTTCGTCGCGCGATAAACCCCGCGACTTTCGCTTCAGTAAATAATAAACTTCGATAAGAGGGACGATTGGAGTGCGGGGCGAGGGGAGAAATCCTAATATCGAGAACAATAGTTGTTTGTCGGGTAACGCGAGAAACGCTCAAGGCCAACCGTTGACGTTAGGTATCGTTCGGGCCAGTAACCGAAGATTCTCGAGGCAGTACGTTGAGCCGACTATAAAAACAGCCAGCCCGCTCGCGTAAACATCCCGGTTCGTCGAAAGGCCTTGCCGGCGCGTGTTTACCGTCCTTCGATAGAGGACGAAGCGATCCGTACCGTACGTCGGAATGGATTCCGACAAAACCCTCGAAGCTACACTGGGTTTGGCGGGGAGAGGGGGACGACCGGTCTATTTACGAGGAGTGTGCGGGGGACCCCGGGGAACGAACCCCTCGGCCGTACCGTGAGGGCGATCCGGGGGGGGGGGGACTCCTTCGGAAAACCCGACACTCCCGAGGAAAACCGTAAGCCGGGGAGAAATTTATTAGGAGACGGGCGGTTTAAGACAGAACTGACCCTACCCGTACCCCAACCGCGTCGCGTCCCCGACCCGAACAAAACGCGTCCGATGCAAACGGCCAAGGACGAGTCGAGCCAGGCCTCGCTGCGGGGGATCCGGCGGCCGGCCGCGTACGAGGTCCTGCGCGAGTGGCGCATCCGCTTTTCCGGTGCCCCAGGGGAGGACCCCGAAACGTTTCTCGCCCGGTTAGAGGGCATGCGGAAATGCGCTAATTTAGACGATACCGACCTCCTACGCTGTCTGCCGATCTGCCTCTCCGGCGTGGCCGCCCTCTGGTACGACACTTGCGACGATTTCGCGACTTGGCGCGAATTCGTGTGCGCGTGACGAGAGAATTTCGGGGATCCCGACTATGAGGAACGCCTCGAAAGGGATCTTAGATTACGGAGACAGGGCCCCGACGAACCCGTACGCGACTATCTCACGTACATGAAAACGATGTTGAATCGTCTCGCGACACCGTGGCCGGAGGAAAAATGCATGGAATATATTTTCTGGGGCGCTAGGGCGGAATTACGGGCCGTGGTCCCCTTGGGATTAGTATCGTGCCTTAAGGAACTCGAAAACGGGTTGCGAAAAGCCGAAAATAAAATATCCCCCGCGAACGCGGAAGCCTACCGTTATCATGGGTTATCAAATAAAGAATTCGCGTACGATCCGCGGCGTTACAGTAAGAGGGCAGGGGGGTATGGAAGAGAACCCGACTTAGCCACGGCCCGATACGAGCGCGTGAATATGTTGCGAAGAGAGGAAGAGGGGGAATACGCGGAGCCGCGCTACGACGCTGGTCCCTCCCGTCCCCGCGATCACCGACCCACCGTACCGAACGCTTCGCTAGGGCGAAGAACCGTACCGACGGCCAGCTGTTCTCGCGGAGAAACGAATCCCGACGGCCGAGCCCGACCGCGGACGAACCAGCCGCGCGTCGGGACCGACCGAACGGGCACGACCGCGTCCGAAGACCGCCGAGCCGACGCGCCGACGGGAAAACACCCGACGGCCGACGACACGTGCTGGAATTGTCGGAAAATCGGGCACAGATCGCGAAATTGTACCGCGACCCCTCGGGTGCACTGCTATCGCTGTGGCGAACCGAACGTACGGACGCCCCAGTGCACTCGATGCAACCCGGGGGCGGGAAACCAGCAGAGGAGCCGCTCGGAGGAACCGAAGCGGCTCCCGACTCGTTAACTAACACCCGAATTACCGAACAACCTAACGAGAACAATTTTGCGTCGCGTCCCGCGTTATTGGTCCTCGACGCGCATATCGGAACTCACGTATTTCGCGCCTTGATAGATTCCGGATCCTCGATATCGTTTATCAGTCGCGAAGTAATCGATGTTCTCGGCGATTCCGTGCAAGTTTTCGCGGCCCCACGCCCCTGCTTATTCCTGCTGGCCACGGGATCGGTCGACCGAGCAACCGAACAAGCAAGCGTCACTTTAAAGATTCGCGACGAGACACGTCACATTCTCGCGTACGTTCTCGACAACCTCGTTAATCCGTTGCTACTAGGGATCGATGTAATCGCGGAATTTGGTATCGTTGTTGAGTACCACAGAGCGGTGTGGTATTTTGCGTCGCGATCCCAGGTCGAATTTCCCTTCGATTCCGTATCGCGCTCCCCACTCTGCTGCGGCCTCCGTATCTTAACGGACAACGAACAGGAGCGGCTCCGTAAATTCTTGGAAACTGCACTCACGGACTTTGCCGCTTCGCCGGGCATTACCAACTTGACCAAACACCGGATAGATGTCGGAGAAAACCGACCAATAAAGCAGCGATATTATCCGGTCTCGCCGAAAGTACAAGAGGCGATATATCGCGAAGTCGACGCCTTGGTATCTGCTGGTCGCTGTTTTGACGGTGGCGACGCGAACGTGTCCGTCGGCTCCTGGGTGGACCTCGTCGATGCGCCCCAGTGGCCATCTGGAGGGGGGGGGGGGTCAGCTCCGACTTTATGAGGACTAGGTCCCCGAGTTTGAGAGAGGTTTCCGCGGTGGTCCACTTCGGCCTGGTCTGCAATTGGTGCAGGTATTCCGCTGCCCATCGGCGCCAGAAGTGTTCCAGGCGTTGCTGGAGCAGTTGCCAACGGGTTAGCCGCGACCTTGGCACCTCCAGTAGCGTCGGTTCTGGTACAGCCGTCAGAGGGCCGCCGACGAGGAAGTGTCCTGGCGTCAGCGGGGTGAGGTCCTCCGGGTCATCGGTGAGAGCTTGCAGCGGCCGGGAGTTGAGGCAGGCCTCCACCTGGCAGAGGAGGGTGGAGAATTCCTCATAAGTGAGGGGGTCGTCGGCGACGACTCTGCGGAGGTGGTGCTTCAGGGACCGGACTGCTGCTTCCCAGAGCCCGCCAAAGTGTGGGGCGCCCGGGGGGGGGGGGTGAATTTCCACGTCACGCCGTCCTTCGCGAGCTGCCGGCCGATGCTTGCAGCTTCTCGCGTCGAGGCCGTGAAGAGGCGCCGCAATTCCCGGTCCGCGCCCACGAAGTTGGTGCCGCAGTCGCTGGTCAGGCTGCTGCAGGTTCCGCGGCGGCCCGTGAAGCGGCGGAAGGCCGCCAGGAAGGCGGCGGTGGAGTAATCCGACACAGCTTCGATGTGGACGGCCCTCGTGCTGAAACAAATGAATACGGCCACGTAGCCTTTGGTGACCTTGTGGCGCCTCCACCTGAGCAGAATGTTCGTAATGTCCTGCTGCAGTTTGGGTCCGGCTGCGAGGTGAGCGTTGATAGACGTCCCAACGCTGGAGCGGCGAGACCCGTTGAAAACCACTCGCAGCTTGGTGGAGGTGCCAGTTGCCTTCAGCACACCGTGGTGAGGCAGGTAAAAGTGTGGACGTCGAGGGGTGTAGTCGGCTGCTGGGATCACTTGCATGTGGCCGAGAGTGCGGTATTCCTCCATGAAGTTGGTGTACAACGCCTGCAGCTGCGGGTTCGTCGCGAACCGGCGCTCGTTGGCCAGCAGAATGCGCCTGGCGATGCAGTGTGACTGCCCCAGCTCTGGGTTTGGCGTTGTCAGGCACAGACGCACGACGTACCTGCCGTCGGGCTGCCGGGAATGGGTACGCTGGAAGTGCTCCTCGCACGCTGCTTCCTCGGCAGTCCGCTGCGGTGCGGGTGGCGGCATCTCTTCTTGCTCCCAAAAGCGCCGGACGAGAGCGGTCAGGTCGTCGATGGTGACGGTGTGGCTGGTTGCTATTGGTGTCGAAGGCCCAGGGCTGGTCGCCGGGCCTGACAGGATCCAGCCGAATATGGTCTCTTGTGCGACCGGACCTCGATGTCCTCCGCTTCTGGTGCCCGTCAGCAAGACCTGCGGGTATACGTCCGCACCCAGGAGCAGGTCGATGGGGGTTGCGGAGTTGAAGGTCGGGTCCGCGAGAGTCACGAGGGCGGTGGCGAGGAGCACCGATAGCGGTTCCTCGGAGGGCTCCGGTCCGTTTACGATATGCATAGCGGTGGGTCGTGGGGGGCGGTTGCCCTGCACGAGAGCGTCGTGGAGCATCGTATGATGCTTCTCCGCGCACCGCTGACAGGTCTTATTGGATCGGCAGGCTGCGACGGCGTGTGGCCCCAGGCAGTTGTGGCACAGCTGGGAGGAGGTCACGACCTGGAGTCGCTCCAGTGGCGTCTTGCTTCGGAACGCTCCGCAGAAGCACAAGAGGTGGTTTCCCCGGCAGAGACCGCAGCGTGACTTGGTGGAGGGTTGGTCGGTAGCGACGTGCACGGCCTTGATTCCCTTCGCTGCAGGTCGCTGTGCGGGTACGAGATGTCCATGTCGGCTCTCGCAGGCCTCCAGGGTGCGGATCGTCGTCTCCAGGAACTCCAGCAGCTCGGAGAGCGTGGGTGGTTCCGTGCTGCTCCCCAAGGATGTCTCCCAGTGCTTCAGTGTCTCTGCGTCCAGGCGCCGCACGACGTGTTGGACCATCCAGTGGGCCTTGTCGTCGACGGGAACGTCAAGGCCGTTCAGCACTGAGGCCACGTTGCAGCTGGTGTCGAGGAGCCGCTTCAATTCCCTGGCGGTGTGCGTGGTGCAGGCGGGCGTCTCGTAAAGGATGTCGAATTGGGCATCGACAAGGAGCCGGCGGTTCTCGTACCTGTGCGCCAGCAGCTCCCATGCCCGATGAAAATTATCAGCCGACATCGGGATGCGGCGGATCAGCAATGCGGCTTCTCCGGTGAGGCTGGCGGACAGGTAGTGGAATTTCTCGGCGTCACTCCACGACGGGTCGTCAAGGACCAACGACGAGAAGAGGTCCTTGTACCGCGTCCACTCGCTGTACTGACCCGAGAAGGCCGGTAAGTCGATGCGCGGGAGCGTGGACCGTGCCCTGGGTCCGGACGCTGCAGGAGGCGGGATGCTCGGCGGTGCAGGGGTTGACGTGGGCGCGAGGCGCGCCAGTGCGTCGAGTAGCTGCCCCTTCTGCAGCGAGTAGGCCTGTTCGCCTTCCGTGAATAGGTCCAGGGTGAAATAATCGCTCTGTTGGTACTCGGGGGTGGCCGTGGATCTGATTCGGTCGTCTTGCTCCTCGAACTGCTGCCATCTTTTCTCCAGGGTGGCCAGAGTGCTCTGGAGGAGTCCGATGGTGAGGTTCGCCTTTCCCTGCTTCTGCAGGTTGTCGCCGGTGCGAGCCATGCGCCCGAACAACACATGTTGACTCGCGACGAGTGCGTCCATGACGTTAGAGTGATAAGGTGAGAGAATGAGTTTGGGAATTTATAGGGGATGGTACGTAAAGGAATCCGGCTCGAAGGACCAATGTTTGGAACTATAGCGAAAGGAAAGAGGTATAGGTTGCGATAGAGACAGGTAGAGAATAATAGTGGACTGTATGAAATAATAAATAATGTATTAAGAATAAAGCGGAAAGTATACAAGATAGCGGTGAAGTGCAGAGGTACAAGAAAGCGGAGAATAGATAGTAGTCGGAGATGTAACGCGCAAATCGTGAAGCGCACGATTTGGGAGAGTGAAGTGTCGTGGAGCGCACGAATAAACGAAAGTAAAGCGAGACTGTGATCGAGCGATCGAGCGTGTCTAAAGACCTCGTTTCGCGGTTATCGCGGGTTATTTATACTATGCGTGGCCACCGGCGTCGGAAGGAATAAGGAGTGGGGTTTTTGAAAATGACAAAGGATTTGGCAGTGTCGAACGTTAGCTAGCGCACGAGGGCAATGCCCTAACGGCCGCTACTGCACAGGAAACAAGGACGGTGGGTGACGGATTTGATATTTTGGATTATGGGAACGGTGGCTCACGCGACAAGTAAACGTTTAGAAGTAAACACAAAGTTTACGTCTGAGTGCGTTCACCCGGTCTCGGCGCCGTGCTCGATCAGCTGGCTATTGTCAACGCCGAGGCACGGTCGCACCGAGGCCGCTCGCCTGCGGATTAGGTCGCAAAAACTATGGCACGAGAAATGATGTTTGCGTTACCGAGATTCTCGGTAACGCCTGCAGTGATTTCGAACATTGTTAATAAAGTTTGTTGTTCTATCGTTAATATACGAGATGTGTAAATAAAGTAATGAGACTGATTTTTTTTCAAGTTTTTATTCAAATATAATTACAATGCAATATTGTCTCCTTCAAAATAGGTCCCTTGGGAAGCCACACAGCGCTGGAGACGGTCCTTCCAATCATCATAGCATTGCTTGAACTCGGATAGTGGAATAGCCTTCAGCTGGTCGGTTACAGCTGTTTTGATGTTTTCAAGTGTCCCAAAATGAGTTCCCTCGAGGTGATTTTTCAATCTCGGGAAGAGGAAAAAGTCACAAGGGCTCAAGTCTGGTGAATAAGGAGGCTGAGGAGCCACAGGAATGTTTTTACTGGCCAAAAACTCGTTTATTGAGATTGCAGTGTGACATGGCGCATTGTCGTGATGCAACACCCAGTTGTTTTTGATGTTTGGTCGCACACGAAAGACTCTTTTTCGAAGTCTTTTAAGGACTTCTCGGTAAAAGTGTTGATTAACCGTTTGGCCTTGAGGCACAAACTCTTTGTGGACGATTCCGTGACTATCCAAAAAACAAATCAGCATGCATTTGATCTTTGACTTGCTCATTCGTGCTTTTTTGGGCCTTGGAGAGGTTGCAGTGTGCCACTCCATGTTCTGGCGTTTGGTTTCTGGGTCGTACTCAAACACCCAAGACTCGTCACCAGTAATGACACGTTCCAGAAAACGGGGATCATTTTCAATCGATCCCAGAAAGTCAAGACTCCTTTCCTTTCTGAGATCCTTTTGGTCTTGGGAAAGGTTTTTCGGAACCATTTTTGCACAAATTTTCCTCATCTCCAATTCATTGGTCAAAATCTGATGAACGGAGGTGTGATTCAAATTCAACTGTTCCGCGATCATTCTGACTGTCAACCGTCGATCTGAATGCACAAGATCCCGGACTCTGTTGACATTTTCATCGGTGTTTGCACTTGAAGGCCTTCCGCTTCGTGGTTCATCTTCAATCGACTCTCTTCCTTCTGAAAATGCCTTAAACCACCGAAAAACCTGGGCCCTTGACAAAACACTTTCTCCATAGGCCTGCCGAAGTTTTTCAAATGTTTCTGTTGCATTGTGTCCAAGTTTTGAAGCAAAACTTTATAGCACACCGTTGCTCAAAATTGACGCCACTCATTTTTAGAACGGACAAGAAAAAACTGTTTTACGGAAACTAACGCTACGGAGAAACAAATGACTGTAGCGAGTTCAAACTCATACTGGAGTCGTATCACATGTGCACCTGACGCTGCTCAAAGCCTCTCGTCTCCAGCGTTGCCGGATCGAAAGCGACGTTGCCAGTCTCATTACTTTATTTACACACCTCGTAATTGTTTACTGCACGTGAGGTGTGGGCCTCACGCGCGTAATCCTAAATATCTTTACCGAGACCACGTGGCGCGTCCATCTTGGACTCGGCTCACGTAGACGGTTCGCTCGTGCGTTCTCTCCGGAGGACGTGTGGCCTCTGGCCACTGGTGACCCCGAATACTCGTTGGTTACGAGTTCTACGTTCCACTCCACCACGTCTGTGGTAGACGGATGATCATCCAAATTCCCACAGAATGGCGACGGTGGCGCCATCCACCCTACAAACACGTAGGGAGTTTGTCCCGCGCATGCGCCGCTCTCCTCGGCCGTCCCTAGGGGAATCGCCAACACGCCGTTGGCAGCACTACCTCCTCACCGTTGAGGAAGAAGGCGGCAAGTGGGGGAACACTCTTTCCACTTAGAAGCACTTCGTTCCCAGCCTTCGAATAGTCTAGACGTGCGGCAGCCATTTTGAATAAAGACCAGTTCTAGTTTTGTTACTTCGTGTAACCGTTTATTTCCACCACGTGTCTCCTATTCGGATCAATGATGCTCTGGCATCCGAGTTTGGTAACGGTCTCGCAGTACAATCGCTACACACAGTGTAGGTTTTAATGCCGCGGAATAACGCGGTACTAACAGCAGCCTACTGTGCTTCACGTTTCCGGAAGGTCAGGAAATAAATGGTACACGTGGGTGTAACCGTAACACTGTATATTTAACAAAATGCAAAGATGGCCGATCGAGCATTCAAAACGGATGCGTCTTACTCGATCGGTGGTTGGCAGTCGAGAGAGCTAGATTGTGTTCCCTCTCGGCTTCCATCGCTCGAGGTCGGAGGTGCCAACCTCGTTGAGACTAACACTAGACGCGAGTCTAGGGAATTTGCGCTAGTGGCGCCAATATCCCTACACACTCCCACCCGAGTGTGTACGGCGGCGAGGTGCTTGTCGCAAACACGATTTTTTATTTGATTAACTTAATGCTACTTTACATTAGGTACGCAACTACACTACGATACATAAATCCTAAATCTAACTTACATATCTATGTGCGTATACAAGTGGTAAAGTTAATCCTATGTCGGCGGGTTAATGCGCACGGTTTTTGTGCGTGCATACGTTCGCGGAACGATACACGAGGTTGTTCCGGCGGTGCCGCTGGATACCGTATCCATGTCTTCGCGGATGTGATACACCGGTTTCACATTCTCGATCCAGACGGAGCGAGGTTTTCCATTCACGTAGATCTGAAGTACGCGGTCAGACGGACGGTTCAACACTTTATGCGGCCCCGAGTATGGCCTCTCGAGCGCCTTCTTGTTCGCAGCGGCGCGTAGGAATACATGTGTACACGTTTCCACGTTTTTGAACGCGAAAACGCGTTTCTTGTAGTGTTGACCGATCGGAACGGGTTTTACGGCGCGCATGTGTTGGCGAAATTCTTCAATGAATATGTTCGGATCCGCGGGACCGTCGTCGGGAAGTACAAATTCTCCCGGGATGCGCAGCGACGTTCCGTACAAGTACTCCGCAGGTGACGAACCCGTGTCCATCACATTATTCCGGAGCCCAAGTAATACGGTGGGCAATGCACGCGACCACGAAGGGTTCGCGTGGCACATGATTGAGCCTTCAGGCATCGATGCCATCGCTCAATCATGTCATTGGAGGCTGGATGGAACGCAGTGGTCCGAATGCGGCGGCATCCGGACAATTGCAGAAGCGCGGTAAAAAGTTTTGACTCGAATTGGCTACCCTGATCGGACGTAAGAGTCTCCGGGATGCCGTACCGCAAGATCCATTGATCCACAAACGCTCTACATATGGTAGTGGCTTCAATGTTTGCGAGGGGAATCGCCTCCGGCCATCTCGAAAATCTGTCGATGATAGTTAGGCAGTAACGGTACCCATCTGACGCCGGTAACGGACCGATGATGTCCATGTGAACGTGCTTAAAACGCTCGTCAGGGCCGACGAACTCAGCCGGCTTCACGTGGTTATGACGTGTCACTTTCGATAGTTGACACTCTACGCATTCATTTGACCAATTCGCGATATCGCGATGCATTTGCGGCCAAACATACCGTTTGCGGATCACGCGATCCGTAATTTTTCCACTCGGGTGCGCGGGCGCGTGAAATTTATCGAATACGGCTTTGCGCGCTGGGGCTGGAATATACGGACGCAAAGTTTCGCCCATTTGGTCGCATACAATTGGTATGTTAGTGGGTCCCCACCGAATTCGCCGTAAGACTAACGAGTGGTCGGCAGAGGATAAAAGATCTTTTAGCTCATCGTCCGATTCCTGCATTGTCGCGAGTTCCTCTAAGGAGATATCTGCCGCGAGGTGTAAGGAATCGATGCGCGATAGCGAATCCGCGACGACGTTTTCGCTGCCTGGCAGGTGCTCGATTCGGGTAGTGAATTGAGAGATAAAAGATAATTGCCGCAATTGGCGGGGTGACGCCTTGTCGGCACGTTGTTTAAATGCGTACGTAAGGGGTTTGTGTTCGGTTACTATTTCAAAATCACGACCTTCGAGAAAATGTCGGAAATACTTTGATGCTTCGTACACGGCTGTTAATTCGCGATCATACGCGCTGTAGTTGCGTTGTGATGGGGTGAATTTTAGGGGAAAAAAATGTCAAAGGTTTCCATACGTTTCGCAATTTCTGCTCCAATGACGCGCCCATTCCGAAATCGGATGCATCAGTGACGAGGCGCGTTACCACGTCGGGAGACGGGTGGTTAAGGGTCTATTCAAACTTGCCGGAGGCGACGTTAGTATGAATACTACCGCGTTTTCCTAATTCATATTTGCCGGGACCGTCGCTGCCAACCTGAGAAGGCGCTCGAGATGCTCGCAACAAAAGCTAAGAGCCGCACACAGCGGGCGTTCGCTACCTAACTCCCGAACAGTTTACTCCCCTCTACACCCCGGGGATGCCTATGCATCCGCTGAGAGCTGGGCAAGCCGTTGGGCATCCGATTTCGGCCGCCTGGCACAGGTCGCCTGGCACCGGCGGCCGCCATCTGGCACAGGCCGCGTGGCGTCGGCCGCCGGTGCCACGACAGCATCCGCACACAATCCATTTTCGAAGTAGAGAAAAGAATATTGTTCATCTAAGTTGTAATGTTAAGAAGTAATGATTCAAACTATAATCTAATTTAACGATGGAACGATGAAAATCAGCTTCACAAATCAATTTTAGCATTGTTAAATTATATCTTATATCTTATAAGTGATTATAAGCCAAAACTCCGGAGAACAAGTTTAAAATGATTAGAATTCATTGGTTGCAAGGTGTGTACGAAAGGTGGTGGGAATAGTGGAAAATTGGAAAAGTGGAAGTACAACATTTGGTTCGCAAGCATCTACGGTTATAAATCTGAGTACGCTAACGGTGTACAAGGTTCAGCATATGCTGCTTTTAGCTGGCTTAAAAATTACGAAAGTGGAGGTACATTCGGAAGGATTTTTGATTTATGACGTCCATGGTCGGTACGTCGTCGATGGGAATTGTTATACCTGGCCTTGGTCGCACGCTTGTCGCGTCGTTCGTAAGGTCTTACGACGCAATAAAAACAAAAAAAACCAGTTTAATTTCGCCATTTTTTAAGTGCCACCATTTTTGGGGGTCTATCGTTAGGTCCGCCAATGCCCATATCAGCCGCGCCCGTAGTCCTAGTGTTTTGGCTTCGACGTCACACGCTACATAGTATGTGTGACCGCTGTAGCCAATATTTCGACTGTAGCCGAAAGTACGTGTGAAACGAGGCCTGTCCCTTGCACTCTGATCCAATCGGCCGCGCATTCGTACCAATGCTCTGTCCAACGAGACCGAGGCAGTGAAGCACCCAGCGTGCGATCTTTGCTAATTGTCTTGTAAGGGTAACTTCAACTTTGTCGCACTCGTGTGGCTATGTTCACGTCTACTGTCTCGTCTCATTGGACAAGATATAGATACGCCATCGCATTCCTGCCAGGGAACCATGCATCTAATCATTTTTAGGTCATTATCGACAAGAATTTAGAAGTTTCCTTATACATTTTTTCGTGTCGTAAGACAAAACGATGCAATTTATGTGGAATTAATTCTTCTTGTTTTCCCTTCCTAATAAATGTGGATATTTCTTAAAAAAAAAACTTTCATCTGAAATAACTGTGGTGCTTTTCCAGGATGGAAGGCAAAGCGATCTCCGCGGATGCTGTCCGGCCGCCGATTGTCTTGACAGCATCCGATCAGAATCCGTTTTCGAACTGTAGAAAAGAATATTGTTCATCTGAGTTGTAATGTGAAGAAGCAATGGTTCAAACTATAAGGAACAATAAAATGATTAGAATTCATTGGTTGCAAGGTGTGTTCGAAAGATGGTGGGAATAGTGGAAAATCGGAAAAGTGGGAGTGCACGTGCAACATTCGGTTTGCAGGCATCTACAGTTATAAATCTTAGTGCGCTAACGGTGTACAAGGTTCAACATGTGCTGCTTTCAGCAAGCTTGGAAATTACGAAATTAGCACGTACATTCGGAAGGATTTTTGATTTATGACGTCCATGGTCGGTACGTCGTCGATAGGGATTTCTATACCTGGCCTTGGTCGCGCGCTTGTCATTTCGTACGTAAGTCAATTTTACTGGTTTTTTTTTGCTGTCATGGACCTTGACCGTGGGTAGCGCGCGGAAAATGTTTTAGCTGTAAAGCGCACGGCGTCCTTCGCGGGCAAAACGGCAAATCTGGCGGCCAAATGTTTTATTGCTGTCCGCATGCCGACAGCAATCTGCAGTCGGTCAGAAAAGTCTCCGTACACCCATAAAATTTTCTTGCTGAGAAAATTCCACCCCCATCCACGTCGTTGTAGGGAAGGGGTCACCGAAAATGTATATAACGGGCTGCAGGACAAGATTTCAGCACCACTTTTTTGGCCCATCACCTTGCATCTTGAACCGAGTTACCGCGTTATTTCAAGAAGATGGAGCATTCCGACGAGACATCGGTGGTAATAACCGTCGCAGCAATTATTTTGAGAATTGCACAGCGCGGACAGGAAGAGCAGGAGCACCAGCGGCAACAAGCAGTTGCACCCAGAAGGAGGCGCCGTTACAGCGTTCACCCACTGTGGCGTAATCGGAGCACCGAGGGAGAGTTCGTTTTAATAACCCAAATGTTGACGGACACCGAGCAGCAATTTTATGGGTACTTTCGAATGAGTCGAAATTGTTTTGAGGCGTTGCTCGAAAAAATAGAGCACCAGCTGGTCCGTCAAGAAACGCGGTTGAAAAAACCAATCACACCGAGGGAACGATTGGCTGTTTGCCTACGGTAAGTGGTTTTGCAATTAATTGCATTTTATAAACACTTTTTTATTGTGTTTGCTAATATGATATTTATACAGGCTGTAACGGTACGCGTCTCGCACGGGATGCGTAGCGAGACGAGTAAGCCCTCCCCGGATTGGCTCAACGGCCAGGGTTCTTTGGGGAGGGGGGTGAACAGGTAGTTAAATGAGACACCTGGTTGAAATAATAAAACTAAACAGAATTTATTGCATCCACGGCGGTTTGGCCGATTTCCGGATTACCGGTAGCCCCGGCCCGGATCGGTCCGATGATCTGGCCCGTCTCTGGACCGGCCTAGTGTACAGAAACGAAAATAAAATGTACGGTGGACGCTCGATGCGTAACGAACGCTTAACCTACTCCCCCGTGAACCCCTTAACTTAATTAATAATCTATTAACACTGTTAATTGTCCGCGGTTGATCAATGCTTGATCGTTCGGACCTCTGATGTTTTTGCACTGCGAGGTGCCCGCTAGGTTTCGAAGGACCACCTTCAACGTTGGAAGGACGAAACAACGTATTGGATTTACGAACTATATTTCAGATAAGTGCTTGGATGACCAAGTGGTACGTTACAGAAACTTATAAGGTTACGGTGCAAAACGAGAGATCAACTGGTCGCCTGACAGCTATCGGTTCAGGCGAAAGCGAAGATTTGAGCGCGACGTTTCCAGTCTTGCTGTCCAGTTAATTCTAATTCTAAAAACGGCGAGTGAACCTTGCCGATAGTTCGGTTCTCCCTACCCTTGACTGCCAAATTTCCCCTTCCAAGGATCGCAGGGGCAATTAAGAATGGCGGAGACGCGGCAAGATGGGGGTGGCGAAAGCAAACGCCCGCGTAGCGGTGCACGTGCCCTGAAGATGTCGACCACGGCCGGAAAACCCCACACATCTGGCAACTATAAAACGCCAGGGGCATACCTGCGACCCAGGCGAGGTAAGGAGCAAGATGTTGATGGCGAAAGCAGGGGACTAAAATGTGCGAGCCTTATGACCTGGGTACGGGCGGCAATAACCATTAACGAAATTACGGTGACAGGCCCAAACCGTAGCCAGATGCCCCGACCTCGTCCCGGTCCCAAAGGACAATCGCTGTACAGACTCTACCTACCGCTGGCCGCTACAAACACCCTATTTATTACCCCCGAACCGAACGGTCGGTTCTCTATAACTAATTAACTCTACGCGGGAGCGGCGGGGCTCCGTATCGACGGATCCGGTTTGAACCTCGCGGTGGTTTCTCGGATTTCGCGGCGGGCGCCGTCCGCCGGTGGACGGCGGCAGAAAACGGAGCAGTTTTCGGTCCGGTACGTGGTACGGTGGCGCGGGGCGAGCCGGGTTCGCTCAACGTCGGCCCGACGATCGGGTATTCTCGGCGCGGTCCCGAATTCCCACGATTCCCGTCGCGCGGTCGCCTCGGCGAGGAGATCGGAACGGCCGCGGCCCAGCAAATGATGGTGGATTGGCGACGTTTCCTGCGTCGGCTGGGCTCGCGGGGCGCGGAGAGGATTCGCGGAACGCTCCGTTTGTCGTCCCCGCGCGGCTGCGGCTCGAGTACGTAGACGCAGACGTAAACCTAGTGTCTACGACTCGAAACCGGCGAGGTCGCTCGTCCCCGGTAGTATACCGTGAGGCGAGCTCTACACGCTGCTGCGGTCGGTTGGAGACTAGACGCCTGGAGCGCGGCGCGGAATCTCCGGTCAGGAGCGCGGGATGCGGGAACAGGTCCGAGGAGTGGGGGATGACGGTCCGGAGTGTCGAAACTACGGTGCTCTGAAAAGAGCAGGCCGTCGATCGACTGCCTCCCAGAACCTGTTCGCGGTCTCGGTTTCGGCGTATGGGACATAAACCCACGTACGCCTCGGCCGGTCCCAGCGCTTCGGCGTGTTCGTCCGGTAGTATACCGAGGCTAGCACGATTCTGCGCGGCTGCGAGAGGATCTAGGCTCGGGTGTTCGCCCGAGAGCTGCTACAGACCAACTCCGCTCTCGGGTGGTTTCGTCGCGATCTTTATAGCCCGAGCGCGGACCTCGTGTGCTCGTTCGCGAATCTTCGGTACACGTCGATTGGTCCGCGCCCGGGCCGATTCGCGGATTGGCGCGCGGCTGGTCCTAGTCGGTGATTGGTGCGGGCCTGGTCGCAAACTCGCTCGCAACGAGCCGTACGTGTCTCGTTGCAACGTTAATCTAACTTAGTCTACTTAATGGTTAAAGGAAGAAAGGACTTAAAACATATACAAATTTTTTAAACAACATAATTTATTTATGCAGAATATAATCAAAGTTAATCTAAGGTAATCGATCTTAATCTAACAATCTATCTCACTCTAACTTAATCTATCTTAGTCTAATTTAATCTAACTCAATCTAACTCGTCCTTATCTCGTTCCCTTGTTCACGAATATATACCATTATAGAGGCAGATACTTAATAGTTTTCGATATGTTGACGATTACAGTTTTATTATTCACTGTGTTATGCCACACGGATCAGACAGGATGTCAGTATCAATCAATGTTCGAAAGGACAGTAACATATGAGCGAGAAAAGACCGCACATGTTCCCAAAAAAGGTAGATGAACTTTGGTCGCATCACAGAAACGTAATAGTAACTTTTTCGAAATCCGGAAAATTAACACAGGATATTTATAAAAACTCCTTAAATTTTAATATGTATATTTAAGATATAAATAATAATATACAGGGTGACCCACATAACTCTGAACAGCTCAATATCTCGAAAACTATGCCATCGATTTTAAAGTTCTTAGTCTTAAGTTACATGGAACTGAAGGGCCTTTCTGACTACATAAACGTGAAGTGGCCTCCCTTCCCTTTTAACGGGGAGGGGGGGGGAGGTACCTTTATAATTTTAAATGGAACCCCCTATAAAATGTTACATATTTAGATTCTACAGGAAAAAACAAGTAAATTTTGTCGGAAACATTTTTTTGTCAGATACTTCCATGATGAGATATAACAGTTTGAAGTTTCGAGTTGTAGGTACTTGAAGCGCTCGGAAATAGCGTTATGGAATTATACGCGCTTGAGTCCTTTGCTTATTCGTGAAGAAATAAAATGTACTTTAAATGAAATGTTCAAAATGTCCACCACGGGCTTGTAAACATTTATTTACTCGAAACATCAAAGTTGTTCTAACATTTTTTAACATTTCGGGAGTCACTGAAGCGCAAGCGTCACGTATTCTTTGTTTCATATCCTCTTTTGTCGTCGGCGGTTCAAACATAACTTTGTCCTTTACATATCCCCGCTTTTCTAAATTATGAAATGTTGCATGACATTGTTTGATCCCATAACGTTCAAAAAACATCACTGCTGCACGTCGATAATTTTTTTGGCAGTCACCTAACGTTAATAACATATTCACTTCTGTGTCAAAAGTAGCCATAATCACAATGTTACTGCTTGAATAACAGCTCTAAACTGAAAACGTTTTCATAGATAAGTGAGTCAAACTCAAGAATTGTAAATATTATTGTTTGTGTTTCTTCATGAATAAGCAAAGGACTCAAGCGCGTATAATTCCATAACGCTATTTCCGAGCGCTTTAAGTACCTACAACTCGAAACTTCAAACTGTTATATCTCATCATGGAAGTATCTGACAAAAAAATGTTTCAGACAAAATTGACTTGTTTTTTCCGGTAGAATCTAAATATGTAACATTTTATAGGGGGTTCCATTTAAAATTACAAAGGTACCTCCCCTCAAAGGGGAAGGGAGGCCACTTCACGTTTATGTAGTCAGAAAGGCCCTTCAGTTCCATGCAATTTAAGGCTAAGAACTTTAAAATCGATGGCATAGTTTTCGAGATATTGAGCTGTTCAGAGTTATGTGGGCCACCCTGTATAATAATGGTAAATAGTCCTGCTGTCAGCAAATAAATACGTGTGGTTCATAATTCAAAATGCAATTTTATGCGTGAAATTGAATCGATTGAAATTAATAATATGAATATACAATGATGAAACATTATAAATTGAGTATCTGCCCCTATATTTATATATGTTCGTGAACAGGAGAACGAGATGTACTTAACGATTAAAGGAAGGAAAAGGAGCCAAAAAGTACAAAAATTTTTTAAACAACAATTTATTAAACAATCTATCTTAATCTTACAATCTATCTCACTCTAACTTAACCTATCTTAGTCTACTTTAATCTAACTTTATCTATCTGAGTCTACTTTAATCTAACTTTAGCTATCTTAGTCTACTTTAATCTAACTTAATCTAATTAGGAATCGCCTCCCCCTGTCTCGCCAATTCTATTTGCTCGTATTCCGCGAGCATCGCCGCAAGTCGCATCTTGAGGAGCGACTGATGCCTTTTCGACAATACAGCCGCTGCTTCTGCCATCGCCATGAAATACATCTGCAGCGCTGTCTGTTTTGCTGGCGCCTCCGTCCTCCTCTCCGTCCTCTTCTCCGAGATTCCTCGCAGTAGTTCGTTGCATTGTGCCAGTGTGTTGTCCAACAGCAAACTTTGTTGCTGTTTTCGGCTCGGCAAACTGACATCGACCTGCGGCTGCATGTCCCGTTCGCCAGGTCCATCACATTCAATGGGCGTTTCGCCCGTTTCGTTACCTTCCGTTTCGGCACTGTGTCCACTGCCGTCCTCGAGGTGATTTTCAAAGCTGTAAAATAAAATTTTAAATGTAAAATACAATTTGTAATATTTGTCAAATATTTATGAAATATTTCCCACCTCTGAGAACCTTCAGTGCTGGGCAACAGTTGCCTTTCGTTGAAATGCGGAAGTAGGAAGTGTAGGGCATCCCAGTGTCTATACTTCCGATGGCCGGTGTCCGCCGCCTGCCCACTTCGCACCGTATTCTCTTTCGCCCGGTACTTCCGGAACAAATCTCGCATGTTCTGCTAGCGTTTCTTACACGCCGCCGCTACAACAAAAATATTTTGCAGTTAACCTTTTGTCAGTGTGCGTCAAGGGGCTCGTACGTACACCACATGTACAGTCAAACGTATTTTTGTAGATAGGGACATCATAAAAGAAACCGCAGGAAAAATAATTCAGAAACGTCATAAATAGCTATAATAAAGGTGTTATAATGCCAATACCGTTGGCATTCATAGACCGCATAAAAAATGGCATAGAAAAGGACTGCACAAAAATAGGTTCGACTGTTAACTAAGGAGTTATTAAAATACAGTGATTACTAACCTGTCTGATTTAGCTCGTCGCCTATCTCCCTCCATGCCACAGCCTTGTATTTGGCATCCGCGTACTTGGGGTGGCTAAGGTTGTACAGAAACTCACGATTCCTCAAACATTCGATCAGGCGTTCGTCCTGCATTCTGCTAGAAACTCGATATCTGAATGCTAGGTGGTCGGAACTATAACTGATTTTTCCGACGAATTTCTCGTCACAGGTAACCTCATAACTAACCTTTGCGGAGGGGGGGGGGGGGATACGAAACGAAATTCTATTGGTCTAAAGAACAGTGGACCTACCTGCATCGGGGTGCTCAGCGAGTCTCCAGCGGCCCATCGTGAAATTTTTGCACACAGTCAATCATATAAATTGTTGAAAACGCGTAATCTTAACGAAATTTTTTATCGCTCTTTACGTTTGTTTGTGGAACTAAATTGAGAACTAATATGAGTATACTAGCGAAATAATCCTATTATTCGAGGTCATTCATTTAGTTATTCATTACAGCGAGGGGCAAAACTGATTACACTCTATGTGAAACAGTATAACTTTTTTAAAATTAGACCAAACGACTCGAGCGTTTCTGAGAAGCTGGAAGGATTAGTTCATCAGGCGTGGTGTAAAAAAGGGCCTAGCCGATTAAGATGGTCAAAACTGCCCTTAGAGGTTTTTCAATGATTAATGAACCATTCGAAAGCTGACCCAGAAAAACCCCTCTGATCAAAATTTCAACCCTCTATCTTGCCCGTGAGGGTAGTTACAGGGTAAATTAGATTTCGCGCTTTTCCACGCATTTTCCACACTCTGATGCTTCCTAAAATTCTGAAAAAAATGTGGCATATTTTGCATCCTAAGACAGATTTTTGAGAATTTTTTCAGATTTTTTTCTTGCAAACTGTGGTCGCAAAAAATGAAAAACCTCAAAAAAATCGGAAAAATGTACATTTCTCAAAAATATGAAAACATGCTATTTTGCTGTTTAGTACCCCGATAAAGTACCATAACAGGCAGTGTCGTCAATTTTTTTTAGATTTTTTGTTGTGGGAAGTCCTTGTCAAAAACAAAAAAAAAACCGAATTTTTTCGCCGTTTCTGCTATTAGGAGGAAAGTTACACTTGTTGGTTTTATCACAGGTATATATTAAGTCATGTTAAACATTATTACATGGAACCAAGTAAGTGTTTGACCTAAGAAATGTTTTAAGAGAAAAGATGGATTGTATTTTGTGCGGTATATACCAGAATGTTCGTAACGTTTCCAACATCGCCGGTTGGCACAGCGGTTAGGGCGTCGGACTACGGAGCGGATACGCTGGGGTTCGAATCCCCTTGGTGGGGAATTTTTTTTTTCCATACGTCATCTTTATTTTTTCAATTTCTTATATGGTTTATTCATGTGATTTTAACAATATTTTTTTAATGTTTTAAAAATATTGATTAACATTTTTAACTAAAATACATACAAAAATAGTTTTGCAGTATCTATTATTTCCTCGATTCTCTAATTGTATATGTTCATCATTGCGGTCCTGTTTAATATTCTTAATATTAAAATTCGTTAATCTAGTTTCTAAGCCTTGCGTCTTCAGAAATTAGGGACGAAATAAGAAGAACTCTGAATAAATAACACGCAGCAAAGTATTGGTTTTTGTCAAATTGAGAGAAAAGGGCTACATACTACCACTATTTTGAAAGTGAGGTATAAGGTACAAATAAGCCTAAGCCATTCCTCTTTATTGCAAGGTACATGAGGAAGTAATTCCCGTTTATAGTTACTTGAATGCAAGACTTGTTCTGTGGACATTTATGATACGGATCAGGAAGTTCATTATTTTCGGTGGGATGCAGAGGCAATTCATAGTATACTAGGTCAAAAGTACCAGCTTCTACACAAACAAGTAGACAAAAAAACCTTTCCAAAAATTGGAAACACTTGGAACTGCAAAAAGACTCCATTTCAAACAGTATCCTCGGTAGATACTCTTGATTTTCCGGAAATGACAGAAGTAGATTTAAAAATTCTTTTCACGGAATCTTACCAATTTTCACAAGCAATTTCATATCTGGCGGAAATCGTGGACGAACACATTAATATAAATATTAATTTATTGCCTAATCCAAGAAAACAATATCAAATTCGAAGTAAAATCGGAGTGATATAAATAAAAGTTAGTTAAAAATGTTAATCAATATTTTTAAAACATTAAAAAAATATTGTTAAAATCACATGAATAAACCATATAAGAAATTGAAAAAATAAAGATGACGTATGGAAAAAAAACTTTCCCACCAAGGGGATTCGAACCCCAGCGTATCCGCTCCGTAGTCCGACGGCCTTTTTTTTTTTTAAACAACATTTTTTATTTCATGACCAACGATTACAATTTTTAAAGTTATACAAAAATGTGTAAAAATATAAACGCTTTTGTTATGTAGTATCTAGAGTCTTACAGCTAATGTGCTTTAAACAGACTTGATTTCATTGCACTTAACATTATTGCGAGTACGCTACCTGTTTTTTTGTTCTTTGGTATTTATCTTTGGTTTTTGGGTTTGTTTATTTAAGCGCCAAAATGGTATTAATGGTCGGTGTAAAATGGCGCGTTCTTTGGGTTGGTTTACTTACATGCTAAGTTATGCTACTTAACCTAATTATGCGCGGATCTTATAATTAAATAGGAACTTAAGAGCTAGTGGGTTAGTGGTATTTACAGGATTGGGGGGGGGGAGGTATGTACAGAGGGTTATGTTATGGTGTACTTTTGTGATTGTTTTTGAGCGCTGGCTTGACGCGCTTTACAAAAATGACTTGATTTTTTTTTTATTTTTCGTCTGCTATTGTTATGACTCCGGATTCGTGTAGAGTGAGGCGGGGGACAGAATTCGGGATGAACCACCAGTACTTTCCAACTGTAAATGGGGTATTGCGTTTGTCTTTGTCTGAAAGTTGTTGGCAGTATTTGGTTGTGTTTTGTGGGTTTGGGATACGTAATGGTGTGTATGTAATGGCTTTTGTGTTGCTTGTCCTTTTGATGTGATAGATTAATGGGATGTTGTTGGTGTCTGATATGAATCCGTTTTCGTCTAAAAAGGGGAATAGTTCAGGGGGAGTGTATCCTGTGTTTAGCGTGTTTAGGATATACTGGGGTTGTGAGTGGAGTTTTTCAATCAGGTTTTGTGTGTGTTGTGTTTCGAATGATCTAGCGAAAAAGTTTCTGCACAATTTTAGTATGTGGTTGTCGATTCGTGTGATGTTGGCTTTATTCAGGAGGGTGCTGTTTTTGTAGCTTTTTTTAAAGTTTGATTCGGGAGTTTTGTGCATGTTTAGACATGCTCTAAGGCAATGTCTTTCAAAGATTCTTGTGTTTTCCATTTTGTAGTTGGGAATGTTGTACCATATTGGGCAGGCGTATGTTATTATTGGTCTGATTAGTAGAAGGTAGCAGAGTAGTTTGATTCTATTGTTTAGGTGTTGGGAAAAGAAGAGTCTGGAGAGGCTTCGAAATAGGTTTTTTGCTTTGTTTAATTGTGTGTCTATGTGGTTGTAGAATGTGAGGTTGGTGTCTAGTATTATGCCTAGGTACTTGACTGAGGTTTTGTGAGGTATGAGGGTGAGGGAGTTGCTGTTTTCTTTTAGTTGACATTTTTTCCAGTTTCTGTTTGTGTCGGAACTTGTTTTTCTTAACTTTGGACGGAATAGGATAGTTTCGCATTTGTCGGTGTTTATTTTTAATTTCCAGTTTATGAAATATGTGTTGATTTTTTCGAATAGGGATTGAAGTCTGTTTTGTATAGTTGAGGAGTTTCTGTCTGTGCTATATATGATGAGGTCATCTGCGAAGGCTATTGCGTTTAGTGTGTTGTTGGTGTTGAGGGTAAATAGTTTTAGGAGCGAGGCTGTGTATATGTTGAATAGTAGTGGTGATGTTACTGTGCCTTGTTGTAGGCCGTTTGTGACTGTGAATGTTTTTGTTGCTTTGGCTTCACCTTTGTGAGTTATGAATTTTCTTTCGTATAGCATACTCCATATGATTTTTATCAGGTAAGCGGGGAAGTCGTATTTATGTAATTTGTATAAAAGGCCATCTAGCCATACTGTGTCGAAGGCTTTTTCTAAGTCTATTAGGCATGCTCCTACTCAGTTGTGTTTATTGAGGGCTTGGTATGTGTCTGAAGTGAATTTGTTTATGGCGTGTAGTGTAGATGTTTGGTTGCGGAATCCGAATTGGTAAGGAGATAGGATTTTTTGGTTGTTGGAGTGTGCTAGGATGTGTTTGTGGAGGATTTTTTTGAATATTTTGCTGATGTTTGGGAGTAGGCTGATTGGTCTGTAGTCGGCTGTGTTGTTACCGTTTTTCTTTTTCTTTTTAAGGGCTAGGGTTTTTGCGGTTTTCCACTTCCTTGGGAAGTAGCCGTTGTTGAGTGCATTGTTGAATAGTATGGTGTAGAGGAATATGTATTTACCTGGGAGTTTTTTTAGTATTGTGTTTGGGATGTTGTCAAAACTGGAGGATTTCTTATTGTTTAGGTTTTTCAGTAAGCGTATGAGGTCGGCTTGTGATGTGAAGTAGTTCTTAATGTTGCTTTGTGATGGGTTGTATGCGGGTGAGTCAGTTGTGAAATTAGTGAGCGTTACGTGGTTGGTGGTCTCTTGGGTGAATTTGTTTTTTAGTGTAGTGGTGTGTGACTGTATTAAGCGTTCTAAGTGGGGGTTTCCCATTTCGTTGTTTTGACTGTGGGTAATTTCAAAGTGTGCTCATATTATGTTTAGTTTGTCTTTTGTATTTGTTATGTGTAGGTTGTTATCTTTGTTTGCTTTGTAGTTTGTTAAGTCTATTTCGGCTTTGTTGAGTATCTGTGTGTTGTTTTTGTGAATTTTAAGGGTTTCAATTGTTGATGGGGTTTTTTTCCTGAATATGTTGTTTATTTGTGTGAACGGGTTGTGGGGGCCTTTTGATGATATTTGTTTTATTTTATTTTCCCAGTATTTGGAGAAGGATTTTTGGAATTCTTTGTCTATTTCTGTTTTTATGTCTTTTAGGAGTTTCGATAGTATTGGTAGGGAGTTGGTGGAGAGTGGGTTGTGGGAGTTTTTTATTTTGTGAATCTGTGAGATAATGTACTTTTTGCTGCTTTGGAGTTTTCTGATTTTTTTGTTAATGTAGATTTCTGAGGAGTTGGGAGTTTTGTGTGATGGGATTGACGTTGCTATGGATTTGTAAAGTGCGTCTTCCAGTTTGTCGAGTCCTACGTCGATTTCGTCGTTTTTTAGATTTCTGTTGTGGTCTATTTTTAGATCGTTGATTAGTATTGATGCGAATTTTTAAAATTTTTGCCAGTTTGCGGCCGAGAAATTAGGTCTGTTATTTATTGAATTTATTTCTAGGTGTGTTATATTTTCTATGGAATTCGAGATTTTGAGGGCAGTATGGTCGCTGTCGAAAGGGATTGTTCTAAGGTTGTTGTTGATTAGGTCGTGGAATTGTATTCTGGCGTCGTGTAGGCAGAGGTCGATGTAGGAGTTGCCTTTAGGATAAGAAGGAAGGTCAGTGCTGCGTAGATGCATGTTGTATTTTATGGCGTTTGAATTTAGCCAGTTCCTGAGATGGACGCCCCTAGGGTGGTTTTTTGCGTTTTTCCAGTCTACGTGACGTGCGTTCAAGTCTCCGGCCAGTATGTAATAGGTGTTCTGGTTTGCTAGATTTAGGTTAGTTATTATTTTTTCGAGATCAGGTAAGAACTCTTTCTGGTTGTTGCCTGGAGCATAAGCTGCTATTATGAATCATTTTTCTTGTGAGGGGAGTGCGATTTTTATGATTGTTGTTTCTACTGCTGTGCTGTTAGTTAATGTCGGGATCTGTATTTTTTCGTGTTTGATTTTGTGTTTAATTAGTATTGCGGTTCCGCCTCCTTGTGTTGCGTCTATTCTATCTGATCTGTGGATAGTGTAGTTGGTGTAGCAGATTGTGTGTCTGTGGTTGAGTTTTGTTTCGCCTAGTAGTACTATGTCTGGGTCATGATCGTTTAGCAGCTGTAGAAGGCTTGCTCTCTTTTGTTGGGAGATTAGGGAATTTATGTTTAGTGTGGGGGATTGTTGTATTTGGGTTTTGTTAGGCATTGTTTGTTGTTGGTGGGAGTGTCGATATTAATTGAAATAGAGTGTAGATGTTGGTTATGTTGTTTTGGACTGATTGGGTTATAGAGTTTAATCGGTTTTTTATGTCTAGTAATATATCTGTTATTTGGAGTTGTGAAGTTTGTGGGTTAGTGAGAGTTGGGGGTAGGTTGTGGGATGGTTGGTTCTTTGGGTGTGTGTGGGTTTTGTTTACTTGTGGTGTGGGGGTTGGGATGAATGCATGCGAGCTTGGTATGATATGGTGGGGTTCAGGTGTGATGGTGTTTTTACTTAGGTTAGGTGTGGCGTGTGTAGGTTTGTTTGTGGGAGTACTGGCGGTTATTTTGCTGTATGTTAGTTGCGGGTTTGTTAGTTTTTGTATCGTGTTGATTTTTTTGTTATTGTTTTCGTGTTTTTTGATTTGTTGTGTTAATATGTTTTGTTTGTGGTTCTTTACTACTGGGCAGCCTTTGTACGAGGCTGGGTGGCCGTTGTTTCCGCAGAGGGGGCATTTTAAATTATTAGTGTTTTTTTGTGTGGTTGTTAATTTACAGTTGCCTATTTGGTGGGATTCCGCGCATTTTACGCATCGAAATGGAAGGTTGCAGTTAGTGGAGGAGTGACCTAATCTCTGGCATTTCCGGCATTGGGTGATTTCTTTTGAAATTATTTTCTCCCATGAAATCGATTGGTGGAGGATCTTTTTAATTTGGTGGACGTTATTAATATTACTATCGGGTGTGAGGTGTACTGTGAAAATTGGTAATTTTCTGTTTTCTAGGGTGGATTTTTTTGTTGTAAATCTGTTAACTTTTGTGAATTTAATGTTGTTAATTTTCTGGTCGTTTAGTGCGTCTAATATCGTGTCGTTTTCGAAGTCTCCTTCTAGATTTTTTAGTAATATCGTTTGAGATTTTTCATATTTGAGGGTGAAAGAATGGAATGATGTGTTATTTGTTTTTAATATACTAATTATGGTTAGGTAGTCCTCGGGTAGGTCGACGTATACTGTATGGCTAGTTTGTGTAGATTTCTTGGTTCGGAAGTTACCTGTTATTTTTTTGCCTGGGCGCTTTGGCCTTGCACTATTATTGGGGGTGGTCTTGGCTTCCTTCCTTGGGTTGCAGGTATGTTTAGGTGGTCGTCTGTGGGGCCGGTCTGCTGCTTTTCTTGAGGCTTGATTTCTGCATGTGTTTGGTTTGTGTTGAGGAGTGGTTGGTTCTGTCGGGCGGTCTCCTGGGTTGTTGTCCCATTGTTCTTTGCAGGTAGGATGGCCTCTAGAGTCTGGGTTTTACCGACTTTCGCTGGAGATTTTGGTGCTGGTGTGTTTGAAGAGTTGGCTTCTATCACGTCCAATCTGGCTTGTAGCGATATTATTTGCGCTTTTTGCTCTTCATTTATTTTCAGGATCAGGTTGTTTTGTTTTTTCAATTCGTCGATTATTGTGTTGTGGATGTGTCCATCCAATGGATCTGTATGGATAGGTTCCAATGGTTTTATTTTTGGTTTTGTTTGGAGATCGCTGTTTGTTCTTGGTAGTTTTGTTGTTAAGTTTTGGGAAATTGCCAGTTTCCTTTTGGTGTTCGGTGTGGTTTTCTTCTGTAGCAGCGCTTCCATTGATATGCTATTTAGCGTTCCTTTTCGTTCTTTTTTTATTAGCCTTTGGATTGTCTCTTCAAGTGTGTTTGAATTTGTTTGCATTTGGCTGCCAGCGGCAGAGCCGCATGGTTTCAAAGGAGTAGACTCCTGTATTTTATTGATGAACCAAGGGTTAGTTATTGGTTGAGTATATTTTTCCGCACTGGCGTTTGCGGATACGCTCACTGACACTTTTTCGGGCTGTCCTCGCCGATCGGCTTTTGGGATCTACGGGCTCTACGATGTTACCTGCTCGACGGTCACTGAGCGAATGTAGTCCGACGCCCTAACCGCTGTGCCAACCGGCGATGTTGTAAACGTTACGATCATTCTGGTATATACCGCACAAAATACAATCCATTTTTTCTCTTAAAACATTTCTTAGGTCAAACACTTACTTGTTTCAATGTAATAATGTTTAAAATGACTTAATATATACCTGTGATAAAACCAATAAGTGTAACTTTCCGCCTAATAGCAGAAACGGCGAAAAAATTCGGTTTTTTTTTTGTTTTTGACAAGGACTTCCCACAACAAAAAATCTAAAAAAAATTGACGACACTGCCTGTTATGGTACTTTATCGGGGTACTAAACAGCAAAATAGCATGTTTTCATATTTTTGAGAAATGTACATTTTTCCGATTTTTTTGAGGTTTTTCATTTTTTGCGACCACAGTTTGCAAGAAAAAAATCTGAAAAAATTCTCAAAAATCTGTCTTAGGATCCAAAATATGCCACAATTTTTCAGAATTTTAGGAAGCATCAGAGTGTGGAAAATGCGTGGAAAAGCGCGAAATCTAATTAACCCTGTAACTACCCTCACGGGCAAGATAGGGGGTTGAAATTTTGCTCAGAGGGGGTTTTCTGGGTCAGCTTTCGAATGGTTCATTAATCATTGAAAAACCTGTAAGGGCAGTTTTGACCATCTTAATCGGCTAGGCCCTTTCGAATAACGAATAAAAGATAAAAAAATTTTTATTCGTTATTCGAAGGTTCGAATAAAAAAAGTATCTTTTGCCGAGCGCCGAGCTTCAAAGACCCAGCGACGATGGACGACATACAATGTAAGCGGATAGAGAATCGCGCACAAATGAAAGTTTAAACTTTTAGATTTTTTTTAGAATGTAATTGAACAAGTTTCATTGATACGTAATGTTACGATAAAAATTACAATCTCATTAAAGACAGACCAAATGATGTCGTGTTTGGACGCATTTTGATCGGGATAAGCTCTACAACTCATTCGTATTAACAATATTGTTCTGATTAAAAACATAAAACCATAAATTGCCAATAATGCTCGATTTTCCATCCGCTTACATTGTATGCCGTTTGGCAGTCGCTGTCGGTCCTCGTCGGGCGTCGTCGCCGTTTATTCGTCGAGCTGGCAAAAGTTATCCGAAGATTTATTCGAAACCTTCGAATAAATCTACGGATAAAAATACTAAATACAGACCAATTTGTACTGTGTTTAGTGTCATTTTAATCAGAACAATGCCACGAATTATTTGGCGCAAGTCCCATAAAAGAATAATGAAAAATAAAGAAGTTTTGCAATTGGATTGGCAGTTGTTTCACACCGATATCTCGCGACTCTACGAGCTCGGAACTTCAAAGACCAGCGACCGACCAACAGCCTACAATGTAAGCAGATGGAGAATCGAGCATTATTGGCAATTTATGCTTTTATATTTTTAATTAGAATGATGTTGTTAATACGAATAAGTTGTAGATCATATCCCGATGAAAATGAGTCCAAACACGACATCATTTGGACTATCTTAAAATAAAAGATACAGATAAAAGAGGGCCATCTTCTAAAAGATACAGATAAAAGATGAAAAAATTATTCGAAGTTCCAATAAATCCGCTTCGAATAAAAAAAATTATCTTTATTCGTAGGATAAATTCTCATCGAATAAAGATACTTTCTTTATTCGAACATTCGAATGAGGAATACAAATTTTTTTATCTTTTATTAGTTATTCGACATTTTTTTTAGATAAATATTTTGCACAACTCTGCCATTTTGCATTATCGCGAAATGACATGCGGATTCCGGACCCTTGCGATTCTCGTAGATACACGTACACACCGACCTGGCGGTGTGTGAGTGTGCCGAGACACGGCTGTTCGAACGAAGCTACAGCAGCGCCTTTGTTTACGTTGTCGGCCACGCGAGCTCAGATCGCCTCTCTGACAGGCATCATGCCACCGAATAATGCAAAATGTTGCTCGAAAACACAAAAGTAGGACCTGCCTGATGGCAAGCGCTCTAGATTTATCCTTTATCTAGCGCTTTTGACCACTGAAATGCCCCATCTTTGCATTATCGAGCAATGAATCGCGGCATCCCAGACCCTTGCGATTCTCGTAGGTACACGTGCACGCCGACCTGGCGGTGTGTGAGTGTGCCGCGCACTCTCATTCGAGCATAGCGACTGCGTCATCGTCAGTTATATTATGACGTCATGCTTTCTTATGAAGCCTAACCTATCGGCGACACATATTGCCTCTTCCTCTGTTTTACCGATACAGTGACTGCTAACGACGACAATGATCGGAAACAAAATACAGCGCTCGTAGCGAAAAATGCCGGAACTATATTTTAGCAAAATAATAGCTGTGGGATGGTTTTTCGTGGGCGACGATTCCTGTGTTTAATACGTAATTATACAATACGATAAAGGTTGCATTGACATTGTATATGTCACCGCTAGGGCGCTCGTCCCAAACGTTCTCCATAAGAACACGGTTATTTAAGAAAATGTGTCCTTAAGTCTACATTCTGCCGAATATTGCAAAGTACGCCTAGAAAACGCAAAAGTAGGACCTGCCGGGTAGCGAGCGCCCTAGATTTATCCTTTAACGCTTTTCACCCTTGAGAAACCCCTTCTTCGCATTATCAAGCAATGAATCGCCGCCTCCTGAATCCTTGCAATCTTGTACGTTTTTGCGGATCTAGCGTTGTGTGCGGCACACCACGGCACACGCACACGGCACGCACACTGTCATTCGAGCTTCTCCTAGCGGCCGTTTGTAGCGTGAAGATCGCTAGGAAGCTTCTCCTAGCGGCCGTTTGGAGCGTGGCGGATCGAGGCCACCTGGGTCCCCTGGCTCTTAAGGGATTCACACTGAGGGGGGAGTCTGTGGGGACGGCTGCACTTAGACGCACATGCCGTAGAGCATGCGCTAGTGCGCCTGCGTTAACCGCGCTTTTGCGGCGAGGATCGTCTCGCCGGCGATTCGTGCGTGCTTCTCTTCGCAATCGTTGGAGCATATAGTCGTGTATCATTCTGTATTCTTTCTGACTCTGCGACGTAGTGCCGCTGGACCGTGCAGGGTTTCATTTTGTAACTGCCGCGAATCGTTATCGAGTGTCGCGTCCTCCTGACGAGTTAAGTTAAATAAATCTCGTTACTTCGGTTGTTACCTGACGTATACATTATTCACGAGGAATGGGCCTCGTGTTACTAACCAAATTCCTATTCGCCGCGGCCACGTGGCGCGTCCATCTTGGACGAGGTTATTTCGTGCGTTCTCAGCAGAGAACGTGTGGCTTCTGGAAACTGGTGACCCCGATCCCTCGCTTGGTGCGAGATTACCGTTCTCAGTCCGCCACATCCGTGGAGGACCCTCGGAATACATAGCAATCCCTCACATCGGTGTGTTCGGTGGTCCTAATCCCCACATTGGTGTGAGGGAAATCCCCACATCCTTCCAAACTCAATCCCACGTACACCTCTCTCCCGTCGCTCAAACCTAACCTCACACTCTTCTTACTTAGCCCTTCCTCCGCACTCCCTGTCTCTCCTCCCCGCCCTTTTCCCTTTCTCTCACGCTTGCCTCTAGCCTCGCACACCATTCTCCACACACCTTCTCCCCACACACCTCTTTCACTCCTCACTTCTCTCTAGATTTCTGTGCACTCTACTCTCTCACCTCATCCTCTCACACAACCGGAAGCGGAAGTCCTGCTTGTATGAACTAATTAGCCTTTATTTAGGCGGATTGCCTTCTGGTCCGGCGATCACCGGCGCGGAGTCCCCTATCTGGAGGTTCCTGCGGGAACTGACAGCTATGGACAGACGTTGGTGGACGACGCAATAAGATGAATATAATAAATCTATGCTTACGACTAACGACTTACAACTAGATGCTCACAGACTCGCGCGGGCGCAGAACGGCACGGGCGCGGAGCGCCATGAAACGTTCGCGGAGCGGTACGAAGACGGACGCGGAGCGATACAGAATCACGGAGCGGTACGGACGCGGAGCGACACTTGGATCGTGAAATGGTACAGGCGCGGGGCGATACGGAATCGCGGAGCGATACTGAGTTGCGGATTGATACGGGCTGCAGGTGTGGGCAGGAACCGCCGCGGCTTAGCGAGGTGTACTAGTGGATCGATGTTTCCTCGTGTTCGCTGAGCTCGCGGGGTCGCGATTTGCCTCGTAACCGGAACGGCGGGACGCTTAGCTCGCCGTCCTCGGCCGCACCGCGGTGCGGGTTTTGTACGTACTCGGAAGCACCCGAAAGTACGCACTCGCCCGACACCGGCGCCTTCGCACGTTCACGGAAGCACCCGAAGAACGTGCGTCGAACGCGGCTGCGGGTGACCGAAGACTAGGCGCGCGGGGCGCGAGGCTCGGTGAGCAGTTACGGATTTTGTTCAAATTTCAATATGTTATCATCTTTAATGAGCTGTGAACGGATCTCAAAGGATTTATTAATATTTTTTAAATTGTTGATAAACGTTGTTGAACAAAAATTGTTGCTATCCGATACTGTGCTTCGAAAGGTACTCCGTTGTGGACACAATGTCCAATAATATTGGACCCTACAACTTTGATATTTTCTGGAGAAGTTGGAAATTACAATGTAGAAGTTAATGAAAACGTTTCTAAAAACTTGCAATTGGTCGGAACAGCAAAGGAAAAACTAAAAATTATAGTTCACTACTACTTTATGTAGGCCTACGTTGAAAATTCGAAAGTACGTTTTGTAGATCTGCATTCATTATACATATTTGAAAAATCGGCACAATTAATACAGTACATCAACACGATAATACAACTCATTTAACAAATGCATTTATGGAACAAATAGAAAGTGCAAACAAGGTTCCATTAAGAGAACGGAAGGAATCGAACACACATACATAAAACATACATACACTCATCACATTCATCACGCTGCACACATTGATTATACAGCATCCACGGCATGCATCATTGCACACTTCAGTCAACAAAAGTTTCATCGAAATCAGATGGCACGGCAAAAAACGGCAACCATTGAAAGATACAATGAATCGCGAAGAACTGAAATTTTCACCATCTTTAAATGTTTGTTGCTCATTTGTGACGTGAACCGATTACGATGTAATTTTCACGCTGTATATCATTCGAACTGATCTACAAAACGTATTTTTGAAATCAACAATAGGGTCCAATATTTAAGAAATTAACGCCTTTTGAAGAGTGTCCGAATAGTGAATATAATCGCTCTATACGCCAATTGCAAGTGTTGGTTTTGAAAGTGGAAAAAAAATTTGGAAAAAATGGGTTAAAGGTAGTTTCAGTTAGACATACATGCAAAAAACACGAAACTAAATAAATGAACTTATACCACTTTCAAAAACAAAGGCTCAAATAATGCAGGGTATCTCACCTGGTGTTGAAATTTGGCTAATAGTTAATACATTTTAATAGAGAAGTTAATACATTTTTATATAGATAAGTTAATACATTGTTATAGTGAATTGGTATAGAGAAACGCATGATTCTATTAAAAAACTAGAACAAGGTATAATAGTGGTGTAAGCCAAATGTCAAAATCACGTGAGACATCCTGTATACAGTCATTGGCAGAAATATTGGGGCACTTTCAACAAGATGATGATTTTTCAATGTAGGACCTTACGACTTTTTTCGGGCGTGTCCCTCTACCGACTTGGGTTACAACTACTGTCGGGCCGAGGATTGTGTGACGTAAACTGGGTAAAAATACTTGAAAAAAGGAGAGTGGGAGTTACCCAGCTCTTTATCCCGTTCTTTACTGACAAAAAGTATAAGTTTATTTAAGACAAAGTTACAAAACGGAGGTTCAGCCAAGATTGACTGCCCTGGGAATGTTCCCATACTTATAGCTTGACCTTATTGATTAGTAATGCATTTTTTTAGGGCTTTCGAAACCAGGCGGATGTGATTTGACTAATGCTGTTGCGTACGCGTGTATCGAGAAATGCTGTGGTGTCGAGGTGAATGCTCGGGGAATGCTGACTTGTGCAAATGACTCGGGAAATGCTGTGGTGTCGAATGGAATATGATCTGGTATAGCTCGGGGATTTTTTAGGGCGTTACAATTGCGTGGACGCGATAGGGGCCCGAGAATTTTGGCGTGAGTTTCGCGCAGAAGCCGTCTGCTGCTGACGATAGGGGGTGCTCTCGTCGCATCGCTGTAGGGACTTGGTTCCCCCACTCCTACGGTGAGAGAGTGAGGATCGGCGGAAGCCGGTGCGAACGCCGAGCTCCCGCTCTATCGTTCTCTTCGCCACGGACTCCCGAGCTGAGCAGACGTGTTCCGCAGACTGGCATTTCTTCTCCTTCTTCATTGGCGATCCTACGATTATCCAAGCACGAGGTGCATCGTGGCGGCGCGTGAGCAGCTGATAAACGGGTTCCCCACGACTCCACTGGGTAATTTGACCCACACTGGTGACCCCGACGTGATCTCCGAAGGACCGACGTGATTGCTGAAGCAAGGACGTAATTTGTCGAAGGAAGAACGACAGCACGTGTTGAGGTGCGGCGTGTGCGCCATATTGGCAATCGCGTGCGTCGCTTTATGGATTCCTTGGAATCTGCGGAAAGCCGCCGACACCGGTGCCTCTCTATGTCGCAGCCTTCCTCGTCGTCGACGAGGGTGTTCCGGTATCATCTGGAGGTGTTGCAGCGACGGCGGCATGGGGCTCGCGGGTCCGGGGAGATTTCCTCAACGTGGTGTGCTCTGTGTGTAACAGGTGTTGGTGTGCATGAAGTGTACTCGTGTCGAGCGCGTGCGTGCGCTGTAACATTGCGAGCGATATCCTCGCGTCAGGGTTATTTTGTTTATGCCCGTTTTCTTTATCTGTGTGTATTGCTGCATTTAGCGCGTTATTGATCGCCGTGTGCGACCTTTGCGTTAGTGCTCGGGGCGTTCTCGTGTCCCATACGCGCGTGTGTCTTCGGGTTTCTTCCTCTAGCGGCATGATTTGCATACGTTGTTTCGGCGCGTGTCATCACGACAACCGCCGTATATTATAGCGCCGTATACTGGGACGTTGAATAAGTTCTCGCTGTTTCTTCAAAAATGGCAGTAGCAGTACCCCGTTCGTGGAATTTCGAATGGTAACACACATGCAAGGCAGTAGTGTATCTAACCTTAAATTTCAGTGTATGGTAGTTCACTTTAGTGTAAACAAAGTAATTTTTTCTTAGTAATGAAAATATCTACTTTTGTGCCAAATAAAGTGTATTTGCGGGGAATTTTATTGCACTACTTTATTCAAAAGAAATCTGCAGCTGAAGCACATAGAATTCTTGTTGAGACTTATGGTGACAATGCTTTGTCGGATACGACATGCAGAGACTGGTTTCGACGCTTCAAAAATAATGATTTTGAACTTGAGGATAAAGAACGTCCTGGCGCACCGAAAAAATTTGTAAGAATATGGAGGTCTGGTCTAAATGAATCTCCCCAGCGTGTTCGAACCAGGAACTTGGTTTATTTCTAGGTGGTATTTCACAGAGTTCTCTTTTGCTATGTTTCAACGCGACGCGAGACCTATTCGACTCTCCGGTCAAAACGTTTCTGTTCTCTCTTCCGTTCTTCTTAGTCTACGAGGCTTTTTGCCTATCCCTGAATCGTCCTGATTGGTCAGGGCTGAATTAGCCTCTATAGCCAATCAGGTACCTTTTTCGGGGACTCTTCTCGACCTTGGCGCGGTCTCTCTAAACGCGGGTGCGACCCCGTAATTCCGGTAATGCAGCGGGATTTCCGACGGGCCCGCGGTGCATGGCGCGGCCGGCTGTCGCCTACCTGCCTAGCTTCCGGGTCCCTTTGGAAAACTCGATGTTTATGATACCCGTACGAGCTGTTGAGGCCGATGGTAAAAATCTAATGGCCAATACGTGCCATAACAAAAACTGCTAAGACGACTAACGGCTTTCTCAAAAACAGCTGTGGGACAACGGGTTCCATAAACTCGCTCGACCATTTGCACGCCAAATGTTGCTAAATGTACGTGCCGATGGCCGCTACAAATTTGAAGACGAAAAGATGGAGGAATTACTCGATCAAGACCGATGTCAGACGCTAGGAGAACTTGGAAAAACATTACAAGTAGATGAGTCAACTGTTTCAAAACGTTTAAAAGTTTTAGGAATGATTCAGAAGCAAGGACATTGGGTACCGTATGAATTGAAGCCGAGAGACGTCGAACGGCGTTTTCTCACGTGTGAACTACTGCTTCAACGGCAGAATAGAAAAGGTTTTTTGCACCGCATCGTGACTGGCGATGAAAAGTGGATACACTACGATAATCCAAAGCGTAGAATTCGTGGGGTAACCCCGGCCATTCATCAACATCGTCTGCAAAACCAAATATCCATGGTTCGAAGCTTCTTCTCTGTATTTGGTGGGATCAGCAGGGTGTAATTTATTATGAACTGCTCAAACCGAATGAGACTATCACGGGGGAGCGCTATCGACTTCAATTGATACGTTTAAGTCGAGCCTTAAAAGAAAAACGGCCGCTATACGAGCAGAGACACGACAAAGTGATTTTGCTACATGACAACGCTCGGCCTCATGTTGCAAAACCAGTGAAAACCTACCTGGAAACGCTTCAATGAGAAGTTCTACCACACCTGCCGTATTCACCTGACATAGCCCCTTCTGATTTTCACCTATTCCGTTCGATGGCACATGACCTAGCTGACCAGCGCTTTCATTCTTATGAAGAAGCTAAAAAATGGATCGATTCTTGGATAGCCTCAAAAGACATGTCGTTTTTCCGACGCGGAATTCATATATTGCCAGAAAGATGGGAGAAAGTGGTCGCTAGAGATGGGCAATACTTTGAATGAAATGTTTTTGTTCCTTATAATTTAAATAAAGCTTTTATTTTGTAAAAGAAACAGCGAGAACTTATTCAAGGTCCATATTATATCAGTCGCGTTTCATCGCTGCTCTTGCTGAGCCTTCATTGCGCGTTTCGCGTCCGGCGTGTTAACCTTGAATTTTGCGTCGCGCCTTCTTGGAGAGCATTTCGCGTCCGGCGTGTTGACTTTGAATTTTGCGTGTACGCCTTAGTGTTCGCGTTTAGCGAATTGTTTCTTTTTTTTTCGGCTGCTCAGAGTCGTGCGCACGTTCCGAGCTCGGAGCGTGACCGGGTTCTTGTAACACGCCTGAGCATTTCGGTATTGACAGTTTTTTTGTTTATGCTCTGCTTCTGTTTGCGTGCGAGCTCCCTTCAGACCTGCTCGTCGTCTTCCTTCGCGCGCGCGCAAGCTATCGGTGACGGTTGGTTTCTGATCAAACTTTTGATTTCCTTTTTCGCTCTACCAGTGTAAGCGAAGAACTTTGTGTTGAGTCTTGTCTCTTTCGATTCTTGATTTTGCTGGAAGTCCGTGTACAATGTCCATTACAGGCAGTGGTTACACCCGGGCAGGCGATGACTCAAGCCATGTGGAGAGTTACCGCGTGCCCAAGATGCCCCCTTTTTATCATGGCGAACCAGTTTTGTGATTCGCACAGGCGGAGGGCACGATGCGCGCAGCCCGCATCACTTCTGAAGCGACTATAGCCGATACTATATTGACAGTAATTGACTATGACGTCGCAACTTGTGTTAAAGACTTGTAACGGTTGCGTTCCCTTCGCGAGCGTTAGTCGTGGAAGGAAGGTGTGTTCTGTCCCCTCCTGGATTCGCTCAGCGGCCAGGGTCGGCGGAGAGGACAGCGGGTGAAATAACGGAGGCGTTTTATGAAAAGAGAGTACGTTTTATTGCCGGCGGCGGTTCGCCCCGGGTAGCGATGATGATTCCCGGCTGGCGGGTTCCGGTGCGACGGCTGGCTGTAATCAGCGCGAGGAGACGACACGTTATTTTAATACTAAGATTCTTAAACCTAATGTACGCGAGAGTAACGGCGGAGACGCGAAGCGATCAGGACTCGCTTTCTGACGACGGTAACGCGGAGCGAGCAGGATTCGCTTTCTTACGGCGGTAACGCGGAGCGAGCAGGATTCGCTATTCGTAAGGCGGAGACGCGGAGCGATCAGGACTCGCTTTCTGATGACGGTAACGTGGAGACGCGGACGGTATCGGCACACGGCGTTCTCCGGTTCGGAGGATTCCTAGGGTTCCGGATCTTACGGTTGGTCGGTAGGAACCACCGCGGCTCGCCGAGATTCTAGTGAACTGGTGCTTCCTCGCTGGCGGCCGAGCGCACGGTGGCCGCGAATCCACTCCGACTCCGGACCGACGGGACGCCCCACCCGTCGCCCCCGTCAGATCGCGGTGGGGGTCGCTCGCACCCGGACGTTCCCAGAGAACGAGCCCGCACGAACGAATTTCGCAGGATCGGCGGAAGGAATCGGGAAGGGGGAGAGAGCTGGAGCGCGCGACGAGCAGTAGTGCCCAGAGACACTGCTCCCGTCCGTCTGCTCGCTCGAGACTTCCTCGCGGTACTGGTTTCACACGCACACGGAAGAAGCCGTAGTACGTGTTCCACCTAGCACCAGCGTGTTCGCACACACACACGGAAGAAGCCGTAGTATGCGTGTTCACACGCGGCTGCGAGTGGTCAGGAGCTCAGGATGGTTCCCGGTGAGCAGCTCCCAGCCAACTCCGAGTTAAACTTTTTTTTTTTTTTATTATAGTGAGTGTTAGGACAGAGAGGGAGGGGGGTCTCTTTCCGGCGAGCCGAAGGCTCGCCGGGAGAGACACACCTCTAAGCCTATTTGAGCCGCACCTGAAGGCCTTTGCCTCCTTATCGGCTGATGGGATAAGATTGGTATTACCGACAGGATGTTGGTGAGCCGAGGCTAATTAATTAGAAACTCAGGAAATTTTCAAAAACCTGAGTAGGTGTAGCATGATGGATGTGTTAAGCATCCGTGGCAAAGTGCCATGGAGTATTACCCGGGGGCAGTTGATTCAGGTTATCCCCCATATTATCCGGGAGGACTTGCATAAGCAAGCCCGAGGAAATACGGGGATGGATCTACAAAGCTATGAGTAGATGTATTAACTTTTGTGTGAGAGCACCCACGAGGAGGGAGGGGAGCAAGGTGATTTATAAAGCAGATAAGCTTAAGATAGAATGAATAAGGTTAGAAGACTAGAGGAAATTGAATTTTGATTGTATACGGGATATTGTCTGCAGTGTATGTCCCCGTTAGTTTTATTAACGGGTTTTCATGCTCAGAAACATTATAGTTAGCAATCATTTTATTTATGAAATTACCAATCAGTGGAACGGCTGTGATTTGATGTAATAACTTGGTAGGGAACCGTCTCTCCTTGTTTAAGATGTTTTTTAATATTTTAGTCTGAGCCCGCTGCAGGCAAATCCGAGTGGTGAGAGGGGTGGGGTAGTACCATATAAGAGCCCCGTAGGTAAGTACTGGTCTGAGGCACATAACGTAAGTAGTTAAGCGAAGCGAGAGTGGAAGATGCGAAGAAGGCGCAATGAACGATTTTATAGCTGAGTGAGCATGCAATGTTTTGTCAATGCGATCCTTGAGTGCAGGGGACCACAGCAGTTTATCGTGCATTATAATGCCCAGGTATCTGACCTGGCTCGCCCATCTCACGGGTTCACCGTTAATCATGAGCTTGTGTTGTTCCTTAAAGGCGTTCGTTCGAGATCTTAGGGCCCTGGAGAAGAGAATGGCTTCGGATTTCGAGGGATTTATCACAAGTTTCCAGTCACTAAAGTATTGTATGATGTTGTCGAGGTATTTTTGCATTCTACGAAAAAGGGTCAGTCGACCCCTTCTCGTAGAAGTGGAATATATAGCTGTATCATCAGCATATAGAGCTTTTTCGCACGAGGGCATGGAGGGGATGTCGTTGATATAGAGAATAAACAATAAAGGACCCAGTATGGAACCTTGAGGTACTCCTGTTTGACATTTATATATGACAGATTTGTGAGAGTTTAAGCTCACGTAGCACGTGCGCTCAAGCAGATAAGAGTTTAAAAGTCTTAATATTGAATGAGGTAGAGCCATTTTGTATAGTTTATACAGAATGGCCCTATGCCAAACCGTATCGAATGCCTTAGAGAGGTCCAATAAGACCATGGCAACCTCCCTTTTGATGTTAAGCGCATGAGCCACGTGTTGAGATATGCGGCCTACTTGATGTAATGTAGAGTGTTTTTCCCGAAATCCAAATTGTTGTGGAATAATTATATTGTTTGATTTAACGTGGTCTAGAATGAGATTGAAGATCACTCTCTCAAGGAGTTTGCCCGGAATGGGTAACAAGCTGATTGGTCTATAACCCGAGGGATCCGATGAGAGTTTACCCGGTTTGTGGACTGGGATTACCTTAGCACTTCTCCATGCCCTAGGAAAGTAATTTAATCTGAGTGAGGCCTTAAATATATAATGGAGTTGGCAAAAGATTTTGTGAGAGGCATTGGCCAACATTGGGACGGTAATTTTGTCAGGACCAGGGGCCTTTTTGGCCTTCATTTTTCTGACAAGGTCATATAAGTCCCTAGGTGAGGGTACCCTGACGGGGACACCGTCGCTCGACCCCTCCCAGTCATATTGCTCATAAAATTGGTTTATGGACTGCTCGTGTCTTGAAGCAATCATAGCCGCGTCCAGGTGGACCTGGGCAAAGTTGTTAGCTAAAGCATCAGATTTGTCATGGTCAGAGTATAAGGTTCTGCCTTGATTATGGAGTACTGGCATTGATGGATGACGTTTGTTTGCTGACTTATGGTAAGTAGCCCAGAACGTGGGGTCAGGTTTTATGAACCCTTGTAACATTTTAGCCCAAGCTATTTCCCGAATTTTGTAAATTCGGGATCGAATTTCTTTGTTGACTTCCTTCTGTTGTTGGAGGAAGTAAGGGTCATATGAGATTTGATATAAACGTCGTATCTTTCGTCTGGTCCTCATCAAGGCAGTTAGACGATCATCATTTGCTATATGCTTTTTTCTGATTGCAGCAGGAGAGTTTACCAGGTTCGGATCCCTGAACGTGGAATCCCATTTGGATCCAATCAGGAATGAAGTGAGAGAGTCGATACATGAGTCAATGTCAACAGGAGTTTGAAGGTGAGCGACGATGCCCCAGCCCAAGGTGGTCTCTTTGTATAATTCCCAGTCAACGGATTGGTAGAATAATGAACCCTGGGAGGGATCATTGGGAGCAATTTTTTTAATAGATACTGGCCTGTGTACCGTCCCAAATATGTCAAGCGTTACTGCTTCGAATGATGCAGTAGAATTGGTAATAAAGAAATCAATGATGGTAGGTACGACTCGCGGAGCGTAGTGAGTGGGCGAGCCAGGAGAGACTATTGTGAAGTTAGATTTAAGCATATGATTGTATAAGATAATACCGGCTGCATTTGTTCTAGGATTCTTCCAGAACCTATGTTTGGCATTCCAGTCTCCGCCGATTATATACGGAGTTCCGTAGTTGGTTATGTGTCTCAGATCCTGTTCTGAGAGAGGCTGTTGGGGTTTTGCATAGATGACTCCAACAAATAGTACTGGGTGGTCAAGTCTGACGGCCAGGAATTCCAGGTCAGAGCGAGTACGGACTACTGAAAATTTAATGTTATTGTTAATTATGATGGCTACGCCACCCCTCCCGTCATCCCGGTCCTTTCGGATGACCGAGTAGCCAGGAATAGAGAAAGGAATGTTTGAGTTTAACCAAGTCTCGGTCACCAGGAGGAGATCGCACTCCAGGTGGTCGAGTTGGGCAATGATTTCGTGACGCCTATGCCTTATGGATTGAGCGTTCCAGGTTATGATGTGCGGGAAATTAGCCATTTTTGACGGTAGAGAAAGAAAGAAGATAGAGTAAATTATTCCAGAGTCGAGAGGACTTCAAGGAAAGTCTGGAATTTTTGAGTGTTTGTAGAGCATGTTCTTAGTTTGCTGGCAAGGGTTTGAGCAGTAGAAAGCATAAGATTTATGTCACATAATTGAGATATTTCTCGGATGGAGTCAGCAAGTTGGAGAAATTGCTGCGTGTTTGAATTGGAGTGAGAGTAAACAGGGTTTGGCAGTAGATTTTGTTTATCGTCGACAGGTTTTGTTTGATTTGAAGTCTTCAGTCTGGATTTAGTGACTTGAGCGTAGGAGATGTTATTTCTAACCTTGGCTTGGGATAAGTTATGTTGAATCCCCTGTCTGGGGTTTAGGATATTGATTCGATTAGCCCCGGAGGGCTGTGAATGCAGAGTTTCGGTCTCTAGAGGTGATTTAGAGTAGACCGGGGTCCTGGGTAATTTGGGAGCCCGTTTCTGAAGGTATGCGGCTAGCGCAGGGCACTGCGAGTAATTTGCAGTGTGATCTCCGTTGCAGTTGGCACAAGTGGGTGGAACATCATAAGCCTTATTACATTCCGAAGAGGAGTGTGAGGCTGCACATTTGACGCATCTCGCAGGGAGATTACAGTTTTTTGCCGAGTGGCCGTAAGATTGACATCTGAAGCATTGGGTGTACGCCCTTTTGGATAAGTACTTCTCCCAGTATATTCGGGTGTTGAATAAGAAGCCGACCTTGTTAATGGAGGCAAAAGTGATCTCCGGAGAAAAAATTACTTTATATAATGCGTAGTGTGATTTGGTGTTTTTAGGGGTAATTCCAGCGATAGAAGAGGTCACCAGACCAGTAGCTTGAATTTCCTCCTTTAGTTCGTCAAGGGGGATTTGTGGCAGTCCCTTGAGTACCATAACTGGATTTTTATCGATGTTCTGGCTGAACGTGAAGAACGGGATTTTGGCTTCCGCCAAGATGTTACGGAATTCTTGATGTTTATCATGATTGAAGAACTGAACTCGGATACGTCTACCTAGGAATTTTGCAGAGTAGGCATCTTTTCCTACGTCGGCATTCATTCTTTTGTAAAATGCCGGGATGTTTAAATCAAAGTTTGAAAGATATATAGGAGGTGGTCTGGGTTTGTAATTACCAGTCCTTGTTATGTTTTTAGAGGTCGGGCCAGAATTTAGGGTCTGCTTAATAGGAGTTGGAGACTTTCTACCCTGAGGTATCCGGCCAAGTCCAGAAGGCCCAGGGGAGGGCCTATCAGGATTTAATATCCCCTCAAAAGAGGTGAGCACCTGAAACTTGTTGGTCAGTGGAATATCAGTAGTAAGCATCGTGTCGGTATTTTTATTAAGGTCAATCTCAAGCCCGGCAGGAGATTTGTCTTTGTGATATTTTTTAGTTTTAGGAGAATGTACAACCTGGAAATTGTCCTCATTATCTGGAAGGATCATTTGATCCTGAGAGGTGGAATCCTTCGAGGAAGGAATAGGATTTAAGGTGGGATGTCTGGTGAAATCCAGCACATTATCAAAGAACAGCAGGTTATCAGTCGTCAGCTGGTGTACGATGGGTGGATTTACGTCAGGGACGCTCTGCGACAGGGTCGTCGGTACCGGAGAAGATGCGTTTAACGCCGGTAAGGAGGCAGTGAAATGCAATGAACTATCTTGATCATCCACAGAAGTTGAACTTGTGTTTGGGTATAATAATCGTTTATAAATGATTTTAGTGTTGCCTTTCTTGCTTTTGGCAAGGGCAAGTCTTCTGTTTACTGGGGGAGCCAGTTTAACAGCGGGGGGGGGGGGGGAATTCCCCCCTCCTGTGGTGAGCCAAGTTAATATGTGCTAGATGAAGTTAAGTGCCGCGTTAAAATTAACAGGAAGGAAGTAATACACTTCAAACCAGATAAGTCGCCAAATAAGTGTACTCACACCAAGATATGTGGGGGAGATACTATGTATATGCTGTATCAATGATGAACGATAGGGTAATTAACAAAATGGTAATATTTATTTGAGATTGCTTAAATAACTTAAATGAAAATAAACAATTATAAAGAAGGGTGTTTTATTATGTCGATGATAGAATAAAGACTATATTAAGTTTATGGATTTAATATAATTATAGGCAGGAGTAATATTAACATTATAGGCATATGGCCCGTACGTAAGGTTATGTTCACACGAGAGGGCGTGGAAGCAAGATTTCCAGTTACTCGAACAAAATGATTTATTGTGTGTCGCACACAAAAGTATTGTAATATTTATTATTGTTAAATAAAGAGATTTACCCTTACTTTAGGGAACAAAAGGAGAGTAAGCCAGAAAGTCGGAGAATATCACACCGAGAAGCGAGATTAACCGAACTAGGCGAGAAGAAGAAAAAGTATAACTTACTTAATAATATATTATTATAAAGATACGATATGCAGTGAGAGTAATCGTAAGCTAAGATTATACTATAAGGAGAGTTTCACATATATGGGCATGTGGCCCAAGCGTTGAGGTTATGTTTCCACGTGGACCGTGGGAACTAGGGTATCATTAAACTAAACAAAATAATTTATATGGTATTACGAGCTAGGAAATTATAATAATTATTACTATGTAATAAAGAAAGTTGACCATGTTTTACTGGGCTAGTAATAAATCGGCCAGAAAGTCGGAGTATAACATTCCGCTTAGATAGATTAACCGAGATTGACAAGAAAAGAAATAATAAGATTCACATAATAATATGTTGACATAGAAATACAATGTAAAATACAAATTATAACTAAACATATGGTTATGCTATAAAGTAGAATTACACCTATGTTGGGCAGTGGCCCACATAATGAGGTTATGTTCCCACGTGGCCCGTGGGAACTAGTATTTCGATTATATAATCAGGATGATTTATAGATTATTACACACTAGGAGAGTTTGACAAATATAACTATTAAATAAAGAAAGATAATTAAATTTTACAGAACGGGAGGCATATCGACCATTAGGTCAGATGTTATCACGCCGCAATGCGTAATTACCAAAATTAACGAATGGAGAAAAGAAAAATAAATTTACAAACTAATATATAGATATAATAATGTTACAAAATATTAGGGTAATGACTGAGATATAGTAGTACAAGTAAAAAGTGAAATGAAAATTTCGCAAGCAGGGGCATGTGGCCCACACAATAAGGTTATATACCCACGTGGCCCGTGGGAACTGGAATTTTAATTGTTAAGACAAAATAGTTATTTTATAATATAATATATTCAGAATAAGATAGAAAAAATTTTTCTACGTCACCAATTTGTTGAACAGGATCTATAGTGTAATTATTTCTTGAGGTAACTCGCAAAGGAGTATTAAAATCTTTGCGGGCACGTGGCCCGCAGATCGCAGTATCTGTAAGTTGATTTAACAGAAGGAATACCAAGTAAAAACACACTGGAATGATATTAAACACTAGTTAAACTGAAATAAGATTATTTAGTATTGAAAGAATTAATTAAAAGGAACTGGAACTATAATCCGTATGTACGGAAATTTTTCCGCGGTGTTCGCGAATATTCTATGCCAAGATGGCGCAGAGACGTTTCTCGATCGCGAGAGGGCAGTATGTAAAGGCGTCCGCTCACTAGTGCGACTCGCGACAGACTCGTCAGCCAACTCCGAGTTAAACGCGGTTCGCTCCGATATTTATGGAGAAAGCGCGGACTACGAAGAGCGCGCCGCCTCGCGAAATGTTCGCGAAGCGGCGGCGTGCTCTGATTGGTTCGCGATCGGGACGGTTGCGGATTGGCTCGCACTTGGATCCGTTGTGCGAGCTCGCGACGGAACGTGAATTTCGCCGTTTCGTCGCAGACTTACTGTTACAATCTCCACGCCCGCCGGACATATTCCAACAAATCAAGCGACGTATTATAGTGACGTATGGTCCGTCGCCAGAAACCAATCTTCGTCGGTTGTTGAAAGGGCTGGTTTTGTCTGACGGCAAGCCTTCCCTGATGTTTGGCGTCGACCGACGGTCGGAGTCGCCGGGAGGCCGGGACCACTCAAAAATGAGCGCGCGGGGAGGCAAGGAGAAGACGGGAGAATCAAAACTGTTGTTCTTTCGGATAAAATTCACTTTATTCACGCTATAGAGACCGGCGCCCGGCTGGTGTTCGTACGATAATCGGAAATCTTGCGCGTGAGCGTGATCCTTCAATGGATTCTGATCAATCCCAATCGTCCGACAGCTCTTTCTACTAACAACGGAAATACCTGCACTTCAATGGCTTATCTGCGTCATAAAGACCTTAAGATTCTATTCTGGAATCCAAGAAGTATCTTGACAAAAAAAGAAGATCTACCTAAACTCCTCATTGACACGGACATTTTTGTGTGTGTGGAATCTTGGCTCTCGAAAAGCGACTTTCATTTCAGTGGTTTCAAAACATTCAGGAAAGACCGATTATACGCTGCAGGTGGTGGGATTCTTATCCTTATACGTAGTAATCTAGCTTTTATAGGAATCAACAACCTCGTTAGTCCAGACGAAACGGTGGAACTGGCAGGTATCAAAATTAATAATATCCAATCCTCTCTCGATCTTTTAGTGTGCTACAGAGCCCCAGGTCTTACACTATCCCAAGCACATTGGGATCTAATCTTTCAAAACATTGATAATCAAAACCATACTATTTTTATGGGCGATTTCAATTCTCACCATATAAACTGGAATTGTAAGAATAATGATATCAATGGCGAAAGGTTATTTAGCAGCTATAACAACGCTAATTTGTTTCTTCATAATCATAATTCTATTACACATTTTCAAACACGTAATAATGTTCCAACAGCTTCGAATCTGGATTTAATATTCTCGTCTATAAACCTAATTGAAAAAATTAATGTTACAGTCGATGAAGAGACCTTGGGTTCTGATCATTTCCCGGTATCCATTAATGTTTATTTAAGCAAATACGTATAAAAAGCAAAAAACCTTCAAACTAAAATCAATACGTACAGATTGGGAAGGAGTAGACATAAATCTTAATAATAATTTCTTTCATTTCTTCTCTCCAGAATATGATTTAATGAACGTGAATGAGAAATATTCCCTTCTTACACAGATACTAACGAGTGCAATCACTCTCAATACACCAATAAAGAAAACTGTTCGCAATAGCGTACACAGAAACCCGGTACTATGGTGGGACACCGAGTGTGACAAGGCTAAAAGACTCAGAAGAGCGGCTTTCAAAAAGTGGAAACACACCAATGATTCTGTTGACTATTACACATACAAAAGATCGGTAGCCCTAGCCAAACGCACTTTCAAACAAAAGAAAAGAGATAATTTTTAAGAATTTGCAAAAAAGATTAATTTTAACACTAAAGGAAAGCACGTTTGGAATACTGCCAAAATACTTAAAAATAAATGGACCAAAATAATACCTTTTCACACTTCGGAAAACCACCAAACGGCTAGCATAACCAATGATGCCCTGGATAAAATTGGCCATCCTTGGGTCCCAACAGACCCTGATTATCTACCGCCCTGTAATGAAAATGCATTTCTAAGCTCACCATTCACCTTCGTTGAGTTCAACCTAGCTCTTAGAAATAAAAGATCCTGTTCAGCTCCTGGTCTAGACGGCATCGATTATGAAATTTTAAAGAAAATGCCAATAAAATACAAGTTGATTCTTCTGGACATTTTTAAATAGATGTTTAACGCCAGCATCGGCCCAGAAGAATGGAAAGAATCATACATTCACTTCATCAGTAAAACAGATGGAAAAAGTGTCAGGCCAATTTCTCTAACATCTTGTTTGTGCAAGCTGTTTGAAACTATGTTAAAATTTAAATTAGATTGGTGGATTGAAAACAATGGCATTGTCCCCAAAACCCAATCTGGTTTTCGTAAGGGTCAATCAACAGCTGATAATTTAACTAATTTGCTCTTTAATGCGGAAGAAGCTTTCAGCAATAAAAAAAATCTATTGGCGGTATTTCTGGACATAAACAGTGCCTTTGACAGCGTTAATGTGGATATCCTCCTAAGTAAACTAGCGGACATTGGATGTCCTCATAAGGTAACTAAATGCATAAAGTTTTTAACCCATAAAAGAACAATCTATGCAGGCATCCCAGAAAACAATGTCAGGAAGGTTTATAAAGGTATTCCTCAAGGTGGCGTACTAAGCCCTCTACTGTTTAATATTTATATTTCTAGAATTGCTCTAAATATACCTAAGAGCGTTACTGTTTCACAATTTGCTGATGATCTTGCTATATACTGTAAAAGGTCCTCAGTAGATTCAAGCATAAACCTTTTGGAAAAATCGATCGCAATAATCAATAAGAACCTAAGGGATCTAGGACTAGATTTATCTCCGCAGAAAAGTGTCCTTGTACACTTCAATAAACGTAATGTTCTACCTGGAGAGACCAAAATTATGATAAATAATGTATCCATTACATCCAGGGAGACTGTGCGATTTTTTGGTCACCATTTTTGATTATAAAATGTCGTTTAAACATCAGATAGAGCATGTTCAAAAAAGGTGCGATAGAGCAATTAATATAATAAAATTTCTCAGAGGCACTTGGTGGGGAGCACATCCTGAAACGTTAATAATACTATACCGGGTGGTTCACGACAAACAGGCCACCTAAATAGCTCCGTTAGGATTAGAGATAGAAGAAAATGTTAGAGAGAAAAGTTGTACTGTTAAAGGGGGCAAATATGGTGATATAAAAAAATGTTCCTATTGTAGGTGTTTTCAAGGTCTTTTGAAGGTCATCGATGATTTTCAAATAGCACCACATATTTTTAACTTCACAGTGTTGTAGCTGATGTCAAGACGAGTTCAATGATGTGGTACACTATGACCTTCAAATGACCTTGGACTCATTAATAGATATAGTTTGACTACTCTGTTTGATCAACGGAAATTGAATTCCTTCAGTCATTAGGTCTCATAACACGTATTCCGTTAACGGAAGGTGATCTCTAAGCGTACACAAACTAGATTATCAACAAACTACTGGTATGTATGCCGAGTCAGTTATGCTCATCGAATTATTGCGAGTGTATCAGTTCATCGATAACCGTTTAGCGATGCGTTACTCAAACGAACACAAGACCGATCTTATTTCCATTTATTACGAAAGTCGTCAATGTCTTCGAGAAGCTGTTCGTCTTTACAAAGACCGATTTCCTGATCGCAGATGTCCATCTCGTTCTACCTATTCAAATTTAGTTAAAAAGTTCCGTGAATTAGGCAGTGTAGAAAATAAAAGACCTGTGAAAGTGAGAAGTATAACAAATGAAGCACATGCCGTCAATGTTCTTGGTGCAGTAAATGTAAATCCTTGCATCAGCACTAGACAACTCAGTAGAGAAAGTGGCGTTAGCCGAACAAGTATCATGCGAATATTTCAATTACACAAATTCCATCCATATCACATATCGCTCCATCAAGAACTTCATGGAAGAGATTTCAAAAATCGCGTAAATTTTTGTGAGTGGGGTTTGAGGCAAATTAGAAATGATAGCCGATTTTTTAGTAACGTATTATTTACTGATGAGGCTTCCTTCACAAATCATGGTGAAGTTAATTTAAGAAATATGCATTACTGGAGTAATGCGAATCCACGATGGTTACGACAAGTGGATAAACAACGACCCTGAACTATCAACGTTTGGTGTGGAATTTTGAATAATAAAATAATTGGACCCTTTTTTATTATCGGCACATTAAACACAACTAGATACCTTACGTTTTTAGAAGAAACATTGCCCATATTTTTAGAAGATATTCCTTTAGAAGTTCGTCAAGTAATGTGGTACCAACACGATGGCTGTACTGCTCATTCTTCACGTATCGTAAAAGAATTTCTGAACAATAAATTTCCAAATCGCTGGATAGGACGTAATGGACACATACTATGGCCAGCTCGTTCCCCCGATCTAACTCCTCTTGATTTTTTTTTTTGTGGGGAACACTCAAAGATGATGTATATCGTGATCAACCGACTACACCAGAGAACATGCAAGAAAGAATAATTAGATCTTGTAGTTCAATTCCAACAGAAACAATTGAAAGTACAATTGATTGCCTTGTAAAACGTTTAAATGTTTGTGTTATTGCTCAAGGTCATAATTTCGAACATTTAATTTAGTTCAAATAAAATGATTGCACATTTTGAAGTTATCATTGTGTGCGTGTGTGTGTGTGCTTTATCATAAATTTTCCCGTTCAAGGTCATTTGAAGGTCATAGTGTACCAGATCATTGAACTCGTCTTGACATCAGCTACAACACTGTGAAGTTAAAAATATGTGGTGCTATTTGAAAATCATCGATGACCTTCAAAAGACCTTGAAAACGACTACAATAGGAACATTTTTTTATATCACCATATTTGCCCCCTTTAACAGTACAACTTTTCTCTCTAACATTTTCTTCTATCTCTAATCCTAACGGAGCTATTTAGGTGGCCTGTTTGTCGTGAACCACCCGGTATAAGAGTTTTATTCGATCTTTAGCAGAGTATGGTAGTTTCATTCACAGTGACTCCCATAAATATTCGGACACTAGGTATAACTAACTTTATGATTTAATAATTCGTTTGTTGATAAAGCAATCGCCCTGGAAATTGTTTCTAGCAATAAAACATTTATTAAGGTTGATAAACATATATAATTTATTTGAAAAATATGCATACGTTTCATAATAAAAATTATTAAACGAAATAATGGACCATTTGTGGCTCACAAAAATATTCGGACACGTATTATATTTCTCTGGCAATCGCCTTCTGGGGATGCGATATTCCAAGAACGGGAAAACGTTTGTTTACAAACAGAATCTCGTGGACCATTAGATGTCCATGCCACCTCACTACTGTCAGTAGTAAACGTGAATTCGTTCAAAATGGGTCGCAAAGGAAAGAATACGAGTTTCGATGTGCGACAGCTTGTAATTTTTCACCGAGAAACAGGAAAAACCTATCGCGAAATTAGTGCAATGCTTCGTATAAGTAAGAGTACTGCCGCAGATATCTGTCGACGATTTTATATTGAGAATCGCATTGATTCTATTCCGCAAACTGGAATACCAAGTCTCTTATGTACGAGGGAGAAAAGCAAAATTATTCGGAAAGTGAAAAAAATCCGCGCTTAAGTGCTCCAAAACTAGTTAGTGAGATATTAGGGGAAAGCTCCAAAAATGTTTCAGCCGAAACAGTTCGGAGAGTGCTGAGGCAAGCTGGTTACAATGGAAGAGTAGCTAAAAAGAAACCATTTATCAACGAAAAGAATAGGAATAAACGAAAAACCTTTGCAAGAGAGTTAATTTCTAAGGATGAGACATGGTGGAAGGATGTCATATTTGCTGATGAAAGCAAATTCAATTTGTACAATTCCGACGGAAGAACCATGGTGTGGCGGAAAGCGAATAAGGGTCTATTCATATTTGCCGGGGGCGAACGTTAGTATGGATACTACCACGATTTTCTAATCCATACGCACCGGAACCCTAGCAAGCAACCTGAGAAGGCGCTCGAGATGCTCGCAACAAAAGCTAAGACCCGCATACAGCGGGGGTTCGCTATGTATCAGAGAAGCAAGTCGCGCTGCTTGGTAACAAGTAGCCAAGCCGCAATTGACTTCTCCAATGACATTGCTGGGCATAGTTGTTCTATGGTGCTCTACACCGCCCAGGAAGGGTGAAATAAGGAAGACCACGGTTGATCTTACAGCATTCATACGTCACCCAATCATTCTCCTTTCACACAGCACGAGGAGCCGGCGTCGCAGCCGGGTCAGACCGTGCGCGGGCCACGGCGGTACTATAACACGAAGTCATACCGTTGAACCGCCGCCAGTTCAACCACGATCCCCACAATACGCGAGTTGTTAAACCCCGGAGTTGGCTCTTAGTGAGACCAAGCAACCGGAGCTCGCGTTCACTCTGAGAGCTCCATATTCCCCTCCATGAGATGGTAATGGAGGTAAATCCGACATTAGCGGCAGGTACGCCTGTGTGTACCGAGACACGGTTCACTAGATCCTCATTCTCACCATACTTAGCCACTTTCCTTGCATGGGCTGGATTCAATGCTGCTTCGCTGGATACTACTTGCGCGTCAACTACGAACGCCACACCATCTTTGGCGATCGTGAGGTCGGGTCGTCGCCTCGCGACAGATGTAGAGAAGGCTAACTCCTCGTCCACCTGCCATCCCTTCTGCCGGAGGGCAACAGCAACTCGACGGCAAAGGTCGTTATGCCGTAGGATCCTACCTCCGTGCGTCCTGAAACAACGCTGCACACAGTGAGCCGGGGTCTCCCTTTCGGGGCACCCAGCTCGACATTGTATAACGTGTTCAGTTCTGCCACGGGAGGTTCTCGCTCGAGACGGTAAGCCGTTCGCGCGGACGTGATGGTAGTGCACATAGAGCCTGGAGCGCCTTGGTATACCCAGTGCGAACTCAAGCGACTGGAGGCCGACTCACGTAGTCCTTTCCCGTCGCAAGAGTCGTGCAACGCCACAGCGCAACTCCGTCTGAGCTCAGCGGTGGAAGTGACACGTTCACCTCGGTAGCGCATCTGGTCTTCGGACCGTGTGAGCTGGCAAGCCACAAAATGTGACTCAGCGGCAGCTCTAGCCGAGGGAAGCGCACTTCTACAAAGCCGTTGAAGTCGCTGGTATCGGAGAATCGGGATGTGCGTCTTAAGCACCGGCAGACCGAGCCCGCCTTCTGGTATCGGCGCATGAAAGTATCCAACAGGCACATCATGGGGCATGTGCAGCCAAGTACGTACTGCTATACGAACTTGTACATCGCGTGCCTTCAGAGTCTTGGCATTAGTGCCCCCTACTACCCAAATATGGTAGAATCGCGGTAGCAGGTAATCTTTCAGCAGTGACAAGCGCTGCTGTGGCTTCAAAGGAGCCTTCGTTAGCTGGTCTATGTATTTACTCAGAGGCACCGATGTGGCACTACCCTTAGCACCTTGAAAGGTAGCTCCGAGATAGGTCCAGACGTCAGTGGGAGACTTTTGCGGAAGCAAAGTGTCCCCAAGATGGAATGTTGGGCTGGTTAGGACCCTCACCTTCTTCTCACGTCCGGATGCTACCAAGGAGAGAACCCCGGTTTTATTTGCATTGATATCCAAGCCGCAGCGCTGAAAAGCAGCGTACAAGCGGTTCAAATTCTCCTGCAAACCATGCTTCGTCAACGACAGGAGCACAATGTCGTCGGCATAGGCCAAAGAGTTAATACGCGTTTCACCCATGATGAAACCAACATCCTCCGAGAGAGATCCCAGTGCTCTATCCACGACCAGATTGAACACAAGGGGCGATAGAGGATCTCCCTGGCGTACTCCACGACCCAACTGGATCGGCGATTCCAAAAGACCGTCAAGCTGAAGTCTGGTCTCCGCGGCGGCATAGGTCGAGCGCATGTACTGGAGTAAGCTTGGTGGTAAATCCGCTTCCTCTATGGCTTTAAATATGGCCGGGTGCGAGACCGTGTCGAATGCTTTCGCCACGTCCACACAAGCTATATGCAGGACCTGTTCCTGCGCCTTGCTTCAGCGAACTCTGCCGTAAGGATAGTGACATTTTCACTTACCCCATCGACCGTCTTAAATCCTCGTTGACGTTCGTCGATGATATCAAGCGCAACGAACCTAGTCGCCCAAATGCGGTGGAATTGCCTCAACGGGACAGATCCTACACTTAGGGGCCGATAGTCAAATGGCAAGGGCCGATAGTCAAATGGCAAGGGCCGATCTGATTTCACGGATTTCCTAAGGAAGACCGTCCGGGTTATGGACATCGTCCTAGGGACCTCTCTTGCAAAGAGCAGGAGCTTGAACAGTAATGCGCGTAGAGTGGAAGGGACGTACTTCCACTCACGAGGCGTAATACCGTCCAGACCTGGTGCTGAACCGTCCCGTACGGCATGCTTCTCAACCTCAAGAGGACTGATAGGCCGCCATAGGGAAGACTTATCGGGCCCCGGTGGGCTCGTGCTCTCTCCGGTGCCCTCGAGATGAATCCCTCGGGCAGCGGTTTCGACGGTCGCACGCTGCCTTAATTCCGAGGAGGCGTCAAGGAGTCCCGTCAAATCCCCGTCGGCGGTACTGGATTGCTCAATAAGAGGTTTCCAGTATTCGCCGAAGACCTGGGGAGAAGGACGGTTCCTATCTTCCTCTCCATCAAGGATATAGTTAAGGCAGCTTCGCCGGTTCTTCTTGTAGAGCTTCTGCACAATGGCATATTCTCTACGGCGCTTCTGCTCTCTACTTTCTCTGGTGCAGGGAGGATTATGCTTTCGTTGTCTAGTTGGGGCACGAGGCAGCCTCTTCTCCTTTTTGGGGAATATATCACCTAACCATCCGGAGATGGCGTCGGTGATACTTTCACCCGCCAAGGCAGACCGTGCGATATCGCACAGTCTACCAGCCTGATAGCTCCGAAGACGCACGCATTCCTCAATGAGAAATGCTATCCCGCATGGAAAAGCCGTTGGGGTGGCAGAACTTTGCTGTGGCAAAATGTTTCCTCGCATAGCCGATGGTCCGGCTGCGTCGTCAGCTCCTGATGCCCCATTCGTACGCACTCGCAGTGCCCGGGCCATCCGAGAACCCGGGCGTGGTATTTCATTATTTGTGTCCTCTTCCATTTTGGCTGCGAGTGGGGGGACAGACGGATTGGCAGCCGAAATCCCCCCGTAAAGCCCGCTCCTTTTCTGGCCCCACATCGTGCGTGGAGCTGGGCACATGGGCCGAAACCCTTTGAGGCGCTTCGCCACTATCGATTTAGTTCCCACGTCATAGAAGTGGTATCCAGCGGGCGCCCCGAGGAGGCACTGCATAGTGACAATTGGGAACGAGAGGCTATATATTCGCATCAATCTCCCCATAGTAACTATGTAAATCCATTTGTGATCCATCACTGTGGACGGCGGCTGCGTGTTGCCTTGAGCTGGTGCGGAGACGCCAGGGCTGGTAAGGATGCAAGTGTGCCTGCTGCCTTGGCTCAGTCAGGTCTTCGACTCTAAATCGCGCATGTGGCCGAACGCACGCGCACAGCGGCGTGTTGCTTTATAGCAACGGTGGGCGGTCTGGCAGCAACCCCACCGTCAGCCGCTGGGCATGGACCGCAGGCGCAATGCCTACAGCCATGAGCAGCAAAACTGGCGGCGTAGTGCTTTCAGCCGTGCACCTCAAACAAGCCTTAAATGGCAATAAAAATGATCGACACGGCATACGACGAATCGTATGCTCACATGTCTGATCAAATCATCATCCGGGCTGCAAGCGGATGGATAACACTTCGTCTTACGTCCTTACTCAGCTAGACTGGTCGACTTTCAACCGCCTTGCTGTGCATAGGTCAGAACCCTTAGTGGATTGACTCTTCATCTTGGATACTAGACCGAGCAAGCCCGGTCCGACACCTCAGACGATGAGAGTCGCGGAACCTCTCCCTCAGTCCCGTCAGTGCATGACAGCTAGCGACAGAGGCCCGAAGGTCTCTAGGATCCGAGGATCCATACGCGTAAAACGCGGTCTATGGCTGGGAGACCCCTAAGCTCAAGTTCCCAGGTCTCTACCATCATACAGTTGACGCTTCCTTAAGGGGAGGGAACCGAACCTGACCAGGGCAAGCTCCGAATGCCCCGACACAATAATGATCGTCACGCTATGAAAGAACGAACGACCGCTAGAGGAAGCTAAATAGTAACATTTCTGTCCAGTAGGGGAGCTAGGAACGTTTTCCAAAGTTCAGTATCGAGCAACACACTGTATTGGTAAAACAGAGGAAGAGAGAATGTACGGACGTACGACAACGTGGATGGCGCTGTCGTAGCTTCGTTCGAATAGCCGTGCGGCGGCACACTCACACACCGCCTGATCAGCGTGTACGTGTGCCGACGGCGATCGCAAGGGTCAGGGATGCCTGGAAATATTTCCCAATAATGCAGTCACGGGACTTGTCAATGGTGAAAAGAGCTAGATGAAAGTTCTATCTAGGGTGGAAAGGTCCTCAGAAGTCGTACTTTTGCATCATCGAGAAATGGTTAGCAATATTCGGCAGCACGTCGTTTCTCAGGGAGGCTATGGGAACTGACATGGCGGCACACTCACACACCGCCTGGTCGGCGTGTACGTGTGCCGACGGCGATCGCAAGGGTCCGGGATGCCTGGAAATATTTCCCAATAATGCAGAGACGGGACTTTTCCATAGTGAAAAGAGCTAGATAAAGGTTCAGTCTAGGGTGAAAAGGTCCTCAGAAGTCCTACTTTTGCGTCATCGAGAAATGATTAGCTATATTCGGCAGCATGTTGTCCGCCAGAGAGGCCTGTAGGAGCATGAGCGGCGCGTCAACGTGGATGGCGCTGTCGTAGCTTCGTTCGAATAGCCGTGCGGCGGCACACTCACACACCGCCTGATCAGCGTGTACGTGTGCCGACGGCGATCGCAAGGGTCAGGGATGCCTGGAAATATTTCCCAATAATGCAGTCACGGGACTTGTCAATGGTGAAAAGAGCTAGATGAAAGTTCTATCTAGGGTGGAAAGGTCCTCAGAAGTCGTACTTTTGCATCATCGAGAAATGGTTAGCAATATTCGGCAGCACGTCGTTTCTCAGGGAGGCTATGGGAACTGACATGGCGGCACACTCACACACCGCCTGGTCGGCGTGTACGTGTGCCGACGGCGATCGCAAGGGTCTAGGATGCCACTAACCATTTCCCAATAATGCAGAGACGGGACTTTTTCATAGTGAAAAGCGCTTTAGCCAATTAGCATCTTGGAAGGTTGGATAATACAAGGATGTGAATTTTCAGTAATGGCACTAGATAAAAAGATCAACCTGACATGCTGAATCCCTCAAAAATCCCTAAAAATTATTGTTCGCGAAATGTATTTATCTCCAGTTAAAAATGAATATATTCTAAATATTTTCTGTAAAAATTTGATTTCAATATCTCTAATTGTTTGAAAGCAACCTGTTGCGAATTAGAATCTTGCGTCGATGGCCCGCTCCATAACATTGACACTGGAGGGTGTCATAAATTAGCCCTCCCACGACACTGTCTCGCCGAAGACGAAAGAACTTTCCTGTAACCTCGGTGCAAAACACAGTCATTCTCTAAAGTCTGAAACATCGCCGCTTCGCACGAATGTACGATTGCCTAGTAAATATGATCCAAATTATATCATGTTTGGTGTCAATTTTATCAGGAAAATTACACGAATGTGTTGGGAGAAGTTTCATGAATATATTATGAAAAACAAAAGAATTGGGACATTGCATTAGTATTGTCTCACCGATATACCTGACCCCGCATAATGTTACACTCTTCGGCGGTCTAGCTTCTGGCCCCTTCGAACGGTTGACACTTGGGGGCGTCATAAATTAGCCCTTCTCCGACAGTGTCCTGCCGAAGACGAAAGAGCTGGCATGCAGCCTCGGTGCGAAACACAGTCATGCTCTGAAATCTGAAACATCGTCGCTTCGAACAAATGTACGAATGCATAGTAAATATGATGCACATTATACCATGTTTGGTATCATTTTTATCAGAAACATTCCGCAAATGTGTTGAGAGAGGTTTCATGAAAGAATAATGGAAAACAAAAAAAAAGGTGACATTGCATCAGGATTGTCTCACCGGTATACCTGACCTTGCACAATGTTACACCCTTCGGCGGTCTAGCTTCTGGGCCTTCCGACAGGTACACTCTTGAGGGTGTCAGAAACATAACAGATCTAAGGGACACAGAATGCCTGTAGGATTAGGATATTTGTTACGTTGATCGGAAAGGAACGAGCGGCAACCCGTTCTCTTGTCCTACTGTTACGCGGAGCGCCGCGGCGTCTTGCTAACACATCGTGCGGCCCGAGAGTTTCTGCGTTTTTATGATATACGTAATGGTAATAACGGTACTTCATACATAACTTACGACGTCACTTTTAATATACTTGGTTTTTTTTAATGATTACAGTAGGTATATTCAGCAAAGGGGTGCATAGTCTTTATTTGTATTAACTTTTGTATTAAATTAAATTAAATTAAATTAAATTAAATTGAATATTTCTGAAATTCCGACGAAGGAGAGGGTAGTTTTAGGAGGGAGAGAGAGAGAGAGAGAGAGGGAGAGAGAGAGAGAGAGAGAGAGAGAGAGAGAGAGAGAGAGAGAGGGAGAGAGAGTGAGAGAGAGGGAGAGAGAGTGAGAGAGAGAGAGAGAGAGAGAGGGAGAGAGAGAGAGAGAGGGAGAGAGGGAGAGAGGGAGAGAGAGAGAGAGAGAGAGACACCAACTCATCACCTTAATTTTGGTTAACAAATACTTTATTGTGCCTCACGATTTATAGACATGGAAGATTTTAATTCCGCCGTTTTCCCGCCCATTGCCTCCCCGGTAGGCTCCCCGGTAGCCTCCTCGTCTATTTGAGCCTCGGCTGTTGCCCCGCAGCCGCGAATAAATTTTGTTTCGCTGCTCCCGCAGCCTTTTCGTCTGTAACATGTGAGAAATGAATTAATAAAATGGAGCCTACAAGTTATTGACATTTAGTGATGTACTAAAAGAATACTCGGAAACTCACCATTTCGCCTTTCGAGTAATACTGCTCGTCGGGTGCCTCGCCGCTGCTTCCTGGAAGCTATATTTGGGATATTGGGAGAATGATTAAAAATGTACTAATGTACCGGGGTCATTTCACGCGAAATCAAACAGTTGGAGTAATGTTCCGGATATTGTTTCAAATTTGAATATGTTGTAGTCGAACAAAAGATATCAAAAAATCCTTCGAGATTCCTTCGTAGGTCAATTACAAGACTACAATATATTCAAATTTGAACAAAATCCGAAACATTCTTCCAAAAACTGTCCGATTTCTGAAACGTTTACTCACCGGTCCCAGGCGCCCCCACACATTTGTGGTTTTCGGCACCTTTTTCTCCAGCACCGCTCTCGCTGCGGCCTCCTCCGCCTTTGCCTTGGCCAAAGCCTGCTTAGCCTCGGCGACGGCCTTAAGGTCCGCCCAAACAAGACGGGCAAGATGCCGAAGTTGTTCGAACGGCCGAAGTCGCTGTCCATAAGGACCGAGCGAACTGACAGGCCACTTGAGAGGCGCTCGACGGTCCTCGCAACAAAGGCCAAGTGCCGAAAACCGCAGAACTGTTTACTCCCCTCTACACCCCCGAGATGCCTATGCTGGAGCGTGTTGCCCACGGGCAACCCACAGACAAGATTGAGCAGCGTTAGAAATCTCTGCGGATACGGACGCAGTCACGGTGCAGAATTTACTGGAAAAATTCAATATTCGTGTATATCACGATATTAAATACATTCCTTTTGCATAGAATGCGTATGACACTAAATGCGTATGTATATGAGAATGGAAATTGTTATTAATAATCATAATAATAATTTCTATGCATAAACAATTTTGCAATAATAATATGTCAATCATTTTTATTTATTCTTAATTTGCTTTTACTATACGTTTCGTACCTATCCGAAAATAATAAGAATGTAAAGATAGATCCAGATTGTTTGGAAGAACGTGAACAGGGATCACATTGAAAGTACTGAGAATGAGTCGGATAGCGAATAACATTCATTTATCATTAATTTCGTTTTTAATTTGTTAGTTTTTAAAAATAAATTTTGTTATGAAAATTGTTAATATTTTTTTTCAAATTTTTTAACACTTCAACCGATGGTAAAATTTGCAAAACAAAGATATTAGTAATATTTTTGCATTAGGTAATCACATTCGAATATAAAATGATGAATTATTTAAAAAGAACAGTCTCTTGCGATGATGATTAAAAAAAGAAAATGTTTTTTATCTTTGTTTTTATCTTTTTGTTTTGATGTCTTTTATCTGTGGTATAAAATGTGTTGTGTAGGCAGTTTTCGTAAAACTCATCCCAAATAGCAAACTTTGATGGTCCGTATCCTTTAAACAATTTCGAAGATTACAAAATGATGGCTCAATCTTTCAGTTTCATCCAAATTCGAAACATGGTCCCCAAAAAAAGATTTAATTCACATGGAATGACCCCCTTCCTAATTTGGATATTTCCTTAAAAAAATTGTGTAATTCACGTATAACATAAGGATGTGTGATGCTGTTTCACCAAGCGACAGGCACAATTCTTATCCCCATGATGTTGTAGAGGAGAGATACCGATAGTTTACCTAAGGAGCTGTGGAGCCCCTAAAAACATTTTTTTTGTGCCATGCACAGCAGGGAACGTGTCAACGTGCTCTCGAAAGGCCATCTGGACGTTCAAAGTTATGGCCCCAACGACGTCGGGGCGACCCCGGAAAGATTTCGAGCACGAAGACCAATTCCTGACCGGCAAATTTCTAGCCCGTGTTCTTGAATCTGGCCGCCCAAACAACTTCGGCATCTTGCCCGTCTTGTTTGGGGCGACCTTTAGACGCCCTCGCCGCCGCTGCCTCCGCTGTCTCGGGCTGTACCGTAACCACCTGCTTCTTTTGATTTTCCATGATTACAAATCTGTACAAAACAAAGAATAGGTATTATTTTAGTAAGATTGTTTAATATACTAACATTGTTGTTTCTTGCTAAATTAGTGTACATTGAAACTTACGATCGCTGTGTTGATTCTCGTACAGATGTCTCGTACAGATGATACAAACCAAATGTTGCGGGTGGTCAGAGTCGTACTATGGAAATCGTACCCGAATACCGACGCTTATATAGCAAAATGCAAAGGCAGTGGTGGTGGGGGGGGGGGGCATAAACGGGCACGGGCAGGTACTGCTGGTGACCTGGTGGTGTAGAGTGCTGGGCGACATGATGGGACGTCTCATAGATTTGTTTATTTCATATAACATAATAGGATATGTATATATTTGATTCACCCTACATATTTTATGTTCTACAAAATATGTACATAAAATTGCAGGTTTGTATCTTGTACATGAAAGAAATTAGAGACAATAATATAGGCATGTATTGGCTTTAGCCGGACAAAATTATAGAACATTATCAAACATAAAATCAAAGAACAAGATTCACTCTATTTTGGTTTTATCTAAGTTTTTTCTTGACCCATTCGTGAAACATATGTTTTAGCTGAGTGCAAAAATTAACACGTCTACTTCTAGTCACTGCTGATAGATTACTACCAGAGCACATAATAATCGAAAATATTACACGAGTCCTATCATTTTGGCCGAGTAAGGTCAGCCTATGTTTTAACATTTCTTTTTTCAGCTTCTTTTTGTGTACAAGATGCAAACTTTAAATTCTATATGGACACTTTGGTGAATGTATCTAATAGGGCGTGTAAAATGTGCATACATCTTATTATGTTATTTGAAATGTACAAATACATCGATCGTCCTATCATTTTTCAGTACTGTATGCTTTATCGGTTCGAAGGCTAGGCCCCTGAAGATGCACGAGCTTGCCAATTGCGTGCAAACCGTAACGCACTTTTCGAGGTTCACATTGAACACGAGATGTAGTCTTATTACTACAACATATTGGTAAACACAATATTACGAAATGTTAAATGTTTCTTCTATTTCTGCCCTTCTATGACCCTGAAGACAATAGTATACTAAATGGTAGAACTCGTCTCAATGTTCACTTTCATATGACGTAAACCAATATGTAGCACTCCATTTAAAAAAAGGCAGACCCTCTTTATTTCTAGAAAAATATTAAAAAGAAAAACGGTGGTACAAATTATCGCGAACACCCTGTATAATGTTTGCAATATAATAATTGGTCGCTAATGTTCCGGGACCGGGACGCGCTCTTTTTTAGATCTCCCGGATTAACGTTTTGCCGAATCGAGAAACTAATGGGCAAAAATTGCTTCATTACTGCAAATTTGGAAGGTATGCGATGCCCCGACTTCCAATCCAATGGCAAGGGCCTGTTGTAAACCTTTGCGCACGGCACAGGGGCGAGGAAACTGCTCAGTCCCAGTGCCGATTGACCTGCTAATGGCTTCCAGGTGTGGGGGTTGCCACGTAGTACGAGCCGTTGAGGCCCGAGGAATGACGAATAATACTGTATCATATGACTGATATGATTACAAAATTATTGGGCTGCGAATGATGGATACTCTGAAGCGATTGAAGGAGAATGAATGTTGGTATTGCTGGAATATTAATAATAGTCTACGTTATCGGAAGAATGGTATCGTGGTTTAGCATCGGCCGCTAGTGGTTCTTCGAATATTGTTACAACCTCCACAGAACGGCCCTTGCAATAGTAATGTCCGTTTTTGTAACGAAAAAATACTTTAAACAAAAGTTCAACAGTACCCACGCATGTACGAACTTCGATATATGAAAGGGCCTAGCCGAATAAGATGGTCAAAACTGCCCTTAGACGTTTTTCAATAATTAATGAACCATTCGAAAGCTGACCAAGAAAAACCCCTCTGAGCCAAATTTCAACCCCCTATCTTGCTCGTGAGGGTAGTTACAGGGTAAATTAGATTTTGAGATTTTCCGTGCATTTTCCGCACTCTGATGCTTCCCAAAATTCTGAAAAAAATGTGACATATTTTGGACCCTAAGGCGGATTTTTGAGAATTTTTTCAGATTTTTTGGATGCAAACTGTGGTCGTAAAAAATGAAAAACCTCAAAAAAATCGGAAAAATGCAGGTTTCTCAAAAATATGAAAACATGCTATTGAGCTGTTTAGTGCCCCAATAAAGTACCATAACAGGCAGTGTCCTCAATTTTTTTTAGATTTTTTGTTGTGGGAAGTCTTTGTCAAAAACAAGAAAAACCGAATTTTTTCGACGTTTCTGCTATTAGGAGGAAAGTTACACTTGTTGATTTTATCGCAAGTATATATTGAGTCATTTTTAACGTTATTACATTGAAACAAGTAAGTGTTTGACCTCAGAAATATGTTTTAAGAGAAAAATAAATTCTATTTCGTGCGATATATACCAGAATGTTCGCAACGTTTACAACATCGCCGGTTGGCCGAGCAGTCAAGGTGTCGGACTACAGAGCGGAAACGCTGGGTTCGAATCCCGTCGAGGGTAAAGTTTTTTTTTTCCATACATCATCTTTATTTTTTCAATTTCTTATATAGTTTATTCGTGTGGTTTTAACAATATTTTTTAAATGTTTCTAAAAAATATTGAGGTAACATTTTCAACTAACTTTTATTTATATTACTCCGATTTGACTTCGAATTTAATGATATTATTTTCTTGGATTAGGCAATAAATTAATATTTATATTATTGTGTTCGTCCACGATTTCCGCCAGATATAGAAATTGCTTGAGAATTTTTAAATCTACTTCTGTCATTTCCGGAAAATCCAGAGTATCTACCGAGGATACTGTTTGAAATGGAGTCGTTTTGCAGTTCCAATTATGTCCAATTTTTGGAAAGGTTTCGTTGTCTACTTGTTTGTGTAGAAGCTGGTACTTTTGACCTTGTATACTATACATTGCCTCTACAACCCAATGAATTTTCGTGACTTTTCGGGAATAATTCGACTCTTTCGTCGAAAGTTGAGAACGATTACCTTTTAAAGCAGGCATGAGAACTCTGAAACCAAGACCTGTTAAATGAGATGTAACATCTCGAAAACCTCTGTCGACAATACAAAAGTCTCCCCTCTTCATGATGGTTTTCAATCAAGTAACTATAAACGGAAATACATCCTCATGTACGTTACAATAAAGAGGAATGGCTAAGGCTTATTTGTACTTGATACCTCACTTAAAAAATAGTGGTAGTATGTAGCCCTTTTCTTTCAATTTGACAAAAACCAATACTTTGCTGCGTGTTATTTATTCAGAATTCTTCTCATTTCCTCCCTAATTTATGAAGACGCAAGGCTTAGAAACCAGATTAATGAATTTTAATATTAAGAATGTTAGAGAGGACCGTAATGAAGATCATATACAATTAGAGAATCGAGGAAGTGATAGATACTCTAAAACTATATTTACATATATTTTACTCAAAAATGTTTCTTAAATATTTTTAAAACATTAAAAAATATTTTAAAAATCACATGAATAAACCATGTAATAAAAAATTGAAAAAATAAAGATGATGTATGGAAAAAAAAACTTTACCCTCGACGGGATTCGAACCCAGCGTTGCCGCTCCGTAGTCCGACACCTTAACTGCTCGGCCAACCGGCAATGTTGTAAACGTTGCGAACATTCTAATATATATCGCACGAAATAGAATTTATTTTTCTCTTAAAACATATTTCTGAGGTCAAACACTTACTTGTTTCAATGTAATGACGTTAAAAATGACTCAATATATACTTGCGATAAAATCAACAAGTGTAACTTTCCTCCTAATAGCAGAAACGTCGAAAAAATTCGGTTTTTCTTGTTTTTGACAAAGACTTCCCACAACAAAAAATCTAAAAAAAATTGAGGACACTGCCTGTTATGGTACTTTATTGGGGCACTAAACAGCTCAATAGCATGTTTTCATATTTTTGAGAAACCTGCATTTTTCCGATTTTTTTGAGGTTTTTCATTTTTTACGACCACAGTTTGCATCCGAAAAATCTGAAAAAATTCTCAAAAATCCGCCTTAGTGTCCAAAATATGTCACATTTTTTTCAGAATTTTGGGAAGCATCAGAGTGCGGAAAATGCACGGAAAAGCTCAAAATCTAATTTACCTTGTAACTACCCTCACGAGCAAGATAGGGGGTTGAAAATTGGCTCAGAGGGGTTTTTCTTGGTCAACTTTCGAATGGTTCATTAATTATTGAAAAACGTCTAAGGGCAGTTTTGACCATCTTATTCGGCTAGGCCCTTTGGTAAAGAACTCGTTTCTTTTTAAATCAAGGTCACTCTCATTTTTTCAATGTTAAATTATATCTTTGATGTTATAATGTTCCAGCTGGTTTCAACGATATATAATGCTATGACCTCGACACTATTTTATAACGTCGTAACAGTTTTGGGCGGCTGAACTGGCCATGCACCAACTGTGCGTAGCGCTAGGCCTCGGTGCGCGGAGCCCTTCGGGAATTGGGGGTTTATGATGTGTACCAGCATTAGCTATTAGTGCCGAAAACTAAAAATTCTAAAGAACGGAACATGCTTTGTCTGAAATTCTGAATTGGACGCGCCTATAACGGCCTTCTCGCCGTTGCTTTCTTCTTCCTAATCCTCTGAAGGCAATATGGCCTTCGCAAAGAAACGGGAAAAACCCGAAAAACTATTAAAAAGCTGAGAGGCGTAAGCATTGAGAAATGTTTTACGATAATGCCTGCATATGCCTTGCGTGATTGCTTGTTTCACTGAATGTTTAGATATTTATTCGAACAAGCATATCAATTTTGGGCGCCACCTCCTGCTATTTTGACGTCTGTTTGGCCAAACAGACGGCCGTGCGGGCGAACTTCGAGTAATTCCATGTGAAATCGGACACTTCTTGTAGTAACATTTCGGATTTTGTTCACATTTGAACATGTTGTGGCCTTTAGCACGAACGAATGTACAAGGATTTTTCGATATCTTAAAAATTGTTGATTTTGCAGAAGTCCCAAAAACGTTTCACCCTTTTTATCTCACATTAGAAGACTGGAACTAGCAAACCGATGAAAATGATTTTGTAGATACTTATAGTGAGAACATAACAGTACCTCCCACAAGTGTTGCCACTCGGACAAAATGTTTTTGTACCATTTATTTTGTAATTCATCTAAAAAAACGCAAACTTTTCGTGGCAATGACCTTTTTAGGTATTTGGAAAAAAATGAGGACACAGCTCTAAGTGTCCAAATTCGATTGTAATCGAACAAGCTTCATTAATACAGCGTTCACTATGAATAACTTTACTTTCGTCAATTGTTAAGTATCCGTTTTTTTTAAGTCCGTAAATGGGACACCTGTTGCTCTATTCTCATTTTTCAAATTTCTAAAATAAGTTGCTGTTATGAGAACGTTCCATTTGTTCAGAATAATTGCAAGATGAATGGTCAAAAAACATTTTTTCCCAATTACAACATTTTTAGTTGGCACTCTTATGTTTCCTCTATAAGTCCCTACAAAGTCATTGTCATCGATGTAGATAAAAAATTATTTAAATGACGATTCGAATAAAAGATACTTTATCTTCATTCGTTATTCGAAGGTTCGAATTAAAATAATTTTTTGTATTCGAAGGGAATTTATTCAAAATTCGAATAATTTTCCCATCTTTTATCTGTATCTTTTATTCGAAGGCTTCGAATAAATCTTCGAATAACTTTTGCCGAGCGCCGAGCCTCAAACACTCAGCGACGACAGACGACATACAATGTAAGCGGATGGAGAATCGCGCACGTATGAAAGTTTAAACTTTTAAATTTCTCAACATATCCTCATAAAATTGTGACGAGCGAATGATGGGGAGTTTCCTGATGAAAATGAGGTCAAATTCGAGTGTAATCGAACAAGGTTCGCTGATAAGTTATGTTACGACAAAAATTACAAGCAGACAAAAGATGAAAAAATTATTCGATGTTCGAATAAATCCGCTTCGAATAAAAAAAAATTATCTTTATTCGTCCGATAAATCCTCGTTGAATAGAATTATTTATTTGACACTCGTCGAATAAAGATACTTTTTTTATTCTAACCTTCGAATAACGAATAAAGATAAAATATCTTTCATTCGAATCGTTATTTACAGAATTTTTTATCGAAATAATGCCCAACTCTGTACAATATGTTCAAATTTGAACAAAATCCGAAACATTACTCCGAGAAGTGTCGGATTTCGATGGAAGGAACCACCGCTGCGCCGCGATATACAGCCTTAGACGGGCCGCACGGGCAATGGTAATCTACAGTCCGAAGATAAACCTTTCAAAAGTAATTGGTGAGAAAATATTAAAAATGATCGTCGGCAGAAGAAAAAGCTATGAAGAAAAGAGAAGCTATTTTTACTATGAGGAAGGCTATCTTCAAAACGCGTTTTAGACCATTGCCTACAGGCAGCGGCCGGGGGCCATATTGGGCCCTGTCCAGATGTGGTACTTTGCGCGCGGAAAAAGCCACATCTGGCAAGGCTTTTCCTCTGCTGCCACATTTTGCGGTGGTGGGGGTGGATGCTGGCGATATCGAATCTGCCAACATTGGTGTCGTCGTTCTTCAGTTTACTCATGACCAGGAACGCGTTAGTTCGTGGATTCGCGTTCGTTCCTGCGTCAGAAGAACTTCAATTATTCGACAAGAGTTTATTGTGAAAGTACGGTTTATCGTGTCACTGGAAATGAAGCCTACCACTTCGTCGGTGGACACAGGACGAATGCAGAAGAAGCGTTCGGCCAAAGGAGCAGGATCCGAAAAAAACTTCGTGCTTCTGCGAGACGTTACAGCAGAAGGAGAGCCCAGCTGAACAGGTACAGTTTTACTATAGTTCAGTCAAGTTTAATTACTTATTTAAATCTCCTTAGGTGTGATGGAATAATAATCTCCGATACATTCGTAACAGTAGTTAATGGGTTTTTTCAATTATGTTTTCAGACTGCGGAAGTTGGCGGAGCTCGCGCAGGAGGAAGCTTCACGCCGTCTCCCCGTACATGAAGACACAGGGGCAGCAGACAATGTAGTGCCGTCATCGAGTGCATTACAAGAGGAAATGTTGTGCGACCCTCCCCAGAGTAACACCGAACACTCTGAAGAAATGGAACAGGATGAAGAAGTAGCAGAACATCAAGAAATTGCACACAAAGCCGCAGAAACACAGCAAGGAGCCGAAGAACGAATACAAGAGGCCGAAGAGAGAATTGTTCGAGAAGTTCTGCAGAAGAGACTTCAGGGTGAAAAGAAAAGAATTGAAGAGGCGCAAAAAACCGGCGAAAATGAGAACCTTGTCGTCGAAAGAGAAACGACAGTCGAGGAAACATTGCACCTCTCAGACGGTTTGAGCATCGTGGACATGCACCACGTGTTTCAGCAAATGAAGCTGATAGGCGAACATTCGGGAACATTCGAGTGTTCGACCAGACATTTGGAAATAAAAAATCTGAAGAGATTCGGTTTGAAGACCACACTGGTCATAGAATGCAAGATGTGCAATTACAGAACCGAGGTCCATAGTCAGCCTGGAGATGCTGAGACCATGGACATCAACCGAAGCGCGGTCGCCGGAATAATGACAACCGGAGGCGGATACGGGAAAATGGAAGAATTTCTCGCAGCGATAAACGTTCCGTGCATGTCGAACAGGCAGTACCGCAACTGTCACGACTACATCGTCAACGGATTCGGCGCTGCTGCGGAAGACGAAATGATGGCAGCGGCTGAGGAGGAGAGGAGGCTTGCCGTTGAAAGAGGCGACGTCCTCCCATGTGGAATTCCACACATTCCCGTCGTGGCTGACGGAAGCTGGATGAAGCGGTCGTACCGGACAGGGAAATACGACTCGATGTCTGGTGTGGGCGTTATCATGGGCTACCACACGAAGAAAGTGCTCTTCATTGCAGTGAAGAACAAGACTTGCTGCATTTGCCAAGCTGCGGCGAAAATGGGAAAAGAAGCAAGGCAACACCAGTGCTTCAAGAATTGGGGCGCAAACCGGACATCCACCAGAATGGAGAGCGAAGCCATTGCAGAGGGATTCAACACCAGTGTCGAAAAACGAGGACTTGTATATTCGACACTGATTGCTGACGGCGATAGCAGCGTATACAAAAAAATAATAGACTGCGACCCATACAAAAATTTGATTCGTGTCAAGAAAATTTAATGCACGAATCATTTGATGCGCAACTTCTGCAACAAGATGAAAGATGTTGCGAAGAAGACTCCGCCCGGAAAGCTGAGGAAAACCGTGGAGAACAATATTCTGCGGATGCGCACGGACATCATGAAAGCTGCAGAATACAGATTCCAGCAGCCGAACCTGCCGATGCCTCAGAAAGTGAGAAATTTGGTTGCAGATATCAGGAATGTGCCCAGCCACGTTTTTGGCGAACACGAGAAATGCAGAGAATTAGGATACTTCTGCGATGGAACACCGAAGATGGACGAAGCGAATATGGTTCCGCAATTATCAACCGTTGGTGTCTACGAAACCATCAAGGACATCATCCGGATACTATCGGCGTATTCCGAAAGCCTCCTCTACCGAACCAACAACAACGCGGTGGAGAGCTTCAACTCCGTTGTTGCAAAACATATTGGCGGAAAGAGACTACATTTCGGTCAAAGAGGATCGTACTTCGCAAGATGTGCCGCTGCCGTGGTACAATATAATACAGGCGAAGCATTGTCTCGCTTATGCAAAGCTATGGGAAAAGAGCCACCACAAGCTTTGAAAAATATGGAAGAACGACGCAAAAAGAAAGTCTCGGAAAATGTGGAAAAGAAGAGGACCACGAAGAGCACGAAGAAGCCGTTCCGCGCAGTCCAAGATTCGGATTATGGACCAAACGCACAGAAGCAAGACATGGACAAATGCATGTTTGATCTGCAGACAGAAAAGCATATGGAAATGCTAAACAATTGGCAGAAGGACCGAGAAAACATCGAGCAGGATACCATTGGACAGAGCGCAAACACAAATTGGATGACGTACAGGTCGAAGCTTTTGACTGCGTCGCACTACCGCGCCGTGTGCCACCGGAAAAAAACCACGTTGTGTTCGAAGCTGGTGAAGACGTTGCTGTACCCACGCCTGCTAACTGTTCCCGCTCTACAGTATGGAAGGGAGAATGAAGATGTTGCTCGTCAAGAATTAGCGAGAAAAGAAAACATTCAAATTCGACGATGTGGCCTTTTCATCGATCCATCGATTCCCTACTTGGGAGCATCGCCAGACGGTGTGATAGATAACGACGGTATTGTGGAAATAAAATGCCCACAAACCGCAGAGAATTTAACGCCAGAAGAGGCAATAAGCACAGTGCCAGCTGTCAAGAAAATATTTGCAGACAGTGTAGGTAGTGCATTGAATAAAACCCACGAGTACTTCTACCAAGTACAAGGGCAGCTACACGCAACTGGTAGAAAATACTGCCTGTTTTGCCTGTGGACGAAGAAAGGAATCAAGACGATTAAAGTTGAAAGAGACGACGAATTTTGGCAACGTAACATGGAGCCAAAATTGTCGCGTTTTTATATCGATTGTATGCTGCCGGAAATAGTCGACAGCAGACATACAAGAGGCATGCCCATTCGGGAACCTCAATATATTCTCGAAGCCAGAGAAAGGACAAAGTGTTAGAAGAGTATTACGCCACGTCGAGATACACCTACTGGTGCAACGCCACTGACTTGATCAGTTGGAAAAAGAAAATTGCTGTCCGACGTGGGGTGCACACTTGCAGATAAGTGTGCAGAATCGCTGGTATGTATCAGCGATTGAATGTAATGAAGAATATTCAAAATATTCCGAAACAACAGTGGATGGGGCATCAGCTCCCAATGTAAGTACGGGAATGAAATTTCAGATTTTATATTCTCAAGCAGTATAAATGCTAACTAATTTTTGTCAAATTTTGTTTATTTTCATGTATCTCGAACCATGTGGGCTGTTTGTTCGTCGACACGATGATGGACGATACTGGCCGAGAGTTGTCCTACACCATGCAGATTCTAAGGCGCTAATGGACGGAGCATTGCCAATGTAAGTAGATCAACACAATTTTACTTTTTATATTTCAAGGTCGATTCCAATTTTTTGAACATTATGTTTTTTTTTTTGTGGCCAACTGTCATCCCCCACTGCGCAGATTTCGAGCCGACAATGGATGGAGCAGCAGCTCACAATGTAAGCAGAGCAATCCACTTTTACCTTTTATATTATCGAGTAAATTCCAATTTTTTTCGCATTTAGTTTATTTTGTTTTTGTGTCACTTCTAGCAACGAATCATGTGAACTGAAGGAAGAGGACTGTCCTCAAACATTCCTCACATCCGCAACAACAACAACAAAGAAAAGGAGCAGCCAAGCGAAGACGACCAAGCTCTATCTCTACGATGTCCACAGCGAGGAGAACGCACCTTCGCCGCCCATCGACGCCGCCCGGCGAAAAAAAACCATAATCCCTCCTCACGCGCCCCAAATATGTGCCCCCCCCCACACGCACACTTTGTACAAAATCCGCCTTTCCCATATATTTGCCATTGTATTACGTTCTGCTTATGAATAAATGCAACAGTAAAAATTAAAAATCGTTGTGGTCTCTCTCCCTTCCCCCCCCCCTCTCTCTCTCTCCTGAAACAACCCTTCACCTTTCACTGCAGCGACGTCGTAACAGTAGGACAAGAGGACAGGTTGCCGCTCGTTCGTTCTCAATGAACGCAACAAACATCCCAATTCTACAGGCATTCTGTGCCCCTTAGCTCTTTTATGCGGTGTTATATTGGGAGGGCTAGTTTATGACACCCTCAAGTGTCTACCTGTCGAAAGGCTAAGAAGCCAGACCGCCGAAGGGTGTAACATTGTGCAAGGTCAGGTATCCCGGTGAGACAATCACGATGCAATGTTTTCATGAAACTTATTTCAACACATTGGTGGCATTCTGCCGGTATAAATCACAGCAAACATGTCGCAGTTTGAATTATATTTACTTAACAATATCACTAAAGTAAAGTACGTTGTAAGTTATGTATGAAGTACCGTTACTACCATTACGTATATCATAAAAACGCAGAAACTCTCGGGCCGCACGATGTGTTAGCAAGACGCCGCGGCGCTCCGCGTAACAGTAGGACAAGAGAACGGGTTGCCGCTCGTTCCTTTCCGATCAACGTAACAAATATCCTAATCCCACAGGCATTCTGTGTCCCTTAGCTCTGTTATGTTTCTGACACCCTCAAGAGTGTACCTGTCGGAAGGCCCAGAAGCTAGACCGCCGAAGGGTGTAACATTGTGCAAAGTCAGGTATACCGGTGAGACAATCCTGATGCAATGTCACCTTTTTTTTTGTTTTCCATTATTCTTTCATGAAACCTCTCTCAACACATTTGCGGAATATTTCTGATAAAAATGATACCAAACATGGTATAATGTGCATCATATTTACTATGCATTCGTACATTTGTTCGAAGCGACGATGTTTCAGATTTCAGAGCATGACTGTGTTTCGCACCGAGGCTGCATGTCAGCTCTTTCGTCTTCGGCAGGACACTGTCGGAGAAGGGCTAATTTATGACGCCCCCAAGTGTCAACCGTTCGAAGGGGCCAGAAGCTAGACCGCCGAAGAGTGTAACATTATGCGGGGTCAGGTATATCGGTGAGACAATACTAATGCAATGTCCCAATTCTTTTGTTTTTCATAATATATTCATGAAACTTCTCCCAACACATTCGTGTAATTTTCCTGATAAAATTGACACCAAACATGATATAATTTGGATCATATTTACTAGGCAATCGTACATTCGTGCGAAGCGGCGATGTTTCAGACTTTAGAGAATGACTGTGTTTTGCACCGAGGTTACAGGAAAGTTCTTTCGTCTTCGGCGAGACAGTGTCGTGGGAGGGCTAATTTATGACACCCTCCAGTGTCAATGTTATGGAGCGGGCCATCGACGCAAGATTCTAATTCGCAACAGGTTGCTTTCAAACAATTAGAGATATTGAAATCAAATTTTTACAGAAAATATTTAGAATATATTCATTTTTAACTGGAGATAAATACATTTCGCGAACAATAATTTTTAGGGATTTTTGAGGGATTCAGCATGTCAGGTTGATCTTTTTATCTAGTGCCATTACTGAAAATTCACATCCTTGTATTATCCAACCTTCCAAGATGCTAATTGGCTAAAGCGCTTTTCACTATGAAAAAGTCCCGTCTCTGCATTATTGGGAAATGGTTAGTGGCATCCTAGACCCTTGCGATCGCCGTCGGCACACGTACACGCCGACCAGGCGGTGTGTGAGTGTGCCGCCATGTCAGTTCCCATAGCCTCCCTGAGAAACGACGTGCTGCCGAATATTGCTAACCATTTCTCGATGATGCAAAAGTACGACTTCTGAGGACCTTTCCACCCTAGATAGAACTTTCATCTAGCTCTTTTCACCATTGACAAGTCCCGTGACTGCATTATTGGGAAATATTTCCAGGCATCCCTGACCCTTGCGATCGCCGTCGGCACACGTACACGCTGATCAGGCGGTGTGTGAGTGTGCCGCCGCACGGCTATTCGAACGAAGCTACGACAGCGCCATCCACGTTGTCGTACGTCTGTACATTCTCTCTTCCTCTGTTTTACCAATACAGTGTGTTGCTCGATACTGAACTTTGGAAAACGTTCCTAGCTCCCCTACTGGACAGAAATGTTACTATTTAGCTTCCTCTAGCGGCCATTCGTTCTTTCATAGCGTGACGATCATTATTGTGTCGGGGCATTCGGAGCTTGCCCTGGTCAGGTTCGGTTCCCTCCCCTTAAGAGAGTCATAGTAACTCCCGAACAGTTTACTCCCCTCTACACCCCGGGGATGCCTATGCATCCGCTGAGAGCTGGGTATCGGATGACAATCCGGTGTAGGTCAGCCGGCAAGCCGTTGGGCATCCGATCTCGGCCGATGCTCGCCGGCCGCCTGGCGCCGCACAGTGCGGACAAATCGCCTGTTTTCGGCACTTCTCGTAGTTCGGTTATTAATGCATATATAGAGGAAATTTTTTACAGACAATTATATTTACCAATATAGTTTATAATTTTAACAAAAAAAAATTTTTAGAAAAAAAAATTTATTATTAAAAATTAACAAATTTATTTTTAAAAACTAACAAGTTTAGAACAAAATTAATAATAAATGCACCATATGTAAAATTAACAATAATAAACAAACAAATTATAATACTAGTGAATAAAATGGATAAACTCAACAAAATGCTATCCGAGCATGCTGCTGCTGCTTCGCTATCCGAGTCATTCTCAGTACTTTGATTGCGACTCAAAATCATTGACTCTCGTGATCTTGCACATTTCGATCTATCCTTACATTCTTATTACTTTTTCAATAGTTATAAAACATATATTAAAAACAAATTAAAAATACATAAAAATGATTGATATATAATTATTGCAAAATTTTATTATACATAAAAATGGTTATTATATGATTATTATTAACAATTTCCATCCTAATACGCATGTTTGGAAAAGAAATGTATTTCATATCGTGATATACACGAATATTCAACTTTCCCAGTAAATTCCCCACTGTAACTGTGGCGAACAAATGGCAAAATTTTTTACAACCAAATTTGCCTACAAATGTATATTTATTGTTAATTATTCATAGAAAATGAAATTTAACAATATAACTAATATATTTAAAAAGAAAATAACAAATTTTCCACGATAGATCCTAAAGGAAAGGTATGGACACTTCTTAAAAAGTTTATAAAATTGAGAGTCGCAAAAAGTGGCAGCTAAAACTATTGTAAACTGGCTCAGCGGCCAGGGTTCTTTGGGGAGGGAGGACAAGGTGACTAAATGAGGAACGCTAAATTAAACTGAAAAAAAGAAGTATTTTATTCTTAAATCCGGTCGCCCGGATTCCCTGATGGTCCGGCGACGGGTTCACGGTGGGAGCCTGTCTCTCCACCGGCCTGGTTACATAAGAAAACAAAAAAAAAGAATCGTGAGCGTGGACGCCCGGTAATGACGCGAATTGACGAACACCTAAAGTTAACGCAATTATTCCCTAGTAACGCGAGCTTAGCCTAATCTATACGCGGAGCGTCGGTATCTCCGGACGCGAATTGAAAGAACACTTAAACCTAACGCAATTATTTTCTGGTAACGCGAGCTTAGCCTAATCTATACGCGGAGCATCGGTATCTCCGGTCTCGGTACGGGTCGCGGTGGTCTGGAGTATCGAGGTGAGAAACCGGAATTTTCCTCGGTACGGTACGCGGCGCGGTACGCGTGGAGCGAGCCGTGCTCTCTGGTGTTGATACGTTGTTCGGGCGCTCTCGGCGCGGCCGCGAACTCCCCCGACTCTCGTTGCGCGGTCGCTTCGGCGAGGTGTTTATTACGGCCGCGGCCCAGCGAGTTGTAGTGAATGGACGTTAATTTCCTGCGTCGGCTGGGCGCGCGGGGCGCGGAGAGGAGGTACGGGATTCGCGGAACGCCCCGTTCGCCGTCCCCGTGCAACCACGGCTCGAGCACGTAGGCACAGACGTAGACCTAATGCCTACGACTCGAAACCGGCGAGGTCGCTCGTCTCCGGTAGTATACCGAGAGGGGAGCTCCACACGCTGCTGCGGTCGGTTGGAGGCTGAACGTCTGGAGCGCGACGCGGAATCTCGGATGGGAGCGCGGGACGCGGGAACGGGTCCGAGTGGTGGGGATGACGGTCCGGAGTGTCGAAGCTACGGTGCTCTGAAAAGAGCAGGCCGTCGATCGACTGCCTCCCAGAACCTGATCGCGGTCTCGGTCTCGACGTATGGGACGTAAACCCACGTACGCTTCGGCCGATCCCAGCGCTTCGGCGTGTTCGCCCGATAGTATACCGAGGCTAGCACGATTCCGCGCGGCAGCGAGAGGATCTGCGCTCGGGTGTTCGCCCGAGAGCTGCTCCAGACCAACTCCGATCACGGGTGGTTCCGTCGTGATCTTTATAGCCCGAACGCGGACCTCGTGTGCTCGTTCGCGAATCTTCGGCACACGCCGATTGGTCCGCGCCCGGGCTGGATTCGCGGATTGGCGCGCGGCTGGCCCTCGCCGGTGATTGGTGCGGGTTAAGGTACAACTCTGCTCGCAACGAGACACATACGTCTCGTTGCACTATGAAATTCTTAAACTATAATAAGTAATGTATCCGAATATGCATAAATCTCAGGACATCTTTTGCCGTTCTTGTTTTATGTTAATTTGAAGTTTTATATGCAATTAACAAATAACACTACCGTTGAAGATTTGTACAAAAAATAAATCTACTTTATTAAATGTATAAAGAATGCATATTTCTTGGTAAGAACTTTCCATTCCACAGAATTGTTATTGCACACTCATTTATAGTTAATATAACATTTTTCGATTTTTGGCACTTTAGAGAGTGCCTCCATGGCCAAATTTTTTCACAAAAATCTAAATTTGGTTACTAATGCATATGCAATGGTAATTAGTCACAAAAAATTAAATTTAACAATAAAATTAATAAGTTGAAAAAAAAATTAGTTTTATGCATAAAAAAACTGTTACATGATGTTTAAATGAATAATAATATGCATTTCCTGCTAATAAAGAGTTCTGCCAAAGGAAATTTTCGTGCATCGTCAAATAAAAATGTAGTGAGATGTGCCGACTTGTCCACACTGTGCGCCGGTGCCACGACAGCATCCGCACACAATCCATTTTCGAAGTAGAGAAAAGAGTGAGAAAAGAGTGAGACTTGTTCATCTGAGTTGTAATGTTAATAAGTAATGGTTCAAACTATAAGGAACGACAAAATTCAGACAAAAATGCAGTCACAAATTAATTTTAGCATTGTTAAATTATATCTTTAGTTCTGTCTTCCTTCATTCAAGTTCTGTGAATTGCAATGCTTATTTCTCATTTGCTTTCGTGATTATGGATGAGCACGTATACAGTTTAATAAAACATACGGTTTCATAAGAACAAATCATTTTATCACACTTTCATCTTAAATAACTGCGGTGCCTTTCCAGGATGGAAGGCAAAGCGAACTCTGCCCGATGCTCGCCGGTGCCACGACAGCATCCGCACACAATCCATTTTCGAAGTAGAGAAAAGAATATTGTTCATCTGAGTTGTAATGTTAAGAAGTAATGGTTCAAACTATAATCTAATTTAACGATGGAACGATGAAAATCAGCTTCACAAATCAATTTTAACATTGTTAAATTATATCTTATATCTTATAAGTGATTATAAGTAAAAACTCCGGAGAACAAATTTAAAATGATTAGAATTCATTGGTTGCAAGGTGTGTTCGAAAGGTGGTGAAATAGTGGAAAATTGGAAAAGTAGAAATATACGTATAACATTTGGTTCGCAAGCATCTACGGTTGTAAATCTTAGTACGCTAACGGTGTACAAGGTTCCGCATGTGCTGCATTTAGCTGGCTTAAACATTACGAAAGTGGTGGGTACAAACGGAAGGATTTTCCATGGTCGGAAACAGCGTCTTTCACGGGAAAAACGGCAAGTCTGGCGGCCAAATGTTTTATTGCTGTCCGCATGCCGACAGCAATCTGCAGTCGGTCAGAAAAGTCTCCGTACGCCCTTGAAAATTTTCTTGCCGAGAAAATTCCACCCCATCCATGATGGCTTTTGGCGAAAATTCCACCCGCATCCATGTCGTTGTGGGGAAAGGGTCACCAAAAATGTATATAACGGGCTGCAGGACAAGATTTCAGCACCATTTTTTTGGCCCACCATTAGTATCGCAGTGACCACGTTATTTTTAACAACATGGAATATTCTGGCGAAACATCGGTCATAGTGACCGTTGCAGTAATTCTGCAATCAATTGCGAGTTACCGGCTCCGCCAGTTGGATTTCGAGGAACAGGAGCAACAGAGGCAACAGGCAGTTGCACCCAGAAGGAGACGCCGTTACAGCGTCCACCCTCTGTGGCGCAATCGCAGCGCAGAAGGGGAGTTTGTATTGGTGAGCCGAATGCTGACCGATACCGAGGGAAAATTTTACGGCTATTTCCGCATGAGTCGAAATTGCTTCGAGACGTTCCTGGGAAAAATGCAACACCAGCTGGTCCGAAAGGAGACACGTATGAAGAAGCCAATCTCACCGAGGGAACGATTGGCTGTTTGCTTACGGTAAGTGGGTTTACAATTCATTGCGTTTTATGAATACTTTTTTATTGTGTTTGCTAATATGATATTTATACAGGCAATAATGGCATGCCGGGTTATTGCAACGAGACTGCTGCCGGAGACGATTTTCACGCCTAGCATGGAGAAGTGGGAGGCCATCCGGCAGCAGTTTTGGGAACAATGTAAATTCCCTAATTGTTAGGGGGCCATCGATGGAAAGCACGTGAGCATCCAGGCCCCAGCTAACTCGGGGTCATTGTACTTCAATTATAAGAAGACCTTCTCCATCGTTTTAATGGCTCTGGCTGATGCCAACTCAAATTTCATCGCCATCGAGGTTGGCGCATATGGGAAGAACAGCGATGGTGGGATCTTTGCCCAATCAAAACTTGGGCAAGACATCATCAATGGGACTTACCCGATGTTGCCCAACAGTAATTTGCGGGGCACATCGGTCAGCGCGCCATGCGTTATGGTGGGAGACGAAGCGTTCCCGCTGAAGAGAAACCTTCTGAGGCCGTATCCGGGCAGCCGAGCTGAAGGAAATCCGGAAATGAAAAATTTCAACACAGCGCTGTCCATTGCTCGGCGTGTCCTGGAAAATGCCTTCGGCATACTGGCACAGAAATTTCGGATCTACAACCGGCGCATACACGCCAAACCGGAAAATGTTGATTCTATTATAACGGCAACATGCGCCCTACACAATTATATCCGCGGAAACGAGGCATCCAACGAAGCGCCAGTCCGGACGAGACGAGAAGATGACCTCAACATGGAGAGTGGTGGCAATTGGCGCAGCTTGAGCCACCACGGGAGTAATTCCACAAGCGAGGCCTTCGGCGTGCGGGAGAAGGATTTTTTATTCACATCGAGGGACGCAGACTGAGCGTATAATTTTTGTAGTTTTAAGATGTATATATAGAATAAGTAGGTATAAGCGTTAGGTATAAGTAGGTGTAAGTAGGTATAAGTAGATATAAGCGTTAGGTATAAGCGTTAGGTATAAGAGGTAGAAAGTAAGGTAGCTGTAAGTTAGAAATAAGAGTAGGATTAGACCAGCGCTGTAATTGTTGTTGTTAATATAAGTTAAAAATATGAAAAATAAAAAATTGTTAAACCAACCTACTCTTGTTTTATCTATCCTAGTCGAACTTAATCTAACTTAGTCTACTTAATAGTTGGAGAAAGAAAGGATGTAAAACATAAACAAATTTATTAAATAACATAATTTATTTATGTAAAATATAATCCAAGTCAATCTAAGTTAATCTATCTTAATCTAACAATCTATCTCACTCTAACTCAATCTATCTTAGTCTAATTTAATCTAACTCAATCTAACTCGTCCTTATCTCGTTCCCTTGTTCACGAATATATACCATTATAGAGGCAGATACTTAATAGTTTTCGATATGTTGACGATTACAGTTTTATTATTCACTGTGTTATGCCACACGGATCAGACAGGATGTCAGTATCAATTAATGTTCGAAAGGACAGTAACATATGAGCGAGAAAAGACCGCACTTGTTCCCAAAAAAGGTAGATGAACTTTTGTCGCATCACAGAAACGTAATAGTAACTTGTTCGAAATCCGGAAAATTAACACAGGATATTTATAAAGACACCTTAAAATTTAATATGTATATTTAAGATATAAATAATAATATACAGGGTGGCCCACATAACTCTGAACAGCTCAATATCTCAAAAACTATGCCATCAATTTTAAAGTTCTTAGACTTAAATTGCATGGAACTGAAGGGCCTTTCTGGCTACATAAACGTGAAGTGGCCTCCCTTCCCTTTTAACGGGGAGGGGGGGAGGTACCTTTATAATTTTAAATGGAACCCCCTATAAAATGTTACATATTTAGATTCTACCGGAAAAAACAAGTCAATTTTGTCTGAAACATTTTTTTGTCAGATACTTCCATGATGAGATATAACAGTTTGAAGTTTCGAGTTGTAGGTACTTGAAGCGCTCGGAAGTAGCTAGGGATTGCAATGCCGGTATACCGGTATACCGAATACCGGTATTTCGTGCTATTTTGCAATTTCGTGAAACCGGTATTTGCTAAGCTAAAATACCGGTATTTTCGGTATTAGCTATAAATAATAAATATTTTTTTGGGGCATTTGCTCTTATTTGAAATACGTTCGCCGCTCATGATGTGTGTATCTGTGCTTGCCGATCAAAGCACATTGCCGCGGTGACTGCTGAAGCCACTGCGCTCTTTTCGGTGTGGTACCGATGCCGCTGCGCTCTTTTCGGCGTGGTATCGATGCCGCTGTATTCTTTGCAACATTGTGGCGATGAACGACAACGTTTGAGGCATTTTTCTGCCTGTAAAGGCGCGTATCTCGATGAACACAGTTCAGTTGTCGCTCGACTGCGAACGAATTGTCTCTTCCGTTTGTCCTAGTGAAATTGTGCGCAGTGTTTTAAATATTTATATTATACATTTAGATATTTTTTAAATTGGTGAGTTTCTTTTTCATAGGTAAGGACACATTATATATTATGCTTCATTGTTCAAAATATTTACACGTGTAACGTATGTATATGTTTTTAGTTTCATTTATCCGTAATGAATAATACGAATGACTTCAAAGAACATAGAAAATCTGCCGATAATACTTCGGCTTGGTTTTACTATTTATATGATGAAAAAAGTATGCTGGCGAGATGCAAAACATGTTCGAGGATAATTAAAGTTTTTGGAGGAAGTACAAGCGGACTACATACACATTTAAAAACACTACATAATATTAATTTATTGAAAAGAAAAGAATCCGAGACAAATTCTAACTCACCTAAAAATGATATTACGAAACCAAAGACATCGCAAATTACAGATTTTTTCAATAGAAAAACCGACTGTTTCGATGAAGTTCTGTCTAGAATGACAGCATTAGATGGTTTGCCGTTCAGAGTGTTTTGTACTTCAATTGAATTGAGAAAGTCACTGATTGCAAGAGGTTTCAAAAATATTCCAAGATCTATTAATACTATAAGAAGAACTGTTATAAACTATAGTAACAGTGTTCGCAATTCTCTGAAAAAAGAATTAACAGAATTAAAATTAAATGGTACAAAATTTAGTCTCACATTTGATGAATGGACAAGTGTACGAAATAGACGTTATTTAAATATAAATATTCATTCAGAAAAGAAAATTTGGAATATAGGACTCACACATGTCTCAGGAAGTATGCCAGCTACAAAATGTGTAGAAGTAGTCAACTGCAAATTGGAGGAACATGGATTATCTCTAAAAGAAGATATTGTCTGCATAACTACTGATGGAGCAACGGTGATGAAAAAAGTTGGGAAGTTGATTGATGCAAATCAGCAATTGTGCTATGCTCATGGAATTCAACTTGGAGTAATCAGTGTGCTATATCAACAAAATCAAGAGCAGAAGAAGCAAAATACTCTGGATTTAGAAACTTCTGATTCTGATTTCGAAGAGAGTGACAATGAAGAAAATAGTACTACAATTGTTGAAAGTACCTCATTTGAATATGACGAAGATAATAGTAACGAGGACGAAATATTAACCTACCAAGAATTGCTTCCCATAATTAAGAAAATTCGAAAAGTTGTTAAAATATTTAAACGTTCCCCTACTAAAAGTGCTGTTTTACAAAAATATGTACTTACTGAAATAAAAAAAGAACTTATGCTAATATTAGATTCTAAAACACGCTGGAACAGTTTGTTATTGATGATGGAACGATTTTTGAAATTAAAAAATCCAATTCAGAAAGCATTAATTGACTTAAATTTACAAATTAATTTTCCCGATAATGAATTCGATTTAATATCAAAAACTGTATCAGCTCTGCATCCAATAAAACTGACTGTGGAAGCATTATGTCGGAAGGATTCCAACTTATTAACAGCGAATGCAGCAATAAATTTTATGTTGCAATCACTTAAAGATCAGGACACGCCACTGTCTGAGGAATTATACAGTGCATTGAAAATTCGTATACAGGAAAGGCATAGTGACCTAGAAAATATTTTAAGGTATTTACATAATTATAACGACTTTAAAAAAGAAAACGGAAAGGAAGAAAAGAAACTAACAAGGTCAAATTTAATTAAGTTCGTCGTCAATTTCCACAAAAACATTTATGAAAACCAAACACAAACCTATCCAGAAGAATTCGTTGAAGATGATGTTGATGTTGATATCGAAAAAGAATTATCTCTCGAGAAGAAATTACAATTAGCTATAGATAAAAAAATTGCTACGAACAATAATACAAAAATAATACAAAAAATAGATTTATCCAAAACCATCAGACGAGAGACCGAGTTGTTAGAGGGATGAAGGACATCGAGGCAAAAATTTAGAGCAAGTATATCGCTCATTATTAACAGTACCACCAACCAGCGTGGATGCGGAAAGAGCATTTTCAACTGCAGGTAATTTGTGCAGAAAAATACGTTCAAGGCTTAATGACAGTTCAATAGATGCATTATGTTTTTTACAATCACATTTCAAAAATATCGAATCAATAAATTAGTTATTTTTTTTTTCCTATTAAACAACTGAGTTTTTGTACCTTCATGAAAATTCCTAGTACCGGTATTAATACCGGTATACCGGTACAACGTTTAAAAAAATACCGAATACCGGTATTGCATTTTTGGTCCGGTATTGCAATCCCTAGAAGTAGCGTTATGGAATTATACGCGCTTGAGTCCTTTGCTTATTCGTGAAGAAACACAAACAATAATATTTACAATTCTTGAGTTTGACTCACTTATCTATGAAAACGTTTTCAGTTTAGAGCTGTTATTCAAGCAGTAACATTGTGATTATCGCTACTTTTGACACAGAAGTGAATATGTTATTAACGTTAGGTGAATGCGAAAAAAATTATCGGCGTGCAGCAGTGATGTTTTTTGAACGTTATGGGATCAAAAAATGTCATGCAACATTTCATAATTTAGAAAAGCGGCTTCGCGAGCACGGTGAATTGTGTAAAAAAACTCGCAATAAACCTAAAGCTGTCACTAATGAAAATAATAGTGCCAGTATTCTTGCTGCAATTACATTAAATCCTCATATTAGTCAACGTACACTTGCACAAACATCACATATTAGTCGTTCATCAATTCAACGAATTTTGAAACGGTAAAAGTATCATCCATATCACATGGTTTTATCACAAGAGCTTTCGATAGCAGATTACGATCACCGCGTAAGATTTTGTGAGTGGCTGCAGGGTGTTGTGGAAAATGACTTTCTGTGCAAAATACTTTTTTCCGATGAGGCCACTTTTATGAATTCAGGGCATGTAAATAGACATAATCTGCATTATTGGGCCGTGGAAAACCCAAATTGGATGCGATGTGTTCCCTTTCAACAACGATGGTCTTTAAATGTTTGGTGTGGCCTAATAGGAGATTTTGTGATTGGACCTTATTTTTTTCAAGAAACTGTAACATCTGCAAGTTATTGTGATTTCTTAAAAAATCATTTGCCTGCGCTTTTGGAAGATGTGCCACTGCACGTTAGAAGAGAAATGTGGTTCCAACAAGACAGCGCTCCTCCACATTTTGCAATCATCACCAGGCAATTTTTGAACGAAAAATTTGGGAACAAATGGATAAATCGTGGGGGACCTCGTCAATGGCCTCCTCGATCCCCCGATCTAACACCATTAGATTTTTTCTTATGGGGACATGTAAAGGACAAAGTTATGTTTGAACCACCGACGACAAAAGAGGATATGAAACAAAGAATACGTGACGCTTGCGCTTCAGTGACTCCCGAAATGTTAAAAAATGTTAGAACAACTTTGATGTTTCGAGTAAATAAATGTTTACAAGCCCGTGGTGGACATTTTGAACATTTAATTTAAAGTACATTTTATTTCTTCACGAATAAGCAAAGGACTCAAGCGCGTATAATTCCATAACGCTACTTCCGAGCGCTTCAAGTACCTACAACTCGAAACTTCAAACTGTTATATCTCATCATGGAAGTATCTGACAAAAAAATGTTTCAGACAAAATTGACTTGTTCTTTCCGGTAGAATCTACATATGTAACATTTTATAGGGGGTTCCATTTAAAATTACAAAGGTACCTCCCCTCCCCCGTTAAAGGGGAAGGGAGGCCACTTCACGTTTATGTAGTCAGAAAGGCCCTTCAGTTCCATGCAATTTAAGGCTAAGAACTTTAAAATCGATGACATAGTTTTCGAGATATTGAGCTGTTCAGAGTTATGTGGGCCACCCTGTATATAATTGGGAGACCATATTACCACGTTACCAAGTTACCATGTCTTTCCCTCTATTACATTCGACATATATCATACATACATAAATAAATATTACTAACAGCAAATTCATAGTATAAAACGTAACTTACCTTTCTCGCCACTTTTTATTTTTAGATGCGCGGGTCCCAAATGGTGTATACTGGTTTTTTCTTTTACGCCCCACGTTGCTTTGCGCTTCATCACCTTGTATTCTTCCTTCCATGATTGTAACACCCACACAATGACACTTTACTCTATATTCACATTTACACTTTACACTATCTTCACACAATTACACTTTACACTACATTCACATTTACACTTTACACTATCTTCACACAATTACACTTTACACTATCTTCACACAATTACACTTTACACTATATTCACATTTACACTTTACACTTTACACTATATTCACGCAATTACACTTTACACTTTACAAAATTATTAACAAACCGCGTTGTAATAACGAATCGCTTCGTACTTTCGTACTGTAAAGCGCGCGACGATGAACTGGTCAACCAATTCTGTCAGACATCGGTTACAAATCGGTGAGAGAGCAAAAGATAGTGCAAACATATGATTGAAGTATTTCTCTCTCTTCTTCTCTCTCTCGCTCTCACCCCCGCTATCTCTCTTTTTCTCTCTCGCTCTCACCCCCGCTTTCTCTCTTTTTCTCTCTCGCTCTCACTCCCGCTTTCTCTCTCTTTCTTTCTCAGCCCCACTTCCTCTCCCTTTCTCTCTCACTCTCACCACCGCTCTGTCACTCTCGCCCCCCACTCAAAGACAAATGAATGCAACAGGCGCCCTGGGCCTTGCCGATAGGACCTGGCAAGGGTACGATCGTTAGAAAGAAAGTTGTCGTCCAGCTGGAAACATCGTAAGTACCCTTCACTCTTGCTACGCCTGTCTCTTGCAGGAAATCTCTTATTCTTTTTTTCGTGTCACTAATTTTAACGCGGCTTTTCTGTGAAATCAAATATTTTGATCGAAAGCATCTTCATATTTTAAATTGGTTTTTGTACAGTTTGCTTTGGTTTAATAAAAGTTTCCTATTTATTTGCAAATCTGTTTTCACGCGGTATGTATATTCTGCGTACATGGTTCCTTTTTTTACACAAGTTTTGTATTTTTATTCCATTCTGTTTCCTTATTTTGCACGGTCTTTTTATACGGTACGTATCCACCGTGTAAAATGACACCGACGTGTATCTGATTTTGTAACCTTCACTGAGCATACAGTGAAGCGCAAAACTAGAAGTAGAATAAAAATAAAGATATTTGTGCAGAAACAGGAACAATGCACGCAGAATAAACTGTGTGCAAACAGATGTACAGAAAAGTAGGAAAGTTGTGTCAAACCAAGGCAAACTCTACAAAAACCAATTTAAAATATAACAATTCATTCAATCAAAATATTTCATTTAGCAAACATATTTCAAGATATAGATATGTAGAGTTTTGTAGAGTCTGCTACAATAATTTTTGTAATTTTTTTCAGATGCCAACCGTAGCGACTCAAACTGACAGGAAGCTGACGTCGCGCCGCTCGCCGGCATATTCGCTCCGGAGCTCGCGATCGCCGAGGCGCAGATCGCGATCGCGATGCTCCCGGCCCGAGTCGCGTTCCCCGAGACGCGGGTCGCGATCGCGATGCTCGCGGCGCGGTCGCCGACAAGGCAATTACACTCGTCTCGATATCAATCTTCCCGATCGCCTACATCATTTAGGCGGTCGGACGAGAGTCTTTTTTTCGCTAAGAAGGTACGTACAATAGTTTTGTGATTAGATCAAATGACTTGAATGTTATTGAGAAGTTAGAAGGATTAGTTTATTAGACGAGGTGTAACAAATTTTTGAAAAAAGTTTCAATTGGTCGGAATCGCAAAAGAAATAGTAAAAGTTGGTTTTTTTAGCTTTTTTATCTGAGCCTGTATTGAAAATTTAAAAAATGTGTGATTTTCTTGAATAAATTATATCCATGCTGAATATTTCATCTATATTGGTTAATTCGTTTACGAGTTATAAACGATTAAAAGTGCGGTCGAAAATCGTGAAAAATGGCAATTTTTCCACTTGCGTTTATAACTCGTAAACGAATTAACCAATATCGGTGAAATTTCCAGCATGGATATAATTTATTCGACCGAATCAAATACATTCTTTAAATTTTCAATACAGGCTCAGATAAAAAAGCTGAAAAAAAAACAACCTTTACTATGTCTTTTGCGATTCCGACCAATTCAAATTTTTTTCAAAAATTTTTTACACCTCGTCTAATAAACTAATCCTTCTAACTTCTCAATAACATTCGAGTCATTTGATCTAATTTTTAAAAAGTTATGTTGCTTCAAATAGTGTAGACTCAGTTTTGCTCGTTACTGTATATGAATGAGAACATTTAAAAAATTGTCCGTTTAATAATGTTTGTTTTTCACGTTACAGCTGCACGAAATACAAAAAGACATAAAGTCGATGAGACGAGGAGGAAGTGGTGGCAGGGGTGGCAGTGGCGGCAGTGGCGGCTGCGGTAGCAGAGTGGTGGCAGGGGTGGCAGAGGAGGCAGCGGTGGCTGGAGTAACAGAGGCGCCCATAAAAGTGCCAAAAAAAAATTATTACATATTTAAAAATTAATTTAAAATATAGAATTAAAACTGATATGTTTAATCTTTTTTGTTATATTCTCCATCTTGCCTTTGCGTTATTCCTTTATTCCTAAAATCCAATATATTCCTTTTTCAACTAAAATTATTTTTATCATTATTCTACTCTCGTGTGCCTACTGTATGCACCTAAAAGATTATTTTCATAGACTTGGTAGTTCAATTCTTATAATTTAATGAAAAAGGTTGACACTTTATTTTCAAGACCTCTAAAAGTAACCCTTTGCACTCGACGCTATTTTCATTCTAAAACTAAATTTTTCTCTTCTGTCTTAGAATATTTTCATTTTATTCATACGAAACTGATCCGATTTCCACATATAATATTTAAATGTTTAGTAATCTGTTCAATTCAAATTTTGTAATGTAACAAATACATTGTAATATTTGTTGTAATTTCTTTGAAATAATGCCACAACAATTTCTAGTGGTGGTTCAGAGTCACCACTCGAGTGCAAAGGGTTAACAATTTCTTTTTCTCTTTTTTATAATGTGGTACTGTATGTAAGCTCATCGATATACAAATGTGATCGCAATTTCATATGATACATGAAGCTACAGCTACGACTATGCTATATGCGTATATGGACAACTGCACATTGCTTGCATGAGGCCGAAACATCAAACTAGCGGAGTATTTGCATGTATAGGAAAATTATATACATATACACACGTGTGCAGACGCACGTTGCCGATGAGCGAATAGGCGTCGAACATAACCACAATCTACGCTTGCTGTTTCCTCCAATCCCACCTCGACAGTCCTTCTACTTAGGCGCCACCTGATGAGCTCCAGGTCAACTAAACTTGTCACATTTTTTGCTCTATATTATCGATATCATGAATTCTGACGCTAGAAAGCCATGCCGAAACGGGAAACAAGTTTTCGCCTTTATTTCGCAACAGAATCAAGACAAATTATAGCTCAATATGTAACTGGAGATATTTTCTAATGCGGGCTGGTCTCGACATCATCCAAAAAACTCATCCAATGGCATAAAAATGCTTGAATTCCACGGCACGTGCATTGTCAATTTTTGGCCTACTTCTAACGCTCATATTTCTAAATATCTGCATAATCTCGTCAGCTCATGACCAGCCCGCATCAGATTTAACCTTCCTCTTTCGAATGAGCCCTTTACCAGCGACAAAATATTCTTTGTTAAGGACGAAAACTTGATCCCCGTAAAACCATATTTTGTCGGTAAAGTAGTCACTCTACTTTTGGCAGTCCCTTAAACTCCTACAGTTGTTTACATATGAGACACGAAACCCCATATGGTGATTGGTCTACTCGTATACCTCGTCTGTGTCCCTACATATGTAAGGAAATTGGCGCTGTCCGCGCCATTCCCCTAGGCACGCGCCTAGAGAATATGCTCGGATGAGGTTGGCGGTGCCAACCTCGGGCAAAGCAGGTGGGAGAACGGCCATCGTTGCTCTCTCGCTGATCCAGTTTGGTCATCGGTCGAGATACGTCTCTCTATACAGTGCTTTCGATCCGCTGTCGAATAAAGTTGTTACGTTTTATACACGTATTCAAAAATTATTAGTACGTCTTCTAGTGGTTAACTGCAGATTAGGCTGTATCGTAGTTCCGCATTTACCAGCGGCACTTTTAAACCTACAAATGGTGACCCCGACGTGATTTGCACGTGCTCGAAAGCCGATGCACGTTTACATGGAGACTACTGCAGAGGAAGAGGGTTCCTGGCGGCGAACAATCCGCTCGCTGCACGTGATCGTTGAACGCTGTATACCGGATGTCGCCCTGGACATCTCCAGAGGACGAGTACGCTGGAATGCCACTGCTAGCGTGAAGCCATCGACCACCGGCGCTTTAACGTGCATCGCCATGCCGCCGGTTTGGCGTCAAGTCCAGCCATGCGTGCGGCAACAGGTATCGTTCCGTTTATGTAAAATTTCGAGGCATTATTGTGAACGAACGCGATCGCCGCGCGGTATTCGTAGCGAAAATATCGACGAAGCCATTTTCGGATGCCGGTTGATTCGACCATAATCGTGACTTTCGCGCAGATGTGTTTATGCCGTGTCGACCCCCCCCCCCTGTCGACATGCGTGACCGTTACGATATCAGGTATGTAGTTCGTGTTTACCGCGACGCACTGTGATCTAGTACGAGGAATTAGTAATTCACGAAATTCGAAACGGTGAAATTAACGAGATTTATTAAAAATTGTGATTAGAACAAGCATTTAAACATCAACACTTTATGAATCCTACTTTTTTTCGAAAAAATTACCTTATTTCTTATTGATATCCTGGAGAATCTATTTAACCCTTTTAGTGCCGGGCGAAAAAGAGGTGCCTATGCGAAGATAACCGGCCGAATTTCACGATTTTACTAGGGTTTAGAAAAAGGCTCATCAAACCCTCAGCGAAAAGCAATATTTACATAATTCAAAAAGCAGTATATCAAGAACGAAATAGAGAGTAAAACAGCGACGCTAATTTTTCTATATTCATTGAAAATTACATAAATAACAAAGGTATAAGTGATCATAAAGAAGAGAAAAATTGAGTTCTCTCTTTCAAAACATAATTGTACATACGAAAAGTCATCTTTTTATCATAACTTTATATAGACCGTTTATTACAAAGTATATACTTTGCATTTCCAATATATTTTGTAACAAAATAAATAATATTGCACAACAAACATAAAGAATAACTCCAAGGTTCATGGTAGGCGCCGGACGGATTATCTCATCCGAAACAAGTAATTGTTCTAGTTAATATAACATATACAATATAAGGGACAGTTAAACCGAAAAACTATTTATTCTAATTCTCTCGTAATGAAATTAGACCATTTATAACGTATTATAAATTTATTTTGAGATAGTGTTCTCTCGCAATGCGAATAGTAAAGGGCTACAAGGTGCTGGCCGATATATCGGCTCTGGCACTTTTCGACAGTGCAGCAAGGGCCGATATATCGGCCTCTGGCACTAAAAGGGTTAATATTATGTATCCATTTTTGTTTCAAATGAATAGTATTTGTCTATATTTAGTACTTGTGTACTATGATCTAATATTTATAATTTATTGAAATAACAGTGCTTGGTAAACTGAAGAGAATCTTCAAAGTTTTCTATCATTGGTAAAGAATATATTTTGAGTTCCATATCGTTCTGCATTATATCAAAGTGCATTATTTTCAGTGCACTTTTATCTATAAAATCATGCAAGATTCACATTTCATTCGGCTCTGGTACATAAGTTATTATTGTTTAACGCACCTCTGTCACTAGAACCACGCAGAGTGTTAAGAGATTCTTAAGGTTGTTTTTTTTTTAAACCAGTATAGATTTATTTCAGCTTTAACAATTATACAGTAGGCTTACAGTTAGTGTACAATGATATCTCTATAATCGCTAGAGATATAGATTACAGTCATTTAAAAACTGGAAGATATATTTGCAGGCTTTAAAATTAGGTTTCGCAAAGAAAATGTCCGCTTTTAATGGTAGAAAGAACTTAATTTTGCGCAGCTTATATACTAATTTAATTCTTTGGGAATCATAAATACATCAATTCCATAGAACATGATCTAAGTCCTCGGAGCTATAATTACACTTACAACTAAGATCACTAATAATATTTACTCGATACAGAGAGGCAGCGAGGTTATAATGATTGGCCCTGATACGGTATACTGTGGATATAAAACCCCTTTTGATATAGTCAGCAAAATTTTGAGCAAACCAGCGAGTTCAATTTGAGTTGTAGAATTTTTGGAAATAATGTATATCCTTGATGGTGCCTTGCTCAGTAATTAAGGAACGAGTATTGAGAATAATTCCTTTTAGTCTGAGGTAGCAAGTAAAATTGGTGAAAGGAACTTGAGAAATGTCCGCTGAGTTAGATGTAGCAGCTTTTGCAAGGGAATCCGCATCTTCATTTCCATATACTCCTATGTGAGAAGGAATCCAGAAAAATTTTATGGAATGTGAGTTATCCTGACAGAATTTCACGTACTTATTTTTAATTTCGAGAATGAGAGGATTTGTTCTTAACCAGTTAACTGTGGAGTTTAATTTAAAAAATCCCTCACAGTGCAGAATTAAAATCAAGCAATGAGGAATATACAGGGTGGTTGGTAACTGGTGGTACAAGCGGAAAGGGGGTGATTCTACGCGAAAAAAGAAGTCGAAAATATAGAATAAAATGTTTTCATCCGAAGCTTCGTTTTCGAGAACATTGAGTTTGAAAATGCATCCAAAAATGCGCGTGTTATTCGATAGGAATTGTCTGCTACGTCTGATCATGACCTACCAATTCTACTTCCTGCGCATACTAAAGCACGCGAACCCGACGGATCTTTAAATTCGATTTTCTCGAAAACAAAACCTCAAACGAAAAATTTTTATTCTATATTTTCGACTTCTTTTTTCGCGTAGAATCACCCCCTTTCCGCTTGTACCACTAGTTACCAACCACCCTGTATACGTCGAACGCAGACCAAATGTATGTATGTATTATATATTTTACGAAAACAGTAAAACAAAATAAGAAAGAATTACGTTTTTATTCGAGAAGAAATTAACAATTCATTAACGTTAACCGCACCGCAATAGAGTTTCGGATTGACGTGTATACACGTCGAACGCGCTTAACTGGTTAAGGTTGTCATATGATCCTTTTACGATAAGATGGTCAAATAATCGCAATTTAAGATAAAAAACACATTGTTTCCAGAATTAAAGATTATTTTTCTTGTGTGCGTAGCACATAATATTTAATATTTAAACTGAAAGAGAATGTTTACATGTGGCGTAGTACACGGTCTACCGGTTTCTATTCAGGGGGTGCAAGCTGCCGTGTTATAAAAGTGACCAGTATTTTAGCGCTCTCTAGTGCTCGGGGCCCGAACTAATAACAGTATATATATGTAGATACAAACGCTACTCACTCACACACAGATACTCGCGTGACTCACACAACTCTATTGTAGCTATATGTACTTTCATGTACACGCGTGCAATTAATCTTTTAAGTGGAAAGGGTAGAAATTTATACAGCTTGAAATATATAAAAATAAATATTTATTATAAATCCATTTATTTTCTTCTACAATGTTTCTTATAATAGGTACGCGCTATCTCAAACAAAGGTGATTCCGTTTGTTGAATATTTTTCAACTTTCCGGTTAATATATTATTGACATGTTTCATGTACATATTGAAAATGTAATTAAATATATTTTGGAAAATATTGTATTGTAATGTAGTGGCATGCTCGGTATGTGTTGTGTTGAAACTTACATTTTCTTGTAAATATTTTATAGCTTTTTCTTTAATATTAGTTTCACAAATATGATTCATCATGATTGAATGACAGATATCAATTAAGAAGGCACTATCGAATAATTTTTTCAATTCCGAAACTCGGAACAATAGTTTGCAGTCTTCGCAGTCAGACTTCAGACTTTTTTCCAACTTCGACTCGCTTTGAACAATTCCAGTGAATTACAGTATGGATGCTACAGGACTGTACAGGACGCTTGGACGCTAGGTTAGCGTCGGTTAGCGTTAGCGTCAGTCAGAGCAAAGCAAGCGTTCTGCGCATGTGCCCCCATCACGTGATGGGGAACACCAACGCCGCCTAGTGCTCGGGGCCAGCAACTTAGTGGTTAAATTATTTGCATTTCAGCTTATGCCCCCTGTTTCTATTGCGGAGAGTGAGAGGCGCGAGAGTGTCTCCGCTCCCGTTAGGCGCGCGTAGTAACAAAGCGCGCGACATTTAAATCTATTAAAGTCTAACCTCAATACCTTCGTTTCTTGAAAGGTTTACACTTATTGTCTTACCACAGACGAGTTATAAGGATAGACCTATCATCTTATGGGACTTCGTGTCTCATGTTCTGAAATATCGACTTTTCAAAAAATCAGAGGTTTTGATATGCCCTCTACGATTTAGAGTGGTGAGTTTAGGAATTATATTGAATTACAGGTATCGAAGGCGTAGTTGCCAAACCACATCGGAGAATATTCGTTGCATAGTTGCCAAATTACTGTTACTGCCGTGTAATGCACTCCGCGTATTTCGGCTATTTTCCAAGTTACAGTCGCAATTCTGGAAAAGTAAACGAAACGAGCTATTACATGATTAATTCAACCTGAATATTTCATCTCTGGTTTAAATACAATGCTTTCTGTTTCTACACTCATTTTAAAGCTAAATAAATGCTTTTTCAATTTATATAAATAAACTTTTATTTATTGATAGTAAACATAATAATAATTGATGTTGAAAATTGAAATACCTATTTAGCGCTATTTTTATCTTGAAATTGGTTTATATGATCTGTTGTTGGTTCCTTTGGACGTTCATCTATCAAATACAATTTTCAAAAGGACGGAAAAATATTCAAAAAATTGTCAACAAAATATTTTAATGACAGTTGTTATGCGAGGTTCCATATTCGTTACAAGTTGCAGCGTGTCTGTTATTATATGTTAACATTTCATATACAATTATTAGTTCTTTTTTCCAAATATTTTCATAAGTTGTGCAAGAATTTATTAATTATAAACAATAAATCTGTATAAAATTCTGTTTATTGCTGATCTGACTTATCGTTAAATCGTACAAGCATACAGGAGTTCAGATTTAGTTGATCTCTTACCATTATTGTTATCAGTTTTGAAGCAATTGTTTATCAATAATAACAATATCGATAATAATTATCGATAATAATAGACATGCCGCAACTTGTAACGAATATGGAACCTCGCATAACAACTGTCATTAAAATATTTTTTTACAGTCTTTTGAATATTTTTCCGTCCTTTTTGAAAATTGTATTTGATAACAAAAGGTTCAAAGAAGCCAACAACAGTTTATATGTATCAATTTCAAGATATAAATAGCGCTAGATAGGTATTTAAATTTTCAACAACAATTATTATTTTGTTTACTATCAACAAATAAAAGTCTATTTATTGCCACGGGTCCCGGGTTTTCCGACCCGTCCGACGGAAGAAAACCGGGGCCACGACGGGTTAGGCACGTTCGGCCGCGCGGAACGTGTTTCGCCCGGTGACAAACGGTATCCCGTAGGTTCGACTTTTTCCCCGACGGAAGACTTTACCAGGTTCGGGACTCGAAACGGGCGCCAGACACTCGCGAGTGTCACACGAACAATTTCGAAGATTACGCGAGACGCTAATTATTCTGCCGAACCTACGAGGACCGCGCGAGGGCCTGAATAGCGGCAGCCTGGGCCAGGATTCTACGCGGAGGGAATGCGGGACGTTTCCCGCGGCGGAAAGGTTTCTCACGAAAGAAAGATAGACGAGAATGGGCTTCGACTTTACATTTATTAATCTTGCTGATTACAGAAGGCTGCCGGGGCGACCCGGCAGCGATGGAAACGAAGCCCGCGCGGTATTGTACAATGATTCGACAGTTGGACGGTCGCCCGCGCTTATTTCTCCCGATTCTACTTTCCTACGCGTCGAACCCGATCGTAGGCGCGATGTACGGCAGCTACGAGTGGCAATTAGCCGGTCGAGAAGCGACCGGGTTCCGATGGTATACGCGGCAGCAATTCGAAATGACTGTGGCCGTCGGAATTAGCCGGAAACGGCGATACGGTTTTCGTCACGTCGTCTCACCGTGGGACGTCCCCAGATTGGATTTGCCAAAAATCGGTAACGATACGGGACCCCCCGTTCGTTCACCGACCGACGGCCTCACCCCCTTCTCGATTCTATTCTGATCGCGATTCACGGCGAGCGAGGTTACGTCTTAAATTCGACTCGAACTCCGGCCGATTCGCAAAAACGCTACCGAGCCAACGCGAAAATTATAATGGTGCGGAAAAAACCTGGTCGGCACTTACCACGCGGCACGTGGCTTCCTAGTCGCTTCGCTCTCTCTTGACGGCAGCTCTGGGCTCCCTAGCGGCTTATACTCTCCGGAATTCGGCAGCTCTTTCAATGCCTACCCTCGGCAGCGGTGACGGTGTTCGAAAATACTTGGTAATTGACGCACTGGTACAGTGACTAACCCGGACTAGATTCGGCAGCACAGTGCCCTACTTCGCGAAGACTCGCTAACGCGGAAGCGAGGCGTCCCCCACTATCCTACTCTTCCCTGCTCCCGCGCGACGCTCGAACCTATCGCTAGCTTTCGCGCGTCAGGGCCGCGTCCGGCTATACGGGGCCCTCGGCTACGGATCTATCGGCTAACGCTTTCTTGGTGACGCGCGTTGATTGGCCGCTTCCCTTGGAGACAGACCGCGTGCCATTCCCTCGACGGGTGCGTGTAGCTTTTTGGGACGAGGCGGCGACGAGGTCGAGAAGATGTACGCCTCAGACACGTAATTCCTCGGCGGCGCCTCCGGGTTGGTAGGCCCGGGCTCGGTGTCCTTCTCGTTGGCTTTCTGCAGGGCGTCCTCCGTAGCCGTCCCCTGAACAGTTTCCCTCCGGATTCTCCGCGTTCCTGTGAGCTGGGAAAAGGATCCGGGTCCCCCTGGGACCCGGCCACGGTCCTGCAACTTCGTGTCGCGCCAAGTGGCGCGGCATTCAAACCGCGTCAATATCCGATCTGGGATCTCGGACGCTCCCAGGGAGATCGATCACGACCACCGTTATCGCGGTGGTGCTGCTAAAGGGCGGCCCGGTCTTTAGATCTTAGATCGGAGGGACGTGGACGAATTCGCCACGTCACAACTAGTATGATTTTAATCTGTTTGTTGTCGTCAAATAAGGTGTCAATGTTTTTATTTATCAAGTCCAAATCGTCTGTGTCTAGTGTTCCGAATAAGCTTTTAGAGATTGATCCGACAAAGTTCAATAATCCTCTCTTCGTTCTTTGGTGTATGAGGGTTCTTACATGACTGGCTAGCATGACGTATAGCATCCTTGGCTCTCAGGTTAGACCTCTGCGAGCTCGTTTCGCCAGGTGCATTTTCTCGCGTTGGGGCAGGTGGTGCAGTGGTTTTGATTTTAGTCATGATGGAAGTATAATCCGCATCGTCATCTTCAGTCATGCTCAAGCCCGTTAGATTTCTGCCTAATATCTCAATTTCTTTAACGCGTTTCTTATTCTCTTTGTCTACCGATTGTAAAGCGGCTTCTAGCATGGAAATTCTTTGGCTGTACATATCTTGTTGGCGAGTAATAGTCTCATTCTGTTTTCTAATTGTCTCCAATAATTCTTTCACCTGAGCGTCAGAGGTGCTCGGTTGTGGTTTACTCATGATTCTAACTGAATCTACATTGTCTCTCGAACTGTTGCTAGAGAAGCTATCTCTCCTAGTTCTGTACGTTACAAAGGGATCCAGAGTTACTTACTTCTGGTCTTTTCTTCGTTTTGCGTGGTTCCAAAGGTGCACGTATGCAGCTCGTGGTGTGGTCCGCTGATTCTCTGGGTCGAGTGTTCCCGTAGGCCGAAACGCGTGATTTCGTTTACACTGACTCTAGTGGATCCTGGCAAGATCGCCAAAATGTCACGTAAATTTTAACGGAATGATATAAAAAAAATGCGAGTTCTTCTGGCGTACCAGAAGATACCTTTATTACACAGTTTTACAATAGTAGCACGATATGTCACAGGTTGGAGACGAGACTAAATACTGACTGTCGCCGGGTCGAGTTGTCCTATTTATACAAGTGGTTATTGAAGTTCGACAACCGACGGTCGGTGTTTCGTGGGAGCGATAAGCCGGACGGTTTTCGTCTGGAGCTGATATCGCCTGATATCGGGTGAGCCGGTTGTGTGGAATTTGGGCTGTTAATTGGGGTCACAAGGACGCCGTCGCCAGCGTCCCCAGCGCCGCGACCCCCTCCGTTGAGGAGGTGGAGGGCACCGCCTCCGCGGGAGCATCTGCGTCCCGGCGCACAGTGGGACGAAACAGGCGATTCCCTTGACATGGCTTTTTCATCCAGTTATTCCTTAATAAAAATTAAAATGTGGGTCATACTCTATGTATTTTTTCGTGCTGAATCGAATGGTGAAGTCCGTTAGATGATAGGAATGATGCGAAAGAAGCTACAGCGCATTCATAGAACAATAATCTTGGATTTTTTATTTTCACATAAACAATTTAATGGTTACTTAAATATGTACTGAGGAATGAATAGAATTTAGTTTTTGTTTAATTTTTTAATTTTGTTTAATGTTTTGTAGGTGTAAATAAAATCTCTACTTAGCAACTGAAAAACTTCAGAAATGATATAAGTAAAATGAGGTACCTTTAGTTAACTTTCATCTTATTATTGCATGTCGGTTTCTTCTAGCAATTCGGGTTCTCCAATGTATAATCTTGTTCTTCTACCTCATCAAATCTTAGCGAAGCGTCCAAAAAATCTGAAATTATGTCATCTTCTTCGGGGACATCATCAGCAACAAGAAGCAACGTTTGGGTTTCTGGGAATAACTTCTTTGTCATAGAATTTTGAAAAAAACCGCGTGGCCTCAGTGTAGAAATCCTGGGATCAGAGCTGACGAGAAGATTATTCAGGATATCCTCATTTGTTGATTTTCGCGACATTTTTCTGGCTCTAAACTCTCTGCAGTGGCGAAATACTTTATTAAGAGCCTCTTGAGACTCTTCCGAAAATTTTCCGATTGGAAGAATAAAACTTTCGAGTATTTTCTCCCCATGGATCAGCACTTTATGTACAGTTGTTGGCATGTGATACCACCCGTAGTGTTCGACGTAAATCACTGCGGTTTCTCGGGAAAATAATCCAAATTTTTGAGGGCAAACCGGTTTACGTGAAGAAATCGCTTGTAAAATTACTGCAAATCTTCTAATTATCTCTTCATTAAGTCCAGTGATGTTTGCTGTAGTTTTGGGATCGTCAAAAAACATTCGTGCCATGTTACCATCGTTATAAGTTCCAGCACCTTGCTTTACTCGATCAACGTGAAGACCCAGCTTATCTTTAAACTCCTTTTGTATTTTTATTTTTCTTTCTTGCTGTTGCTCCTTGTACAAATCTGTGTTTGCTGACCACTTTTTGAAATCAAGGTTATAAGAAATATGCAGTAGGCACTCGAAAAATCGAATTTTGGCATGCAGAGGAGAAATGCCAAACCTGTAGTGTTCAGCGTTAGGAGTTCTTGCGTCGATTTGTTTTAAATCGTTCATCATTGATGGTGTTGCACCACACACATAGCAACGCATGGATGAACTTGTGTCAGTCAACACATTTATTGTTTTTCCATCAATCATTGTCATATAAAGTTCGTGTTCTATTTTAACTTGATTAATCTGTGTAGGGACTAGCGACGCAATTTCTGATTTCATTCGTTCATGTTCTAGTTGGATTGTTTCTGGAGTTTCTTTACAAAACACGAATTTTACAGGTCTGCAAAAGTGAATCGATGAGGGTCTCAGGTTTTCCCAAACAATGCGTGAATCGTCTGTGTCGATTAACCTGATTGGAACTAGTGTAGTCAAATAGAACGCTGAGTCATCCGCAGTTGTGCCACTGTTCGAAGAATAACTTTGTTTGTAAACACTATGGCTAGTTGACCCGTCACATCCCCATTTTGAAATAAGCTTTAGGCATTTCCCGTTTGTTAGGCTCTTATCCATGGGGGTGATAGATACAATTCTCGAGGCTGTATGGTTCAGAAGAGATTGAAGAGGTATCTTTGCTCCCAACTCAGTTACCTCACGTTCTTCTGGATAACATTCCTTCTTGGCTTTGTTGAGCTGGTAATATGAGGGAAATAATGTTGATCCTGCTTTCAAAGTAGCATCTCTCAAAATGAAGTACTTTGACTTGGACAGGTTGAGAGATGTATTTAGGGCAAGTGTATTTTCACTTGAGAACGAAATGTCAGATTTCTTACCATCCTCGCACATTTTTATTAATTCCTCCGAATCGTCTGAACAGTCAAGCACTTTTTTAACAATTTTTGCCTTAAGACAATGACCTTCTTGCTTCAAATTCATTGTCGCGGCAAAAAGTAATTCCTCCCCTGAATAGCTTGCCCTCAACTCTTCAGTCCTGCGCATTTTTTGCCTCTCAGAGAGTTCACCGAAGGGCTTGAGCGAATTGTTGTTATCAACAGAGGGCTGAAGAAATCCCTCGGGATACTGAAAGACTCTGTTGAGCCAATGTTCATTTCTTGAAAGAAAAAATGCTTTCTTATGACTACATTGCACCCACTTTTTTTTTAAATGTGCACAAAATATTTTTAGTTTATTTTCTAGGAGTATTATGTTACGCCTAGAAACATTCGCAGGAACGGTGATGGTGCGTAAAATTTCCTCTTTTAAAATTACACAATTGTGTGAATCACCAGGATGTTCCAATAAATTATATAAATCACGGTTTGTCGCGAACATGGTGGTGAGCCAGGACCGAGAATTGTTCAATGTAAAAGCGATAAGTGAAACGCGTGCCGCGGTACGTGTAGCTACTGATGATTTTTGGATGATTTTCGAGACAAATGAATTCGGATAGAAATGTTTTTGTTTCCCTACACTGTGACATTGTTGGTAGAAGAAGGCCACTCTGTGTTTTGTTTTCTAATAGTTTTGTTTTCTGCTTCCACTTAAAACATAGCACTTATTCAATACACACGCCTTTGATCGCAGCATTCCGTTCGTTTTATAGTGGATGTCCAGCTCCGTCGATTGGTGTATTAAAAAATATCTCATTGCATTTAAAAAAATGAAGTTGACCTTCATATCTCCTTGACGTCTCCATCTATAAAATTACTGTCATATCTAAAAAATGAATGACATCAGATTACGAGTGCCTCGATATCAATTAAGTTTGGTCTGAAGAATTTTCTTCTATCTTTAAAAGTAAGCTACTTATTCAGGTGACCTGTTTATAGTGCCCACCCTGTATATTGTTTCGTTGTCTTCCTTAGTTATATTATTTCGTTATCTTTGTTGTTAAGTATCTACACAGAACACTACAATTGTATGTAAAACTTGTAACAAGTCATAGAAATATGGAATAAATACCCTCCTTTTATAATTTACAATCTTTATTCGTTCATATGCATGCAATGAAAATCCATAATTCCAACATTTTCCAAAACTATTCGCTGCACACGGATACGGAAAGCTGAGAACTGATACTGATCGAAAAGAGCAGAATTAAGAAATGCATACATAGTCAACAAATACTGCGTTTTGCTGGACTTTGACTCTAGACACCACTTCTTCAAACATGATTTCCGGGAAGAATCGGACGAAGTCGGGTATGATTTTTGCGTATTTCTCTCACTGAATACCAACTGTAAACACTTATAAAGTCTATTTTTCGGAACAAATCGGAACTTTTTTGTAACACGACAAAATGTACGCAAAATGCCCACAACGTTACTAAACGTCAAGTGTTAGACAGTAATACAGCCATTTTTTATTTCATTCATATTTTTCTCAGCTCAAATACACCTCATAAGTAGGAAAAAATTATACAACAACATTGCCAAAAGATGGAAACTATTAGGAACAATTCATTAGAAAGATACGGTTTCATGAAAATTCAAGTCTTGAGCTGTCGATTTCAGATACATATGCCGGAAATATAGCGTTATCACTGACATGTCCTGGAATGTCTCCACGTTTTACTTATTCCAAAAGCCTAGGAAACGATCCTATGAGCTCTCTTACTGGGAACAAGAAGTTTGATTTTTTCGTCCATGTCGGAGATTTTACATAAGTCGTCCCACTGTGCGGCGCGGCGCCCGTTCTCGGCGCTCGCCCGCCTCTCGGACTCCATGGCCCTGATCCTCGCTCGGAGGTCGTGGACCTCCTCCTTCTGTTTTTTGTCAGCGCGTTGCCCCTCCCTAAAGGAAAGTCCTTTAGCTTGGGGGTGTCATAAACAAAGAGGCATACTGTCGAAGGCGTTCTCACGGCCGAGGATTTTTGGGACAGCAGGAATTATTCTGATTGTCGTCGTGTACGGTTGTTGCGAATAAAGATTCATAGTATTTTGTAATACGCCCACATTTATTTAATTTAACGATATCGCGTTATCTATCTTCTTAGTACTTTCTTACATTCACATATTTATATTTACAAAAAACTTACAACTATTTACAGACTATTTACAACTATTTACAACTATTTACAATAAGCAGCTTATGTATGACTCACATCGATGTCCGAGTCGTCAGACGAGTCCAACCACGCGGGGCTTCCCTCTAACACTGCATCTGTTACGTGGTCGAGATCATACAGCCTCCTTTCCTCCTTCAGCGTATGCCGGATGAAATTTTTCCAATTTTCGGGAGATACATTTCCGACTGTTGCATCTACAAATTGGCGGACATCTGCCAATTTGTACGATGTATTTCGCGCCCTTATGAATTGTTTTACTTGTGCCCATGCCAACTCGATAGGGTTTAACTCGCAGTGGTAAGGGGAAAGGCGTAGCACGATACGTCCATTTTCTCTGGCGTATTCGTCAATCACATAATTGTTTTCTGGTTGTTTATATTTTGCAACCAACTCCATTAATCGAATCTTGACGTGCCGTGGATTCACCGTTTCCCCCTTACCCTCCAGCCACGTGATGATATCGTCCCTTTTCCACCTCAAGGAAGGATATTTCTCCTTCTTGACGCTGTGGTGGGGGGCGTTATCCATCACGATGACTGACCTATCTGGCAGCATGGGCAAAATTTTCTTGAACCATTCAAAAAATGTATCTCCATTCATCTCCTTGTGATAATCGGCCGTTCTTTTTTTTTGCCTCGAAGCAAAGGAGGGCCCTGGTACAAACCCGTCTGCTGACCCGATGTGAGTAATAATCAGCCGCTTTCCTTTTCCCGTGGGAGCAGGTATCCCCGTTGTCAAGCCCCTTTCTTCGGCGTTCCTCGGGCAGGTCACGCTGGTGTCTACCCACTGCCTGGACTTGCAATCGCCGGCGTTGATCCATGTCTCGTCCAGGTAGTAAATAGACCGCCCTTCCGAACGAAAACTTTCGATTTGTTCGAGGTACCTACAAAGTAGTAAAAAATAAATTTTTGTAAGAAACGAGGATAGAAACTGAGTTCTTGGAAAAAAACATTTTTGAATGTAGATTTAAACTTACTTTTGCCGCCAGGAGATGATATGGGGTTGATCGATCAGGGCGCTGTTGCGTTTTCGCTGAATAAATTTAAATTCCATACGTTGCAATAGTCGATGGAGGGTAGTTTCACTAAATGACGGCAAATTTTCGTCGTTGTTCACAGCAGCTACAATTTTTTTTAGAGTTGGAAATTCTCGATTGAGCCAGAAGCTGTGGACTTTTCTTCTTATCGCTATTATGTCGGCTTCCGAAGTTTTTTCTAAAATATTTAGGCGCCGCTTTTTTTTATTTGGCGATGTCACTTTTCCCGTAGCTTTGTATTCCGCCAGGGTTTTGCTGACGGTGACTCTTCCAATGCCTGTCTTTTGGACAAGCTTTAAAATCAGCGACTTATATTTTATCCCCGGATTTTCCGCTATCACGCTTTTATACAGATTAATAATAATCTGTTTTTGTGCGGATCGGACAAACTAGAAACAGAGAAAAGTTTAGTAAAAAAAAAGTTTAGTAAAATAGAAACTATGATTTTTGAAAAAAAGAAACAAGCTTATAGTAGCGAAATGCATGATAAATAATTATGTATAATATAAGCTTACCTTTCCGCTCGGATTTTTCTTTGCTGGAGATGTATGCGACGGCCCAGGAACTTGACCTTCCATTTCAAAAAAACACTGCGAACACTACGAACACGATGGAAGAACACTACGAACTCTATGAACACTTGAATACCGTATGAACACCCGGTATGGCTACGAATGAGGCCACGTGCAGCGCTGCGGCGCGTGGCGTCACTCTGCGCATGCGCTGTGCATTGGGAAGGGACCAATCAGGGCGAAGATGCGCAGCGACGGACGAAAATCGGTTCTCTCGCGGTACTATTCTCTCGTGGGGCAGAGTGTACAGTGATACATTTTCTGAAACGTGCATTGACCGACTGTACAGATCTTTCAATTGTTTCGGAATTAATATCAGCACAAGATCTAACTATTCATACATGAACGGTTTGTTCATGTCCTCTGGTGTAGTTGGTTGTTCATTATAAACTGTTTGTTTCAATTTTCCTCACAAAAAGTTCATTGGTGTGAGGTCTGGTGAACGCGGTGGCCATCCTACAACTCCAGTACGACCAATCCATCGATTTGGAAATGTAAGTCCAAAATTTATTTCGCAAGGCGTGTAGAAGGCGCGCCACCGCCGCGCTGTGCCGATCATGCACGTGCGTATACCTACAGATGTGGTTGAATAATAATCTTCTAAACAATCTATAGAATAATTATCAGAATCTACTAGCCAGTTGTTTTTGCTGAGTATAGAGTAATAAATATAAATTTATTAATATTAATTAATTAAAGTGTAAGATGTTAACAATTAGTGTGGCAAAGTACAAGTCTGAGGTTTAATTTAGGAAGAGACGCACCTATACAAAAACAAGAACCAGTACAAAAAATTTTGTCAAAACACGATGCAAATTTGTAAAAGATAAACTATTGTCACTATTTAAGTCGATACTGATAGTTAAAACCGTACCATAAGAAGGTAGTAACATTTGTACTGACGACTATGACGATCCTATCCCCCGGCGTGAGCGTCCCCCTGACCGCGCACCGGCACGGCTCTAGTAACGACGCGCGCGGCCTACCTCCGCTGGCCGGCCGCGAAGTCGCGCTCTTGCGGGTGAAAATGATCTGTCTCGGGAATAAGTACCGCTTTCGGGCGAGTCAGAAAGGAGTCCGGATGACGAGCTACATCGGCCGATTAGTAGAGTATATGATAGACCACCGTACTCCGATTTCGAGGCTGTGACGGCTACGCGGTCTCTCGGAAGAATATATTTCTAAACCGAGAGTACGGGATCTGGTTAGTCATCCAGAATTACAACCTACTGTATCGCTGCTTTTCCGACGGGCAAAGCATGAAAGAAACAGGAGGATTTTGATACAATAAACGGGTTCGATGGATGGCTCGATTTTACACGCTACGGTTATGCATATGACCGTATGGAGAGATTAGAATGTTATAGATTGATTCGCTTGATTAACGACCACACATTAACAATAGTATATTTTCCTTCGTGATGTAAATACATTAATTGGGATTCTGGTGATCGTATTTGAATAAGATTTACTCGACTATAATCAATGCTTCTATCGTGGCGTATAAGCGTATTCAAAACTACGTATAAATATATATATATATATATATATATATATATATATATATATATTCGCGAACAGATTCTTTCGAGCGAAATCGTTTAAGACGACATGCGCGGTTGTATATGGACCGGCATGACAAACAACGTTATAACGACCAATAACATAATACATACGATAATATAGGAAATAACAGAATAACAATATAGGAATAACAAAACACACTCACCAATCACAGTCACTTTCTCTAAAATACAATATGTCTGCAACTCAAACACCTTACGGAAAGAGAGAAATGTATGCGGACGCAGCTGAATTCGCCTGAAAGCTATAATGGAATAGAAATCTACTATTATACACTCCGCCACGCGATTCTCACCGTCGCGGGGCTAATGAATTTACTTCAAAAGTTATATTCCGATACTTAAACTACGAGCGCTATGGCTCGGCAAAACGAGTTGAATTTAAGATTAACTATAAATAATTGACGAAAGACCTAGGACTTTTCGCCCGGGCGATATTAAAACCTGGTGCGAAACTCTGCCTATTCGGGTCTCACGGACTTCCACGATACGCACCTCGTGCTTGTACATCGAAGAAGGGACGCTTCTCGTTGCGTTTCGGCTATCTCGGCCCGCTGGCCAGCTCCCTTCTCTACGCGCCTAATCAATTAGATTTGGGTCTTGGTTCGACGGCCCAATCGCGCGGGTTACGCGTTTCTCTCTTTCTTCCAGTTTCTTTCTCCCTCACTCTCACATGCTTCGCCAACGGTCGTCGATCGGCGTAGCTCGAGTAAACACAAAGATCCTTGATACGCTCAGCATACCTGAGTCGAACGTTTGGTGTGTCCAGTTAGGGTGACCCCACAATTCCAATGAATTACCGAACACACCGTTCCGTTCCTATATTTAATACCACGCAAGCCAGCCTCTCCTCGACCGTTGGTATATTCGCCTTATGTTTACGGCCCGACTGACACGTCGCTTAATACTAAACAAGGTGTCGAGCGGGGCGTCGTTACCTCTCCCTTTGTCCTATCTAAACACTTATAGAAAGTCACTCTGCTATGCTAAGACTAAATGTTTTCGGACGGCGTTGATTCCAAGAAGGGTATTCGTTAGATAAATACATTTAATAACAAATACCGTCCTCGGCCAAGTGCCCCCCTGTAGCGCAACGTAGCCTGTAATATACGTCTGAACCACGACGTAGCTTGTGAGTTCCGCCGTAGCCGTTAAGTTGCGCCGACTGCGCCTCCGCGGAAATCGCCACACCACCGCTGGTAACCGTCACCGTAGCCGTCGCTGCATTGTAGAGATTAGTTTTATGGGTCCGGTCTCCGTAGATTCGCGATAAGTTAGAGTGGCTACATTACCGTCAAAAAATGGTTTTACGTGCTTCAAGTTTTCGTCCTTAAATGAGAACATTTTGTCGCTGGTAAAGGGCTCATTCGAAAAAGGAAGGTTCAATCTAGTGCGCGATGGTCAGGAACTGCCGAGATTATGCAGATATTTGATAATATAAGCGTTCGAAGTAGGCCAAAAATTGACGATGTGCATGCCGTGGAATCCAAGCATTTTTATGCCTTTGGATGAGTTTTCTGGATGATGTCGAGACCAGCGAGCACCAGAAAATATTTCCAGGTACAAATTGAGCTATAATTTCTCTTGATTCTGTTGCGAAATAAAGGCAAAAACTTGAAGAACGTTTCTGGCGTCAGAATTTAGAATATCGACAATACAGACCAAAAAATGTGACAAGTTTAGTCACAGACTTAAGACCCGTCGGATCAAGACCAGGACGGATCTGAAGTCTGTGTCTAAAGGCTTTGAATGGAAATTATAAAATAAAAAGTCACGTGACTACCTCGGGCCTTTAAGTATAGCTGTAACCTGTGCCGCCGCTGTAACCGTAGGAAATAAACGTCTTGTCCAGCCGAATAGCGTCTCCTCATTCGCGGCTCAGAAACCCCGGACGGGTGACTGAGCCGGGTACGCTCTCCCCTCCGCCGATCGTTACAAAGTGGCGCTCGAACAGTGTTGACGGTAATGGGAAGAACCGCGAATGAATACACAGGCCGGCTGGGTATACCGCCTGCGCAAACTGGAACTTGTAGAAGAGACCGGACGAATGGGTCTAGCCCGACGAGCACCGTGGACGAGTTGCGAGCCCGAATCACCGACCACATCCGAACCATGCCGAAGGAAGACTCAACCCCCGCAGGTCCCTCACGGGAGGCCATAAACTGGAGCGTCATGCAGCGGATCTCCCAATGGCGAAACTGGACAACCTATGCTGACTTTTTGCAAGCCTTCCACCGCAAATTCGTCCCACGGGACCAGCTCTTCAACCTGGAGGAGAGCATACGCAGCCGCCTCCAGAAACCTGGATAAACCGCCCTGGATTACGTGACCGATATGGAAACGTTGATGCATCGCCACGGGGAAATCGCCAGCGAAACCCAGTTAGGACACATATACAGGATAATGCGAACCGACTACCGGAAGCACTTCCGATGGGCACATGTACCCACCGAGGACGACCTCCTGGAATCTGCTGTTGGAGATGCGGCCAGCGGGGGCACCAGCGCGTGGAATGCCGCCGACTTTCGAAACTGTTCTGCTCCTACTGCGGCGTCGCCGGCAGTACCACTCACCGCTGTTCATGTAACTCTGTGACGGGAAACCGGATCGGGGTCGGTGGCCGAGGCACCAGACTACCGAGCAGCAATCCCATGGCTTGCCGGACCTAAGCAGCGACACCCGCATCTTCGTACCGGTGACGGTCTACGGGCGCCAGTTCCATGCTCTACTCGATACCAGGGCCACACGCTCCTACCTCCGGCAAGATATCGCCGAAAGGTGCTGACAAAAGGGGCGCGGACCATCCCCGCGGAGATGGACGTCCGAATCGCAGATGGATCCGCCGTCGCGCTGGACGCCAAATACAGGCCGTCGTACATATCTGCGGAAGCACGCTGGCCCTGATATTCCAGGTCCTGCCAACCCACTCACAAGCCATGCTTGTCAGGGTAAACACGCTTCGAGCGATAGGAGCATCCTATACCCTCGGCATATCTGGAGATTCCAGAAAGAGGCTTACGCCATCGACAAGGCAGACGGCCTCTCGGGGTGTATACCAGAGCAGGATCAACAAATGCAAGCACTGATATCCTCCGAAATTCCGAAATTCGCCGCACTCCAGGGGACGCCACACCTCGGCACTCATCGAATCCTCCTGACCATCCCCGAGCCGGTCAAACAACGGTTTATACCACGAAACCCGGCCACGCAGGCCATTACCCACGAGGAGGTGAACCGGATGCTCCAAGACGGAATCATAGAACCGTCACCCAGCCCGTGGAGCTCGTCAGTGGTAATCGTCAGTAAGGCGACCGGCAAGCCGCGCTTCTGAATTGACATCCAGCGCGTCAAAAGCGTCACCGAGAAGGAAGCCTACCCACGACCCAAAGTCCAAGCCACACTGGAGAAGCTACGGGGAGCCTGCTACATCTCTACCATCGACCTGTACAACGGGTACTGGCTGGTACCGCTAACCCCCGACAGGGAAAAGCGAATCGCCCATTTGAAACGCTGCGGAACCAGCTGACCACCGCACCTATGCTGAATTGCCCGGACTTGGACCGGCCATTTACGTTGCAGCGTACCCTGAACGGTGCAGAAAGGAACCACTTTGTCCCCGAGCAGGAGTGCCTGGCAATCATGTGGGGGATCCGAAAGATGCGCCCCTACTTGGAGGGATACCGCTTCTTCGTCGTCTCCGACCACCAGGCTCTACAAGGACTGCGCCAGAAATACGACTTCACCGTCAGGTACCGCCGCGGCGAACAGAACCTAGTGGCAGACGCTCTGTGACGACAACCGGAAGACCTAGGACAACAGGAGCACCCGCAGGACGCGTGGTACCAGAGGGCAGAACAATGTAGACAGCCGTCTACGCGTACAACACCGCCCGGAACGGGGCCACTGGCATGACACCAGCCTACCTGACGTACGGCTGAGAATTGGGAGTGCATGGAACGGACCATCTGCCTACCGAACACCTCTGTGAGGAGGCGACCAGAGCAGACCGCCAGTACTGGGAAATTACGATCGCCCGCCTACCTAACGCCAACCAGCTCGCCCCACCGAGACACAGCGTCGGCTATACAACCTCCTCTATACGAACACCCCTTGTCAACCGCCGCCGACAGTTTATGTGCTAAGTTGACACCGAAATTTTCGGGACCCTACAGGATACGCAAAAGTCCTCAGCCCAACGGTGGTTGTCGTACAAGCCAACAGAGGGCCACGCCACCGCGCCCAACTCCAGGACTTGAAACAGTGCGCAATGGATGGCGACTCTCCGGAAGACGACCGTAGGACACTATAAAGAGCGACGAGCCCCAGGGGACAGCCATTCGTAACCAAGATGTCACTCAAGCCGCAACAATCCCGCTCATCCGGGAGCCAGCCAGCAAGCCAATGGAGGCCCGCAACCGCCAGCACTGGCCGACGGGATCGTTTTGCCTGTTGCCAAACCCCGGCCACCAGCCGCCCGTGGGACCAACCCCAGTCAGAGGACCTCCAGCAAAGCTTTGGGCGCTGCCACGCCCGCCGCAAGCGGCTAGCACAGAAGATAGCCCGGCAAAACAGGGTCGGCCACCATCCGGGCGCCGGCGCGCCCAACAATACGGAGCGCCCGTGTCCTGACAGCGCCGATCCCGCAGGAAACGCTGGTCCCGGGGCTGCCGCCCCTAGATAACACCACCGGCGTTCAGGACGCCCCATTGGATGTGGGTCCACCGAACAGCCGCCCGTCGACCGCCTCCGCCGAGGCCGCCCCCGAACCTACGCCACTACCCTTGACAGCTCTCCCCCCACCCCAGCAGCCCACGCGCAGCCTCTCCACCGCTTGCTAATGCTGACGAGCAGCGCAACCGCCCCCCACCAGCCCCGAGAACCAGATTGCCCAGGAGAACCCACTCCAACCCGGGACCGTCGAGGTCCACCTCGGGCAACGATACCGAACTCATACTTCCCGCGGCTCGGTGGACCACACCCCCCCCCCGCTGACCACCGACCAGCGGCTGTTAATACAGCTTCCGAGGATCAGCCACGCCAGCGAGGAAGCCCCCGCCCCAGGTTAAGACTAGGTTAAGGTTACTACTATTACCTGTAGGTTAAGACTAGGTTCAGTTACAATCAGACTAGGAATAAGTGGTATAGTTAGTAGTAAACTGTACAGATAGTGGTAATGGCGTACAATACACATAAGGGGAAAGACTACCACACAGGAAGTCTCGCGCCCCGAAGGAAGGGGGAGATATAACGATCCTATCTCTCGGCGCGAGGTCCACCGCCGTAGTTGCGCCGACTGCGCCTCCGCGGAAACTGCTGCACTACCGCCGGTAACCGTCACCGTAGCCGTCGCATTGTACAGATTAGTCCTAAGTATACCTGTAAGCCTGCGCCACCGCCGTAACCGTATGAAATAAACGTCTTGTCCAGCTGAAAAGTAGCTCCTCATTTGCGGCTTAGAAACCCCGGAGGCGGACTTAGCCGGCACGCTCTCCCCTTCGCCGATCGTTATACTACTTACAAAAATATTTCATCAGAAGTTTGGAGCACTAAGAAGTTTTTATACTTCTGTTACACGGAAATAATATAATACACGTGTTCTTCGTTTTGAGATTATTTACAATAGTTAAATTGTTATGAATGACAACAGAAAAACAGTTGAGAATCGTCCAATATTGCCACATAAAAAACTGGTGCATCTCACCCTATGGTGTGTCTCTCCCGGAATTACCCTATAGTCCATGAATAACCTTTTCACCACTTCGTCTTCTTTTTCATCTTCTTCTTCTGCTTGATGTGGCGATGATTGCATTGATATGGTTTCATCTTCATCCTCGATTGAATTGTTTAACTCTAAAGCTCTCATAGTTGGAGGAAATCCAATGCGCTTAGGGATTGCAATGCCGGTATACCGGTATACCGAATACCGGTATTTCGTGCTATTTTGCAATTTCGTGAAACCGGTATTTGCTAAGCTAAAATACCGGTATTTTCGGTATTAGCTATAAATAATAAATATTTTTTTGGGGCATTTGCTCTTATTTGAAATACGTTCGCCGCTCATGATGTGTGTATCTGTGCTTGCCGATCAAAGCACATTGCCGCGGTGACTGCTGAAGCCACTGCGCTCTTTTCGGTGTGGTACCGATGCCGCTGCGCTCTTTTCGGCGTGGTATCGATGCCGCTATATTCTTTGCAACATTGTGGCGATGAACGACAACGTTTGAGGCATTTTTCTGCCTGTAAAGGCGCGTATCTCGATGAACACAGTTCAGTTGTCGCTCGACTGCGAACGAATTGTCTCTTCCGTTTGTCCTAGTGAAATTGTGCGCAGTGTTTTAACCCTTTTAGTGCCGGGCGAAATGGAGGTGCCTATGCGAGAAAAACCGGCCGAATTTCACAGTTTTACAAGGGTTCGGGAAAATGCTTATAAAAACCAAACGAGAAACGATATTTACATGATTCAAAAAGCTGCGTATTATAGATGAAATACAGAACGAAACAATGACACTAGTTTTTTTGTACTCATTTGAGAATTATAGAAAAAACAAAGGTATATATGTTTATAAATGAAGTTAAAGTTGAGTTCTCTCGTACAAAACGTGTTTGCGCATACAAACAGCCATCTTTTCACCACAATTTTATATGGGTCAATTATAATGAAGCATATACTTTGTATTTCCAATATATTTTGTAACAAGATAAACAATATTACATAACAAAAATAAAACATAACTTGAAGGTACACGGTAGGCGCCAGGCGGATTATCTCTTTCGAAATATGTAATTGTTATCGGTAATATAACATTGCTGAAACAAAATTATGTTGTCATAAATATTTATATATATATTGCAAATGTGTAAAATTTTGTTATTGCAACTCACACAAATAATTTATTTAGCATTCGTGGCTACTAATGCACACTCCATGCAATCCTTTGTTGCACTTATTGCAAACTGTGCGTGATTTTCTCTTTGGGCCACCATCCTTTCTGCTGCACACCACGCAAACCCTTTCCAGTTTTCCAGGCAGTTTCCGTACACCTATGCGGGGCACATTTGTTGAAGTTTCCGCTAATGGTGTGTCGTGTGCTATCCTCTTTAGAGCCAACCATTCAGTGGTTATCGACTGGATAACATCAGTAATGAATTCCAGTCTTGTTTTGGTTTTGCCGTCTGTATTGTGCCGATATAATATGTAGGCATTCAACACCATTCGGGAGAAAATGGAGAAAACTACTTTTTTCCAATATTTGATGGCTCTTCTTTCATCTAAGTATGAATATAGCATCATGTCTGACGTGTCTACGCCTCCCATGTGTTTGTTATATTCAGCTACGATTGCTGGTTTTTCGACCTGTATTTGTGCATTCCTTTTCCTGATTGTAGTCGTTTTGTTCTGAGCCTTCTCAAATGTGGACATCAGTAAAACATTTTTCTTCTGCGACTTTTTTTCCCGGTACGCTAATAGTAAGACTTCATTATTTCGGGCGTACTTAGATGCGCCCTCTTGCAATTTAGTCTTCATAAATGATGGAATATATTTCCTGTTGCTGCGGATTGTGCCAGTCAGATATGTCCCTTTTTCAAACAGTGCTCTTGCTAAGGGAATGCTTGTAAAAAAGTTGTCTGCTACCACGTGATAGCCTTTCATAAAATAATTGCCCATATTCAATAATTTATGAATCACGACGTGGCCAAGACCATTCTTCTTTATTTCTTCTTTATCGGTTTGATCCCTAGCTCCTCTATAGCAGAAGAACGATAAGCAGTAATGGGTAACTGCATCAGTCAACATCCAAAACTTGATACCCCACCTGTGATGCTTTTTATTTGGCAGATATTGAATCAACGACGTTCTACACTTCGTGCCGACTAATGATTCGTCAATACTCAGATGTTGGTTAGGCGAATAATGAAATTTGAACTTATTGTTTGCATGGATAACGACTGGTTGAAATTTCGCTGTAGGGTCATATTCTGGATTATCACGTGCTGGTAATTTTTCATTGTCTACTACGTGGAAAAACCTACAAACTAATTGAAATCTGTTGCGACTGAACATTTGGCCAAACCATGGGATTTGTCTGTGGTTTGTTGACCAATAACTGAAAAGTGTCGGTCTACGTGTTATACCCATTTCCAAGAGCACAGCAATAAAAGCCCTTACTTCTGAAACTGTGGTTGCCTTCCACTCTGTTGTTCTGGATCCTGAGGTAACATTGATTCTATTGAGGAACTGCCTGGCATATCGATTCGTCTCATTTCTCAATAAGCTCAAAAATTCTTCCGTAAAAAAAAGATCAAAATACGCTCTCGACATGGAATTTCTTGCTGGCATATGTTTAGGCCCAGCAATCTCCATAAATTGTGGGCGAGGATTATATTCGCTGTCGTTGGCCACGGTAACTTCACGGAAATCTCTCAGCTCTTCCTCGGTATCGTTTCCCTCTAATTCTGATTCGCTATCATCGCTCGCTTCACTATCACTGTAGATCCTACGTGGATGCCGACTTCTTGGTGCCACGATTTCTTCCTCGTCACTATGTGCTAGATCCAACTGGTCAACCATTCGGACTATTTCCGAGTCATCCATGACGGGTTTTTTTATAAAACGGTTGATGGTAAAATTTTCCTCAAAAGCAACAATGTTTGACACAAGCGAAAAACAACGGTAATAACACAAAACACGCTTTTAAACTGTAAATGGGACGAAATATACTGTTCACATCAACGATCGTGGAGAAACTAACTGATCCTACGTTTCGCTGCGGCAATGCGATGTTATTTTGTGTTATATAAAACACTGTCGACAAGTACCGATAAGGGTCCAAATCCACAGCGATTTACGCCGCAGATCGAATATCGCCTGAGTGGCGACCATCGGTGTTTATGTTAGACTTCGGTACCTCCAAGCGATAGGAAAAGGTCGTCGTCCACAAAGAGTTAAAACGAAAAACTATTTTTTTCAATTCTCTCATAGTGAAATTAGATCATTTATAACGTATTACAAATTTATTTTGAGATAGAGTTCTCCCGCAATGCGAATAGTAAAGCGCTACGAGGCGCGGGCCGATATATCGTCTCTGGCACTTCTCGCGAGTGTAGCAGGAGCCGATATATCGGCTCCCGGCACTCAAAGGGTTAAATATTTATATTATACATTTAGATATTTTTTAAATTGGTGAGTTTCTTTTTCATAGGTAAGGACACATTATATATTATGCTTCATTGTTCAAAATATTTACACGTGTAACGTATGTATATGTTTTTAGTTTCATTTATCCGTAATGAATAATACGAATGACTTCAAAGAACATAGAAAATCTGCCGATAATACTTCGGCTTGGTTTTACTATTTATATGATGAAAAAAGTATGCTGGCGAGATGCAAAACATGTTCGAGGATAATTAAAGTTTTTGGAGGAAGTACAAGCGGACTACATACACATTTAAAAACACTACATAATATTAATTTATTGAAAAGAAAAGAATCCGAGACAAATTCTAACTCACCTAAAAATGATATTACGAAACCAAAGACATCGCAAATTACAGATTTTTTCAATAGAAAAACCGACTGTTTCGATGAAGTTCTGTCTAGAATGACAGCATTAGATGGTTTGCCGTTCAGAGTGTTTTGTACTTCAATTGAATTGAGAAAGTCACTGATTGCAAGAGGTTTCAAAAATATTCCAAGATCTATTAATACTATAAGAAGAACTGTTATAAACTATAGTAACAGTGTTCGCAATTCTCTGAAAAAAGAATTAACAGAATTAAAATTAAATGGTACAAAATTTAGTCTCACATTTGATGAATGGACAAGTGTACGAAATAGACGTTATTTAAATATAAATATTCATTCAGAAAAGAAAATTTGGAATATAGGACTCACACATGTCTCAGGAAGTATGCCAGCTACAAAATGTGTAGAAGTAGTCAACTGCAAATTGGAGGAACATGGATTATCTCTAAAAGAAGATATTGTCTGCATAACTACTGATGGAGCAACGGTGATGAAAAAAGTTGGGAAGTTGATTGATGCAAATCAGCAATTGTGCTATGCTCATGGAATTCAACTTGGAGTAATCAGTGTGCTATATCAACAAAATCAAGAGCAGAAGAAGCAAAATACTCTGGATTTAGAAACTTCTGATTCTGATTTCGAAGAGAGTGACAATGAAGAAAATAGTACTACAATTGTTGAAAGTACCTCATTTGAATATGACGAAGATAATAGTAACGAGGACGAAATATTAACCTACCAAGAATTGCTTCCCATAATTAAGAAAATTCGAAAAGTTGTTAAAATATTTAAACGTTCCCCTACTAAAAGTGCTGTTTTACAAAAATATGTACTTACTGAAATAAAAAAAGAACTTATGCTAATATTAGATTCTAAAACACGCTGGAACAGTTTGTTATTGATGATGGAACGATTTTTGAAATTAAAAAATCCAATTCAGAAAGCATTAATTGACTTAAATTTACAAATTAATTTTCCCGATAATGAATTCGATTTAATATCAAAAACTGTATCAGCTCTGCATCCAATAAAACTGACTGTGGAAGCATTATGTCGGAAGGATTCCAACTTATTAACAGCGAATGCAGCAATAAATTTTATGTTGCAATCACTTAAAGATCAGGACACGCCACTGTCTGAGGAATTATACAGTGCATTGAAAATTCGTATACAGGAAAGGCATAGTGACCTAGAAAATATTTTAAGGTATTTACATAATTATAACGACTTTAAAAAAGAAAACGGAAAGGAAGAAAAGAAACTAACAAGGTCAAATTTAATTAAGTTCGTCGTCAATTTCCACAAAAACATTTATGAAAACCAAACACAAACCTATCCAGAAGAATTCGTTGAAGATGATATTGATGTTGATATCGAAAAAGAATTATCTCTCGAGAAGAAATTACAATTAGCTATAGATAAAAAAATTGCTACGAACAATAATACAAAAATAATACAAAAAATAGATTTATCCAAAACCATCAGACGAGAGACCGAGTTGTTAGAGGATGAAGGACATCGAGGCAAATATTTAGAGCAAGTATATCGCTCATTATTAACAGTACCACCAACCAGCGTGGATGCGGAAAGAGCATTTTCAACTGCAGGTAATTTGTGCAGAAAAATACGTTCAAGGCTTAATGACAGTTCAATAGATGCATTATGTTTTTTACAATCACATTTCAAAAATATCGAATCAATAAATTAGTTATTTTTTTTTTCCTATTAAACAACTGAGTTTTTGTACCTTCATGAAAATTCCTAGTACCGGTATTAATACCGGTATACCGGTACAACGTTTAAAAAAATACCGAATACCGGTATTGCATTTTTGGTCCGGTATTGCAATCCCTACTCGGAAGGGACCGATTTTTGTTTATTATGGGAGAGTGTCGCACTTTTCCAAGAGCGGGCTCTTCTCTTTCATCTGAACTGCTTGTTTCTTGATATTTCGGTCGTTTTTCTCGGTCTCGACGTAATTGTCTGATACGTTGTCCAATTGAATTCGGTCTGTCTTCATGTGTCTTCGGTAGTTGGGTCTTGAAATCGGGATCTCGAAGTTCACGTGGAATAAGCGGTAAACAGGAAATGGTAGGGTTGCGTGAAAGAGCATCTGCGTTCATATTCGTTTTTCCGGATTTATGGATAACCTGATAATCGTACTCCAGAAGTCTCAATTTCCACTTCATGAGTCTTGATGTCGGATCTTTTACAGAATGTAGCCAAACTAGAGGTCTGTGATCTGTCACAAGAGTGAATTTGGTTCCGTAAACATACGGTCTGAAATATTGAACGGCGTAAACCATGGCCAAACATTCTTTTTCTGTAGCTGAGTAATTTTTCTCTGCTTTATTGAGGCTGCGTGATGCGTAAGCAATCGGCAGATCATTTCCAATCTCGCCTTGACTAAGCACGGCTCCAATGGCATGTTCTGATGCATCCGTTGTAACGATGAATGGTTTGCTGAAGTCGGGGTATTGTAAAATAGGTTCTTGGCAAAGTTCTTCACGTAATTGTTTAAAGCTGTTTTCCTGTTCTTCTGTCCATTTGAATTTTATTCCTTTTCCCAAGAGGCTAATCAACGGTTTTGCCTTAGTGGTGAAATCTGATATGAATCGTCTGTAGTATCCTACTAATCCCAAAAATTGTTGTATATTCTTCTGATTGGTGGGTGTTGGAAAATCCTTGACGGCTTTTAATTTTCTGGGGTCAGGCTTTACTCCTTGTCTTGAAATAATGTGTCCAAGGTAGGTAACTTCTTTCCGTAAAAATTCACATTTATTAGTCTGGAGGGTTAAGCCATGTTCTCGTAAGCGATTGAATAATTTCCTGACTTTAACGTTGTGTTCATGTAGTGATGATGCGTAAACCACAATGTGATCCAGGTAAACGAACACGTCCGTTCCTTGGAGTCCAGTTAGTACTTGATCCATGAGGCGTTGGAAGGTGGGTGGTGCATTTTTTAAACCAAACGGCATTCGTGAAAATTCATAATGTCCGTTAGGTGTGGTAAAGGCTGTTTTCTGCCTATCTTTCGGGTCCATCTCTATTTGGTGAACACCATTTGCGAGATCGAAAACGGAGAAGTACTTAGCTCCACCGAGACGATCTAATATTTCTGTAATCTGTGGTAGCGGGTATTTATCAGAAATTGTTTTATCATTAAGCGCACGGAAGTCTATGACCATACGCCAACGTTTGTTTCCCTGTGCATCCGGTTTCTTAGGTACAATCCACAAAGGTGAATTATATGGGGATTTCGACGGAGTTATTATTCCTTCGGATAGTAATGCGTCTATCTGCTTTTTTATCTCATGTTGATGTATCGGAGGATAGCGATATTGTCTTGTGTTTATTGGAATTTCGTCGGTCGTGTGTATGGAATGTTTGAAATCGGAGGCCTTCCCTAGCTTATCTCCGGGGAGATAAAATCGGTCGGGAAACTCCTTTAACAGAGCAGTGATGCTGCACAGTTCCTCTTTGTTCAAGTGCTTGAGATTTAACATTTGGGAGATTCCCTGTGCCCTATCTTCTCTGTTGTTGAAATTAGCATGACCTTGTACCTCTGAGTAGATGTCTTCGTCCGAAGTGCTTACAATGTCATAGGGTTCCAAAATTTGTGGTTCTATTTCTATGTCCAGGTCTTCTTCGCTGGTGTTGGTTGCCATAACATGGCACCTTCCTTGATCGTTTATGACAGCTGCTTCTCCTATGTACAATTGGTCGTGTGTTCTTATGCGAGGCAAGTAGCCTTCCTTGATCTTCGGATTAGCTATGTGAATAGCGATTTGTTGTGAGGTTCTTGCTGGAATGCGGTGTTTAGTTGTTCTTTCTGGTGCTTCTAAATAATTTGAAAATCGAATAGGCCTGATAGGTTTGTTCTTTAATACCAGTGTTCCATGGTAATAGGAAATCTCAGCCTGTTCTTGTTTTAGGAATGGGCTTCCGATTAGTCCATCTGCTTCTATGGCAAGGTGTTTTACTACGTAAAATATTGCTGGGGCTTCATGGATATGAAGAATTGTCGTCCCTACGGTGAAAATCGGGGTTGTGGTGAGTCCAGTTATTTCGATTTCCTCTCGTGAAATCTCTGCTGTTCTTTCTAGAGCGTCGAGGACTACCAAATTTACGGACGCTCCACCGTCAATTAAAAATTCTCCCGTTCCTGATTCCAGTTCTGGGATCGTAATTTTTATCCGTGGTGCAGGTGCTTCCTTGATGAGGGTTTCTCTTCGAAGCGGACGGATCTTGGGCGATCTTCTTTCTTTTCGCTCATCGTGTCGCCTGTACGGTGAGCGCGATCGTAGTTTAAAAATTTCTTTGATTCCACGGACGAATCTCGCGAATCTCGTCGGAATCGCGGGCTACGGGGACGATTCCTGCAGAATTTCCCGTCGTGCCCGGAAGTTCCGCAATGCCAACAATACATGTTTGACATGCGATTTTTATCGGTACCCTTTAGAATCGTATACCGTTTTTCTCCGTCATCACCCATTGATGACTCGGAGCGATTAGAGGGGGAGTGTGAGGGGCTCCTGTGACGCAAGGTCCAAGCAGAAGCGCGTTCTTCTCTTTCCTCCTCAAAACCATATGGTCTCGTGCGTCGATCTCTGTGTCGATCATATCTGCTCGGATATAGAGGATACGACACTTCACGTTCGCGATAACGAGGATCTTGGTCGAAAGATTCTCGGTGGGACCACCTTGATGGTGATTCATTCCGAGGCGATTGTCTTCGATTTCTTAGTTTTTTATCTATTTGCAGCACAGCGTCGTAAGCTTCCTCCAGATTTTCTGTATCTTTTAGGAGAGCCGACACCTTCAAGGCAATACGATTCGGTAATCCATCGATGAAGTTTTCCAGAACGTCCTTCTCCATTTCCTTGATGAATTCTTCAGCGTGGACCTCGTATTTTTCCTTAATGGCTCCGCGCGTACAATAGACTAGGTGGCTTGTCCTATCGATGTATTGTCGTAGGCTCTCACCTTCGCGGATGCGTAACTTCGCGATTTCCACTTGGAAATATGACAAACTTTTGCCAGGCGCGAATCTTTTCTTTAAGTGCTGAATTAATGCTTTTACGGTCGTAAACTTGTGCTCTAATGTGCTTCTACGTGCTGGCCCGACGAGTTTAGTAAGAACAATTGCTAGATACTCGGTTTCCGTACCCTCAGGAATCAACGTTAACCCGTCCTCTATAGTCTGCGCGAAACGAGACAAGGGTGGGTCTTCCCCATTAAAAGTCGGAATTGTCGAAGTAACGTTTTGTAAACATGTCCTTTGCGTCAACAGCGACATAGAATTTGCAAGTGATACCGTCAAGTTCATTATGTCAGCGTTAGAAGTATTTGCTATTCCGTTCAGCATTTTTTAAAGCGTAACTAGCGAAAACTAGTATATTGCTTATAATATTACGACGTGACTAGCGAAAACTAGTATATTGTCGATACTCAGTTACGAGTAATTTAACTTGTAAAAAACCAAAAATTAAAGCGATCCTAAAATAATTGAATGCATCCCACCGCTGTCACCAGTTTTGTTACGAGCCAGGGCTGCGAGCAACGCGAGAGGCCGACGAGGGGGTTATTACTCCTTGAATATGGTTTCTATTATTAGTTAATATTGAAATCTTTGTTGATTTGAATTAGGATTAGTAAGCCTCGTAACTTATATATAATTTAATTGATACAATCCGAGCGGTAAGATTGTATCATGTGGGAACGTTCAATTATTAGATTAGGATATTAGGCAATAATTAAGGGTTGTAGATTACGCGGGTTAACAAACAAGACAATTTATTCTGAATTGGAATAGTTACAAGTGTAATTGTCTGTGTCGCGAGTGAATGTGGTAAGTGTACAATTAGAGAAATTGTTACCTAGTGATGCACGGTGTTGACGCACTGGCAATGCGGGGTCGGAGAGCGATTGTTGAAAGCCAAATAGAATATACACGAACTAACGGATTCTATAAGGTTACGTTTGATTCGAAAGGGACTTTTACCCGATCTCACTAGAACTGACTCTTACGCGTGTAACGCGACGTGACTGCACGATTACTATACCGCGACCGAATCACTTCTGAATCTCTACTGAACCGCTTCTCGATTGAACCAAAGAGGATGAAAATGCATGGGTTTATATACCCTAAAAATGAGAGGGGAATGTATCTGTTTTATTTTACGGTCGCGTACTCGTATTTGTCGTTTCAAGTGAATTTAAGGTTTGCAGCTGGATCTTTTGTTTATAGGGGTAAAACGAAGGGTTAGCCAGGATGTTTCCTATCAAAGACTATCTTGACAAAACATTCCAGAAGGGGATGTTTTGAAGATTTCCAATTTAGGAAATCGTACGGTGCTGTTACTGAACCATGCTTCGTGCCAGTTGCGTCCAGCCGGAGTACAATCATTAAACAAGGGGCCTGTTGGGACGCTTTTCGTTCTCAGAAAAGAGATTAGAACTTCTAATCGAAATGAACGTGGAGAAACGTCCCCATACGTAACAATTATATCGTCGCATAAATTTTTTATTTTTTGTACCATCGGCAGATTCTCTTCGAATCTATACTCCGCAGCTTTCATTACCCCGAGCGCATCCGCCGAATATTATTTTCTACGGCTTGCCTGTAGTGACCGGGCGGAGCCTTTTTCGCAACATCTTTCATTTTGTTGCAAAAGTTGCGCAACAAATGATTTGTGCATTCAATTTTCTTCACGCGGATCATCCATATTTTATATGGATCACAGTCGAGAATTTTCTTGTAGACACTGCTGTCGCCGTCAGCAATTAATGTCGAATAAATCAATCCACGTTTTTCCACGCTGGTATTGAAACCTTCTGCGATGGCGTCACTCTCCATTCTGGTGGACGGCTGGTTTCTGCCCCAGTTTTTGAAGCATGCGTGTTGCCGCGGCTCTTCTTTCTTTTTCGCCGCGTTCAAACAAATGGAGCGCGTTTTGTTTCGTACTCCAATGAATAGAACTTTCCTCGTGTGATAGCCTATTATCACGCCGACACCAGAGATTGAATTGTACTTTCCTGTGCGGTAGGACCGCTTCATCCAACTTCCGTCAGCCACGACGGGAATGTGTGGAATTCAGGGGGTGCAAGCTGCCGTGTTATAAAAGTGACCAGTATTTTAGCGCTCTCTAGTGCTCGGGGCCCGAACTAATAACAGTATATATATGTATGTAGATACAAACGCTACTCACTCACACACAGATACTCGCGTGACTCACACAACTCTATTGCAGCTATATGTACTTTCATGTACACGCGTACAATTAATCTTTTAAGTGGAAAGGGTAGAAATTTATACAGCTTGAAATATATAAAAATAAATATTTATTATAAATCCATTTATTTTCTTCTACAATGTTTCTTATAATAGGTACGCGCTATCTCAAACAAAGGTGATTCCGTTTGTTGAATATTTTTCAACTTTCCGGTTAATATATTATTGACATGTTTCATGTACATATTGAAAATGTAATTAAATATATTTTGGAAAATATTGTATTGTAATGTAGTGGCATGCTCGGTATGTGTTGTGTTGAAACTTACATTTTCTTGTAAATATTTTATAGCTTTTTCTTTAATATTAGTTTCACAAATATGATTCATCATGATTGAATGACAGTATGGATGCTACAGGACTGTACAGGACGCTTGGACGCTAGGTTAGCGTCGGTTAGCGTTAGCGTCAGTCAGAGCAAAGCAAGCGTTCTGCGCATGTGCCCCCATCACGTGATGGGGAACACCAACGCCGCCTAGTGCTCGGGGCCAGCAACTTAGTGGTTAAATTATTTGCATTTCAGCTTATGCCCCCTGGTGGAATTCCACATGCTAACACGTCGCCTCTTCCAACGGCTAGTCTTTTCTCCTCTTCAGCCGCTGCTACCATTTCCGCTTCCGCAGTACGGATTAATTTCTCCACGATGTCGTCATGGCATTTGCTGTATCCCTTCGTTGACATACCGGGAACATTAATGGCAGTGAGGAATTCTTCTATTTGTGCGTAGCCGCCTCCGTTGAGAATTGTTCCTGCCACTGCATTCCGATTGATATCCATGACCTGAGGATCATCAGGTTGACTGTGGATATTGGCTCTATAATCGCACATCATGCATTTCACGGTCAGAGTGGTCTCCAACCCCGTTCTCTTCATACGTATTATGTTCAAATCTTCCATCGAACAATCTAATGTTTCGGAATGTGTAGCGGTACACGCCTCGTGGCGGGAAGCGCTGCGAGCCGACGGTAGTATACCGTGAGGCGAGCTCCACACGCTGCTGCGGTCGGTTGGAGACTAAACGTCTGCGGCGCGGCGCGGAATCTCGGACGGGAGCGCGGGATGCGGGAACGGGTCCGAGGAGTGGGGATGACGGTCCGGAGTGTCGAAACTACGGTGCTCTGAAAAGAGCAGGCCGTCGATCGACTGCCTCCCAGAACCTGATCGCGGTCTATCTGAACAAAGAAAGATCTTTTTTCCAGGTAGAAATGGAGGAGTTTAGTTAGCCTGGGGTGGAAGCCGAGGTTTATTAATTTATAGATGAGGCCGTTGTGCCATACTGAGTCGAAGGCTTTGTTAAGGTCCAGTAGGACCATTCCAGAGAAGCGGTTTGTGTTTAGGTGGTTTGTGTGGAATTGAGTTGTGCGGATCAGTTGGTGAATGGTGGAGTGGCAGTTTCGGAAGCCGAATTGGGCGTCGATAAGAATATTGTTTTTGGTGATGTGATCCAGGAGCAATTTATAAATGGCTTTCTCGAAAAGTTTTCCGAGAGTGGGGAGAAGGCTGATGGGCCTGTAACTCGAGGGGAGTTTACGATTTTTCCCGGGTTTGGGAATTGGTATAACTTTTGCTACTTTCCAGGCCTTGGGGAAGTATGCGAACGTGAAGCATGCTTTGAAAATGTAGTAGAGTTGTACGAAAGTGTTTCTAGGGGCTTTGATAATCAGGTTAGGAGAGAAACCATCCCATCCACAGGCTTTTTTCGGTTTAAGTTTGGTGGAAATATCTTTTAAGGTTCTGGGGGAGAGATGATTGGTGATGTCCGAGCTTGATGAGGGGGCGAGGTGTTCTTTGAGGTGGAAATCTTGAAGTTTTAAGTTTATTTGTGTTTGGAGGGGAGATTTGGATTTGTAGGCCTCGTCAAAGACCGAGGAGAATTGGTCGGCCAGGAGTTGGGCTTTTTTGGAGCTAGTGTCTTGATAGTTTCCGGTTGAGTCTAAGAGGGGGGGTATGTTAGTCGGTTTTTTCATAATTTTTCTGAAAACGGGCCAGAAGGTGTGGGTGTTTTGAGCGTTTTTAACCTGATCTTTGATGTGTTCGGTTTTTAGGATGAAGACTCTATTTCGAATGGATTTGTTCAGTTGTTTGTAATATTCAAGGGAGATGAGGTTGCCTGTTCTTTGCCATCTTTTCCTGGCTGCGTTTCGGAGACGGATTGTGAATTTTAGTTTTTCATCAGGTCGGATGAATTTGTCAGGAGTGTTTATGAAGGAGGTGGATTTGTGGAAGCAGGATTTGAGATATTTTTGAAGTTGGGAGACCTTTATGTCGATGTCTTGTGTTGAGGAGATGGTTGGTGTGATCGGAATTTTGGCTGCGTGGATTTGGTAGGTGTCCCAGTTTGTGATGGGGGAGGAGGTGGTGAAGGAGTGTTTTTGGTGGGGTAATAGAAGGACAGGACGGTGGTCGGAGGAGAGGTCATCGGACACTTCGCAAGGATGGTTGGAGAGAGTGTTGGCCAGGAAAAAGTCTATTTTAGTGGGCGTACAGTTGGGTCTGAAGTAGGTGCCTGTCGGGGGAGCTATTATGGAATAACGGTTGTTGGCCATGTGGTTCTCGAGGATTTTGCCGTTTTTGTTATTGGTGGAGTTGTTCCAGATGGTGTGTTTGGCGTTTAGGTCTATGCCAGCGATGAATGGGAGGTTGAAGTTTGTGATGGAGTCGAGAGCAGCGGTATCGAGGGTTTGTTTGGGGCAGTATGCCGAAATGATAATTAGGTTAAGGCTGGCTATTTTTATTGCTATTGCTTCGAGGTTGTCAGCAGGTAGGAGTTTAAAGGGGTGGTAACGGAGGCTTTTGTGTGTGAGGATGGCCACCCCTCCGCGAGGGTTACCACCGTTTCTGTCTGCACGGGTAATGTTATAGTTTGTGAAGGTGATATCGATGGAGGGGGACAGCCAGGTTTCTTGAATTGTGGCTATTAGGACGTTGTTGGTAGTTAGGAAGAGTTCAAGCTCGGTGGATTTGGTGGAGAGGGAACAGGCGTTCCATGTCATGATGGTTCCAGGTATTGTTGGGGAGAAAGTGATTTATAAAAATAATTGCTGGGCGGCATCGAATAGTATTTCGAGTTTATCGAACATTGTATTGCAGGTAGCTAGCTTAGGGCGAATGGCTTTGAAGATGGGTATGGCTTTTTTGACGAAGGTTAAGGCTTCTTTTAGGAATTCGTTGGTTTCGGAGGAATCAGATGTAGGTGAAGTGTTTGGAGTGGTGTTATGGAGGGGAGGTTGTCCTTTGACAACGCTGCTGAAGGATCTGTTATTGGAGATGATGGAGGCATGACGGATCGTGTGTATTTCGCTGTTGGGTGGGTGGATATTGGATTTCGGAAGGTGGGTGGTAGCTTTTTTGTTTACGTAGGAAATGAGATTTGGGCATTGTGAATAATTCGCGGTGTGTGCGCCGCTGCAGTTGGCGCATTTTGCAGGAGTGTCGGGTGATTTTGCACAGTCTTTTGTTAGATGATCAAGACCGCATTTAACACATTTCGGGTTTTTGTAGCAGTTGGCGCTGGCGTGACCGAACGCTTGGCACCTGAAGCATTGGGTGTAGTTTCTGGTTTTGATAAAACGTTCCCAATAGACACGACAATAGTAGATGAATCCTACTGATTTTACTTGGGATAGTTTGGTGCCCGGGGGGAAGGTAATTTTATATATTGTGTTATGTGGGGAGGATTTAAACGCAACCACACTCGTGGGGTTTAATTTTTGTGACTGAAGTTCAGTGGCGATTGACTCGGTATCAATAGAGGGCAGACCTTTTAGGATGGCCGTAAATGGCTTTTCGCTGGGGAGAGCAAAGGTGTGGAATTTTAAACCTGCTTTTTGAAACGCAAGTTTAGCTTCGGTAAAAAATTTGGTTTCGCTGAAGTGGAGGCGGACCTGGTTCCCGAGGAATTTAATATAGAAGTTTTTTCCTATTTCGGTTTCGAGTTCCTGACTAAATTTTAGAACTTCGTTTTCTGCTAGGCGGATGTAAATGGGTGGGGGTCGGACTGGGTTTTTTGGCAGGTTTATGTTAGGGATGGAGGGGGGGCGTGGACCACTGGTGATGTTTTTTTTGGTACTCACGTCGCCGGCGGTGTCAGCAAAGTTTTTGAAGGCTTCCGTTGAGAAGATTTCAAATCTATTACTGGTTGTCAGGTTGGTGGTACTGACCCATGAGTTGTTTTGTGTGGAGTTAGTCATGTTTTCGGTTCGCTGTCTTTTTGCTTCTTGTAGTTGATGGGGTAGCTTTTCCAGGGTGTTGTTATTTAGATCGTCTGTGATTTTTAATTTTATTCCGTTTATACGGCTCACATGGTTGTTGCTGCTCCCTGGCTCTTCCGTTGTGGAAGGCGGGAATCGTTGTGGATTGGACTGACTTTTTGAATGTCCTAAAAAGGACAGTTTTTGTTAAGGACGCAGGTATAGCGGCACTGGAGGGCCCCAAGAGGCCTAGTCCTTGGACGGTCACTATGCTAACACTAATACTATACTACTAGCAAGGAGGGTGCACTCGAGAGAGATGTTCGCGGCGCGACTGCTCATGAGAGACTCGCAGCTAGAATGCTCCTGGAGACCAACTCCGCTCTCGGGTGGTTTCGTCGCGATCTTTATTGCCCGAACGCGGACCTCGTGTGCTCGTTCGCGAATCTTCGGTGGTCGTCGATTGGTCCGTGCCCGGGCCGAATTCGCGGATTGGCGCGCGGCTGGTCCTCGTCGCTGATTGGCGCGGGCCTGGTCGGAAACTCGGCAACGAGACGTACGTGTCTCATTGCAACGTCGAGTTCCTTCTAAATAGACGTGGTTACCCCGTAACTGCGCCATGACCCCGAACATCGTTCGCGAGCACGCGAAACGGGAGTTACGAACCCGCGAAGTCCGGCAGGCGGACTGACGACATTCCGGACGCATCAATGACATAAGTAAAAACGAATAAAGTATTGAAACATATAATAGATAAATTCGTATGATTGTGTATACTTACCGGGTCTGAGATGCGCAGTCGGATGGTTTGGGATCCATTGACAGCACTCTGGAATCTATCAGGGAAGACGAATCTGCAAAAATAAATAAATTCTAACCGCTGAAATAATCAGCGGTTCCGCAGACTGTTTCAAAGTGTGCGGCCCGACGACATCGCGTCAGGAAGCTCCAGCGATTCCAATGATTCGCGAGCTGATGATGATAGTCTTTCTTCGCTCTGTATCGGAGGGCTCTTGAATGGCCATACTCCTATTGTGTCGACTGTCCACTATTTCCGGCAGCATGCAATGTATGTAAAATCGGGACAATTTCGATTGCATTTCTTGCTGCCAAAATTTGTCGTCTCTATATATCTTTAGCGATATCAAGCCTTTGCGTGTCCAAACACAAAAGAGGCAATACATTTTTTGCGTAATGTGCAGCTGCCCTTCCACTTGATAATAGTAGTAATGGTTTTTGTTCATTACAGTACCCGCATCATCCACAAATATTTTGCGTACTGCAGGTACTGTTTTTATTGCTTCTTTTGGCGATATATTTTCTGCCGTTTTCGGGCATTTGATTTCGACGATACCGTCGTCATCATCGATCACGCCGGAGAAGCTCCCAAAAATGGGATTGAGGCATCGATGAAAAGGCCACATTTTCTTATTTTATTTATTTATTTATTTATTGCTTTAAACCAAGTGGTTTATATAGCAAGTACAATATTATTACATCTAGCTTACATTAAATAGGTTTACACTGTTTCTAAAGTCTAACGGAACATTGTTTAAGGAAATTATAAATTATTTTTAGTCCTTTTATGTCAGGTTTACATAAGAAGGAACTAATACAAAGAGGGAAACAGTACTTGCCTTTGAGGAGCTTTGTTTCCAATGTATTGCGTTCGTTTTCATAGTGTGGACATTGCCATATAACATGATTTAGGTCTTGGAGTTCTGCTCCGCATTGGCAAGCACTGTTAGCTATAAAGTTAACCCTCGCCAAAGAACCATTTAAATTATAGTGATTAGCTCGACATCTATTAACAAAAACTAGAAAATCTCTAGAGAGCGCAAGACCAGTGTACCATGGCTTGCCTTTGTCCTTGTGATAAAATCTAACATAGTTCACACCTTTGATTAGACCCTCCTTTTTGATTAGGGTGTTAGTGGACAATCTTGCTTGAATTTTGAGGTCTCTGGTTAGGTCAGCGATTGAAACCTTGATATCTGGTGAAGGGCTTTCTTTGGTCGCTTCTTTCGCAAGTGAGTCTGCTTCTTCGTTACCGATAATTCCTACGTGTGCTGGTATCCAGATAAACTTAATAAAATTTTGGCCTTTGTTGTTTGATATAAACGTAGAGTACTTAGTTTTGATTTCAATGATGTGGTTACTGATATTATATTTGAAGGTTGGCTTCTGTAGTGACTTCACTGTACTTTGCGAGTCGGTGAAGATGAGAAAATTTGTAGTATTACTATATAAATTGGCAATGTCCAGTGCTCGGCTAACGGCGTAGCATTCTGCTGTGAAAATTGATGCGTGCTTGTTTAAACTAAATTTTTGGGAGATATTTAGTTGTGGGCAGTATATTGCGGCACCTACTGATTCGGAGTTTTCTGTTGCACTGCCATCGGTATAGATTGCAACCGTATTCGGAGGGTTGGATTCAATAAAATCTCGTAACGGAATATTAGGGTCGGAAGAATCTTGTAATGATTGACCTAAATAAACATCACTCGGTGGAATATTATATAGGATGTTATAGTCTGTGGTAAAAATTGGATGTTTTTCAGCAATCTCTAGATCGGGTCGTGTTTCTAACAAATTAAGGAGGTTTTCAACTAGCAGAGAGTGTTTCGTTCGTCTGTTGGGAGGAATGGCAATCAGGTCTGTGTTGTTTTTAAACAGTATTTTGTTTGAAGTTGAGGTTGTATAAGAGTAACATTTGAGTAGATATTTTCTAGCTAGAAAATTGACTCTATCCCGAAGGGAAATGACTTTAGCTTCGCTAAGCAAAACATTTGTGGGCGTGCTAATTCTGTACCCTAGTGCCAGTCGGATTGCAGCATACTGAATTCGTTCTAATTTAAGGATTAGGTTTTTGTTTTTCGGATAATATATGAAGCAATTATATTCCATGATTGGTCTTATGAGACTGCTGTATATTAACAGCAAAGTCTCGGGTGAAGCACCCCATGAAACGCCAGAAAGAAATTTCATAATATTTAGTAGTCTAAAACATTTTTTCCTCACATTATTTATATGAACTTTAAAGCTCATGTCATAGTCAAAATTGATTCCTAGAAATTTAACTGTTTCGCTTGATTTGATGACATGGTTGTCAATTATAATTTCGGTTTTACCCGGTAGAATACGTCTATTATTAAAGTGAACAAATACCGTTTTTTTAGGAGACAGGTCAAGGCCAACAGATTTGAGATTAGCATTAATTGTATTAATCGATTGTTCGAGTAACCTTTTGCTATCGTTGATGGTAGGGGTGCTGCAGTAGACAGCAATGTCGTCTGCAAATTGCGATATTTGAACGTTGTCTGGAATGTTCTTAATAACTTCAGCTACATAAAAGTTATATAGTAACGGACTTAGAACTCCTCCCTGTTGCAAACCTTTCCAGGTTGTTCTTGTGATAGTGCTTGTGGTTCTATCTATAGCAGTAATTTTCCTGCCAAGCGTTATATGTTTGATAAATCTTATGACTACAAGAGAACAGCCTATCTGGATTAGTTTCTGAATAAGCAAACTACAATTCACATTGTCGAAAGCAGCTTGTACGTCTAGAAAGGCTCCTAGGGTGTCTTTACCTTGATTTTTTGCGGTGTCGATGTTGGTTAATAAAGAAACTAAATTATCAGAGCATGATTTACCCTTGCGAAATCCTGCTTGAGACGTGGGTAGAATATTTTGATTTTCAAGCCACCATTCTAGCCTGTTCTTTATCATGGTTTCAAAAAGTTTACATACACATGAAGCCAGGGAAATAGGTCTAACGCCCAATTTATTGGGTTTATCAATGAAGAACATCTGAACCGACTGCCACTCTTGGGGATATCGTTTTTCCAGGTACATTTCGTTGAATATATCTAGCAGGACCAGTTTAATGTTACAAGGCAGAAGTTTTAGTGAGAGATAGTTTATGCCGTCTTTTCCGGGTGCAGATTTGTCATTCTTAAAATCCAATGCAAAATTAAATTCTGTGAAATCGAAAGGTTTGTCAAAGAACTGATTATGAGGCGCCTGTGAAAAGCCGTCTGGGTTGCAGGCAGCCCAAGGGGGAGCAATTTTATCTAAGCATTCATGTATTCTTTCTAGGCGTTGGTCAGCAGACATTGTTTTATTCCCGGTATATGTCCATTTATTTTTCAGTTTTTTGCAGGTATTCCAGAAGTATTTACTGCCCCTTTTAGTGTCAAACTCTGAAATAAATTTGTGAAAATACTCTCTTTTTTTTAACTTGAATGTTTTCTTTGCGGTTGCAACAAGTTTTTTATAGTTAACTAGGTCCGACATTTCATAAGTGTGTTGCCATTTCTTGTAGGCTGCTCTCCTCAACCTCTTGACTCGTTCACATTCTTTGTCCCACCACGGTACTGGGTTTCGATGTATATTGTCGTTGACCGTCACCTTCGAGGGTGTGTTCTTTATAATAGCTTCTCTTATATAATCAGTAAAGAAGTTGTATTTTTCCACGCAATCTAGTATATTGAATTCGCGTGATAAAAATAATTGGAAATTTTGTGCCATTAACTCTTGATACTTATCCCAATCCGTTCTTGTTGAAGACAATGTATTTGTAACTTTCCTGTAAATATGTCTAGTTTTTTCAATACTAATTTCTATACCGATAGGAAAATGGTCAGATCCATGAGTATCGTCCAAAGTATTTATCCGAGTTTTATCAGCTAAATCCGGAGTCGTAAAAATCAAGTCAATGTTAGATTTACTATTGTTACTTAAATCGACGTGTGTTAAAGAATCAGGATTGTGCAAAAAGATGCTGTGACTTAATAAGCTATTGAATAATCTATCCCCGTTACAATCATTACTTGAACAATTCCATACTGTATTATGCGCATTGAAATCACCTACTAAGAGACAAGGTTGCAAGTCTGAGACTGTTTGCATGATCCAATCCCATTTGTTTTGCCCTAAAGAGGGGCCCTGTGGTCTATAGAGTGCCATTATGTTAATAGATGGGACAGTGTTCACTAACTTAATGCTACATGTTTCTATGAGATTATTAAAAGATCTAATATTTGGTAATATACAGTAGTCAATGGATCTTTTGATAAAGATAGCGATACCACCTCCTCTTCTGCCAATTCTGTCTTTGCGAACCGTGTTAAAACCTTTGAATGCTATTCTCATTTCCGGTTTGAGCCATGTTTCAACACAAATGAAAATGTCAATCTCTTGTAGCATTTGTTCCAACTCTTCTTTGCGTTGTGCAATGCTCCTGGCGTTCCAATATATGATGCGTAACGCTGAGAAATTGTTATTACCGATAGTGTGTTGTCCCATTTTTGAGGATACTGTTAAGCTGGGTTTAAGGCGATGTCTTGGTCTGTGTTATCCTCTTTTAATTTCTTGATAATTCTGGTCAGCCGACTTTTGGCGCCTCGGTGTGTTAAGCTTGGGTAGATTTCGTATAACATATTGCTTAAAGCTTTGGTGTCATCTGTATACTTTTTGGCTATCTCAAGGTGATTGGAGTTGCCAATAGTTTCTCGCAGAAAGCTGTTCAAAGTGGTGTAGTCTAAGACATAGGTGTTCGGATGCTCAGTTAGAATTTCTTTAATCGGTAGAGTCATTGCCTCAATGTCGGTTTCTTGGTCGCTACTACACGATTCTGTTCGCATTTTCTTTACTGTCTTCTTTAATTTTGTTCGCTTATATTTGAGATTTTGTTCCTGGTTAGTCTTGTTGTCGGTGTCATCTGATGACAAGTTATCGTTGATTGCGATTCCCCTGGCGGTAGAGCCTGACTCGGTAGTAGATAGCGGTCTTTTGTCATTCCTCTCATAGTTATTGGTCTCAGATTCAGTGACTTTAAAGTTGTCTTCTGCAACCTTGACTTCTTCAGACGCATTACCTCTTGCCTGATTATACGATGGTTTTTCAGGCAACAAAATTTGCATGGTGTTGCCAACATTTGGACAGTGTTTGGCCAAGTGATCGTCTTTTTTGCAGATGAAACATCTTGGATTATCTGACGAAATATAAATCCAGTATTTGACGTTCTCATGCTCTATCTGAATATTGTCGGGGAGTTTAACAGCATCACTGGGTTCAATGTATATTTGACGCCGAAAACTTAAAATGTGTGAGAACCCCTGTTCGTTCATGCCAGCCCTTATATATGTAAGCTGTGACACGCACCTGATTCCCATAGCTGTCAATTTTTTCTCAATTGTATCATGCGGAATTAACGGACACACGTTGGATAGTATTATTCTCTTAGCCCTGGTCACGAGCGGACGAATTCGCAGTGTGTGTGCGCCGACGCTTATGTTTACATCGGTGTCGGTCAGTTTTTCTACAAGGTGCTGGTTGGCGAGGTACATACAGATTCTGCCGTTCGAAATTCTAGAGGCGAATCTGATATTAACCGGTGAAATAACTTTAGCTACTGCTAATATGAATTCTTTGATGGACACACCATCAATTGCATCCATGATAATCGCTTGTTCTTTAGTCGGGACTGTAATACTTTGTGTTGCGGCTGCGTACGTCAATGGAACACTATCTGTTGTTACTTTTGTTGAGCTCGTTGACTTGTTTGAATGAACATTACTGTACTCAGAGACGTTCATGCTTTTTAAGTTGTTCTCAGATGAGGCCCCCTGGTTACCAGGGGGCTTCATCACTGCACTTGACGTTAACAGTTCAGTTGTATGAAATTAACTATTTCGTAAGCACTCGCGATACTGAAATGGACACTTCAAATACACGTTCGATGTAGCGCTCTGTTTGCAAACACGTCTGACTCGTTCGACGGTTCGAGCCGAACTCATTTTCTTATTTTGATGCCTTCTTTCCGCGAGAGTTCTTCTCGGGCAATATGTTCGCACTGCCGCCCATGCTCAATGGAAGGCAGGTCCAAAACTTTTGGGTATAGCAGCGACCTTACCAAATTACCACACGGTGTTTTTTTTCAAACGTCGGCACACTTGCCCGAAGTTCGATGCCGTGAGTAATTTGGATCTATACATTTGCCATTTTTGGCTCTTCACTTGCTCTGTAGTGTCCTTTTCAATGGTTTTTCTATTATTCTGAAAATCCTGCAGAATTTCCATGTGTCTTTCCTTCTCTAGGTTGAACACATGTTCCTCCATGTCCGGTTTTTTTTGCGCTGGGTCCGTAATCATTGTCTCTCGTCGTCTGTGAAAACGGCTTTCGCGCCTTCTTCGGTGAGCACTTCCGCTTTTGGTTTCTGTTTTCATTCTCTTCTTTTCTTCGTTTCTCCATGGCTTCCAAACATTTCGGCGGCTCCTTTCGCTTGGCTCGCATAATGCGGGACAATACCTCATTTGTGTTATACTGTATAACAGCAGCGGCACATCTCGCGGTATACGATCCCCTCTGACTCCAATTTATCCTTTTGCCGCCAGTATATTTCGCAATGATTGAATTGAAGCTCTCCAGTGAGTTGTTATTGCTATTATATAACAAACTTTCAGCGTGAGCTATCAGCGGACGGAAGATATCTTGAATCTTGTAATATATTCCGTTTTCCATTAGGTGCGGCACCATGTTTTCTTCGTCATTATTTGCGATGCGGTCGCAGAAATATCCGAGTCTTCGGCACTCTTTGTGTTCTCCAAAGACGTGGCTAGGAATGTTCGTCAAATCCTTTTGCAAGTTATTTATCTTGCGATTGATCGAATAATTTTCCTTCACTCTGTATTCCGCAGCTTTCCGCAATGTCCGTACGCATTCTTCAAACGCTGCTTTCTACGGCTTTTCTGTATTTCCCGGGCGGAGTCTTCTTCGCAATATCTTTTAGTTTATTGCAGAAGTTGCATAGCAAATGGTTCGTGCATTCAATCTTTTTCACACGAACCATCTCCGCTTTGTACGGGTCACAATCCAAAATTTTTTTATATACGCTGCTGTCGCCGTCAGAAATCAGTGTCGCATACACGAGACCTCTTTTTTTTTTATGCTGGTCTCGAAGCCATCTGCAATTGCGTCGCTCTCCATTTTTGTCGACGTTTGGTGTCGTCCCCAGTTTTTGAAGCACGAATGTTTTTTCGGCTTTTCGTTCTTTCTGGCAGCGTTGTGACATATGACGCACATCTTGTTCTTCACTCCAGTAAATAAAACTTTTTGCGTGTGGTATCCAATTATTGCACCCACACCGGACATGGAGTCGTATTTTCCAGTACGGTAGGATCTCTTCATCCAACTTGTAACGGTGGCGTCTCGCTTGCGTGAGGCGCGAGCGAGGCGCGCGTGCCCTCCCCTGGATTCGCTCAGCGACCAGGGTTCTTTGGGGAGGGAGGATGAGGTCGTTAAATAAGACACGCTGCGTTTGTGGTAAATGAACGAAACTATATTTTTATTGCGTTAATTGAAAAAAAGGAATGTAAGAGACTATAAGTGAGCGTATGAAAACGAAGTAAAAATAATATATTAATAATGTATGTCAAAAAAAAACGTGGAGCGGTCAGCTCGTCAGTCGCCTGGGTTCCCGGACGGTCCGGTGACGGGCTGGCGATGGCAGCCTGCCTCTCCACCGGCCTGGTGATAATTAAAGAAACAAAACCGTGAGCGTGGAAGCCCGACACGGGTAGCTTAGCCTAATCAACGCGGCTTATCCTAATTACGCACGAACTAAATCTAAATTAACCGCGGGGCGCCGGTACGGTTTCCGGTCTCGGTACGCTTCGCGTGGGTCCGGAGTGTCCCGGCGAGGAACCGGAGTTTTCCTCGATACGGTGCGAGGGGGAAACGGTACGCGTGGAACGCGGGCGAGCCGTGCTCGCTGGAACGGTGCTTTATTCGGGCGCCCTCGGCGCGGTTCGCGTAAAGTCGTGGTACGCGGAGAAAGCGCGGTACGCGTGGAACGCGGGCGAGCCGTGCTCGCTGTAGCGACGTCTGAGTCGGGCGCAGGGGGGGTAAGCTGCCGTGTTAAAAATCTGACCAGTATTTTAGCGCCGCCTAGGAGTCAGGGGAGAGAACTAATGACAGTATATATAGATATAAACGCTACATACTTATACACAGATACTCGCGTCACTCACACAACTCTATATACCGTACCTATACATATATACTTTAATGTACACGCGTACACGAGTGAAAAGGGTAGAAATTGGTACAGCTTTAAATGAAATTAAATATTTATTAAAAACTTATTTTAATTTACAATGTTTGGTGTAGTCAGACGCTACGTCGAAAATTGACATATCTGATATTTGTACATTTTTTAATTTTTTATTTAGAATTTGATTGACATGTTTTATGTATCTATTTAAAATATAGTGAAATATATTATAAAAAATGGTATATTTTAATACATCGATATGTTGCGTGTGGTCTGTATAAAATAATATAGTTTCTTTTAAATATTTTAATGCTTTTTGACTTAAATTGCTTTCGCAGACATTATTAATAATGATTGAATGACAAATATCTATTACTAAACTAGTGTCAAATAATTTTTCCAATTCCGAGAGTTTTAATACTGCTTTACACGTGTCGCATTGTTCTATTTTCATATATTTTATAGCAGCAACTAAAATATCTTTCACATGGGCGTCGCTTATACTGTTAAAATGTACCTCTATATTAGTCAAAGAGTGGTTTGCTTCCACATCTTGTTTCTTCATATTAATGATATTCTTTGTGTGAATAAAATAATCCGACTGGTCCTCTTCGCAATTTCCTTTGCAGGATATCCTTTTACCGAAGTTGTTTATAAATATACTCTTGTAATAATTTGTGAACAATGAACATGTCAGCGTCAGCGTCAGTCAGCGTGGGTACAGAACAAAGCAAGCGTTCTGCGCATGCGCTGTAGAACGCCACCAACGCCGCCTATGAACCAGGGGAGCAACATAGTGGTTGAAATATTTCCATTACAGCTTGCACTCCCTGGTCGGGCGCTCTCGGCGCGATCCCGAACTCTCCCGACTCTCGAGGTGTTGTCACCGCCGCGGCCCAGCGAGCTATAGTGAACTGACGTGGTTTCCTCCGTCGGCTGGGCCCGCGGGGCGCGGAGAGGAGGGGGTACGGAATCCGCGGAACACCCCACCCGTCGTCCCCGCCCGACCGCGGCTCGAGCACGTAGGCACAGACGTAAACCTAATGCCTACGGTCCGAAGCCGGCGAGGTCGCTCGTCTCCGGTAGTATACCGAGAGGCGAGTTCCACACGCTGCTGCGGCCGATCGGAGACTAAACGTGCGGAGCGCGGCGCAGGATCCCGGAGGGGTGAGCGGGACGCGGGAACAGGTCCGAGCGGTGGGGATGACGGTCCGGAGTGTCGTACCTATGGTGCTCTGACAAGAGCAGGCAGGCGATCGACTGCCTCCCAGAATCCGGTCGCGGTCTCGGTTTCACGTAGGGGACGTAAACCCACTTACGCTTCGGCCGATCCCAGCGCTTCGTCGTGTTCGCCCGATAGTATACCGCGGCTAGCACGATTCAGCGCGGCTGCGAGAGGATCTGGGCTCGGGTGTTCGCTCGAGAGCTGCTCCAGACCAACTCGGTGGAAAATCGGTGGATCCTCCGTGCTCGACGCTGGGACCGAAGGCTCATTCCGAGGTTGACTTCGACAGTGGAAACAACGTAAGTATAGAAAAGTCTATTGCGAATATAGGTGAAGAAACGTTTGTCAGTCAACTTATTTGAACATCGATTTTTTTCTTTATTTATTACGCGAATAAACTTGATTCGTTGAACGCGTGGTGAAGTGTTATAGTGTTGTGTAGAATTTGGAAGTGTGCGAGAATGTTTTGTTCGGCATCGTATCGGATTGTGAGTGACTGCTGGTGTGCAATAATTCGGTGTAAAAAATTTTTGAACTTTGATTTTATTTGAAATCGCGAAAGAAATAGTAACAGTTGAATTTTACAATTCTTTTATCTGTGCCTATATTGAAACTTTAAAAAATATGTTTTATTGACTCAAATAAATTGTATCGATGCTGAAAATGTAGTCAATAAAACCTATGATATTGGTTAATTCGATTACGAGTTATAAACGTTTGGGAAAAATTGCAATTTTTAACGAATTCGACTTATAATTGACAAATATCGATAACATTTTCAGCATGGATATAATTTGTTCGAGTCAATGGAACACATTTTTTGAAGTTTCAATAGAGGCCCAGATAAAAACGTAAAATGTAACTTTTCCTACATCTTTGACTAATAAAATAATCCTTCTAGCTTCTCGAAAACACTCAAGTCTTTTGGTGTAAATGCTGTTCAAAATGGTGTTGATTCAATTTTGCTCTTCACTGATACGTCTCGACCCCGTGGATTTCCGACCCATCCCAACGATTACGTACCCGATTCTTTCGAATTATTACACACCTGAAGTCACTTAGAATCTTTGTTCACGAATCCGATACGGTCACGAAAAAACCGTTCTCGCACACTTCCAAATTCTACACAACACTATAACACGCGTCCAACGAATCAAATCAACTATTATTTCATTTGTATATTGTTTTTCTTCTGGACGCTAGAAAACGTTTTTTCACATATATACATTTTTACTCCTTCGATAATCTTATAACATAATTTTTTTTCTTTTCCAGAATAATGGAACCTGCACGGAGTAAATTGGAAAAGCTGTCGCTCCGACAAGATCCGGAGGGGAAGCGAGCAGCCCCAAAGGCAAGGGCGTCGCGGATCCCTGTAAGAGTCGGTGACACGCCACCGCCCATCGCGTCCCGCATCCCGAAGCCAATGAACAATTCTGGCCCACCGCCCACGGCACCCGCAGAAGAGAGAGCCCTAGCCAGGCTGGATGATTATTCATACGTAAGTCAATATAGAATAATCAATTCTAATTCTAATTCGAACATTTCGAACAATTATAAATAATAACATTAGTTTTCAGAATAAACTAGCCAAACTGATAAAGAGGGCGGAATACCGCCAAAGAAAACGGGGCCAGCGGAGACAGAAACGGCTGGATATAGAAGGAGGCCGCGGCCGTCATGGCGGAGGCCGCGGAGGGGCCCAGCGAGGAGTGCGTGGGGGAGACGGCGGGGTAGCCCGCGCAGGGGCCAAGCAAGGAGCCCACAGAGGAGCACGCGAGGGAGACCGCGGAGTAGACCGCGCAGGGGGCAAGCAAGGAGCCCACAGAGGAGTCTGTAGCGTAGGCTGGCTCGATGAGCCTACACATGTACCGAAATGCCGCGATTCTTTTGAATCTAACCGGGTTGTAAGGCCGGTTACGCGATGACGATATTCTGGTACCGCTGTGCGTCAAATTAATGAAGGACAGCTGTTTTGGTTGAATCGTTTCTTTTAACAATGATGAGTTTATAATGTTATTGACTAGACTGGTGTCGCAGATAAGTGTAAGCGGTCGATCGATGCGACGGTTCTGCTGGACTTGACAAGTCAAAAGTCCAGACAGATGAGCGGCGTGGCGAGCGCAAGTTGAATCGAGTGGAAGAACTAAGTCATCGACGTGACTGAAGCGAAGTAAATTTGAGAAGTGAAGTTTCGAACTGATGCCTACCCTTTTTATACGCTGAGTTGAATGACTAGCGGCTGATTGGCTGGTGCGGAAAACCCGAAAGAATCGTACAAATATCGGTACATCAGGTACCCGAGCTAGGGACCGAAGTAGATATGAATGGGCGGACCGTCGTAAACGTAGGGTCGCTTGAGGAGAGTCCCGATGTCCCATTGAACGCACGCGTATTAATTGTTTTATTGCCGGACGGTTCGACGGCATTGATTACGATAACTTAATTATATATACAATAAACCTAAGGTTACTAAAGGAATAACGCTCATTTGAAGAATGGGTCGTCTTCGTGTACTAAAGCCATTAAATTTAAATTGCAGCTAGTTCGACTAAAAGAATCTAAACAGCTGTTTTGATGAATGCCAGGCAGTTTAGAAAGTCCGTTGAGGACGGAACATACTCCCCCCGTTGAGAGGATACGGATCAATTACAATTATCCTGGCTTAAATTAATGGGTAGCGGCGCAAGTTGTCGAATGTTTCGCTTAACGGTTCCTTGTAGAGTTTGGATGGTGACAGCTCGGATGATGCCATCTGTGCCAGGGTGGATTTCGAGAACCCGTCCGAGGGCCCACTGCAGTGGTGGTAGGTTGTCCTCCTTGATGAGGATGAGCGTTCCCTTCTCGATTCCATGGTTGCCGCTGGTCCATTTGTGGCGAATGTTGAGCTCGTTCAGGTACTCCTTGTACCATCTCGTCCAGAAATCCCGTTTGATTTTTTGCAGATGTTGCCAAGTGGAGAGTTTGTTGGAAGGAGTTTCACTGAAATCAAGCTCAGGCAAAGTATTAAGTGCGCTGCCGACCAAAAAGTGACCCGGCGTTAAAGCGCAGAGATCGTTAGGATCCGTTGAAAGCGGAGTAAGAGGTCTAGAGTTCAGGATGGCCTCTACTTCGATAATGAAGGTGTTAAATTGTTCGAAGGTTAGCAATTCGTTACCAATAACCCGTCTAACGTGATGCTTGAAGGATTTTACTGCCGCTTTCCATAAGCCTCCGAAGTGTGGTGATCGTGGTGGGATGAAGTGCCATTTGATCCCTTCGTTGCTCAGGTAGGCATCTACCTTCTGTTGATGCTCCTGCGAGATGAGTAGGCGATGAATATCGTCGAGTTCGTGACAGGCTCCGACAAAGTTGGATCCGTTGTCGGAATGGATGGCTCGACATTTCCCTCGTCGAGCGATGAATCGGCGCAGGGCTGCTAAGAATCCTTCAGTGGTCATATCGCTGACCAGCTCCATGTGAACTGCCTTCACGGCGAGACATACGAAGACGGCGACGTAGACCTTGACACGATTCCGGTTGCGGAATTTCTTCTCCTTGATGTAGAAGGGTCCGCAGTAATCGATGCCTACGTTGCTGAATGGTCGATCTTCGTTTACTCGAGCCTTCGGCAGGTTTCCTATCATGTAGTCCGTGTTTGGTGGATTTGCACGGAAACATTTCATGCATTGCCGGATGACTCTGCGCGCTTGATTTCGACCATCGATGGGCCAGTATCGTTGTCTTACGCTGTACAGAGTAGCTTGTATCCCAGCATGCATGTTACGAATGTGATCGTCTCGGATGATGAGCGTCGTAATGTGATGGGATCGTGGAAGCACAATCGGATGTTGTTGCGAATATGGAATGTTCGCGTGTTTCAGACGTCCTCCTACTCTGATGATGCCATCTCGATCGAGGAATGGGTCCAGAGTGGTGAGCTTGCTTTTACGATGAACTCTTCGTCCTTGAGAAAGATCTTGCATCTCGTTGGCAAAGCATTCACGTTGCACCATGCGAAGGATCGTCCTGTTGGCTATGTTCAGTTCGTTGGATGACACTGAACCCTTGAAGCGGTTGTCTCGTTTGAATCGAAGACAATATGCGATGATTCGTCGAAGTTTGTTGATGGACGAGTATCGTTGCAGTATTTCAAGCGGAGCTGTTGTGGATGTTATGAGACAAGTTGTCCGTTTCGCTTCTGGAATGAGGTCCAGTGCGGGAAGTTGAAGATATGGCCAAAGAGCTTCTTCTTGCGTGAGCCATGTTGGACCGGTCTGCCAGAGAGTATTCTGAATGAATTCAGATGGCAATTGACCACGGGATAGACAATCAGCTGGATTATCTTCCGACGGAATGTGTCTCTACGTGTTGGCAGAGGTTTTTGTTTGAATGTCGGAAACTCGATTCGCGACGAATGTCTTCAGCAGATGTGACGAAGAGTTGATCCAGTGAAGCGTGATGGTTGAATCGGTCCAGAAGACGGTTTGATCGATTCTTACGTGAATGGATCGAAGGATGTTGTGATACAGCTTGGCCAAGAGTTGTGCTCCGCATAGTTCAAGACGAGGCAGGGAGACTGCCTTGAGAGGAGCTACGCGAGATTTTGCACACAGCAATCTGGACTGAATTTGGCCACTGGTGTTGCTGGACAACAGATAGATGCAGGCTCCATAACCGCTCTCGCTAGCGTCGCAGAATCCGTGGAGTTGGATGTTTACTGCGTCCGGGAGAAGAATTCGTCGTTCGAACGCCAAATTGTTCAGCAGATTGAGCTGTGTTGCGTAGTTGACCCAAGTGGAGTGGATGCTTCTTGTTTGGCTCTCGTTCTCTCGAACATTCCCTCTCACACTTTCCTCATCCAACCTATCATTTGCCCCGTTTCAAATAAATTCCATCACTCATTTGTCGTTTCATATTCACGCACGTTCTCTCTCTCTCTCTCTCTCTCTCTCTCTCTCTCTCTCTCTCTCTCTCTCGCACAGTCACTACAATAATAATAATTTTATATAACTATAAAATGAAATAAGAAGAATACGCTTGTGTACAAGATTTAATGAAAATTTATGATATAGAGGTAACGTTTATTTACATTTTAATTAAGCTTATTATTTACACGAAAAAGGTATACCTTTCTTTTTGTAAGGAAGAGGGGGAAAATACCTCACGCACACCCCAGACTGGGGTAGTGTGGGGCTCAGGTATATTGCAAGGAGCAGTTTATAAATGGTCAATTATCTTTCCCAAAGGTTCAATCCATGTCTGTACAGAGCCCAAATTTCTAATTTCTACCTCGTCGTGAAGTAATTAACAATATTCGGCAGCATGCCGCCGCTCGCGAGGCGTTCGAAACAAGCCTGGCGTTACGAGATGCGTAGCGACAAGTGCAAGGGTCAGAAACCTTTTCAAATTGCCGCTTCAATGTTGCAACGAGCAGTTTATAGATGGTCAATTGTCTTTCCCAAAGGTTCAATCTATGTCTGTACAGTGCCCAAATTTCGAATTTCTACCTCATCGTAGAGTAATTAACAATATTCGACAGCATGCCGCCGCTCGCGAGGCGTTCGAAACAAGCCTGGCGTTACGAGATGCGTAGCGACAAGTGCAAGGGTCAGAAACCTTTTCAAATTGCCGCTTCAATGTTGCAACGAGCAGTTTATAAATGGTCATGTAACCGTACTTTCCTTTCTTTTCACTCTACCCGAGTACGTTGCTACCTGTATCCCTACTTCAGTTCTCGAAATTATCTTTCATCGTCTCGCAGGGCCGGTTACTACCCTATTCTTCGAAAACCCGCGAGTTCGCGAGATAGAATGGATTCGTGCCTCCAGGCACTGGAAAGCGGCGAGGTTTGGACGAGTTAAATGAGATGTTATAGACCCAGATATGGTAACAAAGGATATCTATATTCTGGCAAGAACTGTATACAAAACAAATACCACCGCGGTGACGAGTAGAACAATACACGTCGGGCTCCTGCGTAGAAGGTTCGCGACGCGTAAATAAATCGTTTCAACGCGTGTCGATCGCTCGCGGTACGCTCGCTCGACTCTACGTCCGGTTTTCGGAATCAATTTAGAATAATGACCCAGCGTGGATCACGCCCCGCGAAGAGCAGTTCGTGACCCGTCTGACCATCCTTACACTCGGCCGGACGATCGTACGAGTGATCAGGATGGAGACACACACAAAATCGCCGTCACTCCACGCTTCCAATGAGCCTGCCCTTCAGCACGTAACGTGGCCTCTGAGCAGTCTCAGACAAGGCGGCGGCAGAGTGCCCGTGATCGTGCAAAGTCCGATCGCTCCAATCTGACCCGAATTCCGCGATCGAACGACGTCGTACCCGTCAAACCATCCAGGCACCTGCCCGCTGTTCGTACAAGTGGCCTGGGTGGAGACGCACACTAAACCTTGGTCACTCCACGGGACGCACGAGTCTACCCTCTGGCATGATACATGGCCTCGGAGTGTTCTCGGGTACCGGTCACGGCAGAGTGCCCACGATCGTGCATAGCTCGATCGTCTCGATTCAGTAGAGACGCACACTAGACCTCGGTTATTCCACGGGACCAATAGGTTCACCCTTTGGCACGATACGTGGCCTCGGAGTGATCTCTGACAAAGGTCAAGACGGAATACTCGGGATCGTGCGATGCTCTATCGTACCGATTCGGGGGAGACTCGCACTAAACCTCGGTCGCTCCACGGGACCCAGGAGTCTACCATTTGGCACGATACGTGGCCTTGGAGTAATCTCTGATTAGGTGACGACAGAGTAGCCGCGATCGTACGAAGTACAATCGCCTCGAATCCGGTTGAGACCGACACCAAACCTCGGTGATTCCACGGAACCCAGGAGTCCACCCTTTGGCACGATTCGTGGCCTCAGTGTACGCTCTGTCGAGGTTTCGAAGGAACAACCGCGATCATGCGATGATCGACTGTCTCGCTTCGACCCGTGCGGTACGCACAGTATCTCTCAAACGATACTTCTACGTACCCAGTAACTATGCTTTTACCTTGAATTAGGATTTGTATCGCGAGACGAATGTATTGTGTCTGTTCGACGCGTCGATTGCACTCAACACGACGCGTTTCTATTTCTGTGAGACGCAGCTCTCTAACTTTATGAAATTGTGTCGGATTGATATACGGCGTTCTCCGCTCGCCGTCGCTTCTCACCTACGCGACTTGCTCGCTGCAAGTTACATTCAAGAGTGATCGGAACACTTTTCCGTACAATTGGTAATTTTAACACTTTTCAAAGCAATGTTTAAACACGTAGAAATTCTATGATTCTTCTTGACTGCTACGCGGTCGCGACCGAGAGTCACGGAACTTTACAAAATGTTACGACAGTGCCACGGCGCGGTTTGTGCTCGTGACTCCTCGGTTTGAGGGCCGTACACGTTGAGAGTAGGAAGGACGGTTTGCCTTGCTTTGCTAAGTCGGTTTGATTTCTCGAACGCGTACCGGTTTTCGTCGAACAGACACAATTTACTATTAGGTGTTTCCCGGACCGCTTCCAGACGTAGAGTGCCGGATCGCATCGACCTCCTTCGATCGTTATCGAGTGGGGATCGATGCGTGCGCAACTCGAATGGTATCGCGATATCTCGCGGTCCTTCTCTAAAGTCGCGTTCATCAGAGTCTGGCACTATTTCGCGCAGCCCGGAAGACGTTGGGGGCGCTGCGAGCTCCTCAGACTCCCTACTCCATTACTCAGTCCCCACTTTGTAGACTGCGAGATTAATATACGCGGTAGAACAAAAGTACAGATTAATAGGCAGAAGAAGTGGGTAGGAAATGAGTGGCGAAAATGGGCTTCATTTACGAATTTTTATCTTAGGAACAGTTTGTCCGATTGCGCTAATTTTTTTTTTTTTGTTTTATTTAGAAAGGATTGGACTATAGTAATATAATTTTTTCAACCTCGATAATTAACTGTATAATGTCAGAAAATGTAAATGAATTCTTTCTTTACGTTTTTAGTTGAAACATGTAAATGAAGCAACCATGGTGTGTGGGAACGTGGGAATTTTCGGACGCGGAAATTCCATCCTTCCCAAGTGCATGCCATAGGAGGTCGGGTTGAGGGCCTGGTCATTTAAGTGACGATTGCCAGAACTTCAGCCCGCAATAAGTAGGTGTAGCGGCACACGGTTGGCGACCATAATAACCATTAGGACGGTCCGCTTGCAGACGTCAAGGATTAGGCCATAAAACCGTCCCTGGCATCTGCAAAATCAAAAATGACTTTACTTCTTTATTGGTTTTACGTGCGCAACAAAAAAAGCATCGCCAGCCGAGCATCGCTACGGTCAAGGAAAATGGTCGGTTGTCTATACTGGTGGTCTCAAAACAATACCAGCAAACCTCGTATACCCTATTTTCGGAGAACTACATTATAATATAACCACTCTTGGCCAACGGCACCTTTTTGATTATAACTTCGTTTATAAAAAAAGGTGTCGTTGCTCAATGGAAACCACGAGAAGGTGGTGGTTTTCTTCCATCAGGAATGGATAAGGATGGATTATTGGATGGCTTGGGGATTGTGGGAAAAATTGGATAAAAAATTAAACTAAAAATAAACTAAAAATTGCACTAAAAATCCCACTAAAAATTAAACTAAAAATTGCACTAAAAAATAAACTAAAAATTGCACTAAAAATCCCACTAAAAATTAAACTAAAAATTGCACTAAAAATCCCACTGAAAATTAAATTAAAAATTAAACTAAAAATTACACTATTTAAATTTCGCAGTCGGAGGCATCAGACGCGTTCAGCCACTCGCCGTTGTCATCACCCAAAATGGATTCTGTTACTTGCTCGAGCTCTACAAACTTGTCCTCCACCTTTATTGTGTGGCGAATAAAATTCTGCCAAGACTCAGCGGACACATTTTCCATAGCTTCAAGTACAAGTTGACAAACATCTGCCAACTTGTACGTTGTATTACGCGCTCTTATGTAATCTTTAACTTTTGCCCATGCTAATTCAATGGGGTTTATTTCGCAATGATAAGGGGGAAGGCGTAACACAATATGTCCGTGCTGTTTTGCAAATTCGTCGATAACATAATTATTGCAAGGTTGCCGGTATTTATCGACTAATTTAAACAATTCAGGTTTGAACTTTTGTGGGTCCACCACTTTCCCCTTACCCTCCAGCCACGTTACAATTTGTTTCTTATTCCACCCCATTGTTGGGTATTTGTGTACTTTAACGCTATGATATGGAGCGTTATCCATAACAATTACGGCCCCATCTCGCAGCATGGGCAAAAATGAGCGGAACCATTCGAAAAATGTGTCCCCATTCATCTCATTATGATAATCTTCAGTATTTTTTTTTCGCCTCAAAACAAAGGAGGGCCCCAGGTACAAACCCGTCTGTTGATCCGACGTGCGAAATAATCAATCGCTTACCATTTCCTGCAGGTGCAGGCATGCCCGTTGACAGGCCTCTCTCTGCAGCGTTTCTTGAGCAGCTGACGCTGCTGTCCACCCACAATTTTCTTCTGAAGTCCCCGGCGTTTATCCACGTTTCATCTAGGAAATAGATGAAACGGCCACCTGCTCGGTATTTCCGAATAGCTCGAATATATTCCTGTCGCCAGCAAATGATGTGTGGCTGCGTTATTAAGGCACTATTCCGCTTCCTCACAACAAATTTAAATTCCATCCGCTTCAGAAGACTGTAACGGTTGCGTCTCGCTTGCGTGAGGCGCGAGCGATGCGCGCGTGCCCTCCCCTGGATTCGCTCAGCGGCCAGGGTTCTTTGGGGAGGGAGGATAAGGTCTTTAAATGAGAAACGCTAATTTGGTAGTGAACGAACGAAAAGATATTTTATTTGGCTATTAGTGCAAGAAACGAAATGATATTTTAGTTATATTAACAAAGAAATGAAAAGATATTCTAGTCAGGTGTTCCGGTCGCCTGGGTTCCCGGACGGTCCGGCGACGGGCTGGCGGTGGCAACCTGCCTCTCCACCGGCCTGGTTATAACAAAACAGAACAAAACTGTGAGCGTAGACGCCCGGTACGGATATCTTAATTGAACGAGGTTACGACGACGCGAGCTTAGCCTAATTAATACACGGGGCATCGGTATCCCCGGACGCGGATCGAACGAACTTAACCTAAATTATCCGCGGGGCGCTGGTACGGTTTCCGGTCTCGGTACGGTTCGCGGTGGTCCGGAGTGTCTCGGCGAGGAACCGGAGTTTTCCTCGATACGGTACGCGGCGCGGTTCGCGTGAAGGCGCGGTACGCGTGAAAGCGCGGTACGCGTGGAACTCGGGCGAGTCGTGCTCGCTGATGCGGTGTCCGGTTCGGGCGCTCTCGGCGCGGTCCCGAACTCTCCCGACTCTCGAGGTGTTGTCACGGCCGCGGCCCAGCGAGCTGTAGTGAACTGACGTGGTTTCCTCCGTCGGCTGGGCACGCGGGGCGCGGAGAGGAGGGGTACGAAATCCGCGGAACGCCCCGCCCGTCGTCTCCGCACAACCGCGGCTCGAGCACGTAGGCACAGACGTAAACCTAATGCCTACGGCCCGAAACCGGCGAGGTCGCTCGTCTCCGGTAGTATACCGAGAGGCGAGTTCCACACGCTGCTGCGGCCGATTGGAGACTAAACGTCCGGAGCGCGACGCAGGATCCCGGAGGGGAGTGCGGGACGCGGGAACAGGTCCGAGTGGTGGGAATGACGGTCCGGAGTGTCGAAGCTACGGTGCTCTGAAAAGAGCAGGCCGTCGATCGACTGCCTCCCAGAATCCGGTCGCGGTCTCGGTTTCACGTATGGGACGTAAACCCACTTACGCTTCAGCCGATCCCAACGCTTCGTCGTGTTCGCCCGATAGTATACCGCCGCTAGCACGATTCAGCGCGGCTGCGAGAGGATCTGGGCTCGGGTGTTCGCCCGAGAGCTGCTCCAGACCAACTCCGGCTTCGGATGGTTCCGTCGCGATCTTTATAGCCCGAACGCGGACCTCGTGTGCTCGTTCGCGAATCTTCGGCACACGCCGATTGGTCCGCGCCCGGGCTGGATTCGCGGATTGGCGCGCGGCTGGCCCGCACCAGTGATTGGTGCGGGCTAAGGTACAAATCGACTCGCAACGAGACACATGCGTCTCGTTGCAAGACGATACAACGTTGTCTCGCTGAAGGATGGCAGGTTCTCATCGCTGTTTACAGCTTCTAAAATTTTCTTCATGTTTGATATCTCCCGCCGGAACCAAAAGTCGTGCACTTTCTTTCTGATCGCGAGAATATCTTCATCAGAAGTTTTTTCTAAAATATTCATCCGCGGCCTTTTCTTATTAGGCGATGATACCGTGCCGGTCGTCTTATATTCTGACACTGTTTTTCTAATCGTTGTGCGCCCAATGCATGTCATCTCCGACAGACGCGCAATAAGATCTACATATCTTATTTCGGGATTTTCCTTCATTGTAAATACAGTGACTCACGAAATTGATCAAATACTTTCCTTTGCCATACTTTTTATTTAATCAAAATGTAGTGACTAATTATAGATTTTTGGAAATGCATCTGATCAATAACTGAAGTTGTTCTCTTAATAAAAAAAATACAGAACGTATCGGAAATATTATTTATTAGAACAATAATTAAACAATAAACAGAATACTGAATTTGATCAATAACGTGACTTAGCATCTAATAGTTTTAATATTTTGTATATCCGCCTTTGGCATCAATAACAGCTTGAATTCTCCTGGGCATACTTTCAACGAGGTTTTTACATTGTTCACTTGTAATTTGGTTCCACTTGTTCAAAACATTTTCCCATAATAAAGACAAGTTGGAATTTGTCTCTTGGAAATCGGCCATGTCTTTTTTTAATTGGCTCCAAAGATTTTCGATTGGGTTTAGGTCTGGTGACTGAGGTGGCCATTCTAAAACATTAAACCCTTTACTTTGGAGCCATGATTTGGTAATCCGAGCCGTATGTTTGGGATCATTATCGTGTTGGAAAATGGTATCCCTTATATTTAGTTGCAGCTTTTGCATACTTCCTACCAAGGAAGTGTTTAAAATATTTACATAATCCTTTGCCGTCATTCTCCCATCTATACGATGAGCCATACCTACACCTAAGGCAGTCATGCAGCCCCATACCATAATGTTTCCTCCTCCAAATTTTATTGTAGGACGAACAAGTCGCCGGCTTAACTTTTCATTTTGTTTTTTCCAGATCCATTCTTTTCCATCAGACCCAAATCTATTTATTTTAGTCTCATCCGACCAAATTACGCGTTCCCAGTCTTGTAAAGAAAAGTTTACGTAGTGTTTGGCAAATTTTAAACGTAACATCATGTGGCGTTTTGTTAAGAGCGGTTTTTTCACTTTGGCTCTTCCCTTCATACCAGCTTCTCGTAATGCTCTCCGAACTCCTTCAGCACTAATGTGTATGTTATCAAATGTTTTCAACCTATTTTTTATTTGTACGGCATTATCTACTTCTCCTGACCTTATAGAACGAATTATACTACGCTTAATAGTGTCGGAAAGTTTCGGCTTACGGCCAGCTTTATTCCTCGTGACATTCTCTGCATATTTTTTTCTAATATTGCTAATCATTCCTACCGAACATTGATATTTATTTGCTAGTGTTCTATGTGAAACACCTGCCTTAAGTTCTTTTACGATCTCTTGTACGACGTTTTGAGCGATTGGTTTCACTATACAAAATATTATTAAATATTAATAAAAAAATAATATCGTATAAGCTATTACACAATTCGTGCGTACTTACTGACTATTATATATTACTTACTGACTACAGTTGAATAATCTAGTGTATAATAAGCGAAGAAAAAGGTTAACAGGAACCAAACAAAATTCTTACACTTTGAAAATCTAAACTCACAAAATCGATCAAGTGCAGCAAGCAACAGTTCGGACACTACTAGCTAGATCTGAAGGACCAGATCAACTAACATTGTATTCAGCGTCAAGGGGAGATGTAAACAAACAACCTACGTGACTTTGTTCAAGCGTTAACTGTCCTAAGAAAACTGTATTTTAAGAAAAACTAGAAACAAACTACTATGTGATCAATTTCGTGAGTCACTGTATGTATAAATTTACAATAACTTTCTTCTGCGAAGATCCAACGAACTAGAAACAGAAAAAATACAGATTTTTAATTAATTAACACGTTGAGCCCGGCGCCGAATTTGCTGTCCTTTCCGTTCAGCCGGCAGCCGGCGAGCGATACAATGTTGTAGGGTACCGCCAAGAAATAAGGAATTCTTCTTTGTCGCTCTATTTTCGCTATTTGATCACATTTCATTGAGACTATATTTATTTTTTAACTATAATACTGTCGGTCCTACGGACCGACACCAGCCAAACGAAAATTATAGTGCCGGTCCTCAGGGACCTGCGCCGGCCACACGGAAAGTTCACTGCCGGTCCCCAGGGATTTAAAAAAAAAAGAAATATTTTTATATTTTGACTCAACGCGAGCTTACCTTTCCTGTTGGATTTCTTTTTGTTGGCGACAGTCTTGACGGACCAAGAACTTCGTTGTCCATTTTATAAAATATAAAAAACTATAAACTATAAAAAACTATAAACTATATAACATATGAACTATAAATACTACGTGTATAAATAAACTATAAATACTATATATATTAGCTATGAAGTACGCGTTCAAGCTTTCGCTATTTAAATTTGCTTCCAAAACACTTTGACACACCGCGTATTTGGTTGCGAATGCCGCTGCCGGACATGGCGTCACATCAGTCCGCTCCACGCATGCATAGTGCATTGGGCAGGGAGCCAATAAGAGCGAAGATGCGCAGAACGAACGTAAATTGGTTTCTGAACGATGCCAGACTCTGATGAAGGCCACTTTACGTTTGGACTCGCGAGCAACGTAATAGAATGGTGTGGTGGAGTCGGTATCGCTGTCGGATACACGCGATACATCGATATGTAACCGACACGGTTACAGTCAATTGTCTTTCCCAAAGGTTCAATCTATGTCTGTATAAAGCCCAAATTTCAAATTTCTACCTCATCGTGGAGTAATTTACAATATTCGGCAGCATACATATCGTACATACGTAAACCTGTACTATCGATCTGCATTATCGACCGTATTCTATCGCAACGTACAGTGTTTGCCGCGGAGAGACCGTGGCGCTAGTAACCGGAACCGCAAAATTGTGCCTTTTTTCTAGTCATTTTACGTCTTAAATAAGTAAGTAATCAATTGAAAATACATACCACCGTGTTTGTACATGGCTTTGCTATGTCTGTATAGAGCCGTTTTTTCGATACGAACACTAAATCTCGCGAAATTAAGAGAATCTCTCAGCGGCAGCCATCTTGTGACGTCATACTTGCTTCAGAATTCGAATTTTCTGCCGAATATTACAAATTACTCCACGATGAGGTAGAAATTCGCAATTTGGGCTCTATACAGACATACATTGGACTTTTAGGAAACACAATTGACCACTTCTAAACTGCTCATTGGAATATTGAAGCGATAGTTTGAAAAGGTTTTGACCCATGCATAAGTATATGGATTTCAAACCCTGCCGGCCCCCTTAAACAAGATTAGTCCTCCTTTTTTTTTTTTAAGGGTATTTGTCTCTATTTGGTATTCCGAAAATTACAAAATCGTCTTAATTCTATTACGCCACAGTGTTCGCTACCAAATTAACAAAAATTATTTTATCTCACGGAGAGTAGAAAAATATTCTTTTCTTGTTTGAGCTCGCACGCTTTGTTAATATAATTCCTATTCTATACAGGTAACCTACGTTTATTATAATCTAATTATACTTGGCTTAGGTGGTTTTAATTCTAATTTTATTCGCACGCTGTTTTTAATTTTATATACTCTAATTATATAATTTTCTATTTAGTCTATTCTAATCTTATCTTTACTTAGCCTTCTACCGAAAAAATAAATGAATGGTATCAAAATTATATTTTTCCTCTTAACTTATCGTATGGGATAACATAATTTTTTTAATTTTCTATTATTTATTTCTCGCCGAAGCTATATTCCCATCGATTCCTAATACCCCTGTAGAGGTAAATTTATCGGGAGTTCCCGAAAAACGCCCAAAAAGGCCCTTTTTGGCGTTTCCGCCAAGAGGGAAGTGGGTGTTTTTGCGTGATAAACCCCCCTTTTTTATCGCTTTGTCGTTTAGCCCTTAGGTTCCCACACGCGGCCTATGGTTAGTTTTTCCGAAAAACGCTTTCTTCTGCTCACAAAAGCCGGTTTTTCGTGAAAAAGGGGGGTAGGCGGGTTGTTTCGTCACTACGGGGTTTCTCGAAAAGGGGAGGGGGCATCGAAAAATTTTTCCCACCCGGGAGAGATCTCTTCCAATTCACCCCTATCTCTTAGTTACCCCTCGAAATAATCAGATGTCAATTTTCACGCCGATCGGACAACTTTGAAAAATCAGTTAGGCGAATCTCGACCATAACCCTTTTTCTAACGGGTGTGCTATTTATCCTAATCGTTTTAGCCTATTCCCTATGGAGTAATCTATTCTTTTCACTATTCTGCAGTATCTTTGTACCCCTTTTCCTACCTTATTTCTTCGAAATTTGACCGACCCCTCGCGGTGTGGCCTCCTTTCTCGGTATGTCGGATAGCGGGTATTCTCGATCTCTGCTTCTCTATTTTTTCCAGTCCCAATTGTTCACTTATTTTTCACCTTTTAATTAACTAACTAATTTCTAGTTCAGTCCACTCGCTTAAGGTCCTTTTCGTCGCGGTTTGTCAATTAATTTAATTAATTTATTCAAGTAAAAACCCCGTCGAAAGTTTTTTCTCCTCGCTTTCGGCCGTAAGCGGTTTCACTGTCCGTTAATTATCGCTTTTGTTAATTAAATCGAACAGTTTCTTCAAAAATTATTACGCGCAATAGAGTAATTAGCGACAAATTAACTAATTAATTGAAATTAATTAACCCCCGCTTTCACTTTTCCGCGCGAAAATCCCGAAATTCCGTCCCTTCGTGGGATTAATTATCACAATTAATAATATTAATTAATTAATTACTCAATTAAAATTAAAATTGCCATTATTACTTTGAATAAAATGAAAAACTCAAAATTTCTATGTAAATTCCGTTGGATTCTACTAAAACTTTGAAACTAGCTCCGTATTCCGTTGAGGTTCACTTCGCTCTGATTTGAACTTTGCTGGCTGGGGCTCGCATGACCTATGTGACTACCCCCTCCTGCTCGGCACTCCCACCGTTTTTCGACCGCGAGTTGTTGTTCGGTCGCGGTTTGGCCTCGAGTAACCCCGTTTCTATTTCGAAATTCGATCGTTTTTCATCCGTGCTACCTGTAGGTGAGCGCGGTCGTTATATTGTCTTCTTTTTCAGAGTTTACCCTTGTCCGTTAACAGCCGAAGGGTAAAACGTCCTATGTCTTATTTTCTAAAGTTAAACTATCCTAAATCAATAAATAAAATTCATATTTCTAACGCTTTTCGAGTTCATTGCCCTACACGCCCGCTTTCTGGAGACGACGGCTGGCAAGCCTCTATACCTCTAGGCTGTGTTGAAGCTTGTTCTAGCTGTATTTCTTCTGTTTTAAAATGCTGTAAAATCAAAACTACTTATCCTATCGGAAAACTGTAAATAACTTTTACGTTTGGAAGAACACTGGTTTTCTAATTAATTTATTGTTTTTCACCCCCCCCCCCCGAAAAATATCTTTTTATTTAGGCCTTTTTAAGGGTTGAAACTAGTCCCAATCGATTCGTCGTCCCCAAACAGCGTCGAGTTTACATATTGGGTGCATAGATAAGCTCTCTGTTGCATATAAATAGTTAAAAACTAATTCGCCACGTGCGCTTGGCGTCATCCGCCATCTTGGCGCCAGTTAAAGCAACGTGCCGCTGGTGAACCGGCCCCTGTTAGCCCTAAGCCCTTCCGACTCGTTTTCTGTCTATTTCTAGTAATCTACTTTATCGCGCGTTCTGTGGTACAGCAGGAAACTATCCCTTGTCGGTCATCGCGCCTGTGTCGCTGCAACCGTTGCATCAAGCAATACGCTGCTGGTCCTTACTCTTTTACGCCGAAGATCTCTCCGTGCTGCAGCCTCCCTCGGGGGGGTTTTCAGAGGGGGGAGGCCCTGGATGCAGTCCTATGTACCGGGTGTCCAGGAAATCTCCAGATGAATTTGGCAGTCGATCTCCCCGGTGTCAGCTTAGCCCGGTCCCGCGAAGTACGCTTTTTCTCAGGCGTCGGCTGTCCTTGGGTACTCCTCCGCTTTTCTCCTGGAACTCCAGCTCCCGCGACGTCGTCCGCCTCCCCTCTCTCCTCCCCCTCTTCGTGGCCTTCCCGGAGAGAGCTGCAACATAGAGCGTACATATTTCAGCGCATTTTATAACTTATTTTAATATTCAGTTTTATTTGTATTTAACTTTAGGTGCAAACTTAACTACGTTAAAGATCTGCCATTCTATCCGCGTCGGCAGACTCCAGGTCATCTTCGGTGCCCCTCATGATCGGGTTGTCTAACTGGTTTCTCTCCCTTTTCCTCTCTTCTTCTTCTTTTTTGGCGAGTATGTCCTTGCAGAAACTCGCGAAAATCCTCCAAATGGTTTCGTTCGCCAGTATCCCCTCCATGATTTTCTCCATGGTTAGGTTTTCTCGCCTGGTTTTCAAAGCTTCTGTCAGCGGATTCCTCTCGTCCTTCCATCTCTGGCATGTAACGAGGGTATGCTCCGGTGTGTCTGTAGTTCCATGGTGGTACCAGCACTCGTCCGAGTCCGCTTTGCCAATTCTGCGTCTGAAAGTATTAAACACACCGTGCCCTGTCAGGGCTTGGGTTAAATAGAAGTTTAATTCGCCATGTTTTCTATTAATCCAGATTCCTATATTAGGGATTAGTCTGTGGGTCTATCTTCCCACTGTTGCCGTTTCCCACTCTGTTTGCCATCTCTGGATAGTTCTCTCTTTGGCTTTTTTCCTGATTATCTTTTTCAGTCGATCTCTCAAACCTTCAACTGGCTCTTCCATGTTTTCTTCTTGTTCTTCGTGTATGTTATCCCTTATGGGACTTCTATATTCTGCGTCTTCTCTAGTGTTGCTATCGTGATTTTGGATGATTTCCGTCATCTCGAGTTCCTCGTCGAAAATCTCCCTTCTCTCCATGATTTTGAGATTCCAGGGCGGGACCCCGGATAATACCGACAGTGTCTCGAGTGGCACGGATCTGTAGGCCGAAACCACTCTTGTCAATCCAATTTTTTGGGTTCTTTTCAGCATCTTACTATTAGATATCTTTTCCGCTGCCTCAGCCCATATTGGAGCTCCATACAGGACAATGGATTCCATGGTCAGATAGTAAAGTTTACGTCCAGATTGTTTAGTCCTCATCTTGTTGGTCATTATCCTACTTAGAGCGGCCATCGTCTTGATGGCCTTGTTAGTGGAATTCTCAATTTGTTTCCTAAAACTCTTGTTGGAATCGAAGGTTATCCCCAGATACTTAACCTCTGTAGATGGTCTTATTTCGGCTTCTCCAATTTTAAAGGCTAGATTCTCCTCCACCCTCTTACAGTTCAGCATTAATATTTCGGTTTTATTTTCGGCGAGCGAGAGACCTGCCGTGGTCATCCACTGTCGAGCATCTTCCGCGATTTCCTCCGCTCTAATCTTTAGTCTTCTCTCCGTTGCAGCCTGAACAATAATCGCAATATCGTCAGCGAAAGCTATTTTTTTGGACATTGGCGGGTTCGGTCTGGTAAGTAGGCCATCGTAGACCATATTCCACAAGAACGGCCCCAGTACCGAACCTTGTAGAACCCCCATCTTCATGTTCAACTCTATTGCCTTTTCCGGAGCTTCGTATTTCACCGTTCTACTCCTAAAATAATCTTTGATTATCCGAGCGAGGTATTCAGGGATGTTCCTACTTATAAGTTCTCTATGGATTGCCGTCCAGCTCAATGTATTGAATGCGTTTTTAACATCCAAGGCGATCATGACGGCGTACCTGTTCTTGTTGGAAGCTTCGATCGCCGCCTTCCTGACTTCTTCCATAGCATGAACCGTCGAAGTTCCTTTGGTAAACCCAAACTGGTATCTGTTGAACGGTTTTATCCCCAGTTCGTTGTGAAGCCTCGTTCGGATAACATATTCGAATAGTTTTGCCGCCGCATCTATAATACAGATAGAGCGATAAGCTGAGGGGGTGGAGGGATCCTTACCTTTTTTTCTTAACACTATAGTTCTCGCATTTTTCCAAGTCTGAGGTATAACTCCTCTCGTCAGGATTCCGTTGAATAGAGCTGCAAACCGGTCTGGTCTGAATTCAACCATTGTTTTTATTATTTCCGGTTGCATGCCGTCGATGCCTGGTGCCTTTCCTGGTTTGAGCAACTTGGAAGCCTCCATTATTTCCTCAATGCTCACCTCAGGGATACTTGGTACCTGATTTTCATCTGGATTCTCTGATAGGCCTTCCGCTTCTACATTTCTCTGTTCCTGCTCTTCTGGTAAGTTGTTTCCTTGTGGGAATAGTCCTTTCATGACTGAATCTGCAAAGGCTGAGGAAAGCGACGCTGGGGGATTATTATTTTTTACTTGTCTGATAATAACCTTGTATGGCTTTCCCCATATGTCTTTATCAATAGATTCACAAAGCTCTTCCCATACCTTTTCTTTCGATTTACTAATAAGTCTCTGTAGATTCTTTTTTGCTAATTTGTAAAGGAATGTAAGTGCCTCCCTCTCGTCTACATTACCTTTTCTTCTAGCTTTTTGCGCCGCTCTCCTCAGCCTCTGCGTTTTGACCCTTTCTTTTCTAATTTCCGGGGTCCACCAGGGGTTATCTTTTTCTTTTATAACGCTGTCGCGTCAGCCTTGTCTAGAGCTTCGTCACAGCTTTTATAAATACATTCCGGGAATTTATTTTCCTCGTCATAGTTGTACGTATTTCCTTGATTAATCCCTTGTTCTCTCAGCATGCGTTCCGTTGCCGTCCCCAGCCTGGTTATACCTGCTCTCGTGACTCTCCATCTGATTCCATGGTTTGTCCTTGGTCTTGGATTTTCCTCTGAGGTTTTTATAACTGTAAATAGGTATTTGTGGTCAGAGGGAGATTCTATATTTAAGATTTTATTCGAAAGCGCATATTCTGTTTTTTGTATCCAGGTTAGATGTAACATTCCCTCTTTCGAACGTGTGCCCTCCCTCTGGTATGCATGGAAAGATGTTATTTCCTAGAAGTTCTTGTAATAGTATAGTTCCCTTTAGATTCTGTTCCTTGGATCCCTAGGCTGGGGATTTGGCATTGAAATCTCCTCCGACTATAATGCTGTTTCCCTTAATCATTTCTTGGTTTACGAATTGCATTAATCTTTTTACTTTATAGGCGAACAAGACTATAGAAATATTTGGTGAGAAATACGTACTTACTATAGTTAGATTGTTTATTCTTACTGCCGAGTAATCGTCATCCGTGTTGTCTCCGTCCTCTAGTCTCTTTATGCCGTTTTTATTGGTAACCCATATTGCCGTTGTACCTCCTGCTGAGTAAAGCCAATTTCCAGGGTTATATAATGGCTCTAGGATCAATACAATATCTGCCCCCAAGTCTATTGCCGTTTGCATGAGCAGACAGTGCGCCAATCTGCAGTGATTAAGGTTGATCTGTAAGATTTTTAGAGTGAATTTTAATTTGACGTTACACTCCTAGCTAAACGCTCCATATATTTTCTATATTGGGGGCAGTTTACTGCCCCTGCCACGTGCTCCGCTTTAGGGTCTATTCAAACTTGCCGGAGGCGACGTCAGTATGAATACTACCGCGTTTTCCTAATTCATATTTGCCGGGACCGTCGCTGGCAACCTGAGAAGGCGCTCGAGATGCTCGCAACAAAAGCTAAGACCCGCACACAGCGGGGGTTCGCTACCTAACTCCCGAACAGTTTACTCCCCTCTACACCCCGGGGATGCCTATGCATCCGCTGAGAGCTGGGCAAGCCGTTGGGCATCCGATTTCGGCCGCCCGGCACAGGTCGCCTGGCACCGGCGGCCGCCACCTGGCAGAGGCCGCGTGACATCGGCCGCCGGTGCCACGACAGCATCCGCACACAATCCTATCTTACTCTAACTTAGTCTGGCTTATCCTAATTTAACCTAACTTAATCTACCTTAGTTTACTTTAATGTAACTTAATCTAATTACGGTTCTCCTGCCTCGCCGTACTCCTTTTGTTCGTACTTCGCCAGCAGCGCCCCGACGTCCTTCTTGAACAGCGATTGGTTCCTTTTTGTCAATTCTGACGCCGAAGTCGCTATCCCCATTAAATAATGCTGCAGGGGTGTCAGCTTTGCTGGCGGTGCCTCCGCCCTGCTCCTCACGACTCCTTGCAGTAATTCGTTGCATTCGGCCACCGCCCTCTCCAAAATCTGTCTCGGCTCCTCGTTTTGGAGTGGACTGCCGCTGTGAACCTGCGGCTGCATGTCCCGTTCGCAGGGCACATCTAATTCAATGGGCGTTTCGCCCGTTTCATCATTACCATGCACGCTGACCTCTTCGCTGCGATTTTCGAAGCTGTAAAATAAAATTTAAAATGTAAAATACAATTTGAAATGTTTGTCAAATATTCATGAAATATTTCCTACCTCTGAGAAGCCTCAGTGCTGGATAAGAGATTCCTTTCGAGGAAATGCGCCGACAGAAATTGTAGGGCATCCCAGTGCCTGTATTTCCGATGGGCGCCGTCCGCCGCCTGCCCACTTCGCACCGCGTTCTCCTTCGCCCGGTACTTCCGGAATAAGTCCCGCATATTTTGCCAGCGTTTCTTACACAGCGTCGCTACGACAAACATATTTTGCAGTTAACCTTTTGTCAGTGTGCGTCAAGGGGCTCGTACGTACACCACATATACAGTCAAACCTATTTTTGTAGATAGGGGCCTCAGAAACGAAACCGCAAAAAAAAAATATTCAGAAGCGTCATAAATAGCTATAACAAGAGTGTTATAATTCCAATACCGTTGGCATTCATAGACCGCATGGAAAAATGGCATAGAAAAGGACTGCACAAACACAGGTTTGACTGTTAACTAAGGAGTTATTAAAACACAGTGATTACTAACCTGGTTGATTCAGCTCGTCGCCTATCTCCCTCCATGCTGTGGCCTTGTACTTGGCATCCGCGTACTTGGGGTGCTTCAAATTGTATAAAAACTCCCGACTCCTCACGCATTCGATTAGGCGTTCTTCTTGCATGGTGCTCGGTGCTTGTTGTCTAAATCCTCGCAGGTCGGAACTCGAACTGATTTTTCCGACGAATTTCTCGTCCCAGGTAACCTCGTAACAAACCTTTGCGTGGGGGTAGGTAATATGGTACGAAATTCTATTGGGCTAAAGAACAGTGGACCTACCTGCATCGGGGTGCTCAGCGAGTCTCCAGCGGCCCTTCGTGAAATTTTTGCACACAGTCAATCATATAAATTGTTGAAAACGCGTCATCGTAACGAAACTTTTTATCGCTCTTTACGTTACGAATTGTTCGGAATCGCGATTAGTTTTTCATTAGCACATAGCACAGGGTCTTAGACCCTCACCATAAAAATTGCAACCATACCTGCGTGAGTCATTCGAAGGTGCGCTTCGGACGACCGTTTAGAAAAATTCGGGATTTCCCATTATTTTTACAACCCCTGCTCCCACTCTACTAGCTCTGGTCAACGATATTGTTAACTCCACCCCCTCTTTCCAACCAATCAACTTCCCTATCCCAGTTTTTGCAATTTGCTATTCCAATTGATTTAAACAAATGCAATGTTTTTATAGTAGTAGTAGTATTCATTTATTGTTCCCCTCAGGGTTACAATCCCTTTACATCACATCTCCTTCAACTCGCACAATCGCAGACCACTAATTACACCGATAGAGAGAGAGAGAGAGAGAGAGCTACTGTCGCTTTTCAATATAATAAGTATAATAACATAGTAGAAAAAAAACGGACCTAAAAATATAAAATAATAACAATATATCAAAATAAAATAAAACAAATCAAATCAACCATAACGCTCGCCATAACGCTCGCCATAACGCTCGCCATAAATACAATATAGTAAAATAAAATAAAATACATGTCTATATTACATTATGTAAAATAAATAAAATAAATAACTGCCGTAAATTTGTCATCCGCAAAAAACAAACAAATAAAAACATAGCATACCACTCTTTTCTCTCACACACCCACACGCACACACACTCCTCCTCCTACACCTCCCCTTCCCTAACCCGCGGACCACCTCTTCCGGTCGCTCACCATTCATCCCAATCCTCCATTTGCACCTTCCCTCCATTCCTCCACCCTCCTCATCCACTTCTCCCCTCCCCCCTCATCATCCAACACTTCCCCCATCTTCTCCTGCCAACCTCCTTCCTCCTCCAGCCTCATACATTCCTCCCATACATGCTCCCATGTCTCACTTATCCATCCACACACTCTACATTTTCTCTCCTCCTCATCCATCCAATATTTTCCCTCTTTCATACCATTTCCTAACCTAAACTTTGCCACCCTCTGCCATCTACTCTTCCCCCATTCTTTCTTTAAGTAGCCCGGCAGACCCTCCCCCTTTACCATCCCATACCACTTATTATATCTTGATTTCCTTATCTTTTTCCACCTTTCCTCCCTCTGCCTTTCCTTCTCCCTTTTTACCAGCTCCCCACTTACCTCCTCTCTCCTCTCCTCCATCATTTCCTCCATCTCCTATGTTGTCCACCCCCTATCCTCAAAGAAATCCCGTCTTTCCTTCTCCCACCCTTCTCTTGCTACTCCCCTCCTTTCCCTCCCTCTCATCTCTTCCCAACACAATCTCGCTAATTCCCCTCCTTTGCCCTCTCTTAACTTCTTTTCATACCCCCATGCCCTCAACCCCGCCCTGCCCCTCATTAACTCTCTTTGCAATTCTTCCCTAACCATGTACCCTGGCGTACACTTTTCTACTTCTAACACCCACTTTAGGTATCTCTCCTGCATCCTTTCCATACCCTTGTTACGTCCTCCGACTCCCTTTGGGATTGATCAGAAGCCGTTAGAGCCGAAAACGGACGAGCGGTAACCCGTTCTCGAGGCGGGGATCGCTTGATATCGCTTATGGAGAAGGGTTGAAAACCCGTGTCGTAAGGAGAGCGGAGGAGACGCAGAGATTTTGTAGCAGGAGTAACGAAAACAACGTATATATATATTCTTTGGAATAATGAAAGTTTTACAAAAATAATAAATATAACGGAGAGTGAGAATATAAACAATAATAGGAAACGAGATATAAATGTAACTGTAGCTATGGATAAATATTAACGCTTGCTAGGGGGCTGGGGGAACAATTTGTTCGCGTAAAAGGTGAAGCGGGGATCTGTCTCGGTGATTTTGAAAAACTCTGGAAAACTCGGATAGCAAGGGGTGAGAGGGATGAGTTTCCAGTGCGGGGAGGGGAGTGGGTTGGGCGATGATCCGGTTTCCAGCTGCTGGGCTCGTCTCTGGATTTTGAAACGGCGGTTCTCCTGAACCTTCCGTCCTGCCCTCCGAATCTTCTTGGTTCTTGTGGGTGGTCCCGATGGTCCGGTATCCTTCTTCGCGGAGGTGGTTTTCATTGGTGGGGGTTTAGGCGGAAATGAGGAAACTCGTGCTAAACGTTCTTGCACGGAGTAGGAAGGTGTGGGCAGACAGTGCTAAGCGTTCTTGCACGGTGTCTGGGGTTTCACTTTTAAGCCAAGTACTTGTTGGAGTGAATTCCGATTTTCCTGTTTTTCTCCGGGGGAGGTATATCCGTCAGAGCATACTTTTGACTTCGAGAAAGTCTTCGTCTCAAGTAGCATCTGACGGATATTTTCGGAACTGTTGTACGGGGTGTTTACTGAGGGTGGGTTTTTTGCAGGCTAATTGCTGTGCGGGCGCATCGCCTTGGGTTTTCCCTGTGCGTGAGAGAGAGAGGGGGAGCGCTAGGCCTATGCTGGCCGTCCGCGCGAGGAAGAGAGAGCGCGCCGCTGCAGGATCTACCTGTGCGTGCGACGGAGATAGGGGGAAGGCGTACGATTCTGTGTACGAATCGGGCACGTGCACATGTATGAATGCATGGGAACGTGACACCCTCCCTTTCCTTCCACTCCCATATTTCTACTCCGTAACTCATCACCGGCCACACTAATTTATCAAAAAGCCAAATCCTCCTACCTCAGTCCTTTCCAAACCTCCTCTTCCCTATTCCCCACACTTGTCCCATCACTGGCGCCCCCTTCCTTATCCTTTCCGCCACTTGCTCTTCCTGACCCCCATCCCTCTTTATTACATATCCTAGATACCTATACCTACTGACCTCCTCTAGTGCCTTACCTTTCCACATCCACGTCACCTTCTTCCACCTTCCCCCTCCCCTCCTACACCTCATTATCTTTGACTTTTCCGCGTTTAGCTGCAGCCTTTTCCTATCCATATAGCGCTCTAGCACCCCTATCATCCCTTTCATCCCTTCCTCCTCTTCCGCCAGCATCGCTATATCGTCCGCATACGCTAAAGTGTATGCTTTTCTTCCTCCCACTTTCACCCCTCCCCATCCACCCCTTTCGAGTTCCTCGTCTATGTCCGCCAATAACAGCGTGAACAGCAGAGGACTTAGCGGACACCCCTGCCTCACCCCTCTTGCTGTCCAAAACATTTCCCCTTCCTCGTCCCCTACTCTTACCTTGCCTCTCGTTTCCCTTAGAATCTCCTCACATCTCCCTATTAACCCTTCCCTCACCCCCTTTCTCCTCAACTCCCCCACCAATACATCCCTATCTACCGAGTCAAACGCCGCTTTCAGGTCTACAAACAACACTACCAACTTTCTTTCCTTCCTCCTCACCTGCCTATTCACTGTATGGTTAAGCACGTAAATATTATCCATACATCCCAACCCTTTCCTGAAACCCGTCTGACTGTCTGGCAGTATCCTCTTCCCCTCCACTTCTTTCCTTAGTCTTTCTGCCAAAATCGCTGCATACACCTTATATGCCGTTTGCGTTAGCGTTACTCCCCTGTAGTCCCCCACCTTTCTACTTTCCCTTTTCTTCGCTATTGGTACCACTACCCCCTCCGTCCAGTCATCCGGCCATCCTTCCCCTTTCCATACCCCATTGCACACCCTCCATAGCCACTCCTCCACTTCTTCCCCTCCATACTTCCACACCTCGTTCGGTATCCCATCCCCACCTGCCGCTTTTCCCTCTTTCAAACCCTTCACCACCCTGCTGATCTCTTCCCTTTCTATTTCCTCTTCTCCATCCTCACCTCTCCTTTTTGCCTCTCCCCCGCAATGTTTTTATATCAAAGGCCTTTTTAAAAATTTGAAAATGACGAGGAAGAAATATATATATATCTATGCATATAGATATTGGGATGAAACTTGCACTAAACTTACTTAAAAAATTATTACGCAAAATATATATTCATAATGATACTTATCAGTAAATGGGAATAATTTTTCAATGATTTCAGCACGTTCGCACATTTGCCGGCTTTTTTGTGTTTCGAACATACCTGCAAACAAATTTGCGTGCACTCCCTTTGATGTATGTCGAAAAACCGACAACTGATGGATCGACCGCGCGCGCGAACGCAAACGGGTAAGACTTGTAAATCTGTTTGCAGGACAGATCGCATAATTGACAAGTGCGCGCACTTGTGCGAACTGTCGGTTTTGTCAATTATGCGATTTGTCCTGCAAACAGATTTACAAGCCCTACCCGTTTGCGTTCGTGCGCGCTGTGGATCCATCACTTGTCGGTTTTTAAACGTACATCAAAGGCCTCGTACAAATCTGAACATTTCGACGAACATTGCGCCGTTCGGTTCGCCGAAATGAATGTCGATTTTGCGTTTCGTTCGCTGTTCGGCGCAATGTTCGTCGAAATGTTCAGGTCTGTACGCGCCTTAACGTAACCCATTCGCGTATAATTGCATTTTTCAATTCTTCTACGTGTTGATACTGCTTTCCATTCGCGTATACGCCGCGAACGAGTTCTGCCCAGCAATTTTAAACATGTAATCAGGTCCCGAGATGCGTTCTGCATGATTATTTATTTGTTCTTCGATTAAATTTATGTGTTGGACACTATTCATTCTTCCGTGGATGAACTTGATGATTGTCTTGCCGAAATAACAGATGCCGGCACAAATCATTACGCTGCCCCCTCCCATTTGTCGTCGAATTGCTGACATTGCCTCTTTTTTATGTCATGAAAATAATATTGGAATCCATCAGAATGTTTTAGACATTGCATGTCTCGTCCTTCAGAATCTTTCGTTCCCAGCCTTAATAGCAAATGATGTCATCATAAACCCCCCAATTTCTGAAGGGTCATGCCGACCCTTAATCATAAAACCTGCACGGTCACACCTAGCAGTCCCGTAAAGGTGCGCCTCGAGCGCAAGGGATGGCAGGGATAATCAGGCCCAAGGAAGATACCTGAATGAACAGCGATTGTCACCCACGCTGTCCAATTTGACTTTTTCCTTTGCTTTTAGAATTCCTAGCAGCAGTGTTTACTCCAATTTTTTTTTGCGCGTCATTCGGTAAACCAACTTTTCTAATTGCTCAAGAAAAAGTCATGTCGTTTGGTCCTATTAAAAAAAAGTTATGCTGTTTTAAAGGGCGTTCGATTACTTTCGCAAGCCTGTGTACATCATAAATCAGGCCTGTCCAACCCAAAAATGAAATAGTAAATAATCTTATTTGTTTTAAAGCATGCGTGCAACTTCGAAAATATTTTATTCAATGCAATAGATAATTAAAATAGTTTTTGAAAATAGTAATTCATATGAAGAATATTGAAAATATTTGGATTTCATCGCAGGATAGTGGATAGTGTCACCATTTTTGGAGAGTTTATCGTTAGGTCCGCCTATGCCCATCTCAGCCGCGCCCGCAGTCCCAGTGTTTTGGCTTCGACGTAACACGCTACATAGTATGTGTGACCGCTGTAGTCGAAAGTACGTGTGAAACGAGGCCTGTCCCTTGCACTGTGATCCAATCGGCCGCGCATTCGTACCTATGCTGCTCTGTCCAACGAGACCGAGGCAGTGAAGCACCCAGCGTGCGTCCTTTGCTAATTGTCTTGTAAGGGTAACTTCAACTCTGTCGCACTCGAGCGCTTATGTTTACGTCTACTGTCTCGTCTCATTGGACAAGATATAGATACGCCATCGCATTCCTGCCTGGAAACCTTGCATCTAATCATCTTTAAGTCATTATGGACAAGAATTCAGAAGTTTTCCATGTACATTTTTTCGTGTCGTAAGACAAAACGATGCAATTTATGTGGAATTAATTCTTCTTATTCTACAAATTATCATGTGATTGAGTCCTGAGGATTTCTTCCACTTTCACTTGGACCACAACATATTTCAATGTCATCAAAATTCAAGACATAGTCCCCCAAAAATGATCGAATTCACAAGGCATGATCCCCTTCCTAACGTGGATACTTCCTTAAAAAAAAAAACTATTCTCGTTTTTACAATATATGTACAATTTAGGTTAATATATAAGCATGTGTGATGCTGTTTCACGAAGAGGCAGGAACGGTTCCTATTTCCATAATGTTGTAGAGGAGGGATACCGATAGTTTACCTAAGGAGCTGTAGAGCCCCGAGAAACCTTTTTTTTTTTGTGCCACGCACAGCAGGGAACTGTCAACGCGGTCTCGAAAGGCCATCTGGTAATGATCAGCCGCTTGCTCAGCCGACGGGCAACGGCGGCCGGTGGGATTGCTCCAACGCCGGGACGACGGCGCCCGTTTTTCGACAGATAATCGGCAACACGGCATTTGGACCTATAGTCCTTACGTAAAACCCTCCGGTCCCGGCAAGTATGAAGAGACCCTAATGCGAAATCGCGAGAGTCTTAGAGCGCGAGAGATGAGAATCTCTACTTATCGAGACGAGAGCGGACAGACGAGCAAACGTGCTAGAGCGATACCTTGCGATTGATGAGCGTTCAGAACGTTAAGAGAGCGTGAAGGCATACGCAGGTGCCTTAAATAACAAAGACCGTCGAATGTAGAGCACCGTGATTGGAGCTCGCACATCGGACGATCCTTGTTTGTCTCAATTTGAAGGATTCAAGCTGTGAAATTCTGCCAATGAGAATTGAAACGGTTGCTACGCGGTGTCGAGCAACGGCGACACGCGCTCTTGCCGCGTGTTGACATACGCGACAAAAACCGTATGAAATAGCGGTCGCCAGTTAGACAATAGGCACCGAATTCCACAGTTTGAATCCTGAACACTGACTCTAAAAATTTAGGAAGGCTTTATGGAAAAAAGTGAAGTGTTAGCTGCCTTTCTGGATGTTCAAGGCGCATTCGATAATGTTGATTGTAATATCTTATTGGCGAGACTGGCGGACTTAGGTTGTCCTAGAAATCTGCTTTTGTTCATTAAGTTCTTGACACACGAAAGACTAATTTATTCGGCTACCTCTCCATCTAAGCCCAGGCTAGTTTTCAGGGGTGTTCCACAGGGAGGAGTGCTCAGTCCCTTGCTGTATATTCTGTATGTTTCAGACATAACAAGAAATGTACCTCGCAATGTCTACGTATCACAATTTGCAGATGATATCGCAATATATGTGAAATTTAAAATAGACAAAAGAGCCCAGAGTACATTAACTAATGCCATTAACATAATCAGCAAAAACCTCCACCAAATTGGGCTTAGTCTCACTCCACATAAAACCAAACTAATTCGTTTTAACAATAAAAAAATATTGCCAGGCACTACACAAATTAAACTCTGTAATTGCAGTATAGTCTCTAGTGAATCTGTTCGCTTTTTAGGTATTGTCTTTGACTATAGACTTCTGTTTAAAATGCATATTGATTTAGTCATAAAGAGATGTTCCAGAGCTCTCAATATAATCAAATATCTTCGTGGTACATGGTGGGGGTCCGAACCTGAAACGCTCATCACGCTATACAAAAGCTTCATTCGTTCCACTATAGATTATGGCTCCTTTATCTATTTTCCCTCTCAAAAATACCTAACTGCAAAATTAGAAAGCATTCAAAATACCGCGATTAGGCTTGCCTTAGGCTACCGAAAAACTACTCCACTTAATATCTTGATAGGAGAGTCAAAACTGTCTCTGATTAAAGAGCGCGCTTCCCAGCTATGCTACTGTTTCATGGCCAAGATCTTAACAAATCGAAACTCTCTCACCCTCAGGGCCATCAGAACTTATTATAATTTGTACAAAAGCAAAAGGACCTCAAGACAACGCAGATTGCTCTGTAGATGCCTCACGTCTGCTCTAGAGCACAATGCATCCAACATTCGTGAAACTAATATCTATTGTCATGATTATAAAACTTTCATAACTTCAATCCCAATTGGTACCGAACTGGGTACTGATATAAAAACTACAAATAGTGCTCAGAATATTCTTCAGGATGCGTTTGGGATCAGTGACTGCTCCACTATTTACACGGATGGTAGTAAAATTTCTGGGGCCAATTGTCTTGGTTCGGCTTGTATCTGTCCTGAACTTATTGTTAGCCTCGAAATAATTCGCTCCATTAACCCATCTGCATCTGTGTACACCGCAGAATCTATTGCCCTAAATGATACTTTTGATATTGCTCTGGAAGATCAACATCTCAGTTTTCTCATATTCTCGGACTCTCTCAGCGCGCTCCAGGCTTTGGAAAGCACCAAAGTAGATATTAACCCTAACCCATACATCCTTGAAATCAAAAGGAAATACAATTTGCTGACCAATAATAATCATAACAGCTTCGTTAAATTGTTCTGGATTCCGTCGCATATCGGAATTCAAGGCAATGAACATGCGGACAGGGCAGCTAAGTCGACAACGTCAATGAACACTGTAAATATTCCTGCGGTTCCCTACACTGATCTATTTGAGAAGTTTAAATAACAAGCCAAAGATCGTACTTTCGAAGTTATAAAAAACCAAGGTTTCTTTAAGGGTAAAAAATTCTTTCAAACATTTTTTAATGAAAGCCCTGTTCCCTGGTTCGCCCATTTAAAACTAGGGAGAAGTTTTATTGTTACAGTTAACAGAATGCGTTCCGATCACTATAACCTGGCTGCTTCACTAGCGCGAGGATGTATTGTCAATGATAGCCAGTGCAAATGCAATCGGAACTGCGAAACCCTTGACCATATAATATGGCAATGCGAATTGTATAATCCACAAAGACGCAAGCTAACAAAGGCCCTACTTAGTATGGGCCTTCAACTACCTCTTAATGTAGACACACTTATAGCGAAGTCAAATATTGAAGCTTGTCTTTGTATTCATTCCTTTTTCAAAAATTGCAATCTACATATTTAGTATTAACGGACATTGTTATCGTATTCAATTGTATTATTATTGTACTCTTCTTGTGCTATCTCTGTATTCTATATTATTGTACCCACTTATATTATTATTCCTGTAAAGCAGAATAAACCCAGAAGGGTTTCAAATGCTAAATAAAAAAAAAGCTAGTGAAATAAAATTGGTCGAAGAACTTCGAAGGAAACGTTTCAATACTGGCACCGTCTAACTTATCGGATTTGTGGCGTGTTTAGACTTGTTTTCATCAGCAAACTATTTGCAATCGATTAATAATGTTCCCCTGGCAGAATTATGAATTGTAACAAACATTTTATTGTTATTAACCCTTTCGTTACGGCACACAGTGCGAACAAGTCGGCACATCTCACTACATTTTTATTTGACGATGCACGAAAATTTCCTTTGGCAGAACTCTTTATTAGCAGGAAATGCATATTATTATTCATTTAAAAATCATTTAACAATTTTTTTATGGATACAAATAATTTTTTTTCAACTTATTAATTTTATTGTTAAATTTAATTTTTTGTGACTAATTACCATTGCATATGCATTAGTAACCAAATTTAGATTTTTGTAGACAAATTTGGCCATGGAGGCACTCTCTAAAGTGCCAAACATCGAAAAATGTTATATTAACTGTAAATGAGTGTGCAATAATAATTCTGTGTAATGGAAAGATTTTACCAAGGAATATGCATTCTTTATACATTTGTAACGATCGGCGGTGCGGGAGAGCATGCCGGCTCAGTCGGCCCTCCGGGGTCCCTGAGCCGCGAATGAGGAGACGGGTTTCGGCTGCGTATAACGTACATTTCCTTATCGACTAATTATGTACAATGTAACTTAGGACGACGGAGGTGGCTTACTGGCTACGGTGTAACGGCTACGGCGTAACGGCGACGGCTTGATGGTTACGGTGTAACGGCGACGGCTTAATGTCTACGGCTTAATGTCTACGGCGGACGCGCCTGGTCGGTCGGTTGCGACCGGCGGAGGAGCCGGTACATCGGGAGGGCACTTGCCCGAGGACGGGAGTGGGGGAAGACGGCGTCGCGACACCCCGGGGCCTCAACGGCCTGCACTAGGGTTCGTGCCTAGAGGCTCTATTGCCCGGTGCTCCTGTTATTCACTCCGCGCACCGGACAGAGTAGGATGGTCGCCGTTCTCGCTCTCCGTAAACCGGAGGGTTGGCGGGGAGCGGGTTATGCTCGACGGGAGCGGCGCTCGCCGCGGTCACCGTCGGACCCGTTGGAGGAGAGAGGGAGGTGGAGGTGAGAAGCAGCCTCGAGGTTGGAGTACGGTGGTCGTTCATATACCCTGTGGGGCGGCGGCACGGTGGCGCGTAGGTTGCACGTTGTGCGCCTGCGCCAAGTCGCATGGGATGGAACGAGTCGCTTTCATCGTCGACTCTTCCTTCTTCTCCGAGTCTTCTTCGAGAGAACCTCGCTGCGCACAGAGCGTCTTGTCTCCGAAAGGTTTATCCTGCGGCGTAGTGCCGCACGACCGTGCCGGTTCCGGACATAGCTGTCGCGACTCGTTCTCGAGTGTCGCGAGCTCTCCTTCGGAGTGTGTTCAAATAAACCTCGTTATTTTTGGTTGCTACCCGACGTGTTTATTACTCGTGAGGAGTGGGCCTCACGTGCATAACCTAGTTCCTCCTTGCCGCGACCACGTGGCGCGTCCATCTTGGGCGCAGTTCGTCGGGACATTCATTTCGAGCGTTCTCGCGAGAGGACGTGTGGCCTCCGGCCACTGGTGACCCCAATCTCTCGTTCGTTACGAGATCTACGTTCCTAGTCCCCACATCCGTGGAGGACCGTCGGAACACACCAATACGTACATCAGTACGCCACCACCATTTTCCCCACAACTCTACTAATAGACCGTTGTATCTCGTCACCCGGACTGCCTTTCTCCGTGCCCGGTGGCGGTACTTATCCCCGTGGCCGATCATCTTTACTCGCGAGCGCGGCTCATCGCGGCGTTGGCCTTCTCGCGGTCGCGGTTCGTACTGGCGCGGCGCGCCTACGGCAGAGTTGGGCAGTATCCGATGAAAAATTTATTTGAACGGCTTTCGGATACAAATTCTCTGTTCTTTTGTTTCTATTCGAAGTCGGATGAATCGCGAGAAGTTATTTGTATCTTTATTCGTCGAGCGTCTGGTTTCGAGATTTGTATTCGACGTGCCTCCGGATGATTTTCTGGCTATCTTCAGGATATATTCGGATGGTCGGATACAACGCCCCCATTTATTCGACGGATTTATTTGTAGATACTCGGTGTCGCCGACCATCCGAACGATTTTAGGCGTCGAATAAAAATTAATTTCAGAATGTATTCGAAGGCAGATGTCGCGGCGAAATTTATTCGTAACATTTATTCGATATCCGAAGCTCGATTTGGCCAGACGATTTATTTGAGGATTTATTCGGGACGAGTATTTGACAGAGATGAAAATGAAATGTATCTTTTATTCGAAATTGTATTCGAAGTTCGGATGGCCGACTTTTTTATCCGACGTTGCCAAGCCATAATACGTAAATACGTACCACGGTACAGTGACTACCATTGTTACGTCCCGCGGTTGGTTACGCGATGGTAAAGACGCTTCGCGATTTTACCGCGGAGAGACGCTTCAAAATTACAACCATTTGGCTCACTCGACTCGTACGTTCGAAGTCTAGCCGGGTCCACGGTTTCACATAAATATGTAGATATGCTACTCACCAACAGTCCTGGGCAGATTGCAAGAAACAGAGACAGATGGGGCAGCCGTGCTCCCTCGGATTGGCTACGGAGAATGGGTCGGTGTCCTTGTCCCTCTTAGGTCGATCTCTCTCTCTCTCTCTCTCTCTCTCTCTGGAGATGCTGGTCCTGATGCTGCGCGGCCGCGAGATGGTGCGGACGTTCGCCGAATGGATTGGATTGTTAGACACGAGAGGGCGAGATAACTGGCGTAATTAGTGTTTACAACCGGCGCGACGCAGCACTCTCTTGCGCGGGATTGGCGGATAATAAATGACAGGATTTGAATGGTTAACACTAAGTATATATATATTCAAAAATAGTTGGGATACAAAGGCGCTTAATACTAAGATTGGAACAGCTAGATATAGTAACGCTTGAAGATAGAAACGCGAGATGTTGACGCGACCAGGTCGCGGATGAGAACCGACTTCCTCGGGAATTGTCCAGACCTCCTTCGCTCGGAGATCGCGTGGAGGGGCGCGTGACGTATTACGCGTCGTAGTGGGGCTCGCTAGAGCGTGGTGACGTAATAACGGGACTTAGAATTCTATGTGATGTAATGTAGTGGCTATCTATGTATTATACAACTTATGGCCTAACGCGACATCTAGTTATAACTAAACACAACATCCCGACAGCGCGACATCTATTCAGAAGCTAACGCAACATGTCGATAGGCGTGACATCTAGTTATAACCTAGTGCAGCAACACGTCGGCAGACGTGACATCCCCCCCCTTGGGAAAATAATTTTTACTACGGGAAAAATTATTCTTCCTCGTCTGAATAGTAATTAAATGTCCTTCGCACTGGTTTATCGGGGCGGTTTGGTCTATTTAAATTTGGGGGCGTAGTGTTCTCGTCACTCGGGGATCTTATAACTATTGTAGGAAGTTCGTCACTCGTAGAGTTTGTGGACACTTCACTGGGGATACACTCTAACCTCTTTTGGGGGGAACTCTCACTAATTGTCTCTTCGTTTTTCTGTTTCAAGAACAGACAGAAGTGGGTGAGGGCACTCCATGATGCAGCAAGGAGCTGGATGCTCCATCCATAAGCCGCATGCAGTGCGATTCCGTTGAGGATGACGTTGACGGTGACCTTGATGAGGCGGACCACCATGTAGATTCCAATCAGCCCTGCGACCACGGATCCGAATTCGGTGAATCTTTCCCAGATTCGTTGCCCGGTCGATTCTGCTATTTTCTCTAATGTTGCTTTATCCATTAGGTTAAACAGCGATGCGGAGCCTTCGGCATAGCTTCTTCCGGAGGCACCCTGAGCAAGTGAGTCAATCACTGCGGTCTTCTCAATTGGAAACATTATGTGTTCGTTTAATTTGTTGATGTCGTCGGAGGAATATATTCCTCCGTTAGCCAGGTTCTGAGGGTCGACGTACTTCCATGCTGATTTTGTTAACGGTTGGACAGGCGGAAACGGCATACTTTCGACAGGGTTTGGCATCAGTTTGAACCAGGTTCCGTGTAGTTTGTATGCCGGAGGTATCAGCTCGTTGCATTTGCGTTGGGTACCAACAGAGGTAAGTATATGGTTTCTAGGTGTTAGAAAATAAGATGTATTTCTGTATGTCACGGGGAGCTCTTCGTAACATTCTTCTGTCTTCCTCAGTGTGCAGTCTATTGGTGTACATTTGATGAGATGTATGACCTCTCCAGCTTGGACGGCCATGAAACCATGGTCCCTGGCAAGAGTCGTGGCTACTTCTGCTGGATCGATACGGATCGTAGCTATTGCATTCTCCAGGATCTGTTGTTCTAGTTTGCACTTTTGTTGAAGTACATCTCGATACATCGATACTACTTGGTTCTTCATATTGCGCTCGAGATATACGAATTTGGCGTTTACGTAGGTAAAGATGTCCAAATTATTCACTTGGATGGGTTCCATCTCCTTGAAACGTCCTTCCTTCTCTGTCTCCAGAATAAGAAGTTTCGGGTGCTCGGTCCTAATGAGGGTATAGCCGCACACGAATGTTCGGCTTGTGCTGGTCAGGGAGAATGCGGTCTCACCTGTTGTAACTGTGTAGATAGCTGCCCAGTTGGACTCTGGTGCTTTGGTACGTATCGATTTCCCATCGTAAAGGACGTGGTACTGGTTTAGTTGACATCTATCTGCAGGTAGACTGGTCCAGAATGTATATCCATCTTCAGAATCCAGGCAGGATTCTCTCTGGAGGTTGCATCTCTGGCCCGAAGGTAGGTAGATCTCGTTGGAAGTCAGCTTAACTGAGGCATAAAAATCTTTTAGTGTGATCCGGATGACTGCTTGGACCACCACGTCGGTCCATGTACCGAATGGATCGCTGTAGGTTGCCCCACTGCATGTGCCATCCTGCTGGACAGCACCAGCTAGGGCGATGCTCCTTGTTGAGGTACGGTTCGACATGAGACCGGCGATTTGTATGAATGGTGGCAGGTAGAGGATACCGGTGTCGTGCATTTGTTGACAGATTTCTCTGGGAGTATTCATGATATATTGCTGTCTCCCGTTCTGCACTATAGATACGTGGGAGTACATCCCGCAATGGTAGATCGTGCGGTCGATTTCTACTCGGCATTGGATGGTGGCCGTATCCTCGAATTCGGTAATCTGGAGCAGCTGGATTTTAGTTTCCTCGTTAGTTGGCATGGCGTCGGCGGTATCGCAGCTCGGTTTGTCGACGGTAGAAAAAGATGTGGTGTTGAGTGTGGGCCCACCACAGTCGTAGCCGATGAGGGCAGACGTCGTCTGGAGGACGGTGATCATGCAGAGAAGTACGATGTGTCCCTTCATGGTTGGCGATGTTGGAATTGACTGACGCTGTCGCAATTTGTTCGTCGTCTTATACCCACCGGAGGTGTTATTGGTGGGGGCGACGAAGGGGTGTTGTTTCACCTGGATTAGTTCGGGTGGGGGGTGGGGATGATGGCGAGTTTTAAGGAACAGTCGCGGCAGTCTGATGTTGGGGTGACGCGGCATATTTCCTTCCCACATTCGTGGCATTTGTTCTTCATTGTTTCCTGAATGGTGTGGATGTGAAACACCTCCAGGATCTGGTGCACCCTGCTGCACCGCTCGCAGAGCTGGTCTCCCTCGCTTGTCGTGTGTAGGGTGCCCTGATAGCACCTTATGCGCAGGAACCTGTTCAGATAGATCAGGCGCTTCTGTTCCGACGTTTTCCTGGGTCTGGCTAAGCGACACATTTTGATGGTTGTCGTTGCTGGAATGGCCCGTCAGTTTTTCGGGTGCCGTTTTATATCCAACCTTATCGGTAAATTTTTGGCCGGGCACGGGAGGGGGTTGGCGCGTCATCGCCCTTACTAGGAATATTCCATGGTTCTTGTTTCTTGTTTGGCCCACAGGCGTATCCGGTCCCACCAGCGTTGAATTTATATTAAGATTATCAGATCTAGCGGATGTCGCGTCTAACGTAACCGAATCGGGTTCTTTGATTATCGCTTCTAGTGTAATCGGATTCGCTTTCTTCGCGTGCTTAATTTTATTCGTATGAACGACTCGGGTTCCTCTCTTAAAGTCTAAGCGGACGTTGTTATCGCCTAAACATTCCAGTATCTTGAACGGACCGATATACTCGTCCTCAAATTTCCCTTTACGCGGTTCTTTCAGAAGGAAAACGCTATCTCCCACGGAAAAGGTTCTGGTACTGAGTTTCCTGTCGTAGTATGATTTAGAACGGATTTTCGTAGCTTTCAGGTTCTCGCGGGCTTGGCCAATGGTTCCTAATAATTTATCTTGGAGGTTTGACAGATAATTCGCGTAGGATTCATCCGAGGAATTGTACTTCTGGGCGTCAGCCGAAGGGGTTCTTGCCAGCGAGCCGAAAACTAGCTCGTGAGGTGTGAACAGCGTTCCTTCGTGAACACTGGTGTTGTAACTGAAGGTCGCGTAAGGCAACCATTCATCCCAGTTTCTTTTATTAAGGCGGTGGCCCCGCCGTGCATCCCCTCCCTAACTCCGTACGCGTACACGAGATTTGCAAGGGTACGGGAGGCCCGCTCTCATTTGTTAACAATGCAAAAATAGTACTGTTCTGTAGTCAAAATCGATAGATAAAAGTTCAATCTAGGGTGGAAAGGTCCTCAGAAGTCCTACTTTTGCGTTTTTTAGCCGTAATTTAGGAAAGGCCCTACGAACTCCATACGAGCTCTGAATCTCTCGATATTTACGATAATGTCACTCGACAAGCAGTATGCTGCTGAATATTGCAAATTACGGCTAAAAAACGCAAAAGTAGGACTTCTGAGGACCTTTCCACCCTAGATTGAACTTTTATCTAGCGATTTTGACTACAGAACAGTACTATTTTTGCATTGTTAACAAATGAGAGCGGGCCTCCCGTACCCTTGCAAATCTCGTGTACGCGTACGGAGTTATGGAGGGGATGCACGGCGGGGCCACCGCCTTAATGAATTGCTTTAAGTACTCGGCTAGTACGTGGTGGGAGCGTTCGATGGAACCGTTACTTTGCGGATGATATGCCGTTGTTTTAAACTGCGTGATTTTGAATTTCTTGGCAATACTTCTCATCAGTGAACTTAGAAAATTGGTTCCTCGATCGGTGAGGATTGCCTTAGGTGCGCCGAATCGACAGATAAAATGTTTTATGAATGCGTCGGCGGTGTCTATCGCAGTGGCGGACTCGATTGGGATTGCGAGGGAGTATTTTGTGAGGAGGTCTTGGATAGTGAGTATATTGTTGAACCCGTTAAGGGATGTGGGAAGGGGGCCGACAATATCCATGGAAACCTTGTCGAAGGCCTTGCCGGGGGTGTCTGTTAATGTCATGGGTTGTCGTGTTTTGACTCTGTCCTATTTCTTCCTTTGGCATGATATGCAGCTGTTAACAAAGTTCTGAACTTCTCGCTTCAACGTGTGCCAATAATAATTTTCGCGGATACGTCTATAGGTTTTCGTAATGCCTTTATGTCCGGCGAAAGCTGATACGTGATTTTCTGTTATAATGTCTTCGCGTCTGTCTGTCGAGGGGATTGTAACTTCGTGAGAACAGCAGAAAATTTGTACATTGGTCGTCGAAAGGAATTCTAACAATAAATTTTTGAGAGAGGGCCAAGACACGTCTTCTACTGCCGATTTAGATATGCTAAATGTTGATAATTGAAGCTCCGTTATGACGTCGAGTAATGATCGGATGCATTCGATTACGTCCTCGTAGGAAGCTGAGTAGGGAGCGGATTGTTTAACCGGGAGTAAGATTAATTTCTTCGAATTGTAATTTAAAACTTTAGCACGGTGAAGCGTAGTGTCCTTGAGGAGAGGAATTTTGTTGTTCAGGGTCAGGTCTATGGTTCCAGTGTCGAGGGGGTGTCCGTCGAGTGTGATGAAGCCTACCAAATTGTCATTTCGCATAATTAATCGGTCTCTGGTATAGATTAAAGTTCGCCTGTGTGTTATAGTCGTCGGTGTGTTTAGAGGCTCGGAAACGTCCTCGTCGCTGTCTTCGTCTTCGTCGGTCGGCGATGGGGAGGTGTCATTGAACGAAACGGGAGTGGGAGGAATTCCGCGTGGTAACGGGATTGGAGTGGTGTCGCGGGGCGTTGGTCTTGGAGGAGGGGCGCGCTGTAGGCGTAAGGGAAAGCTAGGAAGTGGAAGGACAGGGGTCGGAGAAAGACGAGGTTCCGGAGATAAGGAACGTGATGGCGGCTCGGGTGTGCTGATTAGTTGGCGATTCTGAGAGGCGGGCGCGGTCGAATGGCTATCGGCCTTTGCGGATCGGGTAGGAATGGCGTCGAAAATGGCGGATTCTGAGGAATCGGATAGAGGCAACATTGATACGGGGTTTCGAGACAACGCGTCTGCATTTAAATTTGTCTTACCGGTTTTGTACGTTACACGGTAATCATACTCGGCTAATTTTAATCGCCAACGCAGAAGGCGTGACGTAGGATCCTTGACTGAATTGACCCAGACTAAGGGTTGGTGATCGGTGATTAAGTTGAATTTGTGTCCGTAAACGTACGGTCTGAAATGCTGTACGCAGTAAACTATGGCGAGGCATTCCTTTTCGATAGTTGAGTAATTTAGCTCTGCCCCATGTAGTAACCGAGACGCGTATGCGATAGGTCGATCTTTCCCTGGCTCGCCTTGGCTAAGAACTCCTCCTATGGCATAGCCTGACGCGTCGGTAGTGATGTTGAATTCACGAGAGAAATCCGGATATTGCAATAAAGGTTCTGTTGTTAAAATTTCACGCAAGGTGTTAAAAGCGGACTCCTGCTCAGAACCCCATTCGAACTTCTTTTCCTTTTTTAATAGGATAGTCAGTGGTTTAGAAATTTGCGAAAACTGGTTTATGAATCGGCGATAGTAGCCCGCGAGCCCTAAAAATTCGCGGACGCTCTTAACATTTTTGGGGCGAGGAAACTCTTTAACCGCTATTATCTTTTTAGGACACGGTTTTACTCCGTCTTCCCCGATAACGTGGCCAAGGTATGCGACTTCGCGGTGCAAGAGCCCACACTTTGAGGGTTGTAATTTCAAATTTGCTCGTCGCAACCTGCCAGCGAGCTTCTCGAATTTTATTTTGTGCTCGGTAAGACTTCGAGCATATATGACGATATCGTCCAGGTACACGAATAATTCCGTGCCCTGGAGTCCTGTTAGAATATTATCCATTAACCGCTGGAAGGTGGCGGGGGCGTTACGGAGACCGAAGGGCATTCTTTTAAATTCCTAGTGCCCGTACGGCGTGGAAAATGCCGTCTTGGCCGCGTCCTCGGGTTCCATGCCGATCTGATGAAACCCGTTCGCGAGATCGAAGACGCTGAAGTATTTTGCGCTCCCGAGCTGGTCCAAGATCTCTAGTATGCTTGGCAGAGGGTATGCGTCTGGGATCGATTTTTCATTTAGCGCACGGAAATCGATTACCATACGCCAGCGCTTGTTGCCGTGCTCGTCCGGCTTTTTAGGAACAATCCACAAGGGGCTGTTGTACGGAGACACGGAAGGAGTAACAATTTCGCTTTCCAAAAGTTCCTTCATTTGCTTATCTATCTCTTCCTTGTGGATTGGTGGATATCTATACTGTTTTACATGAACCGGCATCTGATCTGTCGTTACGATTTTATGGCGTACGGCGTTCGTTTTTCCCAGGCGATCTCCTGGGAGATGGAAGAGATCGTGGTGATCTCGAATTAAATTTTCGACGTGATGCTTCTCGTCCTCGCCGAGGTGACCAGTGCTTATTATGCCTGATATCTCCTCGATTCGCGAGGCGGGAGAGCGTGAATTGGAAGAACCAGTGGATATAGAAGATATGGTAGAGCTCGTGTTCGAGTTGGAATTAGAATAGAGATTGGAGTTTGCATTTGAATTTAGCGAAATAGGGGGTTGAATGGACTCCGCGGATTCCACGATTTCTTCCACCTCCTCCAGCTCCATGATCGGCATGGGGAGAGTGATATCGGATTCTGTCGTGTTGATAACCTTAATAAAGATTTTTCCGTCGGAGATGCGGGCGAGGCAATGCGGGACGAGTACACCGGTCGTTAGCTCGCACCTCGGTACGTAGCCGAATTCGGGGCCGGTGGCGAGTATCGCAATGCACGCAGAAGATCGTGCCTTAATGTGACACGTGTTTAAGTTAATGAAGGGTATGTCTTTCCCCTTCCACGAAACGCAGTGTCGGACATATGAAATTTCCGCGCCTTTCGCGAGAAATGCTGATCCCAGTATTCCGTCGGTAGGAATTGGGAATGCGTCCGGCACGACGTGTAATTCTATTTCGGTCTCGTCGACCGTCAACATCGCGGAGCCAAGAGTCGATACGTGCCCTTCCGTGATACCGGATATATTTACAGCGTTATTGGTATTGATTGACACGCCGGGTTTTAGTAGCGAGATCTTAATTATGTTCGGTTCAGCTTCGGTATCTACCATTAAGTTCGCTTCGTCGCGAAGCTCGGGACAAGCGACCCGGACGTGGGGCACGGTGGTATCGGACCTTAGTTCGATTCGGGAGATGGCTCGCGGTTCTTCCTGGGCTCCTCTTGGCTTATTGCTCGAACTCGGTGTGGGTCGCGGGGACTCGTTTCCTCCCGTCGGGGACCCGAAGCAGATGGGAGGTTTCGTCCGTTTCCCGAATGGTTTTCACGGGGATGCGATTATTATACTCGCGCTTCCTGCACTCATGAATGTCATGACCCGCGTTCTTACAGTAGTTGCAGGATTTAGCGGGTGAGCGCGGTGCGACTTCCGGTCTATGTGAGTCACGGTGGGACGGCATATACGCATCGCGGGATCGAGGGTTATCGCGCGTGATATCGTTTCGGATGGCACGCGAATCGTGTCGCGTTGCGTAGGGGGACTGATATCGGTATCTGTCCGGCGTCGGTCTTCTGTTACGATTCGCGTTATCATTATCGCGATAGGGCGAATAGGATCGCTCAGGGCGGCGGTAATCCGATCGCTGATTATAACGCGAGGACAGGTGTGAGGTGTCGTTGTTACCAGCCTTATCGGTTCTGGATTCGGTGAATCGCACCTGTCGCTCTGGGCGGTCGTAGCGGATTTTGTCGATTTCCGCTTCCTTGTGGAATTCGATGGCCTCGTCGAAAACGCGGTTCAACGGGGCGTTGCGGTACGTGCGCATTCCGGATCGGAGGTTTGGTATTAGACCGCTTATGAAGCTATCGCGTGTCAATGTGTCTACGTCAGCAACGTTGGGACGCGATCTGTCGCAATCTAGTATTGCGGCTCGGAGGTCTTTCACGCGGCTAATGAAATCGAGGATGTGCTCGTTCGATTTCATATATATGTTGGTCATTTCGCCGCGGTAATGATCAACTGAGTGTCGCGGTCCTAGCACATCTTTAAGGCGATTGCAGATGTGGGCGACGGTGTCTAGGTGTTCGTCTTCTACAGCTGTGTAGGCGTGACCGCGTAATTTTGTAATTATCAATTTAGCCAAGGTTTGCTCGGCTTGGATCGGCACGAGGTCACGGGCGCGACGACAAGTGCGTACGAATTGTAACACGGGCATGTTATTCCCGTCGAACGTGGGGATCGAGTCTATAGCGGCTTTCATCGTGTAGCTCGCGCTTTCTGACGGCATTTCGGGTTGACCCGCGACTTCGTCCGGAATTGGTATAGGTCGCGGCGTCACGCGGTGGTCTTCGAGGGCCTTAGTATCTCCTTGCAACTGGGAGATTTGCGCGCGGAGACTCGCGTTATCCGAAAGGGCGTCGCGGAGGGAGTCGCGGTCTTTCCGGTACTTTTGTCTTGCCTGCTCGGCATCGACGAGAAATTGTGATCTTTCCGCTTCAAAAGCAACTGCTTCTTCGCGGAGTCTACGCTCTTTCTCGCGGAGTTGACTCTGTAGCATTTTAATTTCATCTTCGGACATTTTCGATGAGTTATTGCGAAGATTTCCTGCGGGACCGTCTGGGGTTTTTAACATTTTGAACCGTGGTGGTTGAGATCCCACCGCTGCCACCAATTTGTTACGTCCCGCGGTTGGTTACGCGAAGGTAAAGACGCTTCGCGATTTTACCGCGGAGAGACGCTTCAAAATTACAACCATTTGGCTCACTCGACTCGTACGTTCGAAGTCTAGCCGGGTCCACGGTTCCACATAAATATGTAGATATGCTACTCACCAACAGTCCTGGGCAGATTGCAAGAAACAGAGACAGATGGGGCAGCCGTGCTCCCTCGGATTGGCTACGGAGAATGGGTCGGTGTCCTTGTCCCTCTTAGGTCGATCTCTCTCTCTCTCTCTCTCTCTCTCTCTCTCTCTCTCTCTCTCTCTCTCTGGAGATGCTGGTCCTGATGCTGCGCGGCCGCGAGATGGTGCGGACGTTCGCCGAATGGATTGGATTGTTAGACACGAGAGGGCGAGATAACTGGCGTAATTAGTGTTTACAACCGGCGCGACGCGGCACTCTCTTGCGCGGGATTGGCGGATAATAAATGACAGGATTTGAATGGTTAACACTAAGTATATATATATTCAAAAATAGTTGGGATACAAAGGCGCTTAATACTAAGATTGGAACAGCTAGATATAGTAACGCTTGAAGATAGAAACGCGAGATGTTGACGCGACCAGGTCGCGGATGAGAACCGACTTCCTCGGGAATTGTCCAGACCTCCTTCGCTCGGAGATCGCGTGGAGGGGCGCGTGACGTATTACGCGTCGTCGTGGGGCTCGCTAGAGCGCGGTGACGTAATGTCGCGCATCTTGGCGCGCCTCGGAGATGGGGAATACGGGACTTAGAATTCTATGTGATATAACGTAGTGGCTATCTATATATTATACAACTTATGACCTAACGCGACATCTAGTTATAACCAAACACAACATTGTGGGGCCGGCGACACAGCCGCGCAGTTAAGCGCTTCTGCGCCTGCGCGGCCGGGCGATAGCGGCAACGAGCGCGTTGCCGACTCTGCCTTCCTTCTTCTTCTCCGAGTAGTCGTCGTGAGAATACGCTGCGCATATAGCGTCTCTTCTACGTAAAGTGTATCCTGCGGCGTGGTGCCGCAGGACTGCCGGTTCCGTATATATTGATCGCGACTCGCCTCAAGCGTCGCGAGCTCTCAATCGGGAGTTGTCAAATAAACAGTGTTACTTTTGGTCACTACCCGACGTGTTTTATTACTCGCGAGGAGTGGGCCTCGCGGACATAACCTCGTTCCTCCTTGCCGCGAACACGTGGCGTGTCCACGGTGAACACAGTCCGTCTGGACGCATATTTCGTGCGTTCTCATTTGAGAACGCGTGGCCTCCGGCCACTGGTGACCCCAATCTCTCGTGTATTACGAGATTTATATTCCTAGTCCCCACGTGCGTGGAGGACCGTCGGAACTTGGCAGGGCGTACGCCTGTACGCCTCCACCATCGCCAAAAATCCCCACATTGGTGACCCCGACGTGATGTTGGGAGTCGTGGGAGACGTGGTGGACCATCGCCTCCAAAATCCCCACAGTGGTGACCCCGACGTGATCGTCGATAGGACGAGGGAATCAAGGAGGACGGTTTCGAGGAGCTTGGTGCATCTGCTGCTGTTGCAGCCATTCTTCACCGGCACGGAGCCCTGGGCGGCGTACGGACGGCGGCGAGGGAGCATCACGGCGTCCGGTTTGAGGTTATGCGTGAAGCCACCGACACCGGCGCCTTTTCAACGTGACGCCCCAGCAGCTCGTTGTTCCGGGGTTGCCGTTAGCCGATTTTTTCCCGCTGCCGTCGATTGGACGACGCGGGGACAGGCGAGGGGATTTCCGCCTCACCGGCAGTGTAGTGCAGTTTTGTGCGTGTGCAATGTGCCGGGTGTGAGCGTATTTGGCGTCGTGCGACGTTTTAAGCGGTTATGCGAGGCCGCGTGTCGTTATACGGCGCGTATGTATGTGTGAGTTTGTCTCCGGTTTCGTAGAGAGCGTTCATTTTGCGTGTTGCGGCTCCGCGCGTGTTCATTTCGGCTTTTAGTTGCCCATTTGGGCTGTTAGCGTTTAGAATGCGTTTCTTTTCTATGTTGCGCATGAACGCGTGTCGTGCCCGCTGCGTCTTAGGGTCTAGGTACCCTTGGCGTGCGTATTGCCCGTGGTTGCCGCGCGAGTTTCGCGTCGTTAAATTCGCGTTATTGTTCGAGGTCGTCGTAACCTTCGTATGCGCGTTTTTGCCCGCGGTTGCTGTGCGCGTTTCACGTTGTTCCACGCGCGTTGTTGATGTTCGCAACCTTGCGCAGTCCTATACGCGTTAGTTTCAATGTCGCGTAGTTTTTTTTTGCGCCTTTATGTAGCTCGCCGCGGTAGGCTCGCGGACACCGCGACCTTCACGCGTGTTGATGCCCGTCGCGCTTCTGTTTGAGGACGTCTTGTCCTTCGCACGCACGTTTTTGCCCGTGGATTTACAAGCGCGTTTCTCGTGTTAATATGCGTAGTTTTGCCTTTTTTTCACGTTAGGGCGTGTGCGACTTCGCGTTTAGCGAATTGTTATTTTTCTTTTCCTATGTCGATTCATTCCGCGCGCTCATTGTGACCGTCGCGTCGCGAACATGGCGCACGTTATCTCGGCGCGTGCCAGCATGGCAACCGCCGTATTTTATAACGTGTTTTCGTCGCGCATTCCGCGTCCGCGCATTCTTTGCGAATTTTTCGTTGAGCGTTTCGTATTTCGGCGAGTTGAGCTCAAATGTTGCGGTGCGAACTCGGGTTTCGCGTTTTTGCGACCCCCTTTTTTTTTCTTTCGCAGCTCAGGGTTATGCGTAATTCCGAGCTCCAGGCGTGACCTTACTATTGTAACACGCCCGAGCGTTACCGTGGTTACCGTTTTATGTGCCCTGAGTCGGTTTGTATGCGTGAGCGTCCTTCGGACCAGCCCGCCGTTCTTGTTCGCGCGCTTAAATTTCGGTCAGAAAGCAGTTTTCGTTATCGTGGAATTTTGTTTCGCTTCTGTTTGCGTTTGCGAATTATTTAGTAACAAGCTTCGTTTCATATTGTATGCTGTTAGTTAGACGTTAGTCCTAAATGTCACCAATCCAAGGTGACCCGACATTGTCGTCATTTCTCCGAGTTTTTGCTCCTGATGTTCGGTTCGATCATGCCCTCAGGGCATTATCGGTCATATTCCGTCGTCAGTTAGTTTCGCGCATTGCGTAACCTTTGTTGTTCGTTTTTTTTCGCGTAGAGCAGTATCGGAAGCGTGGTTTTCACGCTATGGCGTGCCTAGGTGTTAACCACCGATGGGTTTTATTCCAGTCGCGCTTATTCATTGCGTTATTATCTCTGATAGGTTGCGATCGTACTAGGAAGTTCCCCTATCACCCCGCATTCGTACGGCGTGATAGAGCGGTGGCACCGCGTGCCGACATCGACCGTGCGCCGTTTTTTTTTGTGCGTCTCTTTTGCGTTTCCCCGTTGGGAAGATTTTTTTTATTATTCCTTGTACATAGTTATCGTAAGCCGCACTTCCCTCTAACTCTTGTACATAGACATTTTTATTCTTGTTATATCGTGCGCCTACGCGTTACGCACTGAGGGAGGAGTGTGTGGGGCCGGCGACACAGCCGCGCAGTTAAGCGCTTCTGCGCCTGCGCGGCCGGGCGATAGCGGCAACGAGCGCGTTGCCGACTCTGCCTTCCTTCTTCTTCTCCGAGTAGTCGTCGTGAGAATACGCTGCGCATATAGCGTCTCTTCTACGTAAAGTGTATCCTGCGGCGTGGTGCCGCAGGACTGCCGGTTCCGTATATATTGATCGCGACTCGCCTCAAGCGTCGCGAGCTCTCAATCGGGAGTTGTTAAATAAACAGTGTTACTTTTGGTCACTACCCGACGTGTTTTATTACTCGCGAGGAGTGGGCCTCGCGGACATAACCTCGTTCCTCCTTGCCGCGAACACGTGGCGTGTCCACGGTGAACACAGTCCGTCTGGACGCATATTTCGTGCGTTCTCATTTGAGAACGCGTGGCCTCCGGCCACTGGTGACCCCAATCTCTCGTGTATTACGAGATCTATATTCCTAGTCCCCACGTGCGTGGAGGACCGTCGGAACTTGGCAGGGCGTACGCCTGTACGCCTCCACCATCGCCAAAAATCCCCACATTGGTGACCCCGACGTGATGTTGGGAGTCGTGGGAGACGTGGTGGACCATCGCCTCCAAAATCCCCACAACATCCCGACGGGCGCGACATCTATTCAGAAGCTAACGCAACATGTCGATAGGCGTGACATCTAGTTATAACCTAGCGCAGCAACACGTCGGCAGACGTGACAATATAGTGGGTATAACGAGATATGTCAGGATAAGTAAAGTAATGAATTACAGTAAGATTATTCAGTTATATAAGATAACGCGAGAGTTTGAGATTGCACACACAGCAAAAACTATATGTCCCACCGACACGCCACGAGGTTAAATTCCCGTACGTGCCAGAGAGAATTTCCGTTAAGCACTCCAGTGTTTCAGTTGTACAAAATGCAAATTAAATGAGTTTTGATCTCAGTAGTATAAGAACAGGGATTTATAATGTGTAATTATTAAGATTCAATATGAGTATGAATATATATGATAAAGGAAGATAACAAAGTAAATTTATGTAAATCAGAAAATAGAAGATAAATGGTGGTAACAATTTAATATAATTAATTTAAGAAAATGAAATAATTAGCATGAGTTATATGAGAGAACATGATATGGTGAAGACAGAAACTCATGTAATGGTGATCAAAAGAAATAGTTCAATGTAAAGTGAAATGAAATAATCCATTTAAATGAGTTTGTTTAATTTTGTGAGATAACTGAAAGATAGGCAATTTCTGCACAAGGGAAAAAATAAATGTCCCGCCGGCACGCACGGGGTTATGTTCGCGTCCGTGCCAGAGTAATATAGTCATGTAGTTCAATATAATTAATTTATGAAGATAATTAAGAATTAAGAAGTATAAAGAAGGTAGAATATAACCAGTCAGTTACGGCTGGTTGGAAATAACGTGTTCGCTGGCCACGTGTTCAAAGATAATCTTAATAATAAGAGTGTAATAGTATGTAATAGAATTTAATGGTATGAATATATGTAATGAGAAAGAAGGATATAATTTTTAGAATTATATAAACAGTAAATAAAGAGTAAATAAAGGTATATAATACAAGGATAATAACGAGCTAGAAGCTCGGCACAAAAATGTACGCACGTGTAACATAAAGTAACGGATTATGATAAATGAACGATTATATGAATATATAAAATATAACATGAAAAGTAAAAATAAAAAAAAATAAAAAATATATGTTATATTATTATTTATTTAATGTGAATTAATAAGGAAAATGTGAGGTTGAGTTCACTGTAGAGATATCAGTAATAGGTTAAGTTTCCCACGTGTTAACGTGGGGTACTGAGGTACGTGAATTATAGTATAAATGGAATATTATTTGTTTAATAATGTGAGATTTATGCTAAAGAAAAATTGTACTTCACCAATTTCGTAGAGACTGGGAACTGATGTAGGTTGTTGAGACCGATTAAGAGCGAGAGTAGCACTCGGAATTTTGCGATCCCGCACCGAGCACGCGGTCGCACGGTGTAATGTGTTTAAACGAATTACTATTAAATGATTATTAATTAGAAACAGGAATGAGAAAATATTTACACTAGAAAATGATTAATTAAATCCAAAGTATTTTTAAACGTGTATTGAAACAGATATACGATCGAGGCGAAACGTGTTCGCAACGTTGTAGAAACTTCCGAAACCAATATGGCGCGGGCACGAAGTAGGAGGCTCACAGAGAGACGACTGTGTAAAGCGTCCGCACTCGAGCACGGTTCGCGACGGAATGAAAGCCAACTCCGATTTGATCGCGTTTCGCCCCGGTATTTATGGCAGAAGCGCGGACTGTAGGTTTACGGTCTGGGGAATTTCCAGACTGCGGCCTACTACCGCCGGGAAACCGGAAACTGGATGGAAGGCACTGTTGCGTGTTGTAGTACAGAAAACTTTATTACGTCTTATCACGACGAAGGTTGTTACAAGAGAGAGATTGTGTAATCTCGGCGGCGGCAAATCCGCCTTGGGTCGTCGGACACGTAGAGTCGAGAGCGGCGACTCGCTCTTGCCGCTTGCACGCGGCTGATGCCGGCGATGCTAGCGCTGCGGCAAGGTACGGCAGCATACGTAGCCCCTACACACTCCCCCCCAAGGAAAAGCGGCAGCGAACAACAGATACTTTGCTTAAAGGCTACATAGAATTACAAACGACTCTTATAAACTACGACTTACATGCTACGCGTATATTTACAAAACCTTAACCTACTGTACGGAGTCCGCAAAGGTGACTCTTTTACGCGAGTAGGTGCGCACAGGCACGCTCGGCACGGGGCACCGCTCGATACTGGGACTGCAAGTCCCTCGCAAACGCTATGCGCGGGTTTCAACAGCTCTACGGAGACGTTGCGCGGTAAACCGTTGACCTCGATTGAATACACTTGTTCGGAAATACGCTGAAGCACCCGATGGGGTCCCGTGTAAGGCCGTTCCAACGGTCTACGCACGGATTTAACAAGCATAAATACATGCGAACATGATCCGAGATCTTTGTATACAAAGGTTTTAACGCTACGCTTGTGCGCTACGGGCACAGGCTTGACGGCACGCATATACTGTCGGAATTCCTCGAGGAATGGCTGCGGATCAGGGCTAAAATTATCTAATAGGAAAAATTCGCCCGGCAGACGCAACGAGGTTCCGTAAACGTAATCGGCAGGAGAAGCGTTAGTATCGAGACGGATATGAGTACGCAACCCTAACAGTACAATAGGTAAGACGCGCGACCATTGCTGATTGGCGTGACACATAATTGCTGCCTTCAAGACGCGGTGCCAGCGCTCAACCATGCCGTTAGACGCGGGGTGATACGCGGTGGTTCTCTTTCTCCGGCAGCCAACGAGCGCCAGGAGGGCTGAGAAAAGCTGTGACTCGAATTGCGGACCTTGATCACTCGTCAAAAATGCAGGAGCGCCGAAACGTGACACCCAATGCTCAAAAAAGGCGCGGCCGACCGTCTGAGCGGACGTCTCCTTCAGGGGAACGGCCTCAGCCCAGCGAGAGAATCTGTCGATCATGGTAAGGCAGTATTGAAAGCCTTCGCTGACCGGCAGCGGACCGACAAGGTCGATGTGTACGTGAGTAAAACGTCCGTCGGGCGCGACGAACTGGGACGGAGTCAGCTTGACGTGTCGAGAAATTTTGGATTGCTGGCAATCAACACACGACTTACACTGGCGAGCTATGTCGCGGTGCATGTCGGGCCAGACATATCGCTGTCGTATGAGTCGGTCAGTGACTTTCGCGCTCGGATGTGCGGGAGAATGAAAGAGCTTGAACAACCGCTCGCGCATGGAGGCGGGGATATACGGACGGATGCACTCCTCGGATACGCTGCAATACACAGGAGAGTGATCTGTGCCCCGCGTGAGCCTCCTAAGGGCGAGAGAGTGGTCTGGCGATGCAAGAATTTCCCTGAGCTCGGAGTCGTTTTCCTGCTCGCGAGAGAGCTCATTCAAATCGAATTGCGTCGGCAGACGGATTGCCTCGGTACGCGAGAGCGAATCGGCAACGACGTTTTCATTTCCGGGCAAGAAGAGAATCTTCGACGTAAATTGCGCTATATAGCACAACTGCCGAGTCTGCCGAGGAGACGCACGCTCAGAGTTCTGCGCAAAGGCGTAGATGAGCGGTTTGTGGTCGGTGTAGATAATGAATTCGCGACCTTCTAGGAAGTGGCGAAAGTGGCGCACAGCTTCGTAAGCTGCGGTAAGCTCACGGTCGTATGTGCTGTATTTGCACTGAGCCGGGGAAAACTTTCGCGAGAAAAAGGCGAGTGGTCTCCAACTATCGCCACACAGCTGCTCGAGAACTGCACCCATGGCCACGTCGGAAGCGTCTGAGACAAGGCGCACGGTGGCCGATTCGCAGGGGTGCGTTATAAGGGCAGCGTTCGCAAGATCATCCTTGCATTTAACGAAAGCCGCTTCGGCTTCGGGCGTCCATACGATGGGTCGCTTATCACGTTTGCGCGCGTCCTGCATGTACGCGTTCAACGGAGCTTGAGTGGCGGCAGCGTGAGGAATACAGCGCCGGTAAAAATTTACCATTCCTAGAAAACGACGCAGGTCGTCGATCGTGCGCGGTTTGGGGAAACGACTAATAGCCTCGACCTTCTCTGGAGTGGGTTTAAACCCCTCAGAGTTAACTAGGTGTCCCAAAAAAACTAACTCGGATACGCCGAAACGGCATTTATCCAGGTTCACGCGCAGATGAAAGTCACGTAAACGCTCTAGGACGATCGCCAGATGGGTCTCATGCTCTTCCGGAGAGGAAGAGGCGATGAGGATGTCATCGAGAAACGTGAAAACGAAATCGAGATCGCCGAGAGCACGGTTTATATATCTCTGAAAAGTTTGCCCCGCGTTGCGGAGGCCAAAGGTCATTGCACAGTATTCAAAAAGGCCGAATGGAGTGATGACGGCAGTTTTTTGAATATCTTCGGCAGCTACGGGTATCTGATGATACGCTTTGTACAGGTCTAGCGCCGTGAAAATGGTCTTGCCGTGAAGGTTAGCCGGGAAGTCGTGCAGGTGAGGCACGGGGTAACGATCGGGTATCGTCACGCTATTCAAACGGCGGTAATCTCCGCATACCCGCCATTCACCGGACTTCTTTTTGACTAAGTGGATCGGACTAGCCCAAGGGCTGCTAGAAGGCCTGCAAATTCCTGCCTCGATCAGGTGTTTAAACTCGGCCTTCGCGGCCTTGAGTTTTTCAGGCGATAGACGCCGAGCACGCTCCGCGACGGGGGGACCGGTGGTGGAAATGTGATGATACACACCGCGCGACTCGAGAGGAGTCGGTTGCTCGAGTCCGATGACTTGCGGGAAACGAGCTAATATACTAGAGTACTTGAACGACGGTCCAAGGACGTTCACGCATGAAGAGGGAGAGCTCGCGATACCGGCCAAAACAAACAAACCGGTAGCAGAATCTATCAGGCGACGCCTCTTCAAATCTACCGTGAGACCATGATGCGTAAGCAGGTCGGCTCCTATGATGGGATACGGGACTGCTGCTACGCAAAAATTCCACTCGATCGGGCGGCGCAATCCGAAATCGAGGGCAACGCGAATATCGCCATACGTATCGATACGGGTGTCGTTCGCGGCAAACAATTTAAACGCGCTGGGACGCGCACGCGACGCAGCTGAAACCGGCAGCAAAGACAAATCCGAACCTGTGTCTACGAGAAAGGTACGGCCTGACTTACGGTCGCGTATGTGGAGACGTTTCGAGGACGCATAACACTCTCCAACAGTCTCCGAGGAGGAGGGTGGCCTCAGTTTTCCGACGCTCTAGGAGGACTGGGCCACGCGCACGGCTTAATGCAACGAAACGCGCGTTCGCCGAACTTCGCATGCAGACGGCAGAGACCGGAAGGGTCACGACTCTGGGACCTATTCCGCGTTCTCGAAGCGACATTTCTCCCGGGGCTCCGCTGGCGTGTCCGCGAGACACGCTCGATCGCGGTATTCAATCTAGCTACCTCACGGAAGAGTTTGTCCAACTGCTCTTGCATGGAGCCCGGCCGTGATACGTCGGCAGCTGCTGCGAGGACAGAAGCGCTCGCTGGCTGTATCGTCTCGACGATCTTGTCGGCCAGAAGGGCCATCTCCTGCAGGTCGTCATGCTTGGACGCGACTAGAATTGCGCGGCACTGCTCGGGCAGCAGGTCGAAAAAAATCGATTTAAGCACATTATCTGCGCAAGCACCATTGTTTAAATTACGCATAAGTGACAAGATATGCGAAGGTTTGCCATGTGACGCTACCTGCCCCTTGAGGAGCTGCCGGAGTTTCGTTTCGGCCGAAGTGGAGAGAGTGGAAATAATGCGCTCTTTGATTCGATTATACGGCGCGACGGGATCCGGCGACAATATGAGATCGGATATAACCGACGCGGTATCCGCATCCAGGCCGGCAATTACGGTGTCGGCCATTGTAGTCTGGCTCGTAATTCGTGCGTTTCGAAACGACGCCTCGACCTGTCCGAACCATAGCGCAGGGTCGTTCTTGAAAAATGCGGGGAGTTTCGGCGCACGATAACTATCTACGCGGTTCGCGAACGCGTCGGCATCCGATGCAGAACGGGCGTTTAAAAGTTCGCGCGCGGCCTCGAGCTCTGCCTCTAACCGTGCGATTCTATCTTCCGGCGTGGGTTGCGACATTTTTCGCACGCGAGACTAGAATTAAAACGGAACAAAAACGACTTAAAAAAATACGCTCACTTCACCACGACGGCAGCTTTTCACGGCTTCGGCAGCGGCGTCAGCAACGGTACCCACGTGGCGGCAGCAACGGCAGCGATAATGGTACCCTCGTAGCGGCAGCAATGGCAGCGACGGTGGTACCCACGTGGCGGCGATGGCTTCACGCTCGGCGGCTGCAGCGTGCAGCGAGCGGCCTGCTCGCCGCCTGGAAACAGGAACGGCGGATTGCAGCGAGCGGATTGCTCGCCGCCAGGAAACCTCTTCTTCGTCGGATCTCCGAACAACGTGCACGGTTTCCGAGCACGTGCAGCCAGGCTTTTCGGTACGAAAAGCACGTCGGCGGAGGTACAACGGCAGCAACAGGCAATGTCCGTTCCACGAGGCGTCCAATGCCTCGTCACAGTTTCGAAAATTTTCCGAAAACACGACTATCACGTCGGCAGCGATCACGTCGGGGTCACCAGATGTAGGTTTACGGTCTGGGGAATTTCCAGACTGCGGCCTACTACCGCCGGGAAACCGGAAACTGGATGGAAGGCACTGTTGCGTGTTGTAGTACAGAAAACTTTATTACGTCTTATCACGACGAAGGTTGTTACAAGAGAGAGATTGTGTAATCTCGGCGGCGGCAAATCCGCCTTGGGTCGTCGGACACGTAGAGTCGAGAGCGGCGACTCGCTCTTGCCGCTTGCACGCGGCTGATGCCGGCGATGCTAGCGCTGCGGCAAGGTACGGCAGCATACGTAGCCCCTACAGGACTACGAAGAGCGCGCCGCCTCGCGAAAAGTTCGCAAAGCGTTGGCGCTCGCGGATTGGTTCGCGCTTAGGTCTTTTCGCGGATTGGTTCGCATAAGGGGCCGGTCGCGGATTGGCTCGCACTCGGGTTAGTTTTGCGAGTTCGCGACGGAACGCGAGTTTCGTCGTTTCGTCGCAAGGTTACGACTATCGAAAGCAATGCGACTAGCTACAACGACGATGTACTTGCGAAAGAGGAAGAGTCGTCGACGAGACGCTTCTCGCCGCGGAAAACGCGGGAAACGCATGCGCACTGACAAAAAACTGTCAATACCGAAATGCTCGGGCGTGTTACAAGGACTCGGTCACGCTCCGACCTCGGAACGTGCGCACGACCCTGAGCTGCCGAAAAAAAGAAACAATTCGCTAAACGCGAACACGAACACGCACATGCAAAATTCAAAGTCAACACGCCAGACGCAAAATGCTCTCCAAGAAGATGCGACGCAAAATTCAAGGTTAACACGCCGGACGCGAAACGCGCAATGAAGGCTCAGCAAGAGCAGCGATCAAACGCGACTGACACGCTATAATATACGGCGGTTGTCGTGATGACATGCGCCGAAACAACGTATAAAAATCATGCCGCTCGAGGAAGAAACCCGAAGACACACGTGCGTATGGGACACGAGAACGCCCCGAGCACTAATGTAAAGGTCGCACACGGCGATCAATAACGCGCTAAATGCAGCAATACATACAGAGAAAGGAAACGCGCATGAACAAAATAAAACTGACGCGAGGATAACGCTCGCAATGCTACAGCACACGCACGCGCTCGACACGAGTACACTTCACGCACACCAACACCTGTTACACACAGAGCACCGCAGCTCACCACGTTGAGGAGGTCTCCCCGGAGCCGCAAGCCCCACGCCGCCGTCACTGCAACACCTCCAGCTGATACCGGAACACCCTCGTCGACGACGAGGAAGGCTGCGACGTAGAGAGGCAACGGTGTCGGCGGCTTCCCGCAGATTCCAAGGAATCCATAAAGCGACGCACTCGATTGCCAATATGGCGGACACGCCGCACCTCAGCACGTGCTGTCGTTTTTCCTTCGGCAAATTACGTCCTTCCTTCAGCAATCACGTCTTTCCTTCAACAATTACGTCCTTCCTTCAGCAATCATGTCCTTCCTTCAGCAATCACGTGGGTCCTTCGGTGATCAGGTCGGGGTCACCAGTGTGGGCCGAATTCCCCAGTGGAGTCGTCGGGAATCCGTTTATCGGTTGCCCACGCGCCGCCACGATGCACCTCGTGGTTGGATAATCGTAGGATCGCCAATGAAGGAAGAAGAGAAGAAATGCCAGTCTGCGAACTCGGCGTTCGCACCGGCTTCCGCGGATGCCTACTCTCTCACCGTGGGAGTGGGGGAACCAAGCTCCTACAACCTGTATGTACGAGCGTCGCCTATAGACGACGTCAGCGTGATACCACTTGACCATGAGCCCCGCGATGTTTATATTTTTACGCGTACTGCACATCGATCACACTTGTCTCATTCTTTGGTTTGTTCGAATTTTTTTCAAACAAGTGAAATATAAACATGCATTCTTTTGGAGCAATCGGGGCAAGAATCACGCTCCAGTCTCCTTCAAGGTGTCATTGGCTAGGCTAATATTCAACCGTCTTGAATTAATCCGAGTAAAGGTATATTTTGAACGCGAAATATATATATTCTGTACGTCGAAACAAGTTTCTTCTGTATTCTATTCGAGAGTCAAGTGTTTGTATTGTACAAAAGTACAACGAACAAGAAATCTTCCTTAAATCATTAGAAGAAATTAAATAGCAGCTGTTAAGTTTTCAAAGTTTGCAACATTTATTTGAAAATTTTACTTGGGGCTTTGTTTAGTTTGTTTTATAAAATCTTTTTGTACCTCCCTTATTAGAATGTCACAGAGAAGCTCGAAACGAATTCGATCCTCTAATGGCTTAACTGATTCAGACAGTGATTCAGATAATGAAAATGAAATTAATGTAATACGACACAGAAATAGAAGAGTATTAAAAGTACGAACTCGGGAGGATAACTCTCCGTATATTTAGCAGTGTTAGTTGAAAGGTTATCTAAGACTATTGTTCGGTTTCGAGACGTGACCGTAGCCTTATAGTCTCATTCGTTACGCCCGGCCCTCACGCCCTTGTCATCTTCAAGGCCCGTGAGGGTCTAAGACACGCGTTCGCAGCCCCTTGGGCCATCTGGTTCAGACCAAACACGGGTCTCACTGTTTCAGAAATACGCAATTTCTAAAGGGTTCCGGACGTAGAGTACTTAGGAGTCTCGTGTTCATGGTCTGAACCCAATGGTCGTCCATCCACTCGGGACAAGGGGCCATAAATTTACACCACCATGTGCAGGCCACTCGGGTCTCTTCGTCACGCTGCATCGGGGTCCCGTCGTTCGAGAATTTTCCGAAGTTTCGGTGATTGACTAGGGGGTAAGGACTTCCACCTCCACCGTGGAGGACTGTCCGGAAGATCCGCCTCCCTCAGGTCAATCAACGAATGGGGATGAGTCTTTCGGGATTTTCGGGCCCATCCCTTGGAAGAGTTGGACACCAACGAGGTGGCCAGCAAACGGACCCCGGGGCAGTCTGTCAGTCTTCCATTCGTAACAAACGCTCGCACAGCAACGTAGCAGTCATCGCGTTATCATCAGACACCTGCAATTCGTACATAACCACAGAACAGTCATTCGGATCCCGTTACCCAATATTAAATTGGCGGGTAACTTTTCGGCGACACGGGTACGCGACGCGTTCACAACGGTGAATCCGAGCTTTACACCCTCGGGTGGATATACGGTCGAGATCCGCGCGGCAGTACTCGAAGTCGCATCGGAAAACAACTATGTACAATGTTGCGGGCATGTTGCTGTGCCGCCCGAACGTGGCAAAACTAAACTTTATCTATTACTTGAGCGTATACCGACAACTGAACGAAAAGAACCTCATGGCGAACCGCACGTTTTACACCAAAGAAGGCAAATCGCACAAGAACGATCGAGAAGAACCGGAACAACTATATAGAACGCTAGATCGGCACGCGAAAACGCAAAACCGGACCGTACATGTAGGAAGTTAGTACGGAATACTCGTAGAGAATATTTCAAGTCTCGCGGAGGGCAAACGAGGCACGTAGCCTACTGCGCGGTTAAGGAGCCACGTGGTCGGGTATGAGAAACGTCGCTCGCGTTTGCGGTTCTACGTGAACCAAGCAACACAATTTTATTAACGTCCGAGATGGCCTCGGAGAATACAGGGAGACTAGAACGACTGTGTAAATTAGCGCGTCCGATCACGACGAAAGATAACGGCGGAAAGAGAACGAGTTTCGCCTCACTCGCGCGAAGTCCGCATGGCGGACATAGCGAGTAAACTCTGGCGATCGGAGCGGCCTAGGGGAATTGTGGGGCCGGCGGCACTCCTGCACATGTGCCACGTAGCAAGCGCTACTGCGCTTGCGTTGCCGCGCGATCACGGCCACGAGCGTGTGACCGACGAGAGACTCTTCTCGCGACGCCTTGCTTAGTAAACGGACGTGTTATATTATTGTCTCCGTTCTGCGCCGCGTCTCTCGATGAGAATTCGTTTTGGCATTTAGTAATTCTTAGCGTGCAGACGTGTTGTATATAACGAGTTAGTCTGCCGCGTAGTATCTCGTCGCCGTGTACAAAAGATTGTACGTCCTGTCGCGACTTACTTTCGAGTGTCCCGTGCAGCACCGTTCTCCTTTCGTTGTTGTTAATAAAGTTTGTTGTTCTATCGTTAATATACGAGGTGTGTAAATAAAGTAATGAGACTGATTTTTTTTCAAGTTTTTATTCAAATATAATTACAATGCAATATTGTCTCCTTCAAAATAGGTCCCTTGGGAAGCCACACAGCGCTGGAGACGGTCCTTCCAATCATCATAGCATTGCTTGAACTCGGATAGTGGAATAGCCTTCAGCTGGTCGGTTACAGCTGTTTTGATGTTTTCAAGTGTCCCAAAATGAGTTCCCTCGAGGTGATTTTTCAATCTCGGGAAGAGGAAAAAGTCACAAGGGCTCAAGTCTGGTGATTAAGGAGGCTGAGGAGCCACAGGAATGTTTTTACTGGCCAAAAACTCGTTTATTGAGATTGCAGTGTGACATGGCGCATTGTCGTGATGCAACACCCAGTTGTTTTTGATGTTTGGTCGCACACGAAAGACTCTTTTTCGAAGTCTTTTAAGGACTTCTCGGTAAAAGTGTTGATTAACCGTTTGGCCTTGAGGCACAAACTCTTTGTGGACGATTCCGTGACTATCCAAAAAACAAATCAGCATGCATTTGATCTTTGACTTGCTCATTCGTGCTTTTTTGGGCCTTGGAGAGGTTGCAGTGTGCCACTCCATGTTCTGGCGTTTGGTTTCTGGGTCGTACTCAAACACCCAAGACTCGTCACCGAATGGCGACGGTGGCGCCATCCACCCTACAAACACGTAGGGAGTTTGTCCCGCGCATGCGCCGCTCTCCTAGGCCGTCCCTAGGGGAATCGCCAACACGCCGTTGGCAGCACTACCTCCTCACCGTTGAGGAAGAAGGCGGCAAGTGGGGGAACACTCTTTCCACTTAGAAGCACTTCGTTCCCAGCCTTCGAATAGTCTAGACGTGCGGCAGCCATTTTGAATAAAGACCAGTTCTAGTTTTGTTACTTCGTGTAACCGTTTATTTCCACCACGTGTCTCCTATTCGGATCAATGATGCTCTGGCATCCGAGTTTGGTAACGGTCTCGCAGTACAACCGCTACACACAGTGTAGGTTTTAATGCCGCGGAATAACGCGGTACTAACAGCAGCCTACTGTGCTTCACGTTTCCGGAAGGTCAGGAAATAAATGGTACACGTGGGTGTAACCGTAACACTGTATATTTAACAAAATGCAAAGATGGCCGATCGAGCATTCAAAACGGATGCGTCTTACTCGATCGGTGGTTGGCAGTCGAGAGAGCTAGATTGTGTTCCCTCTCGGCTTCCATCGCTCGAGGTCGGAGGTGCCAACCTCGTTGAGACTAACACTAGACGCGAGTCTAGGGAATTTGCGCTAGTGGCGCCAATATCCCTACACACTCCCACCCGAGTGTGTACGGCGGCGAGGTGCTTGTCGCAAACACGATTTTTTATTTGATTAACTTAATGCTACTTTACATTGGGTACGCAACTACACTACGATACATAAATCCTAAATCTAACTTACATATCTATGTGCGTATACAAGTGGTAAAGTTAATCCTATGTCGGCGGGTTAATGCGCACGGTTTTTGTGCGTGCATAGGTTCGCGGAACGATACACGAGGTTGTTCCGGCGGTGCCGCTGGATACCGTATCCATGTCTTCGCGGATGTGATACACCGGTTTCACATTCTCGATCCAGACGGAGCGAGGTTTTCCATTCACGTAGATCTGAAGTACGCGGTCAGACGGACGGTTCAACACTTTATGCGGCCCCGAGTATGTCCTCTCGAGCGCCTTCTTGTTCGCAGCGGCGCGTAGGAATACATGTGTACACGTTTCCACGTTTTTGAACGCGAAAACGCGTTTCTTGTAGTGTTGACCGATCGGAACGGGTTTTACGGCGCGCATGTGTTGGCGAAATTCTTCAATGAATATGTTCGGATCCGCGGGACCGTCGTCGGGAAGTACAAATTCTCCCGGGATGCGCAGCGACGTTCCGTACAAGTACTCCGCAGGTGACGAACCCGTGTTCATCACATTATTCCGGAGCCCAAGTAATACGGTGGGCAATGCACGCGACCACGAAGGGTTCGCGTGGCACATGATTGAGCCTTCAGGCATCGATGCCATCGCTCAATCATGTCATTGGAGGGTGGATGGAACGCAGTGGTCCGAATGCGGCGGCATCCGGACAATTGCAGAAGCGCGGTAAAAAGTTTTGACTCGAATTGGCTACCCTGATCGGACGTAAGAGTCTCCGGGATGCCGTACCGCAAGATCCATTGATCCACAAACGCTCTACATATGGTAGTGGCTTCAATGTTTGCGAGGGGAATCGCCTCCGGCCATCTCGAAAATCTGTCGATGATAGTTAGGCAGTAACGGTACCCATCTGACGCCGGTAACGGACCGATGATGTCCATGTGAACGTGCTTAAAACGCTCGTCAGGGCCGACGAACTCAGCCGGCTTCACGTGGTTATGACGTGTCACTTTCGATAATTGACACTCTACGCATTCATTTGACCAATTCGCGATATCGCGATGCATTCGCGGCCAAACATACCGTTTGCGGATCACGCGATCCGTAATTTTTCCACTCGGGTGCGCGGGCGCGTGAAATTTATCGAATACGGCTTTGCGCGCTGGGGCTGGAATATACGGACGCAAAGTTTCGCCCATTTGGTCGCATACAATTGGTATGTTAGTGGGTCCCCACCGAATTCGCCGTAAGACTAACGAGTGGTCGGCAGAGGATAAAAGATCTTTTAGCTCATCGTCCGATTCCTGCATTGTCGCGAGTTCCTCTAAGGAGATATCTGCCGCGAGGTGTAAGGAATCGATGCGCGATAGCGAATCCGCGACGACGTTTTCGCTGCCTGGCAGGTGCTCGATTCGGGTAGTGAATTGAGAGATAAAAGATAATTGCCGCAATTGGCGGGGTGACGCCTTGTCGGCACGTTGTTTAAATGCGTACGTAAGGGGTTTGTGTTCGGTTACTATTTCAAAATCACGACCTTCGAGAAAATGTCGGAAATACTTTGATGCTTCGTACACGGCTGTTAATTCGCGATCATACGCGCTGTAGTTGCGTTGTGATGGGGTGAATTTTAGGGGAAAAAAATGTCAAAGGTTTCCATACGTTTCGCAATTTCTGCTCCAATGACGCGCCCATTCCGAAATCGGATGCATCAGTGACGAGGCGCGTTACCACGTCGGGAGACGGGTGGTTAAGGGTCTATTCAAACTTGCCGGAGGCGACGTTAGTATGAATACTACCGCGTTTTCCTAATTCATATTTGCCGGGACCGTCGCTGCCAACCTGAGAAGGCGCTCGAGATGCTCGCAACAAAAGCTAAGAGCCGCACACAGCGGGCGTTCGCTACCTAACTCCCGAACAGTTTACTCCCCTCTACACCCCGGGGATGCCTATGCATCCGCTGAGAGCTGGGCAAGCCGTTGGGCATCCGATTTCGGCCGCCTGGCACCGGCGGCCGCCATCTGGCACAGGCCGCGTGGCGTCGGCCGCCGGTGCCACGACAGCATCCGCACACAATCCATTTTCGAAGTAGAGAAAAGAATATTGTTCATCTAAGTTGTAATGTTAAGAAGTAATGATTCAAACTATAATCTAATTTAACGATGGAACGATGAAAATCAGCTTCACAAATCAATTTTAGCATTGTTAAATTATATCTTATATCTTATAAGTGATTATAAGCCAAAACTCCGGAGAACAAGTTTAAAATGATTAGAATTCATTGGTTGCAAGGTGTGTACGAAAGGTGGTGGGAATAGTGGAAAATTGGAAAAGTGGAAGTACAACATTTGTAAATCTGAGTACGCTAACGGTGTACAAGGTTCAGCATATGCTGCTTTTAGCTGGCTTAAAAATTACGAAAGTGGAGGTACATTCGGAAGGATTTTTGATTTATGACGTCCATGGTCGGTACGTCGTCGATGGGAATTGTTATACCTGGCCTTGGTCGCACGCTTGTCGCGTCGTTCGTAAGGTCTTACGACGCAATAAAAACAAAAAAAAACCAGTTTAATTTCGCCATTTTTTAAGTGCCACCATTTTTGGGGGTCTATCGTTAGGTCCGCCAATGCCCATATCAGCCGCGCCCGTAGTCCTAGTGTTTTGGCTTCGACGTCACACGCTACATAGTATGTGTGACCGCTGTAGCCAATATTTCGACTGTAGCCGAAAGTACGTGTGAAACGAGGCCTGTCCCTTGCACTCTGATCCAATCGGCCGCGCATTCGTACCAATGCTCTGTCCAACGAGACCGAGGCAGTGAAGCACCCAGCGTGCGATCTTTGCTAATTGTCTTGTAAGGGTAACTTCAACTTTGTCGCACTCGTGTGGCTATGTTCACGTCTACTGTCTCGTCTCATTGGACAAGATATAGATACGCCATCGCATTCCTGCCAGGGAACCATGCATCTAATCATTTTTAGGTCATTATGGACAAGAATTTAGAAGTTTCCTTATACATTTTTTCGTGTCGTAAGACAAAACGATGCAATTTATGTGGAATTAATTCTTCTTGTTTTCCCTTCCTAATAAATGTGGATATTTCTTAAAAAAAAAACTTTCATCTGAAATAACTGTGGTGCTTTTCCAGGATGGAAGGCAAAGCGATCTCCGCGGATGCTGTCCGGCCGTCGATTGTCTTGACAGCATCCGATCAGAATCCGTTTTCGAACTGTAGAAAAGAATATTGTTCATCTGAGTTGTAATGTGAAGAAGCAATGGTTCAAACTATAAGGAACAATAAAATGATTAGAATTCATTGGTTGCAAGGTGTGTTCGAAAGATGGTGGGAATAGTGGAAAATCGGAAAAGTGGGAGTGCACGTGCAACATTCGGTTTGCAGGCATCTACAGTTATAAATCTTAGTGCGCTAACGGTGTACAAGGTTCAACATGTGCTGCTTTCAGCAAGCTTGGAAATTACGAAATTAGCACGTACATTCGGAAGGATTTTTGATTTATGACGTCCATGGTCGGTACGTCGTCGATAGGGATTTCTATACCTGGCCTTGGTCGCGCGCTTGTCATTTCGTACGTAAGTCAATTTTACTGGTTTTTTTTTTGCTGTCATGGACCTTGACCGTGGGTAGCGCGCGGAAAATGTTTTAGCTGTAAAGCGCACGGCGTCCTTCGCGGGCAAAACGGCAAATCTGGCGGCCAAATGTTTTATTGCTGTCCGCATGCCGACAGCAATCTGCAGTCGGTCAGAAAAGTCTCCGTACACCCATAAAATTTTCTTGCTGAGAAAATTCCACCCCCATCCATGTCGTTGTAGGGAAGGGGTCACCGAAAATGTATATAACGGGCTGCAGGACAAGATTTCAGCACCATTTTTTTGGCCCATCACCTTGCATCTTGAACCGAGTTACCGCGTTATTTCAAGAAGATGGAGCATTCCGACGAGACATCGGTGGTAATAACCGTCGCAGCAATTATTTTGAGAATTGCACAGCGCGGACAGGAAGAGCAGGAGCACCAGCGGCAACAAGCAGTTGCACCCAGAAGGAGGCGCCGTTACAGCGTTCACCCACTGTGGCGTAATCGGAGCACCGAGGGAGAGTTCGTTTTAATAACCCAAATGTTGACGGACACCGAGCAGCAATTTTATGGGTACTTTCGAATGAGTCGAAATTGTTTTGAGGCGTTGCTCGAAAAAATAGAGCACCAGCTGGTCCGTCAAGAAACGCGGTTGAAAAAACCAATCACACCGAGGGAACGATTGGCTGTTTGCCTACGGTAAGTGGTTTTGCAATTAATTGCATTTTATAAACACTTTTTTATTGTGTTTGCTAATATGATATTTATACAGGCTGTAACGGTACGCGTCTCGCACGGGATGCGTAGCGAGACGAGTAAGCCCTCCCCGGATTGGCTCAACGGCCAGGGTTCTTTGGGGAGGGGGGTGAACAGGTAGTTAAATGAGACACCTGGTTGAAATAATAAAACTAAACAGAATTTATTGCATCCACGGCGGTTTGGCCGATTTCCGGATTACCGGTAGCCCCGGCCCGGATCGGTCCGATGATCTGGCCCGTCTCTGGACCGGCCTAGTGTACAGAAACGAAAATAAAATGTACGGTGGACGCTCGATGCGTAACGAACGCTTAACCTACTCCCCCGTGAACCCCTTAACTTAATTAATAATCTATTAACACCCTATTTATTACCCCCGAACCGAACGGTCGGTTCTCTATAACTAATTAACTCTACGCGGGAGCGGCGGGGCTCCGTATCGACGGATCCGGTTTGAACCTCGCGGTGGTTTCTCGGATTTCGCGGCGGGCGCCGTCCGCCGGTGGACGGCGGCAGAAAACGGAGCAGTTTTCGGTCCGGTACGTGGTACGGTGGCGCGGGGCGAGCCGGGTTCGCTCAACGTCGGCCCGACGATCGGGTATTCTCTCGGCGCGGTCCCGAATTCCCACGATTCCCGTCGCGCGGTCGCCTCGGCGAGGAGATCGGAACGGCCGCGGCCCAGCAAATGATGGTGGATTGGCGACGTTTCCTGCGTCGGCTGGGCTCGCGGGGCGCGGAGAGGATTCGCGGAACGCTCCGTTTGTCGTCCCCGCGCGGCTGCGGCTCGAGTACGTAGACGCAGACGTAAACCTAGTGTCTACGACTCGAAACCGGCGAGGTCGCTCGTCCCCGGTAGTATACCGTGAGGCGAGCTCTACACGCTGCTGCGGTCGGTTGGAGACTAGACGCCTGGAGCGCGGCGCGGAATCTCCGGTCAGGAGCGCGGGATGCGGGAACAGGTCCGAGGAGTGGGGGATGACGGTCCGGAGTGTCGAAACTACGGTGCTCTGAAAAGAGCAGGCCGTCGATCGACTGCCTCCCAGAACCTGTTCGCGGTCTCGGTTTCGGCGTATGGGACATAAACCCACGTACGCCTCGGCCGGTCCCAGCGCTTCGGCGTGTTCGTCCGGTAGTATACCGAGGCTAGCACGATTCTGCGCGGCTGCGAGAGGATCTGGGCTCGGGTGTTCGCCCGAGAGCTGCTCCAGACCAACTCCGCTCTCGGGTGGTTTCGTCGCGATCTTTATAGCCCGAGCGCGGACCTCGTGTGCTCGTTCGCGAATCTTCGGTACACGTCGATTGGTCCGCGCCCGGGCCGATTCGCGGATTGGCGCGCGGCTGGTCCTAGTCGGTGATTGGTGCGGGCCTGGTCGCAAACTCGCTCGCAACGAGCCGTACGTGTCTCGTTGCAACTTTAATCTAACTTAGTCTACTTAATGGTTAAAGGAAGAAAGGACTTAAAACATATACAAATTTTTTAAACAACATAATTTATTTATGCAGAATATAATCAAAGTTAATCTAAGGTAATCGATCTTAATCTAACAATCTATCTCACTCTAACTTAATCTATCTTAGTCTAATTTAATCTAACTCAATCTAACTCGTCCTTATCTCGTTCCCTTGTTCACGAATATATACCATTATAGAGGCAGATACTTAATAGTTTTCGATATGTTGACGATTACAGTTTTATTATTCACTGTGTTATGCCACACGGATCAGACAGGATGTCAGTATCAATCAATGTTCGAAAGGACAGTAACATATGAGCGAGAAAAGACCGCACTTGTTCCCAAAAAAGGTAGATGAACTTTGGTCGCATCACAGAAACGTAATAGTAACTTTTTCGAAATCCGGAAAATTAACACAGGATATTTATAAAAACTCCTTAAATTTTAATATGTATATTTAAGATATAAATAATAATATACAGGGTGGCCCACATAACTCTGAACAGCTCAATATCTCGAAAACTATGCCATCGATTTTAAAGTTCTTAGTCTTAAGTTGCATGGAACTGAAGGGACTTTCTGACTACATAAACGTGAAGTGGCCTCCCTTCCCTTTTAACGGGGAGGGGGGGGGGAGGTACCTTTATAATTTTAAATGGAACCCCCTATAAAATGTTACATATTTAGATTCTACAGGAAAAAACAAGTAAATTTTGTCGGAAACATTTTTTTGTCAGATACTTCCATGATGAGATATAACAGTTTGAAGTTTCGAGTTGTAGGTACTTGAAGCGCTCGGAAATAGCGTTATGGAATTATACGCGCTTGAGTCCTTTGCTTATTCGTGAAGAAATAAAATGTACTTTAAATAAAATGTTCAAAATGTCCACCACGGGCTTGTAAACATTTATTTACTCGAAACATCAAAGTTGTTCTAACATTTTTTAACATTTCGGGAGTCACTGAAGCGCAAGCGTCACGTATTCTTTGTTTCATATCCTCTTTTGTCGTCGGCGGTTCAAACATAACTTTGTCCTTTACATATCCCCGCTTTTCTAAATTATGAAATGTTGCATGACATTGTTTGATCCCATAACGTTCAAAAAACATCACTGCTGCACGTCGATAATTTTTTTGGCAGTCACCTAACGTTAATAACATATTCACTTCTGTGTCAAAAGTAGCCATAATCACAATGTTACTGCTTGAATAACAGCTCTAAACTGAAAACGTTTTCATAGATAAGTGAGTCAAACTCAAGAATTGTAAATATTATTGTTTGTGTTTCTTCATGAATAAGCAAAGGACTCAAGCGCGTATAATTTCATAACGCTATTTCCGAGCGCTTCAAGTACCTACAACTCGAAACTTCAAACTGTTATATCTCATCATGGAAGTATCTGACAAAAAAATGTTTCAGACAAAATTGACTTGTTTTTTCCGGTAGAATCTAAATATGTAACATTTTATAGGGGGTTCCATTTAAAATTACAAAGGTACCTCCCCTCAAAGGGGAAGGGAGGCCACTTCACGTTTATGTAGTCAGAAAGGCCCTTCAGTTCCATGCAATTTAAGGCTAAGAACTTTAAAATCGATGGCATAGTTTTCGAGATATTGAGCTGTTCAGAGTTATGTGGGCCACCCTGTATAATAATGGTAAATAGTCCTGCTGTCAGCAAATAAATACGTGTGGTTCATAATTCAAAATGCAATTTTATGCGTGAAATTGAATCGATTGAAATTAATAATATGAATATACAATGATGAAACATTATAAATTGAGTATCTGCCCCTATATTTATATATGTTCGTGAACAGGAGAACGAGATGTACTTAACGATTAAAGGAAGGAAAAGGAGCCAAAAAGTACAAAAATTTTTTAAACAACAATTTATTAAACAATCTATCTTAATCTTACAATCTATCTCACTCTAACTTAACCTATCTTAGTCTACTTTAATCTAACTTTATCTATCTGAGTCTACTTTAATCTAACTTTAGCTATCTTAGTCTACTTTAATCTAACTTAATCTAATTAGGAATCGCCTCCCCCTGTCTCGCCAATTCTATTTGCTCGTATTCCGCGAGCATCGCCGCAAGTCGCATCTTGAGGAGCGACTGATGCCTTTTCGACAATACAGCCGCTGCTTCTGCCATCGCCATGAAATACATCTGCAGCGCTGTCTGTTTTGCTGGCGCCTCCGTCCTCCTCTCCGTCCTCTTCTCCGAGATTCCTCGCAGTAGTTCGTTGCATTGTGCCAGTGTGTTGTCCAACAGCAAACTTTGTTGCTGTTTTCGGCTCGGCAAACTGACATCGACCTGCGGCTGCATGTCCCGTTCGCCAGGTCCATCACATTCAATGGGCGTTTCGCCCGTTTCGTTACCTTCCGTTTCGGCACTGTGTCCACTGCCGTCCTCGAGGTGATTTTCAAAGCTGTAAAATAAAATTTTAAATGTAAAATACAATTTGTAATATTTGTCAAATATTTATGAAATATTTCCCACCTCTGAGAACCTTCAGTGCTGGGCAACAGTTGCTTTTCGTTGAAATGCGGAAGTAGGAAGTGTAGGGCATCCCAGTGTCTATACTTCCGATGGCCGGTGTCCGCCGCCTGCCCACTTCGCACCGTATTCTCTTTCGCCCGGTACTTCCGGAACAAATCTCGCATGTTCTGCTAGCGTTTCTTACACGCCGCCGCTACAACAAAAATATTTTGCACTTAACCTTTTGTCAGTGTGCGTCAAGGGGCTCGTACGTACACCACATGTACAGTCAAACGTATTTTTGTAGATAGGGACATCATAAAAGAAACCGCAGGAAAAATAATTCAGAAACGTCATAAATAGCTATAATAAAGGTGTTATAATGCCAATACCGTTGGCATTCATAGACCGCATAAAAAATGGCATAGAAAAGGACTGCACAAAAATAGGTTCGACTGTTAACTAAGGAGTTATTAAAATACAGTGATTACTAACCTGTCTGATTTAGCTCGTCGCCTATCTCCCTCCATGCCACAGCCTTGTATTTGGCATCCGCGTACTTGGGGTGGCTAAGGTTGTACAGAAACTCCCGATTCCTCACACATTCGATCAGGCGTTCGTCCTGCATTCTGCTAGAAACTCGATATCTGAATGCTAGGTGGTCGGAACTATAACTGATTTTTCCGACGAATTTCTCGTCACAGGTAACCTCATAACTAACCTTTGCGGGGGGGGGAATACGAAACGAAATTCTATTGGTCTAAAGAACAGTGGACCTACCTGCATCGGGGTGCTCAGCGAGTCTCCAGCGGCCCATCGTGAAATTTTTGCACACAGTCAATCATATAAATTGTTGAAAACGCGTAATCTTAACGAAATTTTGTATCGCTCTTTACGTTTGTTTGTGGAACTAAATTGAGAACTAATATGAGTATACTAGCGAAATAATCCTATTATTCGAGGTCATTCATTTAGTTATTCATTACAGCGAGGGGCAAAACTGATTACACTCTATGTGAAACAGTATAACTTTTTTAAAATTAGACCAAACGACTCGAGCGTTTCTGAGAAGCTGGAAGGATTAGTTCATCAGGCGTGGTGTAAAAAAGGGCCTAGAGAAAACTGCCCTTAGAGGTTTTTCAATGATTAATGAACCATTCGAAAGCTGACCCAGAAAAACCCCTCTGATCAAAATTTCAACCCTCTATCTTGCCCGTGAGGGTAGTTACAGGGTAAATTAGATTTCGCGCTTTTCCACGCATTTTCCACACTCTGATGCTTCCTAAAATTCTGAAAAATTGTGGCATATTTTGGATCCTAAGACAGATTTTTGAGAATTTTTTCAGATTTTTTCTTGCAAACTGTGGTCGCAAAAAATGAAAAACCTCAAAAAAAATCGGAAAAATGTACATTTCTCAAAAATATGAAAACATGCTATTTTGCTGTTTAGTACCCCGATAAAGTACCATAACAGGCAGTGTCGTCAATTTTTTTTAGATTTTTTGTTGTGGGAAGTCCTTTTCAAAAACAAAAAAAAACCGAATTTTTTCGCCGTTTCTGCTATTAGGCGGAAAGTTACACTTATTGGTTTTATCACAGGTATATATTAAGTCATTTTAAACATTATTACATTGAAACAAGTAAGTGTTTGACCTAAGAAATGTTTTAAGAGAAAAAATGGATTGTATTTTGTGCGGTATATACCAGAATGATCGTAACGTTTACAACATCGCCGGTTGGCACAGCGGTTAGGGCGTCGGACTACGGAGTGGATACGCTGGGGTTCGAATCCCCTTGGTGGGGAAGTTTTTTTTTCCATACGTCATCTTTATTTTTTCAATTTCTTATATGGTTTATTCATGTGATTTTAACAATATTTTTTTAATGTTTTAAAAATATTGATTAACATTTTTAACTAAAATACATACAAAAATAGTTTTGCAGTATCTATTATTTCCTCGATTCTCTAATTGTATATGTTCATCATTGCGGTCCTGTTTAATATTCTTAATATTAAAATTCATTAATCTAGTTTCTAAGCCTTGCGTCTTCAGAAATTAGGGAGGAAATAAGAAGAACTCTGAATAAATAACACGCAGCAAAGTATTGGTTTTTGTCAAATTGAGAGAAAAGGGCTACATACTACCACTATTTTGAAAGTGAGGTATAAGGTACAAATAAGCCTAAGCCATTCCTCTTTATTGCAAGGTACATGAGGAAGTAATTCCCGTTTATAGTTACTTGAATGCAAGACTTGTTCTGTGGACATTTATGATACGGATCAGGAAGTTCATTATTTTCGGTGGGATGCAGAGGCAATTCATAGTATACTAGGTCAAAAGTACCAGCTTCTACACAAACAAGTAGACAAAAAAACCTTTCCAAAAATTGGAAACACTTGGAACTGCAAAAAGACTCCATTTCAAACAGTATCCTCGGTAGATACTCTTGATTTTCCGGAAATGACAGAAGTAGATTTAAAAATTCTTTTCACGGAATCTTACCAATTTTCACAAGCAATTTCATATCTGGCGGAAATCGTGGACGAACACATTAATATAAATATTAATTTATTGCCTAATCCAAGAAAACAATATCAAATTCGAAGTAAAATCGGAGTGATATAAATAAAAGTTAGTTAAAAATGTTAATCAATATTTTTAAAACATTAAAAAAATATTGTTAAAATCACATGAATAAACCATATAAGAAATTGAAAAAATAAAGATGACGTATGGAAAAAAAACTTTCCCACCAAGGGGATTCGAACCCCAGCGTATCCACTCCGTAGTCCGACGGCCTTTTTTTTTTTTAAACAACATTTTTTATTTCATGACCAACGATTACAATTTTTAAAGTTATACAAAAATGTGTAAAAATATAAACGCTTTTGTTATGTAGTATCTAGAGTCTTACAGCTAATGTGCTTTAAACAGACTTGATTTCATTGCACTTAACATTATTGCGAGTACGCTACCTGTTTTTTTGTTCTTTGGTATTTATCTTTGGTTTTTGGGTTTGTTTATTTAAGCGCCAAAATGGTATTAATGGTCGGTGTAAAATGGCGCGTTCTTTGGGTTGGTTTACTTACATGCTAAGTTATGCTACTTAACCTAATTATGCGCGGATCTTATAATTAAATAGGAACTTAAGAGCTAGTGGGTTAGTGGTATTTACAGGATTGGGGGGGGGGGAGGTATGTACAGAGGGTTATGTTATGGTGTACTTTCGTGATTGTTTTTGAGCGCTGGCTTGACGCGCTTTACAAAAATGACTTGATTTTTTTTTTATTTTTCGTCTGCTATTGTTATGACTCCGGATTCGTGTAGAGTGAGGCGGGGGACAGAATTCGGGATGAACCACCAGTACTTTCCAACTGTAAATGGGGTATTGCGTTTGTCTTTGTCTGAAAGTTGTTGGCAGTATTTGGTTGTGTTTTGTGGGTTTGGGATAGATAATGGTGTGTATGTAATGGCTTTTGTGTTGCTTGTCCTTTTGATGTGATAGATTAATGGGATGTTGTTGGTGTCTGATATGAATCCGTTTTCGTCTAAAAAGGGGAATAGTTCAGGGGGAGTGTATCCTGTGTTTAGCGTGTTTAGGATATACTGGGGTTGTGAGTGGAGTTTTTCAATCAGGTTTTGTGTGTGTTGTGTTTCGAATGATCTAGCGAAAAAGTTTCTGCACAATTTTAGTATGTGGTTGTCGATTCGTGTGATGTTGGCTTTATTCAGGAGGGTGCTGTTTTTGTAGCTTTTTTTAAAGTTTGATTCGGGAGTTTTGTGCATGTTTAGACATGCTCTAAGGCAATGTCTTTCAAAGATTCTTGTGTTTTCCATTTTGTAGTTGGGAATGTTGTTCCATATTGGGCAGGCGTATGTTATTATTGGTCTGATTAGTAGAAGGTAGCAGAGTAGTTTGATTCTATTGTTTAGGTGTTGGGAAAAGAAGAGTCTGGAGAGGCTTCGAAATAGGTTTTTTGCTTTGTTTAATTGTGTGTCTATGTGGTTGTAGAATGTGAGGTTGGTGTCTAGTATTATGCCTAGGTACTTGACTGAGGTTTTGTGAGGTATGAGGGTGAGGGAGTTGCTGTTTTCTTTTAGTTGAAATTTTTCCAGTTTCTGTTTGTGTCGGAACTTGTTTTTCTTAACTTTGGACGGAATAGGATAGTTTCGCATTTGTCGGTGTTTATTTTTAATTTCCAGTTTATGAAATATGTGTTGATTTTTTCGAATAGGGATTGAAGTCTGTTTTGTATAGTTGAGGAGTTTCCGTCTGTGCTATATATGATGAGGTCATCTGCGAAGGCTATTGCGTTTAGTGTGTTGTTGGTGTTGAGGGTAAATAGTTTTAGGAGCGAGGCTGTGTATATGTTGAATAGTAGTGGTGATGTTACTGTGCCTTGTTGTAGGCCGTTTGTGACTGTGAATGTTTTTGTTGCTTTGGCTTCACCTTCGTGAGTTATGAATTTTCTTTTGTATAGCATACTCCATATGATTTTTATCAGGTAAGCGGGGAAGTCGTATTTATGTAATTTGTATAAAAGGCCATCTAGCCATACTGTGTCGAAGGCTTTTTCTAAGTCTATTAGGCATGCTCCTACTCAGTTGTGTTTATTGAGGGCTTGGTATGTGTCTGAAGTGAATTTGTTTATGGCGTGTAGTGTAGATGTTTGGTTGCGGAATCCGAATTGGTAAGGAGATAGGATTTTTTGGTTGTTGGAATTTGCTAGGATGTGTTTGTGGAGGATTTTTTTGAATATTTTGCTGATGTTTGGGAGTAGGCTGATTGGTCTGTAGTCGGCTGTGTTGTTACCGTTTTTCTTTTTCTTTTTAAGGGCTAGGGTTTTTGCGGTTTTCCACTTCCTTGGGAAGTAGCCGTTGTTGAGTGCATTGTTGAATAGTATGGTGTAGAGGAATATGTATTTACCTGGGAGTTTTTTTAGTATTGTGTTTGGGATGTTGTCAAAACTGGAGGATGTCTTATTGTATAGGTTTTTCAGTAAGCGTATGAGGTCGGCTTGTGATGTGAAGTAGTTTTTAATGTTGCTTTGTGATGGGTTGTATGCGGGTGAGTCAGTTGTGAAATTAGTGAGCGTTACGTGGTTGGTGGTCTCTTGGGTGAATTTGTTTTTTAGTGTAGTGGTGTGTGACTGTATTAAGCGTTCTAAGTGGGGGTTTCCCATTTCGTTGTTTTGACTGTGGGTAATTTCAAAGTGTGCTCATATTATGTTTAGTTTGTCTTTTGTATTTGTTATGTGTAGGTTGTTATCTTTGTTTGCTTTGTAGTTTGTTAAGTCTATTTCGGCTTTGTTGAGTATCTGTGTGTTGTTTTTGTGAATTTTAAGGGTTTCAATTGTTGATGGGGTTTTTTTCCTGAATATGTTGTTTATTTGTGTGAACGGGTTGTGGGGGCCTTTTGATGATATTTGTTTTATTTTATTTTCCCAGTATTTGGAGAAGGATTTTTGGAATTCTTTGTCTATTTCTGTTTTTATGTCTTTTAGGAGTTTCGATAGTATTGGTAGGGAGTTGGTGGAGAGTGGGTTGTGGGAGTTTTTTATTTTGTGAATCTGTGAGATAATGTACTTTTTGCTGCTTTGGAGTTTTCTGATTTTTTTGTTAATGTAGATTTCTGAGGAGTTGGGAGTTTTGTGTGATGGGATTGACGTTGCTATGGATTTGTAAAGTGCGTTTTCCAGTTTGTCGAGTCCTACGTCGATTTCGTCGTTTTTTAGATTTCTGTTGTGGTCTATTTTTAGATCGTTGATTAGTATTGATGCGAATTTTTAAAATTTTTGCCAGTTTGCGGCCGAGAAATTAGGTCTGTTATTTATTGAATTTATTTCTAGGTGTGTTATATTTTCTATGGAATTCGAGAATTTGAGGGCAGTATGGTCGCTGTCGAAAGGGATTGTTCTAAGGTTGTTGTTGATTAGGTCGTGGAATTGTATTCTGGCGTCGTGTAGGCAGAGGTCGATGTAGGAGTTGCCTTTAGGATAAGAAGGAAGGTCAGTGCTGCGTAGATGCATGTTGTATTTTATGGCGTTTGAATTTAGCCAGTTCCTGAGATGGACGCCCCTAGGGTGGTTTTTTGCGTTTTTCCAGTCTACGTGACGTGCGTTCAAGTCTCCGGCCAGTATGTAATAGGTGTTCTGGTTTGCTAGATTTAGGTTAGTTATTATTTTTTCGAGATCAGGTAAGAACTCTTTCTGGTTGTTGCCTGGAGCATAAGCTGCTATTATGAATCATTTTTCTTGTGAGGGGAGTGCGATTTTTATGATTGTTGTTTCTACTGCTGTGCTGTTAGTTAATGTCGGGATCTGTATTTTTTCGTGTTTGATTTTGTGTTTAATTAGTATTGCGGTTCCGCCTCCTTGTGTTGCGTCTATTCTATCTGATCTGTGGATAGTGTAGTTGGTGTAGCAGATTGTGTGTCTGTGGTTGAGTTTTGTTTCGCCTAGTAGTACTATGTCTGGGTCATGATCGTTTAGCAGCTGTAGAAGGCTTGCTCTCTTTTGTTGGGAGATTAGGGAATTTATGTTTAGTGTGGGGGATTGTTGTATTTGGGTTTTGTTAGGCATTGTTTGTTGTTGGTGGGAGTGTCGATATTAATTGAAATAGAGTGTAGATGTTGGTTATGTTGTTTTGGACTGATTGGGTTATAGAGTTTAATCGGTTTTTTATGTCTAGTAATATATCTGTTATTTGGAGTTGTGAAGTTTGTGGGTTAGTGAGAGTTGGGGGTAGGTTGTGGGATGGTTGGTTCTTTGGGTGTGTGTGGGTTTTGTTTACTTGTGGTGTGGGGGTTGGGATGAATGCATGCGAGCTTGGTATGATATGGTGGGGTTCAGGTGTGATGGTGTTTTTACTTAGGTTAGGTGTGGCGTGTGTAGGTTTGTTTGTGGGAGTACTGGCGGTTATTTTGCTGTATGTTAGTTTTTGTATCGTGTTGATTTTTTTGTTATTGTTTTCGTGTTTTTTGATTTGTTGTGTTAATATGTTTTGTTTGTGGTTCTTTACTGCTGGGCAGCCTTTGTACGAGGCTGGGTGGCCGTTGTTTCCGCAGAGGGGGCATTTTAAATTATTAGTGTTTTTTTGTGTGGTTGTTAATTTACAGTTGCCTATTTGGTGGGATTCCGCGCATTTTACGCATCGAAATGGAAGGTTGCAGTTAGTGGAGGAGTGACCTAATCTCTGGCATTTCCGGCATTGGGTGATTTCTTTTGAAATTATTTTCTCCCATGAAATCGATTGGTGGAGGATCTTTTTAATTTGGTGGACGTTATTAATATTACTATCGGGTGTGAGGTGTACTGTGAAAATTGGTAATTTTCTGTTTTCTAGGGTGGATTTTTTTGTTGTAAATCTGTTAACTTTTGTGAATTTAATGTTGTTAATTTTCTGGTCGTTTAGTGCGTCTAATATCGTGTCGTTTTCGAAGTCTCCTTCTAGATTTTTTAGTAATATCGTTTGAGATTTTTCATATTTGGGGGTGAAAGAATGGAATGATGTGTTATTTGTTTTTAATATACTAATTATGGTTAGGTAGTCCTCGGGTAGGTCGACGTATACTGTATGGCTAGTTTGTGTAGATTTCTTGGTTCGGAAGTTACCTGTTATTTTTTTGCCTGGGCGCTTTGGCCTTGCACTATTATTGGGGGTGGTCTTGGCTTCCTTCCTTGGGTTGCAGGTATGTTTAGGTGGTCGTCTGTGGGGCCGGTCTGCTGCTTTTCTTGAGGCTTGATTTCTGCACGTGTTTGGTTTGTGTTGAGGAGTGGTTGGTTCTGTCGGGCGGTCTCCTGGGTTGTTGTCCCATTGTTCTTTGCAGGTAGGATGGCCTCTAGAGTCTGGGTTTTACCGACTTTCGCTGGAGATTTTGGTGCTGGTGTGTTTGAAGAGTTGGCTTCTATCACGTCCAATCTGGCTTGTAGCGATATTATTTGCGCTTTTTGCTCTTCATTTATTTTCAGGATCAGGTTGTTTTGTTTTTTCAATTCGTCGATTATTGTGTTGTGGATGTGTCCATCCAATGGATCTGTATGGATAGGTTCCAATGGTTTTATTTTTGGTTTTGTTTGGAGATCGCTGTTTGTTCTTGGTAGTTTTGTTGTTAAGTTTTGGGAAATTGCCAGTTTCCTTTTGGTGTTCGGTGTGGTTTTCTTCTGTAGCAGCGCTTCCATTGATATGCTATTTAGCGTTCCTTTTCGTTCTTTTTTTATTAGCCTTTGGATTGTCTCTTCAAGTGTGTTTGAATTTGTTTGCATTTGGCTGCCTGCGGCAGAGCCGCATGGTTTCAAAGGAGTAGACTCCTGTATTTTATTGATGAACCAAGGGTTAGTTATTGGTTGAGTATATTTTTCCGCACTGGCGTTTGCGGATACGCTCACTGACACTTTTTCGGGCTGTCCTCGCCGATCGGCTTTTGGGATCTACGGGCTCTACGATGTTACCTGCTCGACGGTCACTGAGCGAATGTAGTCCGACGCCCTAACCGCTGTGCCAACCGGCGATGTTGGAAACGTTACGAACATTCTGGTATATACCGCACAAAATACAATCCATTTTTTCTCTTAAAACATTTCTTAGGTCAAACACTTACTTGGTTCCATGTAATAATGTTTAACATGACTTAATATATACCTGTGATAAAACCAACAAGTGTAACTTTCCTCCTAATAGCAGAAACGGCGAAAAAATTCGGTTTTTCTTGTTTTTGACAAGGACTTCCCACAACAAAAAATCTAAAAAAAATTGACGACACTGCCTGTTATGGTACTTTATCGGGGCACTAAACAGCAAAATAGCATGTTTTCATATTTTTGAGAAATGTACATTTTTCCAATTTTTTTGAGGTTTTTCATTTTTTGCGACCACAGTTTGCAAGAAAAAATCTGAAAAAATTCTCAAAAATCTGTCTTAGGATGCAAAAAATGCCACATTTTTTCAGAATTTTAGGAAGCATCAGAGTGTGGAAAATGCGTGGAAAAGCGCGAAATCTAATTTACCCTGTAACTACCCTCACGGGCAAGATAGAGGGTTGAAATTTTGATCAGAGGGGTTTTTCTGGGTCAGCTTTCGAATGGTTCATTAATCATTGAAAAACCTCTAAGGGCAGTTTTCTCTAGGCCCTTTTTTACACCACGCCTGATGAACTAATCCTTCCAGCTTCTCAGAAACGCTCGAGTCGTTTGGTCTAATTTTAAAAAAGTTATACTGTTTCACATAGAGTGTAATCAGTTTTGCCCCTCGCTGTAATGAATAACTAAATGAATGACCTCGAATAATAGGATTATTTCGCTAGTATACTCATATTAGTTCTCAATTTAGTTCCACAAACAAACGTAAAGAGCGATACAAAATTTCGTTAAGATTACGCGTTTTCAACAATTTATATGATTGACTGTGTGCAAAAATTTCACGATGGGCCGCTGGAGACTCGCTGAGCACCCCGATGCAGGTAGGTCCACTGTTCTTTAGACCAATAGAATTTCGTTTCGTATCCCCCCCCCCCCTCCGCAAAGGTTAGTTATGAGGTTACCTGTGACGAGAAATTCGTCGGAAAAATCAGTTATAGTTCCGACCACCTAGCATTCAGATATCGAGTTTCTAGCAGAATGCAGGACGAACGCCTGATCGAATGTTTGAGGAATCGTGAGTTTCTGTACAACCTTAGCCACCCCAAGTACGCGGATGCCAAATACAAGGCTGTGGCATGGAGGGAGATAGGCGACGAGCTAAATCAGACAGGTTAGTAATCACTGTATTTTAATAACTCCTTAGTTAACAGTCGAACCTATTTTTGTGCAGTCCTTTTCTATGCCATTTTTTATGCGGTCTATGAATGCCAACGGTATTGGCATTATAACACCTTTATTATAGCTATTTATGACGTTTCTGAATTATTTTTCCTGCGGTTTCTTTTATGATGTCCCTATCTACAAAAATACGTTTGGCTGTACATGTGGTGTACGTACGAGCCCCTTGACGCACACTGACAAAAGGTTAACTGCAAAATATTTTTGTTGTAGCGGCGGCGTGTAAGAAACGCTAGCAGAACATGCGAGATTTGTTCCGGAAGTACCGGGCGAAAGAGAATACGGTGCGAAGTGGGCAGGCGGCGGACACCGGCCATCGGAAGTATAGACACTGGGATGCCCTACACTTCCTACTTCCGCATTTCAACGAAAAGCAACTGTTGCCCAGCACTGAAGGTTCTCAGAGGTGGGAAATATTTCATAAATATTTGACAAATATTACAAATTGTATTTTACATTTAAAATTTTATTTTACAGTTTTGAAAATCACCTCGAGGACGGCAGTGGACACAGTGCCGAAACGGAAGGTAACGAAACGGGCGAAACGCCCATTGAATGTGATGGACCTGGCGAACGGGACATGCAGCCGCAGGTCGATGTCAGTTTGCCGAGCCGAAAACAGCAACAAAGTTTGCTGTTGGACAACACACTGGCACAATGCAACGAACTACTGCGAGGAATCTCGGAGAAGAGGACGGAGAGGAGGACGGAGGCGCCAGCAAAACAGACAGCGCTGCAGATGTATTTCATGGCGATGGCAGAAGCAGCGGCTGTATTGTCGAAAAGGCATCAGTCGCTCCTCAAGATGCGACTTGCGGCGATGCTCGCGGAATACGAGCAAATAGAATTGGCGAGACAGGGGGAGGCGATTCCTAATTAGATTAAGTTAGATTAAAGTAGACTAAGATAGCTAAAGTTAGATTAAAGTAGACTCAGATAGATAAAGTTAGATTAAAGTAGACTAAGATAGGTTAAGTTAGAGTGAGATAGATTGTAAGATTAAGATAGATTGTTTAATAAATTGTTGTTTAAAAAATTTTTGTACTTTTTGGCTCCTTTTCCTTCCTTTAATCGTTAAGTACATCTCGTTCTCCTGTTCACGAACATATATAAATATAGGGGCAGATACTCAATTTATAATGTTTCATCATTGTATATTCATATTATTAATTTCAATCGATTCAATTTCACGCATAAAATTGCATTTTGAATTATGAACCACACGTATTTATTTGCTGACAGCAGGACTATTTACCATTATTATACAGGGTGGCCCACATAACTCTGAACAGCTCAATATCTCGAAAACTATGCCATCGATTTTAAAGTTCTTAGCCTTAAATTGCATGGAACTGAAGGGCCTTTCTGACTACATAAACGTGAAGTGGCCTCCCTTCCCCTTTGAGGGGAGGTACCTTTGTAATTTTAAATGGAACCCCCTATAAAATGTTACATATTTAGATTCTACCGGAAAAAACAAGTCAATTTTGTCTGAAACATTTTTTTGTCAGATACTTCCATGATGAGATATAACAGTTTGAAGTTTCGAGTTGTAGGTACTTAAAGCGCTCGGAAATAGCGTTATGGAATTATACGCGCTTGAGTCCTTTGCTTATTCATGAAGAAACACAAACAATAATATTTACAATTCTTGAGTTTGACTCACTTATCTATGAAAACGTTTTCAGTTTAGAGCTGTTATTCAAGCAGTAACATTGTGATTATCGCTACTTTTGACACAGAAGTGAATATGTTATTAACGTTAGGTGAATGCGAAAAAAATTATCGGCGTGCAGCAGTGATGTTTTTTGAACGTTATGGGATCAAAAAATGTCATGCAACATTTCATAATTTAGAAAAGCGGCTTCGCGAGCACGGTGAATTGTGTAAAAAAACTCGCAATAAACCTAAAGCTGTCACTAATGAAAATAATAGTGCCAGTATTCTTGCTGCAATTACATTAAATCCTCATATTAGTCAACGTACACTTGCACAAACATCACATATTAGTCGTTCATCAATTCAACGAATTTTGAAACGGTAAAAGTATCATCCATATCACATGGTTTTATCACAAGAGCTTTCGATAGCAGATTACGATCACCGCGTAAGATTTTGTGAGTGGCTGCAGGGTGTTGTGGAAAATGACTTTTTGTGCAAAATACTTTTTTCCGATGAGGCCACTTTTATGAATTCAGGGCATGTAAATAGACATAATCTGCATTATTGGGCCGTGGAAAACCCAAATTGGATGCGATGTGTTCCCTTTCAACAACGATGGTCTTTAAATGTTTGGTGTGGCCTAATAGGAGATTTTGTGATTGGACCTTATTTTTTTCAAGAAACTGTAACATCTGCAAGTTATTGTGATTTCTTAAAAAATCATTTGCCTGCGCTTTTGGAAGATGTGCCACTGCACGTTAGAAGAGAAATGTGGTTCCAACAAGACGGCGCTCCTCCACATTTTGCAATCATCACCAGGCAATTTTTGAACGAAAAATTTGGGAACAAATGGATAAATCGTGGGGGACCTCGTCAATGGCCTCCTTGATCCCCCGATCTAACACCATTAGATTTTTTCTTATGGGGACATGTAAAGGACAAAGTTATGTTTGAACCACCGACGACAAAAGAGGATATGAAACAAAGAATACGTGACGCTTGCGCTTCAGTGACTCCCGAAATGTTAAAAAATGTTAGAACAACTTTGATGTTTCGAGTAAATAAATGTTTACAAGCCCGTGGTGGACATTTTGAACATTTAATTTAAAGTACATTTTATTTCTTCACGAATAAGCAAAGGACTCAAGCGCGTATAATTCCATAACGCTACTTCCGAGCGCTTCAAGTACCTACAACTCGAAACTTCAAACTGTTATATCTCATCATGGAAGTATCTGACAAAAAAATGTTTTAGACAAAATTGACTTGTTCTTTCCGGTAGAATCTAAATATGTAACATTTTATAGGGGGTTCCATTTAAAATTACAAAGGTACCTCCCCTCCCCCGTTAAAGGGGAAGGGAGGCCACTTCACGTTTATGTAGTCAGAAAGGCCCTTCAGTTCCATTCAATTTAAGGCTAAGAACTTTAAAATCGATGACATAGTTTTCGAGATATTGAGCTGTTCAGAGTTATGTGGGCCACCCTGTATATAATTGGGAGACCATATTACCACGTTACAAAGTTACCATGTCTTTCCCTCTATTACATTCGACATATATCATACATACATAAATAAATATTACTAACAGCAAATTCATAGTATAAAACGTAACTTACCTTTCTCGCCACTTTTTATTTTTAGATGCGCGGGTCCCAAATGGTGTATACTGGTTTTTTCTTTTACGCCCCACGTTGCTTTGCGCTTCATCACCTTGTATTCTTCCTTCCATGATTGTAACACCCACACAATGACACTTTACACTATATTCACATTTACACTTTACACTTTACACTATATTCACGCAATTACACTTTACACTTTACAAAATTATTAACAAACCGCGTTGTAATAACGAATCGCTTCGTACTTTCGTACTGTAAAGCGCGCGACGATGAACTGGTCAACCAATTCTGTCAGACATCGGTTACAAATCGGTGAGAGAGCAAAAGATAGTGCAAACATATGATTGAAGTATTTCTCTCTCTTCTTCTCTCTCTCGCTCTCACCCCCGCTTTCTCTCTTTTTCTCTCTCGCTCTCACTCCCGCTTTCTCTCTCTTTCTTTCTCAGCCCCACTTCCTCTCCCTTTCTCTCTCACTCTCACCACCGCTCTGTCACTCTCGCCCCCCACTCAAAGACAAATGAATGCAACAGGCGCCCTGGGCCTTGCCGATAGGACCTGGCAAGGGTACGATCGTTAGAAAGAAAGTTGTCGTCCAGCTGGAAACATCGTAAGTACCCTTCACTCTTGCTACGCCTGTCTCTTGCAGGAAATCTCTTATTCTTTTTTTCGTGTCACTAATTTTAACGCGGCTTTTCTATGAAATCAAATATTTTGATCGAAAGCATCTTCATATTTTAAATTGGTTTTTGTACAGTTTGCTTTGGTTTAATAAAAGTTTCCTATTTATTTGCAAATCTGTTTTCACGCGGTATGTATATTCTGCGTACATGGTTCCTTTTTTTACACAAGTTTTGTATTTTTATTCCATTCTGTTTCCTTATTTTGCACGGTCTTTTTATACGGTACGTATCCACCGTGTAAAATGACACCGACGTGTATCTGATTTTGTAACCTTCACTGAGCATACAGTGAAGCGCAAAACTAGAAGTAGAATAAAAATAAAGATATTTGTGCAGAAACAGGAACAATGCACGCAGAATAAACTGTGTGCAAACAGATGTACAGAAAAGTAGGAAAGTTGTGTCAAACCAAGGCAAACTCTACAAAAACCAATTTAAAATATAAAAATTCATTCAATCAAAATATTTCATTTAGCAAACATATTTCAAGATATAGATATGTAGAGTTTTGTAGAGTCTGCTACAATCATTTTTGTAATTTTTTTCAGATGCCAACCGTAGCGACTCAAACTGACAGGAAGCTGACGTCGCGCCGCTCGCCGGCATATTCGCTCCGGAGCTCGCGATCGCCGAGGCGCAGATCGCGATCGCGATGCTCCCGGCCCGAGTCGCGTTCCCCGAGACGCGGGTCGCGATCGCGGTCGCCGACAAGGCAATTACACTCGTCTCGATATCAATCTTCCCGATCGCCTACATCATTTAGGCGGTCGGACGAGAGTCTTTTTTTCGCTAAGAAGGTACGTACAATAGTTTTGTGATTAGATCAAATGACTTGAATGTTATTGAGAAGTTAGAAGGATTAGTTTATTAGACGAGGTGTAACAAATTTTTGAAAAAAGTTTCAATTGGTCGGAATCGCAAAAGAAATAGTAAAAGTTGGTTTTTTTAGCTTTTTTATCTGAGCCTGTATTGAAAATTTAAAAAATGTGTTTGATTTTCTTGAATAAATTATATCCATGCTGAATATTTCATCTATATTGGTTAATTCGTTTACGAGTTATAAACGATTAAAAGTGCGGTCGAAAATCGTGAAAAATGGCAATTTTTCCACTTGCGTTTATAACTCGTAAACGAATTAACCAATATCGGTGAAATTTCCAGCATGGATATAATTTATTCGACCGAATCAAATACATTCTTTAAATTTTCAATACAGGCTCAGATAAAAAAGCTGAAAAAAAACAACTTTTACTATGTCTTTTGCGATTCCGACCAATTCAAATTTTTTTCAAAAATTTTTTACACCTCGTCTAATAAACTAATCCTTCTAACTTCTCAATAAGATTCGAGTCATTTGATCTAATTTTTAAAAAGTTATGTTGCTTCAAATAGTGTAGACTCAGTTTTGCTCGTTACTGTATATGAATGAGAACATTTAAAAAATTGTCCGTTTAATAATGTTTGTTTTTCACGTTACAGCTGCACGAAATACAAAAAGACATAAAGTCGTTGAGACGAGGAGGAAGTGGTGGCAGGGGTGGCAGTGGCGGCTGCGGTAGCAGAGTGGTGGCAGGGGTGGCAGAGGAGGCAGCGGTGGCTGGAGTAACAGAGGCGCCCATAAAAGTGCCAAAAAAAATTATTACATATTTAAAAATTAATTTAAAATATAGAATTAAAACTGATATGTTTAATCTTTTTTGTTATATTCTCCATCTTGCCTTTGCGTTATTCCTTTATTCCTAAAATCCAATATATTCCTTTTTCAACTAAAATTATTTTTATCATTATTCTACTCTCGTGTGCCTACTGTATGCACCTAAAAGATTATTTTCATAGACTTGGTAGTTCAATTCTTATAATTTAATGAAAAAGGTTGACACTTTATTTTCAAGACCTCTAAAACTAACCCTTTGCACTCGACGCTATTTTCATTCTAAAACTAAATTTTTCTCTTCTGTCTTAGAATATTTTCATTTTATTCATACGAAACTGATCCGATTTCCACATATAATATTTAAATGTTTAGTAATCTGTTCAATTCAAATTTTGTAATGTAACAAATACATTGTAATATTTGTTGTAATTTCTTTGAAATAATGCCACAACAATTTCTAGTGGTGGTTCAGAGTCACCACTCGAGTGCAAAGGGTTAACAATTTCTTTTTCTCTTTTTTATAATGTGGTACTGTATGTAAGCTCATCGGTATACAAATGTGATCGCAATTTCATATGATACATGAAGCTACAGCTACGACTATGCTATATGCGTATATGGACAACTGCACATTGCTTGCATGAGGCCGAAACATCAAACTAGCGGAGTATTTGCATGTATAGGAAAATTATATACATATACACACGTGTGCAGACGCACGTTGCCGATGAGCGAATAGGCGTCGAACATAACCACAATCTACGCTTGCTGTTTCCTCCAATCCCACCTCGACAGTCCTTCTACTTAGGCGCCACCTGATGAGCTCCAGGTCAACTAAACTTGTCACATTTTTTGCTCTTTATTATCGATATCATGAATTCTGACGCTAGAAAGCCATGCCGAAACGGGAAACAAGTTTTCGCCTTTATTTCGCAACAGAATCAAGACAAATTATAGCTCAATATGTAACTGGAGATATTTTCTAATGCGGGCTGGTCTCGACATCATCCAAAAAACTCATCCAATGGCATAAAAATGCTTGAATTCCACGGCACGTGCATCGTCAATTTTTGGCCTACTTCTAACGCTCATATTTCTAAATATCTGCATAATCTCGTCAGCTCATGACCAGCCCGCATTAGATTTAACCTTCCTCTTTCGAATGAGCCCTTTACCAGCGACAAAATATTCTTTGTTAAGGACGAAAACTTGATCCCCGTAAAACCATATTTTGTCGGTAAAGTAGTCACTCTACTTTTGGCAGTCCCTTAAACTCCTACAGTTGTTTACATATGAGACACGAAACCCCATATGGTGATTGGTCTACTCGTATACCTCGTCTGTGTCCCTACATATGTAAGGAAATTGGCGCTGCCCGCGCCATTCCCCTAGGCACGCGCCTAGAGAATATGCTCCGATGAGGTTGGCGGTGCCAACCTCGGGCAAAGCAGGTGGGAGAACGGCCATCGTTGCTCTCTCGCTGATCCAGTTTGGTCATCGGTCGAGATACGTCTCTCTATACAGTGCTTTCGATCCGCTGTCGAATAAAGTTGTTACGTTTTATACACGTATTCAAAAATTATTAGTACGTCTTCTAGTGGTTAACTGCAGATTAGGCTGCATCGTAGTTCCGCATTTACCAGCGGCACTTTTAAACCTACAAATGGTGACCCCGACGTGATTTGCACGTGCTCGAAAGCCGATGCACGTTTACATGGAGACTACTGCAGAGGAAGAGGGTTCGTGGCGGCGAGCAATCCGCTCGCTGCACGTGATCGTTGAACGCTGTATACCGGATGTCGCCCTGGACATCTCCAGAGGACGAGTACGCTGGAATGCCACTGCTAGCGTGAAGCCATCGACCACCGGCGCTTTAACGTGCATCGCCATGCCGCCGGTTTGGCGTCAAGTCCAGCCATGCGTGCGGCAACAGGTATCGTTCCGTTTATGTAAAATTTCGAGGCATTATTGTGAACGAACGCGATCGCCGCGCGGTATTCGTAGCGAAAATATCGACGAAGCCCTTTTCGGATGCCGGTTGATTCGACCATAATCGTGACTTTCGCGCAGATGTGTTTATGCCGTGTCGACCCCCCCCCCCCCCCTGTCGACATGCGTGACCGTTACGATATCAGGTATGTAGTTCGTGTTTACCGCGACGCACTGTGATCTAGTACGAGGAATTAGTAATTCACGAAATTCGAAACGGTGAAATTAACGAGATTTATTAAAAATTGTGATTAGAACAAGCATTTAAACATCAACACTTTATGAATCCTACTTTTTTTCGAAAAAATTACCTTATTTCTTATTGATATCCTGGAGAATCTATTTAATATTATGTATCCATTTTTGTTTCAAATGAATAGTATTTGTCTATATTTAGTACTTGTGTACTATGATCTAATATTTATAATTTATTGAAATAACAGTGCTTGGTAAACTGAAGAGAATCTTCAAAGTTTTCTATCATTGGTAAAGAATATATTTTGAGTTCCATATCGTTCTGCATTATATCAAAGTGCATTATTTTCAGTGCACTTTTATCTATAAAATCATGCAAGATTCACATTTCATTCGGCTCCGGTACATAAGTTATTATTGTTTAACGCACCTCTGTTACTAGAACCACGCAGAGTGTTAAGAGATTCTTAAGGTTGTTTTTTTTTTAAACCAGTATAGATTTATTTCAGCTTTAACAATTATACAGTAGGCTTACAGTTAGTGTACAATGATATCTCTATAATCGCTAGAGATATAGATTACAGTCATTTAAAAACTGGAAGATATATTTGCAGGCTTTAAAATTAGGTTTCGCAAAGAAAATGTCCGCTTTTAATGGTAGAAAGAACTTAATTTTGCGCAGCTTATATACTAATTTAATTCTTTGGGAATCATAAATACATCAATTCCATAGAACATGATCTAAGTCCTCGGAGCTATAATTACACTTACAACTAAGATCACTAATAATATTTACTCGATACAGAGAGGCAGCGAGGTTATAATGATTGGCCCTGATACGGTATACTGTGGATATAAAACCCCTTTTGATATAGTCAGCAAAATTTTGAGCAAACCAGCGAGTTCAATTTGAGTTGTAGAATTTTTGGAAATAATGTATATCCTTGATGGTGCCTTGCTCAGTAATTAAGGAACGAGTATTGAGAATAATTCCTTTTAGTCTGAGGTAGCAAGTAAAATTGGTGAAAGGAACTTGAGAAATATCCGCTGAGTTAGATGTAGCAGCTTTTGCAAGGGAATCCGCATCTTCATTTCCATATACTCCTATGTGAGAAGGAATCCAGAAAAATTTTATGGAATGTGAGTTATCCTGACAGAATTTCACGTACTTATTTTTAATTTCGAGAATGAGAGGATTTGTTCTTAACCAGTTAACTGTGGAGTTTAATTTAAAAAATCCCTCACAGTGCAGAATTAAAATCAAGCAATGAGGAATATACAGGGTGGTTGGTAACTGGTGGTACAAGCGGAAAGGGGGTGATTCTACGCGAAAAAAGAAGTCGAAAATATAGAATAAAATGTTTTCATCCGAAGCTTCGTTTTCGAGAACATTGAGTTTGAAAATGCAGCCAAAAATGCGCGTGTTATTCGATAGGAATTGTCTGCTACGTCTGATCATGACCTACCAATTCTACTTCCTGCGCATACTAAAGCACGCGAACCCGACGGATCTTTAAATTCGATTTTCTCGAAAACAAAACCTCAAACGAAAAATTTTTATTCTATATTTTCGACTTCTTTTTTCGCGTAGAATCACCCCCTTTCCGCTTGTACCACTAGTTACCAACCACCCTGTATACGTCGAACGCAGACCAAATGTATGTATGTATTATATATTTTACGAAAACAGTAAAACAAAATAAGAAAGAATTACGTTTTTATTCGAGAAGAAATTAACAATTCATTAACGTTAACCGCACCGCAATAGAGTTTCGGATTGACGTGTATACACGTCGAACGCGCTTAACTGGTTAAGGTTGTCATATGATCCTTTTACGATAAGATGGTCAAATAATCGCAATTTAAGATAAAAAACACATTGTTTCCAGAATTAAAGATTATTTTTCTTGTGTGCGTAGCACATAATATTTAATATTTAAACTGAAAGAGAATGTTTACATGTGGCGTAGTACACGGTCTACCGGTTTCTATTCAGGGGGTGCAAGCTGCCGTGTTATAAAAGTGACCAGTATTTTAGCGCTCTCTAGTGCTCGGGGCCCGAACTAATAACAGTATATATATGTAGATACAAACGCTACTCACTCACACACAGATACTCGCGTGACTCACACAACTCTATTGTAGCTATATGTACTTTCATGTACACGCGTACAATTAATCTTTTAAGTGGAAAGGGTAGAAATTTATACAGCTTGAAATATATAAAAATAAATATTTATTATAAATCCATTTATTTTCTTCTACAATGTTTCTTATAATAGGTACGCGCTATCTCAAACAAAGGTGATTCCGTTTGTTGAATATTTTTCAACTTTCCGGTTAATATATTATTGACATGTTTCATGTACATATTGAAAATGTAATTAAATATATTTTGGAAAATATTGTATTGTAATGTAGTGGCATGCTCGGTATGTGTTGTGTTGAAACTTACATTTTCTTGTAAATATTTTATAGCTTTTTCTTTAATATTAGTTTCACAAATATGATTCATCATGATTGAATGACAGATATCAATTAAGAAGGCACTATCGAATAATTTTTTCAATTCCGAAACTCTGAACAATAGTTTGCAGTCTTCGCAGTCAGACTTCAGACTTTTTTCCAACTTCGACTCGCTTTGAACAATTCCAGTGAATTACAGTATGGATTAGGGATTGCAATACCGGACCAAAAATGCAATACCGGTATTCGGTATTTTTTTAAACGTTGTACCGGTATACCGGTATTAATACCGGTACTAGGAATTTTCATGAAGGTACAAAAACTCAGTTGTTTAATAGGAAAAAAAAAATAACTAATTTATTGATTCGATATTTTTGAAATGTGATTGTAAAAAACATAATGCATCTATTGAACTGTCATTAAGCCTTGAACGTATTTTTCTGCACAAATTACCTGCAGTTGAAAATGCTCTTTCCGCATCCACGCTGGTTGGTGGTACTGTTAATAATGAGCTATATACTTGCTCTAAATATTTGCCTCGATGTCCTTCATCCTCTAACAACTCGGTCTCTCGTCTGATGGTTTTGGATAAATCTATTTTTTGTATTATTTTTGTATTATTGTTCGTAGCAATTTTTTTATCTATAGCTAATTGTAATTTCTTCTCGAGAGATAATTCTTTTTCGATATCAACATCAACATCATCTTCAACGAATTCTTCTGGATAGGTTTGTGTTTGGTTTTCATAAATGTTTTTGTGGAAATTGACGACGAACTTAATTAAATTTGACCTTGTTAGTTTCTTTTCTTCCTTTCCGTTTTCTTTTTTAAAGTCGTTATAATTATGTAAATACCTTAAAATATTTTCTAGGTCACTATGCCTTTCCTGTATACGAATTTTCAATGCACTGTATAATTCCTCAGACAGTGGCGTGTCCTGATCTTTAAGTGATTGCAACATAAAATTTATTGCTGCATTCGCTGTTAATAAGTTGGAATCCTTCCGACATAATGCTTCCACAGTCAGTTTTATTGGATGCAGAGCTGATACAGTTTTTGATATTAAATCGAATTCATTATCGGGAAAATTAATTTGTAAATTTAAGTCAATTAATGCTTTCTGAATTGGATTTTTTAATTTCAAAAATCGTTCCATCATCAATAACAAACTGTTCCAGCGTGTTTTAGAATCTAATATTAGCATAAGTTCTTTTTTTATTTCAGTAAGTACATATTTTTGTAAAACAGCACTTTTAGTAGGGGAACGTTTAAATATTTTAACAACTTTTCGAATTTTCTTAATTATGGGAAGCAATTCTTGGTAGGTTAATATTTCGTCCTCGTTACTATTATCTTCGTCATATTCAAATGAGGTACTTTCAACAATTGTAGTACTATTTTCTTCATTGTCACTCTCTTCGAAATCAGAATCAGAAGTTTCTAAATCCAGAGTATTTTGCTTCTTCTGCTCTTGATTTTGTTGATATAGCACACTGATTACTCCAAGTTGAATTCCATGAGCATAGCACAATTGCTGATTTGCATCAATCAACTTCCCAACTTTTTTCATCACCGTTGCTCCATCAGTAGTTATGCAGACAATATCTTCTTTTAGAGATAATCCATGTTCCTCCAATTTGCAGTTGACTACTTCTACACATTTTGTAGCTGGCATACTTCCTGAGACATGTGTGAGTCCTATATTCCAAATTTTCTTTTCTGAATGAATATTTATATTTAAATAACGTCTATTTCGTACACTTGTCCATTCATCAAATGTGAGACTAAATTTTGTACCATTTAATTTTAATTCTGTTAATTCTTTTTTCAGAGAATTGCGAACACTGTTACTATAGTTTATAACAGTTCTTCTTATAGTATTAATAGATCTTGGAATATTTTTGAAACCTCTTGCAATCAGTGACTTTCTCAATTCAATTGAAGTACAAAACACTCTGAACGGCAAACCATCTAATGCTGTCATTCTAGACAGAACTTCATCGAAACAGTCGGTTTTTCTATTGAAAAAATCTGTAATTTGCGATGTCTTTGGTTTCGTAATATCATTTTTAGGTGAGTTAGAATTTGTCTCGGATTCTTTTCTTTTCAATAAATTAATATTATGTAGTGTTTTTAAATGTGTATGTAGTCCGCTTGTACTTCCTCCAAAAACTTTAATTATCCTCGAACATGTTTTGCATCTCGCCAGCATACTTTTTTCATCATATAAATAGTAAAACCAAGCCGAAGTATTATCGGCAGATTTTCTATGTTCTTTGAAGTCATTCGTATTATTCATTACGGATAAATGAAACTAAAAACATATACATACGTTACACGTGTAAATATTTTGAACAATGAAGCATAATATATAATGTGTCCTTACCTATGAAAAAGAAACTCACCAATTTAAAAAATATCTAAATGTATAATATAAATATTTAAAACACTGCGCACAATTTCACTAGGACAAACGGAAGAGACAATTCGTTCGCAGTCGAGCGACAACTGAACTGTGTTCATCGAGATACGCGCCTTTACAGGCAGAAAAATGCCTCAAACGTTGTCGTTCATCGCCACAATGTTGCAAAGAATACAGCGGCATCGATACCACGCCGAAAAGAGCGCAGCGGCATCGGTACCACACCGAAAAGAGCGCAGTGGCTTCAGCAGTCACCGCGGCAATGTGCTTTGATCGGCAAGCACAGATACACACATCATGAGCGGCGAACGTATTTCAAATAAGAGCAAATGCCCCAAAAAAATATTTATTATTTATAGCTAATACCGAAAATACCGGTATTTTAGCTTAGCAAATACCGGTTTCACGAAATTGCAAAATAGCACGAAATACCGGTATTCGGTATACCGGTATACCGGCATTGCAATCCCTAATCAAATGACTTGAATGTTATTGAGAAGTTAGAAGGATTAGTTTATTAGACGAGGTGTAACAAATTTTTGAAAAAAGTTTCAATTGGTCGGAATCGCAAAAGAAATAGTAAAAGTTGGTTTTTTTTAGCTTTTTTATCTGAGCCTGTATGGAAAATTTAAAAAATGTGTTTGATTTTCTTGAATAAATTATATCCATGCTGAATATTTCATCTATATTGGTTAATTCGTTTACGAGTTATAAACGATTAAAAGTGCGGTCGAAAATCGTGAAAAATGGCAATTTTTCCACTTGCGTTTATAACTCGTAAACGAATTAACCAATATCGGTGAAATTTCCAGCATGGATATAATTTATTCGACCGAATCAAATACATTCTTTAAATTTTCAATACAGGCTCAGATAAAAAAGCTGAAAAAAAACAACTTTTACTATGTCTTTTGCGATTCCGACCAATTCAAATTTTTTTCAAAAATTTTTTACACCTCGTCTAATAAACTAATCCTTCTAACTTCTCAATAAGATTCGAGTCATTTGATCTAATTTTTAAAAAGTTATGTTGCTTCAAATAGTGTAGACTCAGTTTTGCTCGTTACTGTATATGAATGAGAACATTTAAAAAATTGTCCGTTTAATAATGTTTGTTTTTCACGTTACAGCTGCACGAAATACAAAAAGACATAAAGTCGTTGAGACGAGGAGGAAGTGGTGGCAGGGGTGGCAGTGGCGGCTGCGGTAGCAGAGTGGTGGCAGGGGTGGCAGAGGAGGCAGCGGTGGCTGGAGTAACAGAGGCGCCCATAAAAGTGCCAAAAAAAATTATTACATATTTAAAAATTAATTTAAAATATAGAATTAAAACTGATATGTTTAATCTTTTTTGTTATATTCTCCATCTTGCCTTTGCGTTATTCCTTTATTCCTAAAATCCAATATATTCCTTTTTCAACTAAAATTATTTTTATCATTATTCTACTCTCGTGTGCCTACTGTATGCACCTAAAAGATTATTTTCATAGACTTGGTAGTTCAATTCTTATAATTTAATGAAAAAGGTTGACACTTTATTTTCAAGACCTCTAAAACTAACCCTTTGCACTCGACGCTATTTTCATTCTAAAACTAAATTTTTCTCTTCTGTCTTAGAATATTTTCATTTTATTCATACGAAACTGATCCGATTTCCACATATAATATTTAAATGTTTAGTAATCTGTTCAATTCAAATTTTGTAATGTAACAAATACATTGTAATATTTGTTGTAATTTCTTTGAAATAATGCCACAACAATTTCTAGTGGTGGTTCAGAGTCACCACTCGAGTGCAAAGGGTTAACAATTTCTTTTTCTCTTTTTTATAATGTGGTACTGTATGTAAGCTCATCGGTATACAAATGTGATCGCAATTTCATATGATACATGAAGCTACAGCTACGACTATGCTATATGCGTATATGGACAACTGCACATTGCTTGCATGAGGCCGAAACATCAAACTAGCGGAGTATTTGCATGTATAGGAAAATTATATACATATACACACGTGTGCAGACGCACGTTGCCGATGAGCGAATAGGCGTCGAACATAACCACAATCTACGCTTGCTGTTTCCTCCAATCCCACCTCGACAGTCCTTCTACTTAGGCGCCACCTGATGAGCTCCAGGTCAACTAAACTTGTCACATTTTTTGCTCTTTATTATCGATATCATGAATTCTGACGCTAGAAAGCCATGCCGAAACGGGAAACAAGTTTTCGCCTTTATTTCGCAACAGAATCAAGACAAATTATAGCTCAATATGTAACTGGAGATATTTTCTAATGCGGGCTGGTCTCGACATCATCCAAAAAACTCATCCAATGGCATAAAAATGCTTGAATTCCACGGCACGTGCATCGTCAATTTTTGGCCTACTTCTAACGCTCATATTTCTAAATATCTGCATAATCTCGTCAGCTCATGACCAGCCCGCATTAGATTTAACCTTCCTCTTTCGAATGAGCCCTTTACCAGCGACAAAATATTCTTTGTTAAGGACGAAAACTTGATCCCCGTAAAACCATATTTTGTCGGTAAAGTAGTCACTCTACTTTTGGCAGTCCCTTAAACTCCTACAGTTGTTTACATATGAGACACGAAACCCCATATGGTGATTGGTCTACTCGTATACCTCGTCTGTGTCCCTACATATGTAAGGAAATTGGCGCTGCCCGCGCCATTCCCCTAGGCACGCGCCTAGAGAATATGCTCCGATGAGGTTGGCGGTGCCAACCTCGGGCAAAGCAGGTGGGAGAACGGCCATCGTTGCTCTCTCGCTGATCCAGTTTGGTCATCGGTCGAGATACGTCTCTCTATACAGTGCTTTCGATCCGCTGTCGAATAAAGTTGTTACGTTTTATACACGTATTCAAAAATTATTAGTACGTCTTCTAGTGGTTAACTGCAGATTAGGCTGCATCGTAGTTCCGCATTTACCAGCGGCACTTTTAAACCTACAAATGGTGACCCCGACGTGATTTGCACGTGCTCGAAAGCCGATGCACGTTTACATGGAGACTACTGCAGAGGAAGAGGGTTCGTGGCGGCGAGCAATCCGCTCGCTGCACGTGATCGTTGAACGCTGTATACCGGATGTCGCCCTGGACATCTCCAGAGGACGAGTACGCTGGAATGCCACTGCTAGCGTGAAGCCATCGACCACCGGCGCTTTAACGTGCATCGCCATGCCGCCGGTTTGGCGTCAAGTCCAGCCATGCGTGCGGCAACAGGTATCGTTCCGTTTATGTAAAATTTCGAGGCATTATTGTGAACGAACGCGATCGCCGCGCGGTATTCGTAGCGAAAATATCGACGAAGCCCTTTTCGGATGCCGGTTGATTCGACCATAATCGTGACTTTCGCGCAGATGTGTTTATGCCGTGTCGACCCCCCCCCCCCCCCTGTCGACATGCGTGACCGTTACGATATCAGGTATGTAGTTCGTGTTTACCGCGACGCACTGTGATCTAGTACGAGGAATTAGTAATTCACGAAATTCGAAACGGTGAAATTAACGAGATTTATTAAAAATTGTGATTAGAACAAGCATTTAAACATCAACACTTTATGAATCCTACTTTTTTTCGAAAAAATTACCTTATTTCTTATTGATATCCTGGAGAATCTATTTAATATTATGTATCCATTTTTGTTTCAAATGAATAGTATTTGTCTATATTTAGTACTTGTGTACTATGATCTAATATTTATAATTTATTGAAATAACAGTGCTTGGTAAACTGAAGAGAATCTTCAAAGTTTTCTATCATTGGTAAAGAATATATTTTGAGTTCCATATCGTTCTGCATTATATCAAAGTGCATTATTTTCAGTGCACTTTTATCTATAAAATCATGCAAGATTCACATTTCATTCGGCTCCGGTACATAAGTTATTATTGTTTAACGCACCTCTGTTACTAGAACCACGCAGAGTGTTAAGAGATTCTTAAGGTTGTTTTTTTTTTAAACCAGTATAGATTTATTTCAGCTTTAACAATTATACAGTAGGCTTACAGTTAGTGTACAATGATATCTCTATAATCGCTAGAGATATAGATTACAGTCATTTAAAAACTGGAAGATATATTTGCAGGCTTTAAAATTAGGTTTCGCAAAGAAAATGTCCGCTTTTAATGGTAGAAAGAACTTAATTTTGCGCAGCTTATATACTAATTTAATTCTTTGGGAATCATAAATACATCAATTCCATAGAACATGATCTAAGTCCTCGGAGCTATAATTACACTTACAACTAAGATCACTAATAATATTTACTCGATACAGAGAGGCAGCGAGGTTATAATGATTGGCCCTGATACGGTATACTGTGGATATAAAACCCCTTTTGATATAGTCAGCAAAATTTTGAGCAAACCAGCGAGTTCAATTTGAGTTGTAGAATTTTTGGAAATAATGTATATCCTTGATGGTGCCTTGCTCAGTAATTAAGGAACGAGTATTGAGAATAATTCCTTTTAGTCTGAGGTAGCAAGTAAAATTGGTGAAAGGAACTTGAGAAATATCCGCTGAGTTAGATGTAGCAGCTTTTGCAAGGGAATCCGCATCTTCATTTCCATATACTCCTATGTGAGAAGGAATCCAGAAAAATTTTATGGAATGTGAGTTATCCTGACAGAATTTCACGTACTTATTTTTAATTTCGAGAATGAGAGGATTTGTTCTTAACCAGTTAACTGTGGAGTTTAATTTAAAAAATCCCTCACAGTGCAGAATTAAAATCAAGCAATGAGGAATATACAGGGTGGTTGGTAACTGGTGGTACAAGCGGAAAGGGGGTGATTCTACGCGAAAAAAGAAGTCGAAAATATAGAATAAAATGTTTTCATCCGAAGCTTCGTTTTCGAGAACATTGAGTTTGAAAATGCAGCCAAAAATGCGCGTGTTATTCGATAGGAATTGTCTGCTACGTCTGATCATGACCTACCAATTCTACTTCCTGCGCATACTAAAGCACGCGAACCCGACGGATCTTTAAATTCGATTTTCTCGAAAACAAAACCTCAAACGAAAAATTTTTATTCTATATTTTCGACTTCTTTTTTCGCGTAGAATCACCCCCTTTCCGCTTGTACCACTAGTTACCAACCACCCTGTATACGTCGAACGCAGACCAAATGTATGTATGTATTATATATTTTACGAAAACAGTAAAACAAAATAAGAAAGAATTACGTTTTTATTCGAGAAGAAATTAACAATTCATTAACGTTAACCGCACCGCAATAGAGTTTCGGATTGACGTGTATACACGTCGAACGCGCTTAACTGGTTAAGGTTGTCATATGATCCTTTTACGATAAGATGGTCAAATAATCGCAATTTAAGATAAAAAACACATTGTTTCCAGAATTAAAGATTATTTTTCTTGTGTGCGTAGCACATAATATTTAATATTTAAACTGAAAGAGAATGTTTACATGTGGCGTAGTACACGGTCTACCGGTTTCTATTCAGGGGGTGCAAGCTGCCGTGTTATAAAAGTGACCAGTATTTTAGCGCTCTCTAGTGCTCGGGGCCCGAACTAATAACAGTATATATATGTAGATACAAACGCTACTCACTCACACACAGATACTCGCGTGACTCACACAACTCTATTGTAGCTATATGTACTTTCATGTACACGCGTACAATTAATCTTTTAAGTGGAAAGGGTAGAAATTTATACAGCTTGAAATATATAAAAATAAATATTTATTATAAATCCATTTATTTTCTTCTACAATGTTTCTTATAATAGGTACGCGCTATCTCAAACAAAGGTGATTCCGTTTGTTGAATATTTTTCAACTTTCCGGTTAATATATTATTGACATGTTTCATGTACATATTGAAAATGTAATTAAATATATTTTGGAAAATATTGTATTGTAATGTAGTGGCATGCTCGGTATGTGTTGTGTTGAAACTTACATTTTCTTGTAAATATTTTATAGCTTTTTCTTTAATATTAGTTTCACAAATATGATTCATCATGATTGAATGACAGATATCAATTAAGAAGGCACTATCGAATAATTTTTTCAATTCCGAAACTCTGAACAATAGTTTGCAGTCTTCGCAGTCAGACTTCAGACTTTTTTCCAACTTCGACTCGCTTTGAACAATTCCAGTGAATTACAGTATGGATTAGGGATTGCAATACCGGACCAAAAATGCAATACCGGTATTCGGTATTTTTTTAAACGTTGTACCGGTATACCGGTATTAATACCGGTACTAGGAATTTTCATGAAGGTACAAAAACTCAGTTGTTTAATAGGAAAAAAAAAATAACTAATTTATTGATTCGATATTTTTGAAATGTGATTGTAAAAAACATAATGCATCTATTGAACTGTCATTAAGCCTTGAACGTATTTTTCTGCACAAATTACCTGCAGTTGAAAATGCTCTTTCCGCATCCACGCTGGTTGGTGGTACTGTTAATAATGAGCTATATACTTGCTCTAAATATTTGCCTCGATGTCCTTCATCCTCTAACAACTCGGTCTCTCGTCTGATGGTTTTGGATAAATCTATTTTTTGTATTATTTTTGTATTATTGTTCGTAGCAATTTTTTTATCTATAGCTAATTGTAATTTCTTCTCGAGAGATAATTCTTTTTCGATATCAACATCAACATCATCTTCAACGAATTCTTCTGGATAGGTTTGTGTTTGGTTTTCATAAATGTTTTTGTGGAAATTGACGACGAACTTAATTAAATTTGACCTTGTTAGTTTCTTTTCTTCCTTTCCGTTTTCTTTTTTAAAGTCGTTATAATTATGTAAATACCTTAAAATATTTTCTAGGTCACTATGCCTTTCCTGTATACGAATTTTCAATGCACTGTATAATTCCTCAGACAGTGGCGTGTCCTGATCTTTAAGTGATTGCAACATAAAATTTATTGCTGCATTCGCTGTTAATAAGTTGGAATCCTTCCGACATAATGCTTCCACAGTCAGTTTTATTGGATGCAGAGCTGATACAGTTTTTGATATTAAATCGAATTCATTATCGGGAAAATTAATTTGTAAATTTAAGTCAATTAATGCTTTCTGAATTGGATTTTTTAATTTCAAAAATCGTTCCATCATCAATAACAAACTGTTCCAGCGTGTTTTAGAATCTAATATTAGCATAAGTTCTTTTTTTATTTCAGTAAGTACATATTTTTGTAAAACAGCACTTTTAGTAGGGGAACGTTTAAATATTTTAACAACTTTTCGAATTTTCTTAATTATGGGAAGCAATTCTTGGTAGGTTAATATTTCGTCCTCGTTACTATTATCTTCGTCATATTCAAATGAGGTACTTTCAACAATTGTAGTACTATTTTCTTCATTGTCACTCTCTTCGAAATCAGAATCAGAAGTTTCTAAATCCAGAGTATTTTGCTTCTTCTGCTCTTGATTTTGTTGATATAGCACACTGATTACTCCAAGTTGAATTCCATGAGCATAGCACAATTGCTGATTTGCATCAATCAACTTCCCAACTTTTTTCATCACCGTTGCTCCATCAGTAGTTATGCAGACAATATCTTCTTTTAGAGATAATCCATGTTCCTCCAATTTGCAGTTGACTACTTCTACACATTTTGTAGCTGGCATACTTCCTGAGACATGTGTGAGTCCTATATTCCAAATTTTCTTTTCTGAATGAATATTTATATTTAAATAACGTCTATTTCGTACACTTGTCCATTCATCAAATGTGAGACTAAATTTTGTACCATTTAATTTTAATTCTGTTAATTCTTTTTTCAGAGAATTGCGAACACTGTTACTATAGTTTATAACAGTTCTTCTTATAGTATTAATAGATCTTGGAATATTTTTGAAACCTCTTGCAATCAGTGACTTTCTCAATTCAATTGAAGTACAAAACACTCTGAACGGCAAACCATCTAATGCTGTCATTCTAGACAGAACTTCATCGAAACAGTCGGTTTTTCTATTGAAAAAATCTGTAATTTGCGATGTCTTTGGTTTCGTAATATCATTTTTAGGTGAGTTAGAATTTGTCTCGGATTCTTTTCTTTTCAATAAATTAATATTATGTAGTGTTTTTAAATGTGTATGTAGTCCGCTTGTACTTCCTCCAAAAACTTTAATTATCCTCGAACATGTTTTGCATCTCGCCAGCATACTTTTTTCATCATATAAATAGTAAAACCAAGCCGAAGTATTATCGGCAGATTTTCTATGTTCTTTGAAGTCATTCGTATTATTCATTACGGATAAATGAAACTAAAAACATATACATACGTTACACGTGTAAATATTTTGAACAATGAAGCATAATATATAATGTGTCCTTACCTATGAAAAAGAAACTCACCAATTTAAAAAATATCTAAATGTATAATATAAATATTTAAAACACTGCGCACAATTTCACTAGGACAAACGGAAGAGACAATTCGTTCGCAGTCGAGCGACAACTGAACTGTGTTCATCGAGATACGCGCCTTTACAGGCAGAAAAATGCCTCAAACGTTGTCGTTCATCGCCACAATGTTGCAAAGAATACAGCGGCATCGATACCACGCCGAAAAGAGCGCAGCGGCATCGGTACCACACCGAAAAGAGCGCAGTGGCTTCAGCAGTCACCGCGGCAATGTGCTTTGATCGGCAAGCACAGATACACACATCATGAGCGGCGAACGTATTTCAAATAAGAGCAAATGCCCCAAAAAAATATTTATTATTTATAGCTAATACCGAAAATACCGGTATTTTAGCTTAGCAAATACCGGTTTCACGAAATTGCAAAATAGCACGAAATACCGGTATTCGGTATACCGGTATACCGGCATTGCAATCCCTAATCAAATGACTTGAATGTTATTGAGAAGTTAGAAGGATTAGTTTATTAGACGAGGTGTAACAAATTTTTGAAAAAAGTTTCAATTGGTCGGAATCGCAAAAGAAATAGTAAAAGTTGGTTTTTTTTAGCTTTTTTATCTGAGCCTGTATGGAAAATTTAAAAAATGTGTTTGATTTTCTTGAATAAATTATATCCATGCTGAATATTTCATCTATATTGGTTAATTCGTTTACGAGTTATAAACGATTAAAAGTGCGGTCGAAAATCGTGAAAAATGGCAATTTTTCCACTTGCGTTTATAACTCGTAAACGAATTGACCAATATCGGTGAAATTTCCAGCATGGATATAATTTATTCGACCGAATCAAATACATTCTTTAAATTTTCAATACAGGCTCAGATAAAAAAGCTGAAAAAAAACAACTTTTACTATGTCTTTTGCGATTCCGACCAATTCAAATTTTTTTCAAAAATTTTTTACACCTCGTCTAATAAACTAATCCTTCTAACTTCTCAATAACATTCGAGTCATTTGATCTAATTTTTAAAAAGTTATGTTGCTTCAAATAGTGTAGACTCAGTTTTGCTCGTTACTGTATATGAATGAGAACATTTAAAAAATTGTCCGTTTAATAATGTTTGTTTTTAACGTTACAGCTGCAGCAAATACAAAAGCAAATAAAATCAATGAGACGAGGAGGAAGTGGCGGCAGGGGTGGCAGTGGCGGCTGGGGCAGCAGAGGAGGCAGGGGTGGCAGAGGAGGCAGCGGTGGCTGGAATGGCAGAGGCGCCCATAAGAGTGGCAAAAAAATTATTATAAATTTAAAAATTAATTTTAAATATATAGGACTAAAACTGATATGTTTAATCTTTTTTGTTATATTCTCCATCTTGCCTTTGCGTTATTCCTTTAAATTCCTAAAATCCAATATATTCCTTTTTCAATTAAAATTATTTTTATCATTATTCTATTCTCGTGTGCCTACTGTATGCACCTAAAAGATTATTTTCATAGACTTGGTAGTTCAATTATTATAATTTAATGAAAAAGGTTGACACTTTATTTTCAAGACCTGTAAAAGTAACCCTTTGCACTCGGCGCTATTTTCATTCTAAAACTAAATTTTTCTCTTCTGTCTTAGAATATTTTCATTTTATTCATACGAAACTGATCCGATTTCCACATATAATATTTAAATGTTTAGTAATCTGTTCAATTCAAATTTTATAATGTAACAAATACATTGTAATATTTGTTGTAATTTCTTTGAAATAATGCCACAACAATTTCTAGTGGTGGTTCAGAGTCACCACTCGAGTGCAAAGGGTTAACAATTTCTTTTTCTCTTTTGTATAATGTGGTACTTTATGTAAGCTCATCGGTATACAAATGTGATCGCAATTTCATATGATACATGAAGCTACAGCTACGACTATGCTATATGCGTATATGGACAACTGCACATTGCTTGCATGAGTCCGAAACATCAAACTAGCGGAGTATTTGCATGTATAGGAAAATTATATACATATACACACATAAACAGACGCACGTTGCCGATGAGCGAATAGGCGTCGAACATAACCACAATCTACGCTTGCAGTTTCCTCCAATCCCACTTCGACAGTCCTTCTACTTAGGCGCCACCTGATGAGCTCCAGCTCAACTAAACTTGTCACATTTTTTGCTCTATATTATCGATATCATGAATTCTGACGCTAGAAAGCCATGCCGAAACGGAAAACAAGTTTTCGCCTTTATTTCGCAACAGAATCAAGACAAATTATAGCTCAATTTGTAGCTGGAGATATTTTCTAATGCGGGCTGGTCTCGACATCATCCAGAAAACTCATCCAATGGCATAAAAATGCTTGAATTCCACGGCACGTGCATCGTCAATGTTTGGCCTACTTCTAACGCTCATATTTCTAAATATCTCCATAATCTCGTCAGCTCATGACCAGCCCGCATTAGATTGAACCTTCCTCTTTCGAATGAGCCCTTTACCAGCGACAAAATATTCCTTTTTAAGGACGAAAACTTGATCCCCGTAAAACCATATTTTGTCGGTAAAGTAGTCACTCTACTTTTGGCAGTCCGGGCCCTTAAGGCGGCGGCCCCGGCGCGCATCCCCTCCCTAGTTCCGCACACCGTACACGAGTTTGCAAGGGTACGGGAGTCCCGCTCTTATTTCTTAATAATGCAAAGATAATACTGTTTTGTAGTCAAAAGCGTTAGATAAAGGTTCAATCTAGGCGGCAAAGGTCCTCAGAAGTCCTACTTTTGCGTTTTTTGCCGTAATTTGCAATATCAACAGCATGCTGATTTCGTGTGTTGTCGAGTGACATTATCGTAAATATCGAGAGATTTAGAGCTCGTATGGAGTTCGTAGGACCTTTCCCGCCTAGCGGGAACATATAGGATCTCAATGCAACGCCAATCACGTTGTATGCTTACGTATTAATCAAATAATTGCGGGATCCCACAAACATTGCATCATTGAGGGAACATTGGATATTTCATCAAAATATAGTTCCGGCATTTTACGCTACGAGCGCTGTACTCTGTTCCCGATCTCTCTCATCGTCAGCAGTTACTGTATCGGTAAAACAGAGGCCATAGGATCATGCGCGGCACGACAGCGTGGATGGCGCTCTCGTAGCTTCGTTCGAATAGCCGTGCCGCGGTACACTCACACACCGCCTGGTCGGCGTGTACGTGTGCCGACGGCGATCGCAAGGGTCCGGGATGCCTGTACATATTTCCCAATAATGCAGAGACGGGACTTTTCCATAGGGAAAAGAGCTAGATAAAAGTTCAATCTAGGCGGGAAAGATCCTCAGCAGTCCTACTTTTACATCATTGGGAAATGGTTAGCAATATTCGGCAGCATGTCGTTTGTCAGGGAGGCTAAGGGAACTGACATGGCGGCACACTCACACCGCCTGGTCGGCGTGTACGTGTGCCGACGGCGATCGCAAGGGTCTAGGATGCCACTAACCATTTCCCAATATTGCAGAGACGGGACTTTTTCATAGTGAAAAGCGCTTTAGCCAATTAGCATCTTGGAAGGTTGGATAATACAAGGATGTGAATTTTCAGTAATGGCACTAGATAAAAAGATCAACCTAACATGCTGAATCCCTCAAAAATCCCTAAATTTTATTGTTCGCGAAATGTAACAAATAGTTGGACAAACTATATTTATCAATTGATTTTTTCTAGTTTTTATCTCCAGATAAAAATGAATATATTCTAAATATTTTTTGTAAAAATTTGATTTCAATATCTCTAATGGTTTGAAAGCAACCTGTTGCGAATTAGTATCTTGCGTCGATGGCCCGCTCCATAACATTGACACTGGAGGGTGTCATAAATTAGCCCTCCCACGACACTGTCTCGCCGAAGACGAAAGAACTTTCCTGTAACCTCAGTGCAAAACACAGTCATTCTCTAAAGTCTGAAACATCGCCGCTTCGCACGAATGTACGATTGCCTAGTAAATATGATCCAAATTATATCATGTTTGGTGTCAATTTTATCAGGAAAATTACACGAATGTGTTGGGAGAAGTTTCATGAATATATTATGAAAAACAAAAGAATTGGGACATTGCATTAGTATTGTCTCACCGATATACCTGACCCCGCATAATGTTACACTCTTCGGCGGTCTAGCTTCTGGCCCCTTCGAACGGTAGACACTTGGGGGCGTCATAAATTAGCCCTTCTCCGACAGTGTCCTGCCGAAGACGAAAGAGCTGGCATGCAGCCTCGGTGCGAAACACAGTCATGCTCTGAAATCTGAAACATCGTCGCTTCGAACAAATGTACGAATGCATAGTAAATATGATGCACATTATACCATGTCTGGTATCATTTTTATCAGAAACATTCCGCGAATGTGTTGAGAGAGGTTTCATGAAAGAATAATGGAAAACAAAAAAAAAGGTGACATTGCATCAGGATTGTCTCACCGGTATACCTGACCTTGCACAATGTTACACCCTTCGGCGGTCTAGCCTCTGGGCCTTCCGACAGGTACACTCTTGAGGGTGTCAGAAACATAACAGAGCTAAGGGACACAGAATGCCTGTGGGATTAGGATATTTGTTACGTTGATCGGAAAGGAACGAGCGGCAACCCGTTCTCTTGCCCTACTGTTACGCGGAGCGCCGCGGCGTCTTGCTAACACATCGTGCGGCCCGAGAGTTTCTGCGTTTTTATGATATACGTAATGGTAATAACGGTACTTCATACATAACTTACAACGTACTTTACTTTAGTGATATTGTTAAGTAAATATAATTCAAACTGCGGCATGTTTGCTGTGATTTATAGCGGCAGAATGCCACCAATGTGTTGAAAGAAGTTTCATGAAAACATTGCATCGTGATTGCCTCACCGGGATACCTGACCTTGCACAATGTTACACCCTTCGGCGGTCTAGCTTCTTAGCCTTTCGACAGGTAGACACTTGAGGGTGTCATAAACTAGCCCTCCCAATATAACACCGCATAAAAGAGCTAAGGGGCACATAATGCCTGTAGAATTGGGATGTTTGTTGCGTTCATTGAGAACGAACGAGCGGCAACCTATCCTCTTGTCCTACTGTTACGACGTCGCTGCAGTGAAAGGTGAAGGGTTGTTTCAGGAGAGAGAGAGACCACAACGATTTTTTTATTTTTACTGTTGCATTTATTCATAAGCAGAACGTAATACAATGGCAAATATATGGGAAAGGCGGATTTTGTACAAAGTGTGCGTGTTGGGGGGGGGGGGGGGGGAGCACATATTTGGGGCGCGTGAGGAGGGATTATGGTTTTCTTTCGCCGGGCGGCGTCGATGGGCGGCGAAGGTGCGTTCTCCTCGCTGTGGACATCGTAGAGATAGAGCTTGGTCGTCTTCGCTTGGCTGCTCCTTTTCTTTGTTGTTGTTGTTGCGGATGTGAGGAAGGTTTGAGGACAGTCCTCTTCCTTCAGTTCACATGATTCGTTGCTAGAAGTGACACAAAAACAAAATAAACTAAATGCGAAAAAAATTGGAATTTACTCGATAATATAAAAGGTAAAAGTGGATTGCTCTGCTTACATTGTGAGCTGCTGCTCCATCCATTGTCGGCTCGAAATCTGCGCAGTGGGGGATGACAGTTGGCCACAAAAAAAACATAATGTTCAAAAAATTGGAATCGACCTTGAAATATAAAAAGTAAAATTGTGTTGATCTACTTACATTGGCAATGCTCCGTCCATTAGCGCCTTAGAATCTGCATGGTGTAGGACAACTCTCGGCCAGTATCGTCCATCATCGTGTCGACGAACAAACAGCCCACATGGTTCGAGATACATGAAAATAAACAAAATTTGACAAAAATTAGTTAGTATTTATACTGCTTGAGAATATAAAATCTGAAATTTCATTCCCGTACTTACATTGGGAGCTGATGCCCCATCCACTGTTGTTTCGGAATATTTTGAATATTCTTCATTACATTCAATCGCTGATACATACCAGCGATTCTGCACACTTATCTGCAAGTGTGCACCCCACGTCGGACAGCAATTTTCTTTTTCCAACTGATCAAGTCAGTGGCGTTGCACCAGTAGGTGTATCTCGACGTGGCGCAATACTAATATCCTTTTTCCATCGTTGATATAAATCAGCGGTCCTGCACACTTCCCTGCAAGTGTGCACCCGACGTCGGACAGCAATTTTCTTCTTCCAACTGATCGAGTCAGTGGCGTTGCACCAGTAGGTGTATCTCGACGTGGCGTAATACTCTTCTAACATTTTGTCCTTTCTCTGGCTTCGAGAATATATTGAGGTTCCCGAATGGGCATGCCTCTTGTATGTCTGCTGTCGACTATTTCCGGCAGCATACAATCGATATAAAAACGCGACAATTTTGGCTCCATGTTACGTTGCCAAAATTCGTCGTCTCTTTCAACTTTAATCGTCTTGATTCCTTTCTTCGTCCACAGGCAAAACAGGCAGTATTTTCTACCAGTTGCGTGTAGCTGCCCTTGTACTTGGTAGAAGTACTCGTGGGTTTTATTCAATGCACTACCTGCACTGTCTGCAAATATTTTCTTGACAGCTGGCACTGTGCTTATTGCCTCTTCTGGTGTTAAATTCTCTGCGGTTTGTGGGCATTTTATTTCCACAATACCGTCGTTATCTATCACACCGTCTGGCGATGCTCCCAAGTAGGGAATCGATGGATCGATGAAAAGGCCACATCGTCGAATTAGAATGTTTTCTTTTCTCGCTAATTCTTCACGAGCAACATCTTCATTCTCCCTTCCATACTGTAGAGCGGGAACAGTTAGCAGGCGTGGGTACAGCAACGTCTTCACCAGCTTCGAACACAACGTGGTTTTCTTCCGGTGGCACACGGCGCGGTAGTGGAACGCAGTCAAAAGCTTCGACCTGTACGTCATCCAATTTGTGTTTGCGCTCTGTCCAATGGTATCCTGCTCGATGTTTTCTCGGTCCTTCTGCCAATTGTTTAGCATTTCCATATGCTTTTCTGTCTGCAGATCAAACATGCATTTGTCCATGTCTTCCTTCTGTGCGTTTGGTCCATAATCCGAATCTTGGACTGCGCGGAACGGCTTCTTCGTGCTCTTCGTGGTCCTCTTCTTTTCGACATTTTCCGAGACTTTCTTTTTGCGTCGTTCTTCCATATTTTTCAAAGCTTGTGGTGGCTCTTTTCCCATAGCTTTGCATAAGCGAGACAATGCGTCGCCTGTATTATATTGTACCACGGCAGCGGCACATCTTGCGAAGTACGATCCTCTTTGACGGAAATGTAGTCTCTTTCCGCCAATATGTTTTGCAACAACGGAGTTGAAGCTCTCCACCGCGTTGTTGTTGGTTCGGTAGAGAAGGCTTTCGGAATACGCCGATAGTATCCGGATGATGTCCCTGATGGTTTCGTAGACACCAACGGTTGATAATTGCGGAACCATATTCGCTTCGTCCATCTTCGGTGTTACATCGCAGAAGTATCCTAATTCTCTGCATTTCTCGTGTTCGCCAAAAACGTGGCTGGGCACATTCCTGATATCTGCAACCAAATTTCTCACTTTCTGAGGCATCGGCAGGTTCGGCTGCTGGAATCTGTATTCTGCAGCTTTCATGATGTCCGTGCGCATCCGCAGAATATTGTTCTCCACGGTTTTCCTCAGCTTTCCGGGCGGAGTCTTCTTCGCAACATCTTTCATCTTGTTGCAGAAGTTGCGCATCAAATGATTCGTGCATTCAATTTTCTTGACACGAACCAAATTTTTGTATGGGTCGCAGTCTATTATTTTTTTGTATACGCTGCTATCGCCGTCAGCAATCAGTGTCGAATATACAAGTCCTCGTTTTTCGACACTGGTGTTGAATCCCTCTGCAATGGCTTCGCTCTCCATTCTGGTGGATGTCCGGTTTGCGCCCCAATTCTTGAAGCACTGGTGTTGCCTTGCTTCTTTTCCCATTTTCGCCGCAGCTTGGCAAATGCAGCAAGTCTTGTTCTTCACTGCAATGAAGAGCACTTTCTTCGTGTGGTAGCCCATGATGACGCCCACACCAGACATCGAGTCATATTTCCCTGTCCGGTACGACCGCTTCATCCAGCTTCCGTCAGCCACGACGGGAATGTGTGGAATTCCACATGGGAGGACGTCGCCTTTTTCAACGGCTAGCCTCTTCTCCTCTTCAGCCGCTGCCATCATTTCCTCTTCCGCAGCAGCGCCGAATCCGTTGACGATGTAGTCGTGACAGTTGCGGTATTGCCTCTTCGACATGCACGGAACGTTTATCGCTGCGAGAAATTCTTCCATTTTCCCGTATCCGCCACCGGTTGTGATTGTTCCGGCGACCGCACTTCGGTTGATATCCATGGTCTCAGCATCTCCAGGCTGACTATGGACTTCGGTTCTGTAATTGCACATCTTGCATTCTATGACCAGTGTGGTCTTCAAACCGAATCTCTTGAGATTTTTTATTTCCAAATGTCTGGTCGAACACTCGAATGTTCCTGAATGTTCGCCTATCAGCTTCATTTGCTGAAACACGTGGTGCATGTCCACGATGCTCAAACCGTCGGAGAGGCACAATGTTTCCTCGACTGTCGTTTCTCTTTCCACGACAAGGTTCTCATTTTCTCCGGTTTTTCCGCCTCTTCTATTCTTCTCTTTTCATTCTGAAGTCTCTTCTGTAGAACTTCTCGTACAATTCTCTCTTCGGTCTCTTGTATTTGTTCTTCGGCTCCTTGTTGTTTTTCTTCGGCTTCGTCGGCCATTTCTTCATGTTCTGGCATTTGTTCATCCTCTTCCATTTCTTCATGTTCTGGCATTTGTTCATCCTCTTCCATTTCTTCATGTTCTGGCATTTGTTCATCCTCTTCCATTTTTCCAGCGTGTTCCGTGATACTGTGGGGAGGGTCACAAAACATTTCCTCTTCTAATTCACTTGTTGACGACACTACATTGTCTGCTGCCCCTGCATCTTCATGTACGGGGGGAGGACGTGAAGTTTCCTCCTGCGCGAGCTCCGCCAACCGATGCAGTCTGAAAACATTATAGAAAAATACCTATTAATTACTGTTTAGAATGTGTAGGGGATTATTATTCCACCACATCTACAGAGATTTGAATAAGTAATACCTGTTCAGCTGAGCTCTCCTTCTGCTATAACGTCTCGCAGAAGTTCGAAGTCTCTTTATTCCTGTGGCTCCTTTGGCCGAACGCTTCTTCTCCATTCGTCCCGTGTCCACCGACGAAATGGAAGGCTTCATTTTTCGTGCACAATACACTGTCACAATTCACTTTCCCAATACCGAACGATTGATAACGATTCGTAAAAAATTGAAGTTCTTCTGACGCAGGAACGAACGCGAATCTACGAACTAACGCGTTCCTGGTCATGAGTACACTGAAGAACGATGACACCAATGTTGGCAGATTCGATCTCGCCAGCATCCACCCCCACCACCGCAAAATGTTTCAGCTAAGGAAAAGCCTTTCCAGATGAGGCTTTTTCCGCGCGCAAAGTACCACATCTGGACAGGGCCCAATTTGGTCCCCGGCCGCTTCCTCCAGGTAGTGGTCTAAAACACGTTTTGAAGATAGCCTTTCTCATAGTGAAAATAGCTTATCCTTTTCATTTTTAATATTTTCTCACCAATTATTTTTTTTTAAAGGAAAGGTGTATCTTCGAACTGTAGATTATCATTGCGCGTCTAAGGCTGTACATCGCGGCGCATCTTCTATCTGTATCTTTTATTCGAAGGCTTCGAATAACGCATAAAGATAAAGTGTCTTTTATTCGAATCGTTATTTAAACAATTTTTTATCGGAATAATGCCTAACTCTGGATTGGGACATCTGGTTATGGCATGGGTATTGCTTTACGCTCTTGGAACGTGACTTTTGGGATTTTTAGAAATTAAGTACGGAGTGGCCTTGTCACCGTAAATTTAGCTAATTTCCCAATCGTGTCCGTTCCCAAGGCGTACAGTTAGCAATTGTATGTAGTTTTCTAGGACCGTGCCATAAAGTTGCCAGAGGTCCCATCCTGCCCTTCTTTAGCTTTGCGCTTGACGATTGCCAGACGCTCTGGGTTTTTCCCAGGCTCTAGCAACTCTTTGTATTTAGCAAGTGGTTGATGACACTTAGTCGATCAGGATGGCCTTGGGGCCATCAGGATGTTCCTCAGTCCCATCTCCTACTTTCCTACCGTCCACTCCCTATTGGTCCTCGTCCTGGCCAATCCAGGGATGTTTTTTGTCATCTAGGAAGGGAGGAAAAATCCCGAAGCAATAGGGAGGATCTACGGTTCACTCGATCCTCCAAGTCAATTCGGTTCCAAACGCGCCAGAGCCAACGTCGAATTGAATCAAGAGTTTTCCTTGAAGCACCACGCAGTCGTACGTATCCAACTTGTTGTAGAATATATATTAGTGTTGATACTTCTAGTTAGTGTTGATCAGTGTTGACATTTGACTGACTGTGGCAATTCTTCAGATGGAGAATATACACTTTGCGGCGGCACCAGCACCGGCGGCGACGGCACCAGCACCGGCGGCGACGGCACCAGCACCGGCGGCGACGGCACCAGCACCGGCAGCGGCGACACCAGCACCGGCGGCGGCTCCAACACCGGCGGCGACGACACCGGTACCGGCGGCGGTGATGGCGGCAGTCGCCCGCCTATCTTTAAAATCGAGGCGTGAAGAAAATGTAGTGAGTAGACGGTATATTTCGTCATTCCTAAACGTTTATTTATTTCTAAAACTTTTCATTTCATTTACAGAAAATTGTAAACGGCCGCTCCGGCGAGGGGGCATCCCTAGACTTGAGGACCGCGCCTAACCCGCCATCCAGCCCGGTCATACAAATGACCGAAGATATGTTCGTGAGTACAGAAACATAAAAATGTTATATACAATAAGGAGCAAAACTGAGTCCACACTATTTGAAACGACATAACTTTTTTTATAATTAGATCAAATGACTTGAATGTTATTGAGAAGCTAGAAGGATTAGTTTATTGGACGAGGTGTAAAAAATTTTTGAAAAAATTGAAATTGGTCGGAATCGCAAAGGAGATAGTAAAAGTTGGATTTTTCACCTTTTTTTCTGAGCCTGTATTGAAAATTTATAATAAATAGCCTGTATAATAAATTATATCCATGCTGAAAATTTCACCGATATTGGTTAATTCGTTTACGAGTTATAAACGCTTAAAAGTGGGAAAATTGCCATTTTTATAACTCGTAAACGAATTAACCAATATCGATGAAATTTTCAGCATGGATATAATTTATTCGAGCCAATCAAACACATTCTTTAAATTTTAGATACAGGCTCAGATAAAAAAAGCTGAAAAAACCAACTTTTACTATTTCTTTTCCAATACAAATTTTTTTCAAAAATTTTTTATACTTCGTCTAATAAACTAATCCTTCTAGCTTCTCAATAACATTCAAGTCATTTGATCTAATTATAAAAAAAGTTATGTTGTCTCAAATAGTGTGGACTTAGTTTTGCTCATTACTGTACATGTTGCATATAAATGTTGTATATAAATGTTGTGTATATCTTTCAGACCAAGATAATGAAGGAAATAAAGAGGAGCTCCTACCGCCGAGGAGGGTGGAAAAAAAGGCGCGGTGGCAGCGGGGGGCGTGGCGGCGGCGGGTGGCGTGGCGGCCGCGGGGGCCGCGCGGCCCCCTACATAAATATACAGTACTAAAAATGAAATAAAGTTCATTATTTTTAATATATTTAAATATACTTTCTTCATTTATTGTTCCCCTCAGGGTTACAATCCTATAACCAACTCTACATATTTCTTAACACTAGCCTAAAACTACCGCACGCAAGAGAGAAAGAGAGAGTGTAATTCGCAACGTCCCCTTACAATTACTTAAAACTAAAATAAAAACGCATACATTATCTCTTAAAAACACAAAACAAAACGCAACGGTCGCATAGAATATAAAATATACACAGACCATAACTATATATAAAAGTATACCCTCCCTAATACAATTTCTTAAACCATAGAAATAAAATAGAAATTCCGTATAACCATAATACGGAGCAACAAATAAAGTAAAATAAAATAAAATAAAATAAAATAAAATAAAATAAAATAAAATAAAATAAAACAAAGTAGAATAAAAAATAAAATAAAATAATACAAAAAAAATAAAAATACAGATAAAAATAAAAAATACAGATAAAAATAAAATAAAATAAAACAAAACATAACACTACAGTTGACCTAAATCCTGCGGTCTAAGCTCTCATTATTAAAAGTTAACAACTAAAGCAGAGAAACACGTAAATAAAACCATACATTCACGCTTTCACACTCTCAAGCATTCTCTCACACTCCTTCATTCAGGCACCTCTCCTCTCCTCCTTCCTCCTCTACCTCCCCTATGAACTTCCTTTCCTTTTTCCGCTTTTCTATCCATTCACATCTTTCCCTCTCCCATCTTTATTCTCCACTCTTCCACCCTCCTCATCCATTCCTCCCCTCCCCCATCATCATCCAGCACCTCCCCCATCTTCTCCTGCCATCCTCTTTCCTCATCCACCCGCATACACTCCTCCCATACATGTTCCCAGCTCTCATCCCTCCAACCACACACTCTGCATTTCCTTTTCTCTTCTTCCATCCAATATTTCCCCCCCCTCATCTCACTTCCTAATCTAAACCTAGCTACCCTCTGCCACCTACTCTCCCCCCACCCTTTCATCAAATATCCCGGCACCCCCTCTCCCTTCACCATTCCATACCATCTGTTATACCTAGAAGCACTCAACTTCTCTCTTCTTTCCCCTCTCTGCCTTTCTTTCTCTCTCTTCACTAACTCTTCACTCACTCTCTCCCCCCCACTTTCTATCATCCTTTCCACCTCCTCCACTCCCCATCCCCTCCCTCGGAAGAAATCCCTTCTTTCCTTCTCCCATCCATCCACCTCTCCACCCCTCCTATCTCTCTCCCGCACCTCCTCCCAACACACCCTAGCTAATTCCCCTCCTCTTCCCTCCCCTAGCCTTTTCTCAAAACCCCACGCCCTCAACCCCGCCCTGCCCCTCAACAGCTCCCTTTGCACCTCCTCCCTCACCATGTATCCCGGCGTACATCTCTCCACCCCCAGCACCCACCTTAAAAATCTCTCTTGAACCCTCTCCAACCCTTCCCTCTCCTTCCATCCCCATATTTCCACTCCATAGCTCAAAACCGGCCATACCAACCTGTCAAACATCCAAATTCTTCTTCCCCAGTCTTTCCCAAACCTCCTCTTCCCTATTCCCCACACTTGACCCATTATCGCCGCACCCCTTCTCACCCTCTCCGCCACCTGCCCTTCTTGCCCTCCATCCCTCTTAATTACGTACCCTAAATATCTATACTGTCCCACCTCCTCCACAATCCTGCCCTTCCACCTCCACGTCGCCTTCTTCCATCTTCCCCCTCCCCTCCTGCACCTCATCACCTTAGACTTCTCAGCATTCAACACCAACCTCTTCTCCTCCAAATATCTCTCCAACACCCTCATCATCCCTTTCATCCCCATTTCATCCTCCGCCAGCATCGCAATATCGTCTGCGTAAGCCAGTGTGTACACTTTCCTCCCCCCCACCCTTACCCCTCCCCATCCCCCTCTTTCCAAGACCTCATCTACATCCGCCAGCAATAGTGTGAACAGGAGCGGGCTCAACGGACACCCCTGTCTCACCCCTCTTGCCGTCCAGAACTTTTCCCCTTCCTCCTCCCCCACCCTAACCCTACCCCTCGTCTCCCCCAGCACCTCCCCACACCTCCTCACCAACCCCTCTCTCACCCCCCTTCCCCTCATCGCCTCTAACAACACCTCCCTGTCCACCGAGTCAAATGCCGCCTTCAAATCTATAAAAAATATAACCAGCTTTTTCCCTTTCCCTCTCACTCTTCTGTTAATCAAATAGTTTAACACATATATGTTATCTATACACCCCAACCCCTTCCTAAAACCCACTTGACTCGGTGGCAACATACCTTTCTCCTCCACCTCCTTCCTCAACCTCTCTGTCAGCACTGCCGCATATACTTTATATGCCGTTTGAGTCAGTGTCACACCTCTGTAGTCCCCTACCTTTTTGCTCTCCCTTTTTTTGGCTACTGGCACCACCACCCCCTCCGTCCAGTCCTCCGGCCACCCTTCCCCCCTCCATACCCTCCTGCATATCCTCAGTAACCACTCCCCCACTTCCTCCCCACCATATTTCCACACCTCGTTGGGGATTCCATCACCTCCTGCCGCTTTCCCCGCTTTCAGATCTTTTAACACTTTACACACCTCCCCCCTTTCTATTTCCCTTTCCCCATCCCCCACCCTATCATTTACCCCTCCTTTTTTCACCCTCCATTCTACTCCTCCCAGTAAATCCCTAAAATACTCACCCCACTCCTCCATCTTTATTTTTTCATTTAAATGAGAACCTTTCTTCCTCTCCCTTTTTATTACCCTCCAAACCTGTCCCTCCGTCCTTATGGCTTCTATCTCCTTTTCCCATCTTTCCCTCTCTTTTTTCTTCTTCTCCTCACACATTTCCCTATATGCTCTTCTCTTCTCCTTAACCTCCTCCCCCTCCCCCCCCACCTTCTCCATCTCCTCAGCTCCTCCCTCACTTTCCTTTTTTCTTCCCTACATTCCTCATCCCACCAACCCTTCCTCTCCTCCCTTTTCTTTTTCTCCATTTTACCTAACACCTCTGTCACCCTCTCTCTCAGCTCCCTCCAGTCCTCCTCCACCCCCTTTCCTCCCTCCCCTTTCCTTCCGAATTTCTCCCTGAACTCCTTTCCTACCTCTTCCGTCCATATCCCTACCCCTCTCCTCTTCAACCTCCTACCTCTCCCCTCTCCCTCCTTTCTCCCCCCCTTCAGCCACACCGTCAGGGGCATGTGGTCTGAGTCTACCCTTTCCCCCACCTCCATCCTCTCTACCCCCTCCCTCGTGTCCTCATTCCCCAGTATATAGTCAATCACGGAGTTTCCCCTCTTCCCTACGAACGTCCATTCCCCCTCCTCATCACCCTTTACATTCCCATTCAATATACCCCACCCTCTCTCCTCCAAGTACCTACACAATCTCCTCCCCTCCGCGTTTACTTTCCCATCTTTAGATATCCTACTCCCCTTCCTATCCACCTCTTCGTCCTCCACCACTTCTCCCCCTTCTCCCCCTGTCCTCGCATTGAAATCTCCCCCTATGATGACTTTTACCTCTTTTTCCCTCTCCTCCATCCACTCCCCCAACGCCTCCAACTTATCCTGCATGTCCCCATTGACATACACCCCTACCACCCACCACCAGCCCTCCTCCAACCTTATTTTCACCGCCATCAGTCCCTCCCTCTCTCCTAGCTTCTCCCCCTCCATCTCTATCTCCTTCCTCACCCCTATTACCATTCCACCTCTCGCCCTCCCCATCCTTTCCTCTCTCCTTGCCCATTGTGTTTCCCACACATACCCCCTCGGCAACCTTCTTCTCACCTGCATCCACCCTTTCTCCTCTATCCACGTCTCCATCAATACTAAAACATCCCACTCTTCCAACCCCTTCCAGAACTCCTCATCCTTGTTCTTCATACCCGCTACATTCCAGAACACTACTTTCATACCCCTGATCCTCCCCTCCGCCTTTTCTCCCTCTCCCCTCCCTCCCCTTACCTCCCTTGCCCGTTTCCCTGCTCCTCTGCCCACTTCTCCTCCACTTCATCCCACCTTCTCATCCTCCCATTCACCCACATTTTCATGTAACCAACCTGCACATATTTTCCCTCTCCCCTCTCCTTTTCCGCTTCCCTCTCTATCTTCCATTTAGCCCTCCTCTCCTCCTCCGTCAGGTCATCATCTATCCTCTCCCTTTTCCCCCTCAACTTACACCTCCCCACCATCACCTTCCTCTTTTGCTCCCTATCCGATAACCTTATCAGCACCATCCCCCTTCCGTCCTTCCCTGCCCCTCCTAGCTTTTTTATATCCTTTACACCCTCTTTCTTTAGTCCCATCTGCTCCCATAATTCTCCTACCTCCTCTTCTATGCTCTTTCCCTCCACCTTTATCCCCCTTACCACAACATTATTCCTTTTTTCCTCCCTCTCCTTCCTATCCTGCTTTATCTCCATCCTCCTTATCCTCCTTCTATTCTCTTCTAATATCTCATCTCCTAACCCACCCATCCTGTCCTTGCCTCCCTCCCCCCATCCTTCCTTCTCCACCTTCCCCATCCTTTCTTCTAGCCGCTCCATTCTTTCTCCCAACCTGTCCCTCACTTCCCTACTCTCCCTCCTTTCTATCTCCCACCTCTCTCTCTCCCTTTTCCTCTCCTCCTTATCTTCTCTCCTCTCCATCTCCCATCTCTCTCTCTCCCTTCTCCTTTCCTCCCTTTCCTCCCTTCTTACCTCCTCCCATTTCACACTCTCCTTTCTCCTCTCCTCCCTCTCCCTCTCCATCACTACCTTCATTTCCCTTACCTCTCTTATCAACTCCCCTATCATTCCCTCCCACTCTTCCTTTCCTCCTTCCCCTTTAACTTTTTCCCCCTTTCTGATACCCTCCTCCCTCTCCCCCGGAGACCTCCTTGTTTTCACACTTCTCCTAAATATCTTGTACACCCTTTTCTCCTCATTCTCACCCTCGTCGTCCCCCTCTACCCACTGCCCAAGCTCCTCTCTCCCTCTCTTCCCCCCTATACCCTCTACACTGCTCCCCTCACTCTCCCCTCCCATCCTTACCCATATCTCCTTCCCTATCTCTCCCTCCACTTTCTCTCCCCCCCATTTCCCTCCCCTTTCATCCTCCCCACTCATCATCACCTTCCCTTCTCTTTAAACTCCTTCAAGCTTCCCGCCTTATCCACTTCCTCACCTGCTCCTTCTCCCGCCAGAAAGCGCCACCCAACCTACTTTCACCGCGCCACCTGCCTTACTCTCCCGCTCTCACTTCTCTTCCTCCCGTTTCCTAACCTCTTTCCAACGCTTCTTTCCCTCCCGAATCCCTCTATACCTCCTCTATTCCTTCACCCTTTCTCTACACCTTCCCTCACCCCCTTCTCTCACCCCTCCACCACTTTCCCACTTCTCACACCCTCTCTCACACACTTTTCCGTCACAACTTTCCTTCTCTCACCTTACACACATCCACCTCTCACACACCCGGAAAAGGAAGCCCCCCGACAAACATTTCAAATTGTATTTTACATTTTAAATTTTATTTTACAGCTTCGAAAATCGCATCGAAGAGGACAGCGGGCATTGCATCGATGAAACGGGCGAAACGCCCATTGAATGTGCTGCACCCTGCGAATGGGGCATGCAGCCGCAGGTCCACAACGAGAGTCGAAGCCAGAACGAGGAACCAAGACAAATTTTGGTGAAGGCGATGGCCGAGTGTAACGAATTCCTACAAGGCATCGCGAGGAGCAGGACGGAGGCACCGCCCGCAAAGCAGACATCCCTCGGGAAAGTTTTTTATAGGGGTAGCGGCTTCTGCATTAGATTTGTCCAAGAGGCACCAATCGCAATTCAAGAGGGACGTCGTGGCACTGCTGGCACAGTACGAAGAGAAGGAGTGCGACGAGGCAGGGGAAGCTTAATTAGATTAAGCTAAGGGTTACTGTTATGCCGCGAAAGCAGATTTTTTACCCATTTGTATAGAAGGGATGTTTATGACCCGAGCGGTTGATTTCCGCTATTCTCAAGGAGGTTTTACCATCGGTAATTTCGGCCGTCCTCGGATTAGTCTCGGAGTTCAGGTCCGGCAATTTACGTTATTAGGGTGCGTTTATAAAAAAAAGGAAACGTGCCTTCTGCAGAGTTCTGGCTCTCCGCTTAATGGCAATTGACGGATCATAAACCTCCACGTGCAAATCAGCTGTTGTCGACTCTGAACGCGCTTGGATCCTCGGGCCCGGGAAAGACCCTTTCCCTGGTCGGGAAAGCAACCGCCCACGCGTTTTCTAGGACCACATTGGTCAATAATGTTTACGCCCACCAAGGGTCCTCGGGTATAAATAGGCTAAGGACACTGCGATCGCCGCTGTTTTTAAAAAATCCACCATCAAGAATCAACACGGAGACAGTCCTTGTCGTTCCCGTGTATTTAAATTAGTAAACCAAATTCCGTTCCTTCAGTGTTCGTTAAATTTTATTAAAGTTACAAGTTGTTGATCCTAAAAGAACTGTCAGTTATTTATCCCCGGGACGCGGGACGCGTATACTCAACGGTCCGCTAATACTGTCGGGCATTGAGACGACGCATCAGTTACCTTATCCTCCCTCCCCAAAGAACCCTGGCCGCTGAGCCAATCCGGGGAGGGCCCGCACGCCTCGCCGCGCTTCCCGCAACGAGGCGTGTACCGTTACAAATTTTTATTACTTAAACAATTTACGTCACCTTTTGCAATGAGTAAAAGTCTTTATAATAAAAGGAAATGTCATTGAATTTCACCATCGGTACTCTGCTGGATATTAAGTTATTAAGACAATTTTATAAAGAATTATTATTCTTTACATTATGTATAGATAATAGATACACGTACATACACTCTGCCCCACGAGAGAATAGTACCGCGAGAGAACCGATTTTCGTCCGTCGCTGCGCATCTTCGCCCTGATTGGTCCCTTCCCAATGCACAGCGCATGCGCGCAGTGACCCCACGCGCTGCAGCGCTGCACGTGGCCTCATTCGTAGCCATACCGGGTGTTCATACGGTATTCATAGTGTTCATAGAGTTCGTAGTGTTCTTCCATCGTGTTCGTAGTGTTCGCAGTATTTTTTTGAAATGGAAGATCAAGTTCCTGGGCCGTCGCATACATCTCCAACGAAGAAAAATCCGAGGGGAAAGGTAAGCTTATATTATACGTCATTATTTATCATGCATTTCGCTACTATAAGCTTGTTTCTTTTTTTCAAAAATCATAGTTTTTATTTTACTAAACTTTTTTTTTATTAAACTTTTTTTTACTAAACTTTTCTCTGTTTCTAGTTTGTCCGATCCGCACATAAACAGATTATTGTTAATCTGTACAAAAGCGTGATAGCGGAAAACCCGGGGATAAAATATAAGTCGCTGATTTTAAAGCTTGTCCAAAAGACAGGCATTGGAAGAGTCACCGTCAGCAAAACCGTGGCGGAATACAAATCTACGGGAAAAGTGAGTCGCCAAATAAAAAAAAGCGGCGCCTAAAAAAAAGCCGACATAATAGCGATAAGAAGAAAAGTCCACAGCTTCTGGCTAAATCGAGAATTGCCAACTCTAAAAAAATTGTAGCTGCTGTGAACAACGACAAGAATTTGCCGTCATTTAGCGAAACTACCCTCCATCGACTATTGCAACGTATGGAATTTAAATATATTCAACGAAAACGCAACAGCGCCCTGATCGATCAACCCCATATCATCTCCTGGCGGCAAAAGTAAGTGACAATCTACATTCAAAAATATTTTTTTCCAAAAACTCAGTTTCTATCCTCGTTTCTTACAAAATTTATTTTTTACTACTTTGTAGGTACCTCGAACAAATCGAAAATTTTCGTTCGGAAGGGCGGTCTATTTACTACCTGGACGAGACATGGATTAACGCCGGCGATACCAAGTCCAGGCAGTGGGTAGACACCAGCGTGACCTGCCCGAGGAACGCCGAAGAAAGGGGCTTGACAACGGGGATACCTGCTCCCACGGGAAAAGGAAAGCGGCTAATTATTACTCACATCGGGTCAGCAGACGGGTTTGTACCAGGGGCCCTCCTTTGCTTCGAGGCAAAAAAAAGAACGGCCGATTATCATGAAGAAATGAATGGAGACACGTTTTTCGAATGGTTTAAGAAAATTTTGCCCATGCTGCCAGATAGGTCAGTCATCGTGATGGATAACGCCCCTTACCACAGCGTCAAAAAGGAAAAATATCCTTCCTTGAGGTGGAAAAGGGACGATATCATCACGTGGCTGGAGGGTAAGGGGGAAACGGTGAATCCACGGCTCGTCAAAATTCGACTAATGGAGTTGGTTACAAAACATAAACGACCAGAAAACAATTACGTGATTGACGAATACGCCAGAGAAAATGGACGTACCGTGCTACGCCTTCCCCCTTACCACTGCGAGTTAAACCCTATCGAGTTGGCATGGGCACAAGTGAAACAATTTATAAGGGCGCGAAATACATCGTACAAATTGGCAGATGTCCGCCAATTTGTAGATGCAGCAGTTGAAAATGTGTCTCCCGAAAACTGGAAAAATTTTATCCGGCATACGCTGAAGGAGGAAACCAGGCTGTTTGAACTCGACCACGTTACGGATTCAGTATTAGAGGGAAGCCCCGAATGGTTGAACTCGTCGGATGACTCGGACATCGATGTGAGTCATACATAAGCCGCTTATTGTAAATAGTTGTAAATAGTCTGTAAATAGTTGTAAGTTTTTTGTAAATAGTTGTAAGTTTTTTGTAAATAGTTGTAAGTTTTTTGTAAATAGTTGTAAGTTTTTTGTAAATAGTTGTAAGTTTTTTGTAAATAGTTGTAAGTTTTTTGTAAATAGTTGTAAGTTTTTTGTAAATAGTTGTGTCATTTTGTAAATAGTTGTGTTTTTTGTAAATATAAATATGTGAATGTAAGAGATTACTAAGAAGATAGATAACGTGATATCGTTAAATTAAATAAATGTGGGCGTATTACAAAATACTATGAATCTTTATTCGCGACAACCGTACACGACAACCGTTAGAATAATTCCTGCTGTCCCAAAAATCCTCGGCCGTGAGAAAGCCTTCGACAGTATGCCTCTTTGTTCATGACACCCCCAAGCCCATGGGTTTATGACTTTCCCTTAGGGAGGGACAACGCGCTGACAAAAAACACATGGCCTGCCTCGACCGTTTGCTTACTTCGATTTTTCTAACATGAATATAAATAATAATATCTGTACATAATCAATGAACCTGTACAGAACCAATGAAATAAACTTTCAAAATAAATAATTAAATTAAATTTATCATTCATTATTGTGGGATGAATGGGTTCCTTGTGCGTGCGGACGACTGGATCATGTTGCGACGGTCCGGCGCCGGTATGTTTGGAAAACTCGAGTGACTGAAGAGGTGTGAATGAAAAGTGTTTAGGACTATGTAGGCGATAGGAGAGTTTGTTTGTTTCTAAGAATGAAAGCGATGGATGCAAGAAACAGAGTGCAAGGGGGTGAAAGAGTATAAAGCGTGGATGCAAATGGTCACGATTTCCTATACCCTATACTTCCATGCTAATTCGTTTCAATACGGTACGCCGCGTATATGAAACTCGCAGTGGGGAGTGGGAGTTGAGAGGATCGCAGCGCCTTCCGCGACCAGTCGAGCTGCGCGAAACGGTACCATTCTCTCGTGGGGCAGAGTGTACCAAAGAGCATACAATGTAAACGGATGGAGAATCGCGCACGAATGAATGCTTAAACTTTTAGATTGTTCAATATATCCTCATAAAATTGTGACGAGCTAATGGAGGGGATTTTCCTGATGAAAATGAGGTCAAATTCGGGTGTAATCGACCAAGTTTCACTGATACGTAATGTTACGATAAAAATGACTATCTCATTAAAGACAGTCCAAATGATGTCGTGTTTGGACTCATTTTTATCGGGATGAGCTCTACAACTCATTCGTACTAACAATATTGTTCTGATTAAAAACATAAAAGCATAAATTGCCAATAATGTTGGATTCTCCATCTGCTTACATTGTAGGCTGTTGGTCGGTCTTTATAAAAAAATCTTTATTCGTCGAATAAATTCATTACGTGTGGAATAGAGATAACATAATTATTTTTATTTGACGCGTAACAAATCATTTTTTTATCTTTTATTCGCTGTTTGAAATGTCTATTTCAATAAAAATTTGCCCATCTTTGCTCCAACAATTATATGATTTAATATTATATTAATTCATCCACGTGATTCTCTCTCAAACTCTATACTATTCGGAATAGTACGTTAAATAAACGATACTCTGGTTTTCAACATATTTCTGTTCCCACAGATCGATTCTTGGAACAATTATCTATAAAAAAAGTGTAAGGAAATAATGCTTGTTCATGAAATATTTTTAAATTACAAATTAAGGTATCTCATATGAAATTTGAAGTAGAAATTGATTTTCCTAAAATTATGCTTTAATCATTTCTTACGTAAAATATTTTTACGAATTTTTCGTCTTTGATATTAGTTGTAGTGACTATGGGAAGAGTGGGTCCTCGGTCACTGAAGCATGCGGAGAGCAGAGAGGGCGAAAAGAGGAGAGGTTTTTTAGTGGGTATGGCTTCCTGCCGAGTCCCACACTACCAGACCATCTGGTGTGCGTAACGCATTTTTCCTCTCCTACCAAAAGAAAAAAAAAAAAAAAAAAAAAAAAAAGTATTTACATAAACGTAGAAAGTACAACTATTTTTCCAAATACCCGACACAGTTGTATATAGTGTAAATAAGCACCGAACGTAACACAATTTTACTGCACAAAACCAGAAGCTAATCAACGATATTACTGCGCGTAAAAACCATTTTATTTGTTACTCAATAGTCTGACATTCGTATAGTACATGTTGGTTGCCAGCAGAATAAGAATAAGCTGATATTTGTAGTTTGAATTTAGCGGTAATTCCGTCCAAAAATATCTGTTGTGACAACATTACAAAAAATAATACTATTTTTATACGAATACTTTTAGTCTCTAAATGTAAATAAGTATAACTAGGGTGGCTCTTATTTACTCTCGAAGAAAAGTTTCTTGCGGCAACCCCTAGGATACACTTCACTTTTCAAATTTCAGAAAGAATTTTTTGTTTTTATTCTGATGTTTATCTCCATTTCTTTCGAAAACCGATTGTTTTACGAGAAAAAGTAACAGGACATAAAAAACGCAGCCTGTCCAGATCTTCAGGTTTTGTCTAACCAATTTTTCGATACAGTCAATAATTTAGAAGATATTTGAGAATAACGATTTTATTGTACAGATCTTTTTTTGATTAATTGGAACAATCCTAGGGGTTTGTATTATGTAAATTGTATTATGCATAAAAATGATTATTATATGATTATTATTAACAATTTCCATCCTAATACGTATGTTTTGCAAAAGAAATGTATTTCAATCGTGATATACACGAATATTGAACTTTTCCAGTAAATTCCCCACTGTAACTGTGGCGAACAAATGGCAAAATTTTTTACAACCAAATTTGTTTACAAATGTATACTTATTGTTAATTATTCACAGAAAATGAAATTTAACAATATAACTAATACATTTAAAAAAAAAATAACAAATTTTCCACAATAGATCCTAAAGGAAAGGTATGGACACTTCTTAAAAAGTTTATAAAATTGAGAGTCGCAAAAAGTAGCTGACAAAACTATGAAATTCTTAAACTATAATAAAAGTAATGTATCCGAATATGCATGAATCTCAGGATATATTTTGCCATTTTTGTTTTATGTTAATTTGAAATTTTATATGCAATTAACAAATAAAACCACCGTTGAAAATTTGTACAAAAAATAAATCTACTTTATTAAATGTATAAAGAATGCATATTCCTTGGTAAGCACTTTCCATTACACAGAATTATTATTGCACACTCATTTACAGTTAATATAATATTTTTCGATTTTTGGCACTTTAGAGAGTGCCTCCATGGCCAAATTTTTCTAAAAAAATCTAAATTTGGTTACTAATGCATATGTAATGGTAATTAGTCACAAAAAATTAAATGTAACAATAAAATTAATAAGTTGAAAAAAAAATTATTTTTATGCATAAAAAAATTGTTAAATGATTTTTAAATGAATAATAATATGAATTTCCTGCTAATATGCAGTTCTGCCAAAGGAAATTTTCGTGCATCGTCAAATAAAAATGTAGTGAGATGTGCCGACTTCTCCGCACTGTGCGTCGGTAAGGCAGTCGACTAATTGTCCGATCCTCTCGTATCCTCTCTAGTATGTACAAGGGTATATAGTATGCATTGTGGTATATACGAATATTACAATATATCGAAATGCTGTAACAGTGGGAAATATTAATTAAAATATGCCCATAGGATAACTACGTCTATATAGGAGTGAATTTCCACTCTCCTCGAAATGTAATTGCTCGACTCGCAATTTGTCCAGAGTAGAGCGAATCAGAATCGTGACAATAAGGTGACATCGATACTAGCGTTCACCTCGCATCATCCCGTCATTTATGTGATTTGATGTGAAGTTACCGTTACTTTTAAGGAAAAATGTACAAAACAATTTGTGTTGTCGTCTTCTTAAGTTTACTTATTAACGAAGGTATAACAACGAATTAAATGTCCGTTGTCTGCAGGGCGTGGTTAATTCCCTGCAGCTTTCGTTACAATTTAAATAATACTTACAGGGGACAGTTTATACTGCTACAGATGCAACAGTAATCATCCTGGGTGTGGCACACCTTTCAATTGGTGGTGGTATTGGGGTGAAACTTGTCCAGAATATGATGACAAATGTGTAAAGATAATCGAAAAAAAGGAGGTATGTAATTTCGCTCATATTTGTATATATACATATATATTCCGCATTATTGCATACATTTCAGCTGAGACAATTATAACAAGGGAATGTTTGAGCTCCGTACGTAGCTTCAGAAAAGATATACCAGCCGATCGCTACGAAGGTTGTCGACCTGCTGCTAAAGATGTTCATTTGGGACATTACGTAAACAATTCCATTCATCAATTGGACATTCATAGAGACTATTACGACCAAGTAACATGGTGTTTCTGTTACTTCGATCACCGATGCAACGACGCCACTACCATTGCTTTACCAACATTTTTACTGTTATTGATTATCGCCATACAACAGTTTGCCACATGAAATGGTTACGTGTCGCGCGATGCCTAAGGTAATCTTGTAAGTTTGTGCAGATTTAGCTTTTACAATCTTAATTGTGAATAATCAAATTTGACTCGTCTCGATTGAATTAGTGTTTACATAAACGTGAAAGGCAAGAACAGGAGTGGAAACAGACGCAAGCGGGTGACCCTGAGAAATGCGAAGAGCGGGTCCTCGGTCACTGAAAACATGGTGCCGCACCTAATGGAAAACGGAATATATTACAAGATTCAATATATCTTCCGTCCGCTGATAGCTCACGCTGAAAGTTTGTTATATAATAGCAATAACAACTCAGTCGAGAGCTTCAATTCGATTATTGCGAAATATACTGGCGGCAAAAGGATAAATTGGAGTCAGAGGAGATCGTATACCGCGAGATGTGCCGCTGCTGTTATACAGTATAACACAAAAGAGGTATTGTCCCGCATTATGCGAGCCAAGCGAAAGGAGCCGCCGAAATTTTTGGAAGCCATGGAGAAACGAAGAAAAGAAGAGAATAAAAACAGAAACAAAAAGCGGAAGTGCTTACCGAAGAAAGCGCGAAAGCCGTTTTCACAGACGACGAGAGACAATGATTACGGACCCAGCGCAGAAAAACCGGACATGGAGGAACATGTGTTCAACCTAGAGAAGAAAAGACACATGGAAATTCTGCAGGGTTGGCAGAATAATAGAAAAAACATTGAAAAGGAAACTAGAGAGTAAGTCAAGAGCCAAAAATGGCAAATGTATAGATCCAAATTACTCACGGCATCGAACTTCGGGCAAGTGTGCCGACGTTTGAAAAAAACGCCGTGTGGTAATTTGGTAAGGACGCTGCTATATCCAAAAGTTTTGGACCTGCCTTTCATTGAGCATGGGCGACAGTGCGAACATATTGCCCGGGAAAAACTCTCGCGGAAAGAAGGCATCACAATAAGAAAATGTGGCCTCTTCATCGATGCCTCAATCCCATTTTTGGGAGCTCCTCCGGACGGCGTGATCGATGATGACGACGGTATCGTCGAAATAAAATGCCCGAAAACGGCAGAAAATATATCGCCAGAAGAAGCAATAAAAACAGTACATGCAGTACGCAAAATATTTGTGGATGATGCGGGTACTGTTATGAACAAAAACCATTACTACTTTTATCAAGTACAAGGGCAGCTGCACATAACGCAAAAAATGTATTGCCTGTTTTGTGTTTGGACACGCAAAGGCTTGATATCGCTAAAGATACATAGAGACGACAAATTTTGGCAGCAATAAATGCAGTCGAAATTGTCCCGATTTTACATACATTGCATGCTGCCGGAAATAGTGGACAGTCGACACAATAGGAGTATGGCCATTCAAGAGCCCTCCGATACAGAGCGAAGAAAGACTATCATCATCAGCTCGCGAATCATTGGAATCGCTGGAGCTTCCTGACGCGATGTCGTCAGGCCGCACACTTTGAAACAGTCTGCGGAACCGCTGATTATTTCAGCGGTTAGAATTTATTTATTTTTGCAGATTCGTCTTCCCTGATAGATTCCAGAGTGCTGCCAATGGATCCCAAACCATCCGACTGCGCATCTCAGACCCGGTAAGTATACACAATCATACGAATTTATCTATTATATGTTTCAATACTTTATTCGTTTTTACTTATGTCATTGATGCGTCCGGAATGTCGTCAGTCCGCCTGCCGGACTTCGCGGGTTCGTAACTCCCGTTTCGCGTGCTCGCGAACGATGTTCGGGGTCATGGCGCAGTTACGGGGTAACCACGTCTATTTAGAAGGAACTCGACGTTGCAATGAGACACGTACGTCTCGTTGCCGAGTTTCCGACCAGGCCCGCGCCAATCAGCGACGAGGACCAGCCGCGCGCCAATCCGCGAATTCGGCCCGGGCACGGACCAATCGACGACCACCGAAGATTCGCGAACGAGCACACGAGGTCCGCGCTCGGGCTATAAAGATCGCGACGAAAGCCGACGAGAGCGGTCATCATTCGGACATCATTCGGACATTCATTCAGGTTCGAGACACGGTCGAGGACAGACCTGCCTTTCTCAGTCCGCCCTCTTTGAACACGGTCATTTTCGCACGTGCCTAACGCGCTCGACGCGCCGCATGTACAGTTGACGCCTCGGTTGTTCTCTCAAGTTTCGGAAAAAACAAGTGTCAACATCAGCAGACACCACGACCCAACGCAACAGAGGATCTAACACCAAGGAACCTCCCACATACACGACCTGGAAAAAAGGAACAACAGGGACCCCCTGGATCCTCCACCAAATCCAGGGCAATGGACCCTCCCAGCAGGGAAAAACAACAGGAAATCAAGAAAAGACGCTGATCCCTACACAATCAAGGTGAAACAAAGATCTTTATCATTAACCAATTCAAACCCACCAACAATAATTTCCAACAACCAAAACAACATGTCAAACCATAAAAACCTCCTTCCAATCCCACTCCAAAACAGATTCGGAATTTTCTCCGACTGCATGGAAGACTCCCCCTCCCCTAAAACCCAAACCCACACCATCCAAAACGCAGGGTCATCAAAAGATCCTGACCATCAATCCCCAAACTCCAACCAGTCGACCTCCCACCAAAAACCCCCACCCATATACATTCATGGCAACATCAACTTCGTAAAGTTCAATGAAAAACTGCAAGCTAACTTTGGGCAAAATTTCCAAGTCAAAAATTGCAACAACAAGCTCAAAATCAACTTCGAAGCCACGCAAGACTACAATAGATTCCAAAACACCTGCCTTCAGGAAAACATCCAGTTTCATACTTATTCCCTCCACACCGATAAGGTCCTGGCCGTCGTAGCTAAAGGTCTCTTAAAGCTCCAAACAAATAAAATAATTACCTACATTAAAACCCTAAGAGAAAGGGGAGTAAGGGAAGGGCTGGTTGTGAGATGTGAGGAGATGTTGAGGGAGACGAGGAGTAAAGTTAGGGTGGGAGGGGAGGAGACGCACACTAAACCTTGGTCACTCCACGGAACGCACGAGTTTACCCTTTGGCATGATACATGGCCTCGGAGTATTCTCGGGTATTGGTCACGGCAGAGTGTCCACGATCGTGCAAGGCCCGATCGTCTCGATTCGGTAGAGACGTACACTAAACCTCGATTATTCCACAGGACCTATAAGTTCACCCTTTGGCACGATACGTGGCCTCGGAGTGATCTCGGACAAAGGTCACGACAGAATACTCGGGATCGTGCGATGCTCTTTCGTACCGATTCGGGGGAGACTCGCACTAAACCTCGGTCGCTCGACGGGACCCAGGAGTCTACCCTTCGGCACGATACGTGGCCTCGGAGCAATCTCTGATAAGGTCACGACATAGTAGCCGCGATCGTACGAAGTACAATCGCCTCGATTCTGGTCGAGACCCACACCAAGACCTCGGTAATTCCACGGGACCCAGAAGTCTACCCTCTGGCACGGTGCGTGGCCTCGGAGTACACTCGATTAAGGTCACGGCAGAAAAACCATGATTGTGTGAAATGAAATAGTCCCGATCCAGACGAGACTCACAGAAAACCTCGGCAGTTCCTCGGAACCCAGGAGTTTACCCTTTGGTACGTTTCGTGGCCTCGGAGTACGCTCTGTCGAGGTTTCGGAAGAACCACCGCGATCATGCGATGATTGACTGTCTCGCTTCGACCCGTATAGTATGTACAGTATCTTTGAAACGATACTTCTACGTACCCTATAATAATATTTAGACTTTGAAAGACGAAGCGAACCTACTGTGTCTGTTCGACGCGATTATCGCACGCTTCGCCACGCGTTTCTATCTCTGCGCGACGCAGTTCTCTAAATTTTACAAAATTGTGTCATGCGGACACACGGCGCTTTCCACTCGCCGTCGCTCCTCGTATTAGCTACTTGCTCGCTGCAAGTGATCTACACTGACAATTGTAACACTTTACTTCGTAATTTATGATTAAAACATTTCCCGATCTTTAAACGAGTGAAAATTCTATGATTTCGTTTGACTACTACGCGGTCACGTCCGAGAGTCACGGAGCTTTATACAAAATGTTGCGACAGTGCTACGGCGCGGTTTGTGCTCGTGACTCCTCGGTTTGAGGCGCGTACGTGTTGAGAGCAGGAAGGACGGTTTGCCTTGCTCTGCCGAGTCGGTTTGACTCCTCTAACGCGTACCGTGTTTCGTCGAACAGACACTATTCCTAAACGCGTGTTTCCCGGACCGCTTCCAGACGTTGAGTGCTGGATCGCTGGCTCGCATCGACCTCCTTCGATCGTTATCGAGTGGGGATCGATGCGTGCGCAACTTGACAAGGATCGCGATATCTCGCGATCCTTCGCTATCTCCGGACTCGCGAACAACGTAGTGGGATATGGTGGTGGGGTCAGTATTGCCGATCGATACGTGCGATATATCGATGTGTAACCGACACGGTTACAGGGTAATCAGGCCCAAGGAAGATACCTGAATGAACAGCGATTGTCATCGACGCTGTCCAATTTGCCTTTTTCATTTGCTCTTAGAATTCTTAGCAACTGTGTTTACTCCAAATTTTTTTTTTGCGCGTCATTCGGTAAACCAATTTTTGTAATTGCTCAAGAAAAGTCATGTCGTTTGGTCCAATTAAAAAAAAGTTATGCTGTTTTAAAGGGCGTTCGATTACTTTCGCAAGCCTGTGTACATCATAAATCAGGCCTGTCCAACCCAAAAATGAAATAGTAAATAATCTTATTTGTTTTAAAGCATGCGTGCAACTTCGAAAATATTTTATTCAATGCAATAGATAATTAAAATAGTTTTTGAAAATAGTAATTCATATGAAGAATATTGAAAATATTTGGATTTCATCGCAGGATAGTGGATAGTGTCACCATTTTTGGAGAGTTTATCGTTAGGTCCGCCTATGCCCATCTCAGCCGCGCCCGCAGTCCCAGTGTTTTGGCTTCGACGTAACACGCTACATAGTATGTGTGACCGCTGTAGTCGAAAGTACGTGTGAAACGAGGCCTGTCCCTTGCACTCTGATCCAATCGGCCGCGCATTCGTACCTATGCTGCTCTGTCCAACGAGACCGAGGCAGTGAAGCACCCAGCGTGCGTCCTTTGCTAATTGTCTTGTAAGGGTAACTTCAACTCTGTCGCACTCGAGCGCTTATGTTTACGTCTACTGTCTCGTCTCATTGGACCAAGATATAGATACGCCATCGCATTCCTGCCTGAGAACCTTGCATCTAATCATCTTTAAGTCATTATGGACAAGAATTCAGAAGTTTTCCATGTACATTTTTTCGTGTCGTAAGACAAAACGATGCAATTTATGTGGAATTAATTCTTCTTATTCTACAAATTATCATGTGATTGAGTCCTGAGGATTTCTTCCACTTTCACTTGGACCACAACATATTTCAATGTCATCAAAATTCAAGACATAGTCCCCCAAAAATGATCGAATTCACAAGGCATGATCCCCTTCCTAACGTGGATACTTCCTTAAAAAAAAAACTATTCTCGTTTTTACAATATATGTACAATTTAGGTTAATATATAAGCATGTGTGATGCTGTTTCACGAAGAGGCAGGAACGGTTCCTATTTCCATAATGTTGTAGAGGAGGGATACCGATAGTTTACCTAAGGAGCTGTAGAGCCCCGAGAAACCTTTTTTTTTTTGTGCCACGCACAGCAGGGAACTGTCAACGCGGTCTCGAAAGGCCATCTGGTAATGATCAGCCGCTTGCTCAGCCGACGGGCAACGGCGGCCGGTGGGATTGCTCCAACGCCGGGACGACGGCGCCCGTTTTTCGACAGATAATCGGCAACACGGCATTTGGACCTATAGTCCTTACGTAAAACCCTCCGGTCCCGGCAAGTATGAAGAGACCCTAATGCGAAATCGCGAGAGTCTTAGAGCGCGAGAGATGAGAATCTCTACTTATCGAGACGAGAGCGGACAGACGAGCAAACGTGCTAGAGCGATACCTTGCGATTGATGAGCGTTCAGAACGTTAAGAGAGCGTGAAGGCATACGCAGGTGCCTTAAATAACAAAGACCGTCGAATGTAGAGCACCGTGATTGGAGCTCGCACATCGGACGATCCTTGTTTGTCTCAATTTGAAGGATTCAAGCTGTGAAATTCTGCCAATGAGAATTGAAACGGTTGCTACGCGGTGTCGAGCAACGGCGACACGCGCTCTTGCCGCGTGTTGACATACGCGACAAAAACCGTATGAAATAGCGGTCGCCAGTTAGACAATAGGCACCGAATTCCACAGTTTGAATCCTGAACACTGACTCTAAAAATTTAGGAAGGCTTTATGGAAAAAAGTGAAGTGTTAGCTGCCTTTCTGGATGTTCAAGGCGCATTCGATAATGTTGATTGTAATATCTTATTGGCGAGACTGGCGGACTTAGGTTGTTCTAGAAATCTGCTTTTGTTCATTAAGTTCTTGACACACGAAAGACTAATTTATTCGGCTACCTCTCCATCTAAGCCCAGGCTAGTTTTCAGGGGTGTTCCACAGGGAGGAGTGCTCAGTCCCTTGCTGTATATTCTGTATGTTTCAGACATAACAAGAAATGTACCTCGCAATGTCTACGTATCACAATTTGCAGATGATATCGCAATATATGTGAAATTTAAAATAGACAAAAGAGCCCAGAGTACATTAACTAATGCCATTAACATAATCAGCAAAAACCTCCACCAAATTGGGCTTAGTCTCACTCCACATAAAACCAAACTAATTCGTTTTAACAATAAAAAAATATTGCCAGGCACTACACAAATTAAACTCTGTAATTGCAGTATAGTCTCTAGTGAATCTGTTCGCTTTTTAGGTATTGTCTTTGACTATAGACTTCTGTTTAAAATGCATATTGATTTAGTCATAAAGAGATGTTCCAGAGCTCTCAATATAATCAAATATCTTCGTGGTACATGGTGGGGGTCCGAACCTGAAACGCTCATCACGCTATACAAAAGCTTCATTCGTTCCACTATAGATTATGGCTCCTTTATCTATTTTCCCTCTCAAAAATACCTAACTGCAAAATTAGAAAGCATTCAAAATACCGCGATTAGGCTTGCCTTAGGCTACCGAAAAACTACTCCACTTAATATCTTGATAGGAGAGTCAAAACTGTCTCTGATTAAAGAGCGCGCTTCCCAGCTATGCTACTGTTTCATGGCCAAGATCTTAACAAATCGAAACTCTCTCACCCTCAGGGCCATCAGAACTTATTATAATTTGTACAAAAGCAAAAGGACCTCAAGACAACGCAGATTGCTCTGTAGATGCCTCACGTCTGCTCTAGAGCACAATGCATCCAACATTCGTGAAACTAATATCTATTGTCATGATTATAAAACTTTCATAACTTCAATCCCAATTGGTACCGAACTGGGTACTGATATAAAAACTACAAATAGTGCTCAGAATATTCTTCAGGATGCGTTTGGGATCAGTGACTGCTCCACTATTTACACGGATGGTAGTAAAATTTCTGGGGCCAATTGTCTTGGTTCGGCTTGTATCTGTCCTGAACTTAGCCTCGAAATAACTCGCTCCATTAACCCATCTGCATCTGTGTACACCGTAGAATCTATTGCCCTAAATGATACTTTTGATATTGCTCTGGAAGATCAACATCTCAGTTTTCTCATATTCTCGGACTCTCTCAGCGCGCTCCAGGCTTTGGAAAGCACCAAAGTAGATATTAACCCTAACCCATACATCCTTGAAATCAAAAGGAAATACCAATGCTACCAATAATAATCATAACAGCTTCGTTAAATTGTTCTGGATTCCGTCGCATATCGGAATTCAAGGCAATGAACATGCGGACAGGGCAGCTAAGTCGACAACGTCAATGAACACTGTAAATATTCCTGCGGTTCCCTACACTGATCTATTTGAGAAGTTTAAAAAACAAGCCAAAGATCGTACTTTCGAAGTTATAAAAAACCAAGGTTTCTTTAAGGGTAAAAAATTCTTTCAAACATTTTTTAATGAAAGCCCTGTTCCCTGGTTCGCCCATTTAAAACTAGGGAGAAGTTTTATTGTTACAGTTAACAGAATGCGTTCCGATCACTATAACCTGGCTGCTTCACTAGCGCGAGTAGGTATTGTCAATGATAGCCAGTGCAAATGCAATCGGAACTGCGAAACCCTTGACCATATAATATGGCAATGCGAATTGTATAATCCACAAAGACGCAAGCTAACAAAGGCCCTACTTAGTATGGGCCTTCAACTACCTCTTAATGTAGACACACTTATAGCGAAGCCAAATATTGAAGCTTGTCTTTGTATTCATTCCTTTTTCAAAAATTGCAATCTACATATTTAGTATTAACGGACATTGTTATCGTATTCAATTGTATTATTATTGTACTCTTCTTGTGCTATCTCTGTATTCTATATTATTGTACCCACTTATATTATTATTCCTGTAAAGCAGAATAAACCCAGAAGGGTTTCAAATGCTAAATAAAAAAAAAGCTAGTGAAATAAAATTGGTCGATGAACTTCGAAGGAAACGTTTCAATACTGGCACCGTCTAACTTATCGGATTTGTGGCGTGTTTAGACTTGTTTTCATCAGCAAACTATTTGCAAGCGATTAATAATGTTCCCCTGGCAGAATTATGAATTGTAACAAACATTTTATTGTTATTAACCCTTTCGTTACGGCACACAGTGCGGACAAGTCGGCACATTTCACTACATTTTTATTTGACGATGCACGAAAATTTCCTTTGGCAGAACTCTTTATTAGCAGGAAATGCATATTATTATTCATTTAAAAATCATTTAACAATTTTTTTATGGATACAAATAATTTTTTTTCAACTTATTAATTTTATTGTTAAATTTAATTTTTTGTGACTAATTACCATTGCATATGCATTAGTAACCAAATTTAGATTTTTGTAGACAAATTTGGCCATGGAGGCACTCTCTAAAGTGCCAAACATCGAAAAATGTTATATTAACTGTAAATGAGTGTGCAATAATAATTCTGTGTAATGGAAAGATTTTACCAAGGAATATGCATTCTTTATACATTTGTAACGATCGGCGGTGCGGGAGAGCATGCCGGCTCAGTCGGCCCTCCGGGGTCCCTGAGCCGCGAATGAGGAGACGGGTTTCGGCTGCGTATAACGTATATTTCCTTATCGACTAATTATGTACAATGTAACTTAGGACGACGGAGGTGGCTTACTGGCTACGGTGTAACGGCTACGGCGTAACGGCGACGGCTTGATGGTTACGGTGTAACGGCGACGGCTTAATGTCTACGGCGGACGCGCCTGGTCGGTCGGTTGCGACCGGCGGGGGAGCCGGTACATCGGGAGGGCACTTGCCCAAGGACGGGAGTGGGGGAAGACGGCGTCGCGACAACCCGGGGCCTCAACGGCCTGCACTAGGGTTCGTGCCTAGAGGCTCTATTGCCCGGTGCTCCTGTTATTCACTCCGCGCACCGGACAGAGTAGGATGGTCGCCGTTCTCGCTCTCCGTAAACCGGAGGGTTGGCGGGGAGCGGGTTATGCTCGACGGGAGCGGCGCTCGCCGCGGTCACCGTCGGACCCGTTGGAGGAGAGAGGGAGGTGGAGGTGAGAAGCAGCCTCGAGGTTGGAGTACGGTGGTCGTTCATATACTCTGTGGGGCGGCGGCACGGTGGCGCGTAGGTTGCACGTTGTGCGCCTGCGCCAAGTCGCATGGGATGGAACGAGTCGCTTTCATCGTCGACTCTTCCTTCTTCTCCGAGTCTTCTTCGAGAGAACCTCGCTGCGCACAGAGCGTCTTGTCTCCGAAAGGTTTATCCTGCGGCGTAGTGCCGCACGACCGTGCCGGTTCCGCACATAGCTGTCGCGACTCGTTCTCGAGTGTCGCGAGCTCTCCTTCGGAGTGTGTTCAAATAAACCTCGTTATTTTTGGTTGCTACCCGACGTGTTTATTACTCGTGAGGAGTGGGCCTCACGTGCATAACCTAGTTCCTCCTTGCCGCGACCACGTGGCGCGTCCATCTTGGGCGCAGTTCGTCGGGACATTCATTTCGAGCGTTCTCGCGAGAGGACGTGTGGCCTCCGGCCACTGGTGACCCCAATCTCTCGTTCGTTACGAGATCTACGTTCCTAGTCCCCACATCCGTGGAGGACCGTCGGAACACACCAATACGTACATCAGTACGCCACCACCATTTTCCCCACAACTCTACTAATAGACCGTTGTATCTCGTCACCCGGACTGCCTTTCTCCGTGCCCGGTGGCGGTACTTATCCCCGTGGCCGATCATCTTTACTCGCGAGCGCGGCTCATCGCGGCGTTGGCCCTCTCGCGGTCGCGGTTCGTACTGGCGCGGCGCGCCTACGGCAGAGTTGGGCAGTATCCGATGAAAAATTTATTTGAACGGCTTTCGGATACAAATTCTCTGTTCTGTTGTTTCTATTCGAAGTCGGATGAATCGCGAGAAGTTATTTGTATCTTTATTCGTCGAGCGTCTGGTTTCGAGATTTGTATTCGACGTGCCTCCGGATGATTTTCTGGCTATCTTCAGGATTTATTCGGATGGTCGGATACAACGCCCCCATTTATTCGACGGATTTATTTGTAGATACTCGGCGTCGCCGACCATCCGAACGATTTTAGGCGTCGAATAAAAATTAATTTCAGAATGTATTCGAAGGCAGATGTCGCGGCGAAATTTATTCGTAACTTTTATTCGATATCCGAAGCTCGATTTGGCCAGACGATTTATTTGAGGATTTATTCGGGACGAGTATTTGACAGAGATGAAAATGAAATGTATCTTTTATTCGAAATTGTATTCGAAGTTCGGATGGCCGACTTTTTTATCCGACGTTGCCAAGCCATAATACGTAAATACGTACCACGGTACAGTGACTACCATTGTTACGTCCCGCGGTTGGTTACGCGATGGTAAAGACGCTTCGCGATTTTACCGCGGAGAGAAGCTTCAAAATTACAACCATTTGGCTCACTCGACTCGTACGTTCGAAGTCTAGCCGGGTCCACGGTTCCACATAAATATGTATATATGCTACTCACCAACAGTCCTGGGCAGATTGCAAGAAACAGAGACAGATGGGGCAGCCGTGCTCCCTCGGATTGGCTACGGAGAATGGGTCGGTGTCCTTGTCCCTCTTAGGTCGATCTCTCTCTCTCTCTCTCTCTCTCTCTCTCTGGAGATGCTGGTCCTGATGCTGCGCGGCCGCGAGATGGTGCGGACGTTCGCCGAATGGATTGGATTGTTACACACGAGAGGGCGAGATAACTGGCGTAATTAGTGTTTACAACCGGCGCGACGCGGCACTCTCTTGCGCGGGATTGGCGGATAATAAATGACAGGATTTGAATGGTTAACACTAAGTATATATATATTCAAAAATAGTTGGGATACAAAGGCGCTTAATACTAAGATTGGAACAGCTAGATATAGTAACGCTTGAAGATAGAAACGCGAGATGTTGACGCGACCAGGTCGCGGATGAGAACCGACTTCCTCGGGAATTGTCCAGACCTCCTTCGCTCGGAGATCGCGTGGAGGGGCGCGTGACGTATTACGCGTCGTAGTGGGGCTCGCTAGAGCGTGGTGACGTAATGTTTTTTTTTTTTTTTTTTTTTTTTTTTTTTTTTTTTTATTTAAATAAGCTTTAGGCCAGATCTGGCCCATAAGCAGTCATACATATTTTAACAAAGGACTTCGCCTTGATATAACATATTTATCGATTGCTATTATAACTATATCTAATAACATTTCGTTTTGGTATTACATTGTTTCCTAAATCTATTAAGGCTATATCTTATTGCTTACGTATTGCTAAGACTATTGCACCGACTTAAGGTAACTAATTGTTATCACAGACGGATTGTTATTTGGTTCAGAAACCGATTGGCAGAGGTGCTGACATCAGTCTTGTGATCACATGTGCTTATCACTAATATTTACACATGAATCTTGTTATTGTTACAAAAATGATTAATAATATTAAGGGCTTTAATATTTAGTTTTTTCAAGATAGTATCAATTTCTCCTGGAGGGATATTGCAAGTTCTTTGAAGCTGTCGATTCATTTCCCGTCTTCCTTCAGATCGCAGAGGACACTCCCATAAAAGGTGGTCTATATTTTGTGTCGGGTTAGAGCACTCACATATGGAGTCCGGAACTATATTAAACCTTGCAAGTGATTCCCGCGTGTTGACATGGTTGGTTCTCATCCTGCCAAATCTAACTATTAATTCTCTGGAAAGGTCGAGTCCGCTGTACCAGGGTTTTTTCTGCGATTTGAAAAATTTCTGCCAGTATAGCGTTCCTTTACTGTAAAATATAGATATTAATTTGTCCGTGAAATCTTTCCACATTTCTTCCTTGTACCTCTCTCTAAAGTCAGTATAGGGAATCTTGTGGAGAGGAGAGTGGGTGATTTGGGTGGCTTCTTTAGCAAGTCGGTCGGCTATTTCATTACCACGAATCCCACAATGAGAAGGAATCCAGATAAAGACTACAAATTTGTCATTTTGATGTAAGGAGGCCAATTCTATACTCTTCTGTTTAATATCTACTATGTGGAAGTTTGTTTTGGTGTTAATACAAGGATTGTCGAGGCTCATTATTGCACTGAGGGAATCAGAGCAAATTATTAGAGGCTTATCGCTATCATGAAAGATGTTAATGGCCTGTGATATAGCTGCGCATTCTGCAGTGAAGACTGAGGCTGAGAGATTTATACTGAAGGGAATATACATCTGTTTCTCAGGACAGACAACCGCTGCACCTGTAGATAGTCCATCCTCCACTTTGGACCCATCCGTAAAGATGCAGAGGTGGTTACTATAGTGGTTTCTTATAAAATCTGTGAATTCTAGGTTGGGAGCTGGGGAACTTTGTAACCTGTGACCTATGTCAAGGTCACATGCTGCTTGAAAAGTTGTAGTGTTATAGGGTGTGGATATACATGGGAAGTTGTCAGATATATAGCAAATATCCTTGACTTTTAGCGTTTCTATGAGGCAGTTTATGAGGAGCTTGGCCTTCCCCTTGGCTATGGTAGAAGGGAGCAAGGCGATAGTATCAGAGAGTTCTTTGATGTATCTATTGGAGATATGATTGGCATTAGATATGATTTTTGTTAAGTGAGATTTTCCAAGGTATAAAGCTCTATTCTCAAGATATGTAAATCCAGATTCTGCAAGAACGACACTTGTTGGAGAGGACATTCTGAGACCAAGGGATAGTTTGATGGCACGAGCCTGAATAGATTCCAGTTTGGCAATCAGCGTTCGGTTGCTTGGGAAGTAGATGTGAGCTGCATAATCAAGTCTAGATCTGATAAGGGCCTTATATAAGAGGATGAGAGTATCAGGATGGGCTCCCCACCAGACACCTCTTAGAAATTTAATTATGTTGAGTGCGGACAAGCATTTTTTGTGAAGTGATGTAATGTGAGATTCGAAGGATAACCTGTGATCTAGGTGTACCCCCAAAAACCTGGTGCTATGAGAATCTGGAATCAAAAACTCGCCTACTCGAAAGAGGGTACGACCACTTGGCAAGTTACTATTGTTGAATACTATGAGGTTGGTTTTCTGTAAGGAGAGTTCAAGGCCTATTTCTGTTAGATTACGATTCACCTCTTTTAGAGCCTTTTCAATGGAGCATTTGGCGACAGACAGAGCAGAGTTAGTTGAGAATAGGGCGATGTCATCGGCATACTGCGAAATGTGGACTTCCTTTGGAACCCTTTTAAATATGTTGGCCACATACAGATTGTATAACAAGGGGCTTAGTACTCCGCCTTGGGGAAGTCCTTTGTAAATAGCCCTCATTCCTTCGAAACTTGGGGAGCTGGCGAATCGACAATAGGACCAATTTGCTATGAAGCTCAGAGTATTGATTGGAACACCTAATTTCGCTAGTTTATCCATTAAAATGTTCCATAGCACGTTATCATAAGCTGCACTAACATCTAGGAATGCAGCAGTGGTAATTTGGTGGCGAGCGAATCCTGTTCTTATGTGAGCAGTGAGGTTGAGGATGTTATCGGTGGCAGATCGTCCTTTCCTAAATCCTGATTGAGTGATGGGAATTTGACCGGTAGTTTCGCACCACCATAGAAGCCTGTTATTAATCATCCTCTCCATGATTTTGCACATGCAGGAAGTAAGCGAAATAGGTCTGAAGCTATTGCTGTCTGCCTTTTTTATGAGCAAGATCTGAGTTCTGTTCTATTCTTCAGGTAAGCGTTTATTTTGGAAGATATCGTTGAAGATATCCAACAGGTACAGTCTGGATTTGGTGGAAAGATGTTTAAGCATTTGGTAGTCTAACCCGTCAGGACCAGGAGATGATTTTGGATTGGCACGTTCTATTGCAGCGTTGAATTCAACAAAGTTGAAAGGAGAGTCCAAGAAAGGATTCGAGGAGACTGTCAGATTTATTGTCGGATTGACTGGTACCCACGGAGGAGATATTTTGTCAACTGCCAACTGTTTGTGCAAATTGATGGTATCTGATCCGATATCTTCTGTACTTCTTGTAAGTGTCCATTTGTTTTTAAGTATTTTGATGTGCTTCCATAGGTGTGAGATTGAGGTTCTGTGTGATAAGGTGGCAGCAAAGTTTCTAAAATTGTCTCTCTTTTTCTTTTGGAGGAGCTTCTTCGTAGCAGCGACTTGTCTTTTGTAATTTTGCCAGTTCACCGAGGAGGACTGGTGTTTCCATTTTTTGAACAGAGCCTTCCTGAGTCTAACTTCTCTGTCACAATCTGGATCCCACCACGGGACTGGGTTCCTTTGACGGTAACTGTTGACAAGCTTTCTCCGAGGCGTGCTTTCGTAGATAGATTCCCTCATGCAATCTGTGAATCTGGTGTAGTTCACAAGACCTGTGGTTTCTCCTAGGCATGGTAGAGACTCTGTGTATTGATCCATGAGGTTACTATATTTGTTCCAGTCGGTTCTTATGGAGGACAGTTTGTTCGTTTCCTTTGTGTAATAGTGTCTGGCTGTTGAGAATGTGATGAATAAGGGATAATGGTCTGATCCTAACGGATCTTCTTCTTGTGTTATGTAGAGGGAATCTGAGAGGCTTCTTGGAGCCAGTATCAAGTCAAGGTTGTTTGACGAGTTGTTTCGAGGGTCATAGTGAGAGGATAGGTTGTGGTTCAGAATATCTATATTGTGATCGTCTATGACTTGAAGGAGGTTTCTGCCAGGGCCATCTTCCTTGGAGCAGTTCCATTCTGTGTGGTGAGCGTTGAGATCTCCCATAATTAAATAGGGGCCAATGTCTTCAATATCCTGGACAAAGGTATCCCAGTGAGAGGTGGAAAGTCTACCATGGGGAGGTCTATAGCAAGCAGCTATGACAATCTTTACTTGTGTGTTCAGTAGCTGTACACAACAGAATTCAGTTTTCGCATCTTTGTGTTCTATGGAATTTAAAACTTTATATTTGAGGCCTTTGGCAATGAAGATGGCAATGCCTCCACCCTTGCCGAGAAGACGATCTTTTCTGATGGCGTTATATCCTGCAATATTGAAGTTTTGTTGAGGGCGGAGCCAGGTTTCAATGCATACTATTATGTCGGATCTAGTGGTTAAGCCAGCGATTTCAACTTTTTTGTTTATAATACTCCTGCAATTCCAGAGAGTGATACGGAGAGGACTGTCCATGATGTGTGAAATAGTATATATATTACTCTAAGTATTTTTTGAGGCTACGGCTGGCTTGTACTGTTTAATGGGAGCCTGGTTGGTTTTTCTGGTGAGCAGAGTCTGTGAATTATGGGGTGAGTTAATGGTGTTAGATGAAGATGAAATAGGATTATGGGAAGACGGGGAGGATGTGGATGGAACTAATTTATTGATATGAGCAGAGGAAGCGGAGGGATTTGTTTTGATAGTGGTTTGGGTTTCTTTCAGCGAAGTGACAGATTTGGATATATTGAGAAGTCTGGAGGAGAGGTTTGAGGGTTTGTTTGATATTTTGGATGTTGGATAGGTAGGGTGCTGTGACCAGACATTAGGGGAGGAGGTTGGACGTTGTTGCCCACCGATTGACTTTAAGGTTATAATATCCTCATGACTTTTACTCTTCAGAGGAGGGAAGTTCTCTTTAGTTCCAAGTGTGTGTGCTCCATTTATCGAACTGGGGTTTCCCATGACTACTTGCCGGGCTTCGTAGTAACTAATATTTAGTAATGACATCTGTCTATTAATTTCTTTCGTATTTTTTAGATGGGTGCAGCTTGGATGCAAGGTGGGATGGTCTTCCTTACAGTGAGCGCATTTAGGCGAGTCCTTATTTGGGCATTCTAATTGAGTGTGTCCTGATGAAGCGCAGTTTCTACAAATTTTTTGACTTCGGCACCACTTGGTGGTGTGGCCAAATTTGAAGCACCCATAGCAAATTTTTATTGGTTCAATGTATAACTCAACTGAGGTGTGTATCAAGTTGTATAATTTAATGTAATCTGGAAGTATTGTCCCCTCGAAGGTAAGAACAATGGATTCACTTGGAACCCATGTCCATTTCTCATTCTGAGAGTCCCTCACTCTTCTATTTAATCTACGGGCGTCTATTATGGGTACTGGAGAGTCAGTAAATTTAAGGATATCATCAATTTCGCAGTCAGTGGAGAAACCTTTGATAATTCCTCTTCTCGTAGTTCTATATTTCGGAATGAAGGTGTTAACACCCTTGAGCTCGGGCTTTTCTGCTTTAACAAATTGATTTGCTTCCATAGCTGATTTGAATTTAATAGAGAACTTTCCAAACCCCTCTGGTTTGATTTCCTCCACACCTTGATTTATCTTATTTAGGGCTTTAGCCAACAAAAGTGCATTTTGAGAATTCCTTTGTTTTACTTCGTTTTTATCAAAGGAGGCTGATACAAAGGCTGGCCCTTTATGTGTCGATGGGTATGTATTAATAGCAGGAGGATCGCGTCTTTTCTTTGCAGAGGCGATGTCAGTCTTAATCTCGTGGTTCTTACCTACTTTGCCTACAGGTATGGGAGGAAGCAATTCTTCAGATTTTCTTTTCAGATTTGAGTCTGCCGATCCTAATTTTGTGTATTTGACGGTGGTCCATTCCATGGATGATTCGTCTGAAGGCGGTTGTTTGGACGCCATGATGGCGACGCTAAGGCCCTGGGCCTCACGGGCCCAGGTATCTAATGAACTCTCCTCTTGAAACACTGTTGCCCAGAACACAACTATTTGAGGATATACTCAAACAAGATAATAAGATGCAAAATACAAGGTTTACTAGCGTATCTCAACTAATATTGACTAAATATCTCAACACAGTTCAAAAATGTCGCGTCCCCCCGGAGCTCCCCGGTCTCCGATCGGTGACGTAATGTCGCGCATCTTGGCGCGCCTCGGAGATGGGGAATACGGGACTTAGAATTCTATGTGATATAACGTAGTGGCTATCTATATATTATACAACTTATGACCTAACGCGACATCTAGTTATAACCAAACACAACATCCCGACGGGCGCGACATCTATTCAGAAGCTAACGCAACATGTCGATAGGCGTGACATCTAGTTATAACCTAGTGCAGCAACACGTCGGCAGACGTGACAATATAGTGGGTATAACGAGATATGTCAGGATAAGTAAAGTAATGAATTACAGTAAGATTATTCAGTTATATAAGATAACGCGAGAGTTTGAGATTGTACACACAGCAAAAACTATATGTCCCACCGACACGCCACGAGGTTAAGTTCCCGTACGTGCCAGAGAGAATTTCCGTTAAGCACTCCAGTGTTTCAGTTGTACAAAATGCAAATTAAATGAGTTTTGATCTCAGTAGTATAAGAACAGGGATTTATAATGTGTAATTATTAAGATTCAATATGAGTATGAATATATATGATAAAGGAAGATAACAAAGTAAATTTATGTAAATCAGAAAATAGAAGATAAATGGTGGTAACAATTTAATATAATTAATTTAAGAAAATGAAATAATTAGCATGAGTTATATGAGAGAACATGATATGGTGAAGACAGAAACTCATGTAATGGTGATCAAAAGAAATAGTTCAATGTAAAGTGAAATGAAATAATCCATTTAAATGAGTTTGTTTAATTTTGTGAAATAACTAAAAGATTGGCAATTTCTGCACAAGGGAAAAAATAAATGTCCCGCAGGCACGCACGGGGTTATGTTCGCGTCCGTGCCAGAGTAATATAGTCATGTAGTTCAATATAATTAATTTATGAAGATAATTAAGAATTAAGAAGTATAAAGAAGGTAGAATATAACCAGTCAGTTACGGCTGGTTGGAAATAACGTGTTCGCTGGCCACGTGTTCAAAGATAATCTTAATAATAAGAGTGTAATAGTATGTAATAGAATTTAATGGTATGAATATATGTAATGAGAAAGAAGGATATAATTTTTAGAATTATATAAACAGTAAATAAAGAGTAAATAAAGGTATATAATACAAGGATAATAACGAGCTAGAAGCTCGGCACAAAAATGTACGCACGTGTAACATAAAGTAACGGATTATGATAAATGAACGATTATATGAATATATAAAATATAACATGAAAAGTAAAAATAAAAAAAAATAAAAAATATATGTTATATTATTATTTATTTAATGTGAATTAATAAGGAAAATGTGAGGTTGAGTTCACTGTAGAGATATCAGTAATAGGTTAAGTTTCCCACGTGTTAACGTGGGGTACTGAGGTACGTGAATTATAGTATAAATGGAATATTATTTGTTTAATAATGTGAGATTTATGCTAAAGAAAAATTGTACTTCACCAATTTCGTAGAGACTGGGAACTGATGTAGGTTGTTGAGACCGATTAAGAGCGAGAGTAGCACTCGGAATTTTGCGATCCCGCACCGAGCACGCGGTCGCACGGTGTAATGTGTTTAAACGAATTACTATTAAATGATTATTAATTAGAAACAGGATTGAGAAAATATTTACACTAGAAAATGATTAATTAAATCCAAAGTATTTTTAAACGTGTATTGAAACAGATATACGATCGAGGCGAAACGTGTTCGCAACGTTGTAGAAACTTCCGAAACCAATATGGCGCGGGCACGAAGTAGGAGGCTCACAGAGAGACGACTGTGTAAAGCGTCCGCACTCGAGCACGGTTCGCGACGGAATGAAAGCCAACTCCGATTTGATCGCGTTTCGCCCCGGTATTTATGGCAGAAGCGCGGACTACGAAGAGCGCGCCGCCTCGCGAAAAGTTCGCAAAGCGTTGGCGCTCGCGGATTGGTTCGCGCTTAGGTCTTTTCGCGGATTGGTTCGCATAAGGGGCCGGTCGCGGATTGGCTCGCACTCGGGTTAGTTTTGCGAGTTCGCGACGGAACGCGAGTTTCGTCGTTTCGTCGCAAGGTTACGACTATCGAAAGCAATGCGACTAGCTACAACGACGATGTACTTGCGAAAGAGGAAGAGTCGTCGACGAGACGCTTCTCGCCGCGGAAAACGCGGGAAACGCATGCGCACTGACAAAAAACTGTCAATACCGAAATGCTCGGGCGTGTTACAAGGACTCGGTCACGCTCCGACCTCGGAACGTGCGCACGACCCTGAGCTGCCGAAAAAAAGAAACAATTCGCTAAACGCGAACACGAACACGCACATGCAAAATTCAAAGTCAACACGCCAGACGCAAAATGCTCTCCAAGAAGATGCGACGCAAAATTCAAGGTTAACACGCCGGACGCGAAACGCGCAATGAAGGCTCAGCAAGAGCAGCGATCAAACGCGACTGACACGCTATAATATACGGCGGTTGTCGTGATGACACGCGCCGAAACAACGTATAAAAATCATGCCGCTCGAGGAAGAAACCCGAAGACACACGTGCGTATGGGACACGAGAACGCCCCGAGTACTAATGTAAAGGTCGCACACGGCGATCAATAACGCGCTAAATGCAGCAATACATACAGAGAAAGGAAACGCGCATGAACAAAATAACACTGACGCGAGGATAACGCTCGCAATGCTACAGCACACGCACGCGCTCGACACGAGTACACTTCACGCACACCAACACCTGTTACACACAGAGCACCGCAGCTCACCACGTTGAGGAGGTCTCCCCGGAGCCGCAAGCCCCACGCCGCCGTCGCTGCAACACCTCCAGCTGATACCGGAACACCCTCGTCGACGACGAGGAAGGCTGCGACGTAGAGAGGCAACGGTGTCGGCGGCTTCCCGCAGATTCCAAGGAATCCATAAAGCGACGCACTCGATTGCCAATATGGCGGACACGCCGCACCTCAGCACGTGCTGTCGTTTTTCCTTCGGCAAATTACGTCCTTCCTTCAGCAATCACGTCTTTCCTTCAACAATTACGTCCTTCCTTCAGCAATCATGTCCTTCCTTCAGCAATCACGTGGGTCCTTCGGTGATCAGGTCGGGGTCACCAGTGTGGGCCGAATTCCCCAGTGGAGTCGTCGGGAATCCGTTTATCGGTTGCTCACGCGCCGCCACGATGCACCTCGTGGTTGGATAATCGTAGGATCGCCAATGAAGGAAGAAGAGAAGAAATGCCAGTCTGCGAACTCGGCGTTCGCACCGGCTTCCGCGGATGCCCACTCTCTCACCGTGGGAGTGGGGGAACCAAGCTCCTACAACCTGTATGTACGAGCGTCGCCTATAGACGACGTCAGCGTGATACCACTTGACCATGAGCCCCGCGATGTTTATATTTTTACGCGTACTGCACATCGATCACACTTGTCTCATTCTTTGGTTTGTTCGAATTTTTTTCAAACAAGTGAAATATAAACATGCATTCTTTTGGAGCAATCGGGGCAAGAATCACGCTCCAGTCTCCTTCAAGGTGTCATTGGCTAGGCTAATATTCAACCGTCTTGAATTAATCCGAGTAAAGGTATATTTTGAACGCGAAATATATATATTCTGTACGTCGAAACAAGTTTCTTCTGTATTCTATTCGAGAGTCAAGTGTTTGTATTGTACAAAAGTACAACGAACAAGAAATCTTCCTTAAATCATTAGAAGAAATTAAATAGCAGCTGTTAAGTTTTCAAAGTTTGCAACATTTATTTGAAAATTTTACTTGGGGCTTTGTTTAGTTTGTTTTATAAAATCTTTTTGTACCTCCCTTATTAGAATGTCACAGAGAAGCTCGAAAAGAATTCGATCCTCTAATGGCTTAACTGATTCAGACAGTGATTCAGATAATGAAAATGAAATTAATGTAATACGACACAGAAATAGAAGAGTATTAAAAGTACGAACTCGGGAGGATAACTCTCCGTATATTTAGCAGTGTTAGTTGAAAGGTTATCTAAGACTATTGTTCGGTTTCGAGACGTGACCGTAGCCTTATAGTCTCATTCGTTACGCCCGGCCCTCACGCCCTTGTCATCTTCAAGGCCCGTGAGGGTCTAAGACACGCGTTCGCAGCCCCTTGGGCCATCTGGTTCAGACCAAACACGGGTCTCACTGTTTCAGAAATACGCAATTTCTAAAGGGTTCCGGACGTAGAGTACTTAGGAGTCTCGTGTTCATGGTCTGAACCCAATGGTCGTCCATCCACTCGGGACAAGGGGCCATAAATTTACACCACCATGTGCAGGCCACTCGGGTCTCTTCGTCACGCTGCATCGGGGTCCCGTCGTTCGAGAATTTTCCGAAGTTTCGGTGATTGACTAGGGGGTAAGGACTTCCACCTCCACCGTGGAGGACTGTCCGGAAGATCCGCCTCCCTCAGGTCAATCAACGAATGGGGATGAGTCTTTCGGGATTTTCGGGCCCATCCCTTGGAAGAGTTGGACACCAACAAGGTGGTCAGCAAACGGACCCCGGGGCAGTCTGTCAGTCTTCCATTCGTAACAAACGCTCGCACAGCAACGTACCAGTCATCGCGTTATCATCAGACACCTGCAATTCGTACATAACCACAGAACAGTCATTCGGATCCCGTTACCCAATATTAAATTGGCGGGTAACTTTTCGGCGACACGGGTACGCGACGCGTTCACAACGGTGAATCCGAGCTTTACACCCTCGGGTGGATATACGGTCGAGATCCGCGCGGCAGTACTCGAAGTCGCATCGGAAAACAACTATGTACAATGTTGCGGGCATGTTGCTGTGCCGCCCGAACGTGGCAAAACTAAACTTTATCTATTACTTGAGCGTATACCGACAACTGAACGAAAAGAACCTCATGGCGAACCGCACGTTTTACACCAAAGAAGGCAAATCGCACAAGAACGATCGAAAAGAACCGGAACAACTATATAGAACGCTAGATCGGCACGCGAAAACGCAAAACCGGACCGTACATGTAGGAAGTTAGTACGGAATACTCGTAGAGAATATTTCAAGCCTCGCGGAGGGCAAACGAGGCACGTAGCCTACTGCGCGGTTAAGGAGCCACGTGGTCGGGTATGAGAAACGTCGCTCGCGTTTGCGGTTCTACGTGAACCAAGCAACACAATTTTATTAACGTCCGAGATGGCCTCGGAGAATACAGGGAGACTAGAACGACTGTGTAAATTAGCGCGTCCGATCACGACGAAAGATAACGGCGGAAAGAGAACGAGTTTCGCCTCACTCGCGCGAAGTCCGCATGGCGGACATAGCGAGTAAACTCTGGCGATCGGAGCGGCCTAGGGGAATTGTGGGACCGGCGGCACTCCTGCGCATGTGCCACGTAGCAAGCGCTACTGCGCTTGCGTTGCCGCGCGATCACGGCCACGAGCGTGTGACCGACGAGAGACTCTTCTCGCGACGCCTTGCTTAGTAAACGGACGTGTTATATTATTGTCTCCGTTCTGCGCCGCGTCTCTCGATGAGAATTCGTTTTGGCATTTAGTAATTCTTAGCGTGCAGACGTGTTGTATATAACGAGTTAGTCTGCCGCGTAGTATCTCGTCGCCGTGTACAAAAGATTGTACGTCCTGTCGCGACTTACTTTCGAGTGTCGCGTGCAGCACCGTTCTCCTTTCGTTGTTGTTAATAAAGTTTGTTGTTCTATCGTTAATATACGAGGTGTGTAAATAAAGTAATGAGACTGATTTTTTTCAAGTTTTTATTCAAATATAATTACAATGCAATATTGTCTCCTTCAAAATAGGTCCCTTGGGAAGCCACACAGCGCTGGAGACGGTCCTTCCAATCATCATAGCATTGCTTGAACTCGGATAGTGGAATAGCCTTCAGCTGGTCGGTTACAGCTGTTTTGATGTTTTCAAGTGTCCCAAAATGAGTTCCCTCGAGGTGATTTTTCAATCTCGGGAAGAGGAAAAAGTCACAAGGGCTCAAGTCTGGTGAATAAGGAGGCTGAGGAGCCACAGGAATGTTTTTACTGGCCAAAAACTCGTTTATTGAGATTGCAGTGTGACATGGCGCATTGTCGTGATCCAACACCCAGTTGTTTTTGATGTTTGGTCGCACACGAAAGACTCTTTTTCGAAGTCTTTCAAGGACTTCTCGGTAAAAGTGTTGATTAACCGTTTGGCCTTGAGGCACAAACTCTTTGTGGACGATTCCGTGACTATCCAAAAAACAAATCAGCATGCATTTGATCTTTGACTTGCTCATTCGTGCTTTTTTGGGCCTTGGAGAGGTTGCAGTGTGCCACTCCATGCTCTGGCGTTTGGTTTCTGGGTCGTACTCAAACACCCAAGACTCGTCACCAGTAATGACACGTTCCAGAAAACGGGGATCATTTTCAATCGATCCCAGAAAGTCAAGACTCCTTTCCTTTCTGAGATCCTTTTGGTCTTGGGAAAGGTTTTTCGGAACCTTTTTTGCACAAATTTTCCTCATCTCCAATTCATTGGTCAAAATCTGATGAACGGAGGTGTGATTCAAATTCAACTGTTCTGCGATCATTCTGACTGTCAACCGTCGATCTGAATGCACAAGATCCCGGACTCTGTTGACATTTTCATCGGTGTTTGCACTTGAAGGCCTTCCGCTTCGTGGTTCATCTTCAATCGAATCTCTTCCTTCTGAAAATGCCTTAAACCACCGAAAAACCTGGGCCCTTGACAAAACACTTTCTCCATAGGCCTGCCGAAGTTTTTCAAATGTTTCTGTTGCATTGTGTCCAAGTTTTGAAGCAAAACTTTATAGCACATCGTTGCTCAAAATTGACGCCACTCATTTTTAGAACGGACAAGAAAAAACTGTTTTACGGAAACTAACGCTACGGAGAAACAAATGACTGTAGCGAGTTCAAACTCATACTGGAGTCGTATCACATGTGCACCTGACGCTGCTCAAAGCCTCTCGTCTCCAGCGTTGCCGGATCGAAAGCGACGTTGCCAGTCTCATTACTTTATTTACACACCTCGTAATTGTTTACTGCACGTGAGGTGTGGGCCTCACGCGCGTAATCCTAAATATCTTTACCGAGACCACATGGCGCGTCCATCTTGGACTCGGCTCACGTAGACGGTTCGCTCGTGCGTTCTCTCCGGAGGACGTGTGGCCTCTGGCCACTGGTGACCCCGAATACTCGTTGGTTACGAGTTCTACGTTCCACTCCACCACGTCTGTGGTAGACGGATGATCATCCAAATTCCCACAGAATGGCGACGGTGGCGCCATCCACCCTACAAACACGTAGGGAGTTTGTCCCGCGCATGCGCCGCTCTCCTAGGCCGTCCCTAGGGGAATCGCCAACACGCCGTTGGCAGCACTACCTCCTCACCGTTGAGGAAGAAGGCGGCAAGTGGGGGAACACTCTTTCCACTTAGAAGCACTTCGTTCCCAGCCTTCGAATAGTCTAGACGTGCGGCAGCCATTTTGAATAAAGACCAGTTCTAGTTTTGTTACTTCGTGTGACCGTTTATTTCCACCACGTGTCTCCTATTCGGATCAATGATGCTCTGGCATCCGAGTTTGGTAACGGTCTCGCAGTACAACCGCTACACACAGTGTAGGTTTTAATGCCGCGGAATAACGCGGTACTAACAGCAGCCTACTGTGCTTCACGTTTCCGGAAGGTCAGGAAATAAATGGTACACGTGGGTGTAACCGTAACACTGTATATTTAACAAAATGCAAAGATGGCCGATCGAGCATTCAAAACGGATGCGTCTTACTCGATCGGTGGTTGGCAGTCGAGAGAGCTAGATTGTGTTCCCTCTCGGCTTCCATCGCTCGAGGTCGGAGGTGCCAACCTCGTTGAGACTAACACTAGACGCGAGTCTAGGGAATTTGCGCTAGTGGCGCCAATATCCCTACACACTCCCACCCGAGTGTGTACGGCGGCGAGGTGCTTGTCGCAAACACGATTTTTTATTTGATTAACTTAATGCTACTTTACATTGGGTACGCAACTACACTACGATACATAAATCCTAAATCTAACTTACATATCTATGTGCGTATACAAGTGGTAAAGTTAATCCTATGTCGGCGGGTTAATGCGCACGGTTTTTGTGCGTGCATACGTTCGCGGAACGATACACGAGGTTGTTCCGGCGGTGCCGCTGGATACCGTACCCATGTCTTCGCGGATGTGATACACCGGTTCCACATTCTCGATCCAGACGGAGCGAGGTTTTCCATTCACGTAGATCTGAAGTACGCGGTCAGACGGACGGTTCAACACTTTATGCGGCCCCGAGTACGGCCTCTCGAGCGCCTTCTTGTTCGCAGCGGCGCGTAGGAATACATGTGTACACGTTTCCACGTTTTTGAACGTGAAAACGCGTTTCTTGTAGTGTTGACCGATCGGAACGGGTTTTACGGCGCGCATGTGTTGACGAAATTCTTCAATGAATATGTTCGGATCCGCGGGACCGTCGTCGGGAAGTACAAATTCTCCCGGGATGCGCAGCGACGTTCCGTACAAGTACTCCGCAGGTGACGAACCCGTGTCCATCACATTATTCCGGAGCCCAAGTAATACGGTGGGCAATGCACGCGACCACGAAGGGTTCGCGTGGCACATGATTGAGCCTTCAGGCATCGATGCCATCGCTCAATCATGTCATTGGAGGCTGGATGGAACGCAGTGGTCCGAATGCGGCGGCATCCGGACAATTGCAGAAGCGCGGTAAAAAGTTTTGACTCGAATTGGCTACCCTGATCGGACGTAAGAGTCTCCGGGATGCCGTACCGCAAGATCCATTGATCCACAAACGCTCTACATATGGTAGTGGCTTCAATGTTTGCGAGGGGAATCGCCTCCGGCCATCTCGAAAATCGGTCGATGATAGTTAGGCAGTAACGGTACCCATCTGACGCCGGTAACGGACCGATGATGTCCATGTGAACGTGCTTAAAACGCTCGTCAGGGCCGACGAACTCAGCCGGCTTCACGTGGTTATGACGTGTCACTTTCGATAATTGACACTCTACGCATTCATTTGACCAATTCGTGATATCGCGATGCATTCGCGGCCAAGCATACCGTTTGCGGATCACGCGATCCGTAATTTTTCCACTCGGGTGCGCGGGCGCGTGAAATTTATCGAATACGGCTTTGCGCGCTGGGGCTGGAATATACGGACGCAAAGTTTCGCCCATTTGGTCGCATACAATTGGTATGTTAGTGGGTCCCCACCGAATTCGCCGTAAGACTAACGAGTGGTCGGCAGAGGATAAAAGATCTTTTAGCTCATCGTCCGATTCCTGCATTGTCGCGAGTTCCTCTAAGGAGATATCTGCCGCGAGGTGTAAGGAATCGATGCGCGATAGCGAATCCGCGACGACGTTTTCGCTGCCTGGCAGGTGCTCGATTCGGGTAGTGAATTGAGAGATAAAAGATAATTGCCGCAATTGGCGGGGTGACGCCTTGTCGGCACGTTGTTTAAATGCGTACGTAAGGGGTTTGTGTTCGGTTACTATTTCAAAATCACGACCTTCGAGAAAATGTCGGAAATACTTTGATGCTTCGTACACGGCTGTTAATTCGCGATCATACGCGCTGTAGTTGCGTTGTGATGGGGTGAATTTTAGGGGAAAAAATGCCAAAGGTTTCCATACGTTTCGCAATTTCTGCTCCAATGACGCGCCCATTCCGAAATCGGATGCATCAGTGACGAGGCGCGTTACCACGTCGGGAGACGGGTGGTTAAGGGTCTATTCAAACTTGCCGGAGGCGACGTTAGTATGAATACTACCGCGTTTTCCTAATTCATATTTGCCGGGACCGTCGCTAGCAACCTGAGAAGGCGCTCGAGATGCTCGCAACAAAAGCTAATACACCGTGCCCGCGCCATATTGGATCGGAAGATAGTCCAACGTCGCGAATTCGTTCGCCGTTTCATATCGTTCATTTATACGTTTATTATTTTCCTAGTATTAATTACTTAACTAATTAATCATTTTTGTGTACATATCCTTCATTTTTATTATTAATTTAGTAATTTACTTAGTTCATAAACCGCGTAAAATCCATAGAATCGTGCGACCGCGTATTCAGCGCGGCATCGCCACGCCGCAAGTGCTTTTACGCCTTGGAATTAGTTATCTCTATGTTCTTATTCTACTGATTATTCTTATACTGCTTATTGTTTAATTATCCAAATCGTTAAACCACTGGCACATTGAGAATAAAACCTCGGTGTGCCAGCAGCTTATTAATAATAGTGCCTCGGCACATCCATTTATTATTCGGTTATACATTCATATGATACAACCGATACTCTATACATATATTATCACAATTATAATAATACTACCAATTACATACAAGTATTTTCTAAATCCTTGCTATTAAGAACCACTTTAATAACGTGGCCTGCATTCCACGTCACCTTGCTTCCTCATTTTATATAAAAGATCAAATATACTTTACTTGTTTTAATTCATTTATTTCCAATACATCTTATCTCTCACTATCCTCACTTTATTACTATTATTGCTATTACTCCTAATTAATATTAATATCCTCTGTGTTCTATCGTCACAATCATACTTATACCACATTTATATACTATAACTGAGTGACAGTGTCTCACCCAGGGACATTAAAATGATTAGAATTCATTGGTTGCAAGGTGTGTACGAAAGGTGGTGGGAATAGTGGAAAATTGGAAAAGTGGAAGTATACGTACAACATTTGGTTCGCAAGCATCTACGGTTATAAATCTGAGTACGCTAACGGTGTACAAGGTTCAGCATATGCTGCTTTTAGCTGGCTTAAAAATTACGAAAGTGGAGGTACATTCGGAAGGATTTTTGATTTATGACGTCCATGGTCGGTACGTCGTCGATGGGAATTGTTATACCTGGCCTTGGTCGCACGCTTGGCGCGTCGTTCGTAAGGTCTTACGACGCAATAAAAACAAAAAAAAAACCAGTTTAATTTCGCCATTTTTTAAGTGCCACCATTTTTGGGGGTCTATCATTAGGTCAGCCAATGCCCATGTCAGCCGCGCCCGTAGTCCTAGTATTTTGGCTTCGACGTCACACGCTACATAGTATGTGTGACCGCTGTAGCCAATATTTCGACTGTAGCCGAAAGTACGTGTGAAACGAGGCCTGTCCCTTGCACTCTGACCCAATCGGCCGCGCATTCGTACCAATGCTCTGTCCAACGAGACCGAGGCAGTGAAGCACCCAGCGTGCGTCCTTTGCTAATTGTCTTGTAAGGGTAACTTCAACTCTGTCGCACTCGAGTGGCTATGTTCACGTCTACTGTCTCGTCTCATTGGACAAGATATAGATACGCCATCGCATTCCTGCCAGGGAACCATGCATCTAATCATTTTTAGGTCATTATGGACAAGAATTTAGAAGTTTCCATATACATTTTTTCGTGTCGTAAGACAAAACGATGCAATTTATGTGGAATTAATTCTTCTTGTTTTCCCTTCCTAATAAATGTGGATATTTCTTAAAAAAAAACTTTCATCTGAAATAACTGTGGTGCTTTTCCAGGATGGAAGGCAAAGCGATCTCCGCGGATGCTGTCCGGCCGCCGATTGTCTTGACAGCATCCGATCAGAATCCGTTTTCGAACTGTAGAAAAGAATATTGTTCATCTGAGTTGTAATGTGAAGAAGTAATGGTTCAAACTATAAGGAACAATAAAATGATTAGAATTCATTGGTTGCAAGGTGTGTTCGAAAGATGGTGGGAATAGTGGAAAATCGGAAAAGTGGGAGTGCACGTGCAACATTCGGTTTGTAGGCATCTACAGTTATAAATCTTAGTGCGCTAACGGTGTGCAAGGTTCAACATGTGCTGCTTTCAGCAAGCTTGGAAATTACGAAATTAGCACGTACATTCGGAAGGATTTTTGATTTATGACGTCTATGGTCAGTACGTCGTCGATAGGGATTTCTATACCTCAAGGACTCAAGCGCGTATAATTCCATAACGCTATTTCCGAGCGCTTCAAGTACCTACAACTCGAAACTTCAAACTGTTATATCTCATCATGGAAGTATCTGACAAAAAAATGTTTCAGACAAAATTGACTTGTTTTTTCCGGTAGAATCTAAATATGTAACATTTTATAGGGGGTTTCATTTAAAATTACAAAGGTACCTCCCCTCCCCCGTTAAAGGGGAAGGGAGGCCATTTCACGTTTATGTAGTCAGAAAGGCCCTTCAGTTCCATGCAATTTAAGACTAAGAACTTTAAAATCGATGGCATATTTTTCGAGATATTGAGCTGTTCAGAGTTATGTGGGCCACCCTGTATAATAATGGTAAATAGTCCTGCTGTCAGCAAATAAATACGTGTGGTTCATAATTCAAAATGCAATTTTATGCGTGAAATTGAATCGATTGAAATTAATAATATGAATATACAATGATGAAACATTATAAATTGAGTATCTGCCCCTATATTTATATATGTTCGTGAACAGGAGAACGAGATGTACTTAACGATTAAAGGAAGGAAAAGGAGCCAAAAAGTACAAAAATTTTTTAAACAACAATTTATTAAACAATCTATCTTAATCTTACAATCTATCTCACTCTAACTTAACCTATCTTACAAGGAGAGGCCACGTCCTTCGGGTCACCGATTCGGTTGAAACTTTGCACACTTATAGATCTCGTTCTCCTCTTTACGAATATATACATTATAGGGGCAGATACCCAATACTTTTCGAGATATTGACGATTGAAGTTTCATTATTTCCCATGTAATGCCGTTTTTTTTTGTAGCCTACAACAAGAGTCGGTGTGGCGCGACGGTAACGTGCCAAGTTTTCAGCCGGACGACCAGGGTTCAAATCCTGCCGACTAACGCATTTTTTAAAAATTTCATTATGTTTTATCATTGCATATTTATATTATTAATTTCAAACGATTAAATTTCACGCATAAAATTGCATTTTGAATTACAAATAACATGTATTTATTTACTAACAGAAGTAGAATATTTATTGTAGAATACTTACAGTTGTTGCTATGTACAGCAGTGGTATTTGTCGTAGAATCAAACAAAACACAATGAAGCGAAACACCTTGCACATCCTATAAATACACTTTGGTCACATGAACATTTGTTTTTTAATAGTTCCATTGGGAAGCACACCTGGTTTACATTTTCAAAAATTTCCCTATCGTTCGATAGTCCAGCGGCGAACCCTGCGTATTGTAACATTGGTTTAAAAATTACTGCAGACAATTGCTTATGAATGAGAGAATGTATTTTAATTGCATCTTCTCTGCTTGCAATTTCTCGATTTTGTTCAATTAAATATGTGCAGTTTTGAATTTTTTTTAATAAATTTTTTACCTGTCTATAAAAGTACACGTCGCAAGGTTGTACTAGTGGTGTACATTTTGGTGGAATAACTCGAAGAGTACATGTGGTGTTTCCTTCTTCGGTTAGAAATAATGTGTCGTACATTTCCTGATTTGTCTGTCCTCCCCAGGAATCAATCAACAGGAGAAATTTGTTATCTTCCACATAAGGTTTCATTACCAATTTTTAATAGTCTTTATACATATCCTGTGTAAGTTTGCCAGATTTCGAACAAGTTACTATTATGTTCATGTGATGTGACATAAGTTCATCTACTTTTTTTTTAACAAGTGGTCCGAATTTTCCTGAAGGTTCTTGCATACATAAAAAACATGAGGTAATAGCTTTCCTGCCATTGTTATACTGTACTGTGCTGAATATGTATGTGTTGTTTTTGCAATATTTTTTTGCTTACGAATACTGTCTTTTCTCCCTTATATGTCATTGTCCTTTCGAATGTTGATTGGTATTGGCATCCTGTCTGATCCGTGTTGATTATATAATTTAAATGGAATTGCGGGGTGATATGTTTCACTACTTTCCGAAAATTTTCGGCGGCTTGCTGTATTTCATCAAAATTATTGGCTTCTTTTGAAGAAATGTATTTTGTGATTTTCCTTTGTCGAATATTATGTTTCAATTTGAAATACGTTAACCATGAACGACTTGCTTTAAAATGAAAATTTTCGGATTGATATTGATAAGAACCTGCCAGTGCCCATTCTCGAAGGTTTCTTGTGGTTACCTGTTGGTAATTTGCACGAGATTCTTGGAACCGGTCGTACGTCCATTTATCAATTGCATTATATTTATCATATTTCGTGCCTCCCTCTTTAATTTGTTTTTCCCATCGATGTAAATCTTCTTTTCTTTTCAAAAGTTTGCTACCTTTTGAGCGAATTAATTTTAAATTCCATGATGGGTTCTGGCGGGCAATAGTGACAGTTTTTATTTTTGTATCCAGCGTCACAATTCCTGATTTTTTCTTGTTTACTTCCGTATCGGACCACTCATCTTCAGCAGATTCGTCAGCTGTAATTTTAGAGAATACATTTTCCCTATCTATGTCGTAATTAGAAATGAGATTCTCCTCCGTAACTATTTCGTGATGATCGATCATATCCAGGATCAGTTCAAATATTTTCTCGCCTATTGCTATCGCTGCATGAGAAATTACGGATGATCCTTCTGATGCAATTAAATTTTCATTGCGAAGGAGTCCTTCCGCATATATAAAAGCGTCCTTTAAACATTGCTTTTCATTTTCAACAATCGCACTTGCATCGCGTACACAATCATTTTCACTCGCGATAGAAACACTACGAGATGAAAATCTCGACGTAGACGCTCGCGTATTCATTTTTAGAAGAAGTTCTTGCTTTGACTGTGAAACAAAACTGACTGATCAACTGACTGGGAAAATGCAATTCGGAACTTCGTGGGTTGGATTATCATCCCCAATATAAACATTCAATAAACAGTGACATCGGAGACGCTCTTGAGATAGAGGAAGCTCTTGAGATAGAGGAAACTCTTGAGAACGCGACGCAGTTTGAAAACGGCGGGTCACATTACTTACCATTCGTGCTCGTAGTGATAAAGTTTGAATTTTCCTCTAATGATTAGTTTTAAATTCTTTTTCTTCAATGCATATGATGATAAGTACCGGTTTCATTTTGATAAAATATAGCAGGCCGCCGAAAATGATCGGAAAGCAGTAAAATATATCACCTCGCAATTCCATTTAAATTATATAATCAACACGGATCAGACAGGATGTCAGTATCAATCAACATTCGAAAGGACAATAACATATAAGGGAGTAAAGACGGCACTTGTTTAAGAAAAGGTAGATGAACTTATGTCACATCACACAAACGTAATAGTAACTTGTTCGAAATCCGGAAAGTTAACACAAGATATTTATAAAGACTTCTTAAAATTTAATATATATATTTAATATATAAATTACTATTACTATTTAATTACTATTAATTATTATTTAATATATAACAATAGTAAATAATCCTGTTGTTAGTAAATAAATACATGTTATTTGTAATTCGAAATGCAATTTTATGCATGAAATTTAATCGTTTGAAATTAATAATATAAATATGCAATGATAAAACATAATGAAATTAAAAAAAAAATGCGTTAGTCGGCAGGATTCGAACCCTTGTCGTCTGGCTGAAAACTTGTCACTCTACCGTCGCGCCACACCGACTCTTGTTGTAGGCTAGAAAAAAAACGGCATTACATGGGAAATAATGAAACTTCAATCGTCAATATCTCGAAAAGTATTGGGTATCTGCCCCTATAATGGTATATATTCGTAAAGAGGAGAACGAGATCTATAAGTGTGCAAAGTTTCAACCGAATCGGTGACCCGAAGGACGTGGCCTCTCCTTGTTAGTCTACTTTAATCTAACTTTATCTATCTTAGTCTACTTTAATCTAACTTTAGCTATCTTAGTCTACTTTAATCTAACTTAATCTAATTAGGAATCGCCTCCCCCTGCCTCGCCAATTCTATTTGCTCGTATTCCGCGAGCATCGCCGCAAGTCGCATCTTGAGGAGCGACTGATGCCTTTTCGACAATACAGCCGCTGCTTCTGCCATCGCCATGAAATACATCTGCAGCGCTGTCTGTTTTGCTGGCGCCTCCGTCCTCCTCTCCGTCCTCTTCTCCGAGATTCCTCGCAGTAGTTCGTTGCATTGTGCCAGTGTGTTGTCCAACAGCAAACTTTGTTGCTGTTTTCGGCTCGGCAAACTGACATCGACCTGCGGCTGCATGTCCCGTTCGCCAGGTCCATCACATTCAATGGGCGTTTCGCCCGTTTCGTTACCTTCCGTTTCGGCACTGTGTCCACTGCCGTCCTCGAGGTGATTTTCAAAGCTGTAAAATAAAATTTTAAATGTAAAATACAATTTGTAATATTTGTCAAATATTTATGAAATATTTCCCACCTCTGAGAACCTTCAGTGCTGGGCAACAGTTGCTTTTCGTTGAAATGCGGAAGTAGGAAGTGTAGGGCATCCCAGTGTCTATACTTCCGATGGCCGGTGTCCGCCGCCTGCCCACTTCGCACCGTATTCTCTTTCGCCCGGTACTTCCGGAACAAATCTCGCATGTTCTGCTAGCGTTTCTTACACGCCGCCGCTACAACAAAAATATTTTGCACTTAACCTTTTGTCAGTGTGCGTCAAGGGGCTCGTACGTACACCACATGTACAGTCAAACGTATTTTTGTAGATAGGGACATCATAAAAGAAACCGCAGGAAAAATAATTCAGAAACGTCATAAATAGCTATAATAAAGGTGTTATAATGCCAATACCGTTGGCATTCATAGACCGCATAAAAAATGGCATAGAAAAGGACTGCACAAAAATAGGTTCGACTGTTAACTAAGGAGTTATTAAAATACAGTGATTACTAACCTGTCTGATTTAGCTCGTCGCCTATCTCCCTCCATGCCACAGCCTTGTATTTGGCATCCGCGTACTTGGGGTGGCTAAGGTTGTACAGAAACTCCCGATTCCTCACACATTCGATCAGGCGTTCGTCCTGCATTCTGCTAGAAACTCGATATCTGAATGCTAGGTGGTCGGAACTATAACTGATTTTTCCGACGAATTTCTCGTCACAGGTAACCTCATAACTAACCTTTGCGGAGGGGGGGAGGGGATACGAAACGAAATTCTATTGGTCTAAAGAACAGTGGACCTACTTTTTTTAACAGGTATTTGTCTATATATTTTTAACTTTAGTTACTACAGTTACCAAATTCAGTAGTCGCATTCCAGATTCGCAATTAATAATTCAGTATGGAATAGTCGAAAAACTATCACCCATATGTATCTTAGTATTTCTATTGGTATAAATAATCTAGTATAATCTAATCTAAAAATAGTTCTAAATTCGCTTAATTTTAACTAAACCTAGAAAAAATTAGAAAAATTGTTCTTAAACCTACTTAAATATTACTCGGAAAACGCTCGGTATATACAGTACTAATATGTAAATGTTCTCAAATCGCTTGAAGTCGCCCTAAATCGTTGGTTTATCGCGTTCGCGAGGAAAAAGATTCTGAGCACGTGCTAAACTCTAAGAAAAAATAAAAAATTGCTTCCTATTTATGGGAAGATCGCGGAAAATTAACTTAAATAGTTATAAAGTCGCTTTCGCGGAAATAAAAAATCGAGTAAAAAACGCAGAAAAAATCAAATTTTTGAACAAAAATCGTGTCTAAATTACAAAGATCGCCCAAAAATCGTTCGAAAAACGCCGAAAAATTGCTAAAAATCGCGTTTTTTGGGTTTTCTCAAGAGGGAAGTGGGGGTTTTGCTATAATGAACCCCCACTTTTTCTTACTGGTCTGGATAGCCGTCGGGCTCTCCAGTACTCGCTCCGTTAGAAATTTTTCCAAAAATCGCCGCCTTCCGGTCGCGGGTGTCGATATCTCGGAAAGGAGGGGGGGGGGGAGGGCGAAAAATTTTTCCTTCCGAAGCTCAACACAAGGGGCGATAGAGGATCTCCCTGGCGTACTCCACGACCCAACTGGATCGGCGATTCCAAAAGACCGTCAAGCTGAAGTCTGGTCTCCGCGGCGGCATAGGTCGAGCGCATGTACTGGAGTAAGCTTGGTGGTAAATCCGCTTCCTCTATGGCTTTAAATATGGCCGGGTGCGAGACCATGTCGAATGCTTTCGCCACGTCCACACAAGCCATATGCAGGACCTGTTCCTGCGCCTTGCTTCAGCGAGCGCTGCCGTAAGGATGGTGACATTTTCACTTACCCCATCGACCGTCTTAAATCCTTGTTGACGTTCGTCGATGATATCAAGCGCAACGAACCTAGTCGCCCAAATGCGGTGGAATTGCCTCAACAGGACAGATCCTACACTTAGGGGCCGATAGTCAAATGGCAAGGGCCGATCTGATTTCACGGATTTCCTAAGGAAGACCGTCCGGGTTATGGACATCGTCCTAGGGACCTCTCTTGCAAAGAGCAGGAGGTTGAACAGTAATGCGCGTAGAGTGGAAGGGACGTACTTCCACTCACGAGGCGTAATACCGTCCAGACCTGGTGCTGAACCGTCCCGTACGGCATGCTTCTCAACCTCAAGAGGACTGATAGGCCGCCATAGGGAAGACTTATCGGGCCCCGGTGGGCTCGTGCTCTCTCCGGTGCCCTCGAGATGAATCCCTCGGGCAGCGGTTTCGACGGTCGCACGCTGCCTTAATTCCGAGGAGGCGTCAAGGAGTCCCGTCAAATCCCTGTCGGCGGTACTGGATTGCTCAATAAGAGGTTTCCAGTATTCGCCGAAGACCTGGGGAGAAGGACGGTTCCTATCTTCCTCTCCATCAAGGATATAGTTAAGGCAGCTTCGCCGGTTCTTCTTGTAGAGCTTCTGCACAATGGCATATTCTCTACGGCGCTTCTGCTCTCTACTTTCTCTGGTGCAGGGAGGATTATGCTTTCGTTGTCTCGTTGGGGCACGAGGCAGCCTCTTCTCCTTTTTGGGGAATATATCACCTAACCATCCGGAGATGGCGTCGGTGATACTTTCACCCGCCAAGGCAGACCGTGCGATATCGCACAGTCTACCAGCCTGATAGCTTCGAAGACGCACGCATTCCTCAATGAGAAATGCTATCGCTTCCCGGAGCCTCTCATCTTCTTGATGAGGTTCAAGGCTGGGAAGGGCGACGCACAGGGGGGTGGTGGTCTCATTGGACGCAGAGGGTTCGGTGGCTCGTGTCATCACCTCGGACCCGGACCCTCCTCCGTCATCGCCGCCGCTCACTGCGGCAGCTTGCTGGCAGAAACTTTGGACCATCAAACGGTAACCCTCCTGCTTCCTTTTACCTTTGATGGCCTCAAGAGTTCTGTGGGGGAATCGCTCGACCAGATGCTGGTTCATGAAGCGAACACCCCCTGCTAAGGTCGCGGTAGCCTCAGCGCGCGCCATGAGACACACCTCCTCGTTGTCCCAACGTGCCTTACGGCGTTCAACATCGATCGCATCGTTAGCCTCAATCGGATGGGTTCGGCGCGTATGCACGCTCAGGCCTATCCGTGTTGGAAACTCTCGGCCACAGACCCCGCATGGAAAAGCCGTTGGGGTGGCAGAACTTTGCTGTGGCAAAATGTTTCCTCGCATAGCCGATGGTCCGGCTGCGTCGTCAGCTCCTGATGCCCCATTCGTACGCACTCGCAGTGCCCGGGCCATCCGAGAACCCGGGCGTGGTATTTCATTATTTGTGTCCTCTTCCATTTTGGCTGCGAGTGGGGGGACAGACGGATTGGCAGCCGAAAGCTCCCCGTAAAGCCCGCTCCTTTTCTGGCCCCACATCGTGCGTGGAGCTGGGCACATGGGCCGAAACCCTTTGAGGCGCTTCGCCACTATCGATTTAGTTCCCACGTCATAGAAGTGGTATCCAGCGGGCGCCCCGAGGAGGAACTGCATAGTGACAATTGGGAGCGAGAGGCTATATATTCGCATCAATCTCCCCATAGTAACTATGTAAATCCATTTGTGGTCCATCACTGTGGACGGCGGCTGCGTGTTGCCTTGAGCTGGTGCGGAGACGCCAGGGCTGGTAAGGATGCAAGTGTGCCTGCTGCCTTGGCTCAGTCAGGTCTTCGACTCTAAATGGCGCATGTGGCCGAACGCACGCGCACAGCGGCGTGTTGCTTTATAGCAACGGCGGGCGGTCTGGCAGCAACCCCACCGTCAGCCGCTGGGCATGGACCGCAGGCGCAATGCCTACAGCCATGAGCAGCAAAACTGGCGGCGTAGTGCTTTCAGCCGCGCACCTCAAAAAAGCCTTAAATGGCAATAAAAATGATCGACACGGCATACGACGAATCGTATGCTCACATGTCTGATCAAATCATCATCCGGGCTGCAAGCGGATGGATAACACTTCGTCTTACGTCCTTACTCAGCTAGACTGGTCGACTTTCAACCGCCTTGCTGTGCATAGGTCAGAACCCTTAGTGGATTGACTCTTCATCTTGGATACTAGACCGAGCAAGCCCGGTCCGACACCTCAGACGATGAGAGTCGCGGAACCTCTCCCTCAGTCCCGTCAGTGCATGACAGCTAGCGACAGAGGCCCGAAGGTCTCTAGGATCCGAGGATCCATACGCGTAAAACGCGGTCTATGGTTGGGAGACCCCTAAGCTCAAGTTCCCAGGTCTCTACCATCATACAGTTGACGCTTCCTTAAGAGAGTCATAGTAACTCCCGAACAGTTTACTCCCCTCTACACCCCGGGGATGCCTATGCATCCGCTGAGAGCTGGGTATCGGATGACAATCCGGTGTAGGTCAGCCGGCAAGCCGTTGGGCATCCGATCTCGGCCGATGCTCGCCGGCCGCCTGGCGCCGCACAGTGCGGACAAATCGCCTGTTTTCGGCACTTCTCGTAGTTCGGTTATTAATGCATATATAGAGGAAATTTTTTACAGACAATTATATTTACCAATATAGTTTATAATTTTAACAAAAAAAAATTTTTAGAAAAAAAATTTATTATTAAAAATTAACAAATTTATTTTTAAAAACTAACAAGTTTAGAACAAAATTAATAATAAATGCACCATATGTAAAATTAACAATAATAAACAAACAAATCATAATACTAGTGAATAAAATGAATAAACTCAACAAAATGCTATCCGAGCATGCTGCTGCTGCTTCGCTATCCGAGTCATTCTCAGTACTTTGATTGCGACTCAAAATCATTGACTCTCGTGATCTTGCACATTTCGATCTATCCTTACATTCTTATTACTTTTTCAATAGTTATAAAACATATATTAAAAACAAATTAAAAATACATAAAAATGATTGATATATAATTATTGCAAAATTTTATTATACATAAAAATGGTTATTATATGATTATTATTAACAATTTCCATCCTAATACGCATGTTTGGAAAAGAAATGTATTTCATATCGTGATATACACGAATATTCAACTTTCCCAGTAAATTCCCCACTGTAACTGTGGCGAACAAATGGCAAAATTTTTTACAACCAAATTTGCCTACAAATGTATATTTATTGTTAATTATTCATAGAAAATGAAATTTAACAATATAACTAATATATTTAAAAAGAAAATAACAAATTTTCCACGATAGATCCTAAAGGAAAGGTATGGACACTTCTTAAAAAGTTTATAAAATTGAGAGTCGCAAAAAGTGGCAGCTAAAACTATTGTAAACTGGCTCAGCGGCCAGGGTTCTTTGGGGAGGGAGGACAAGGTGACTAAATGAGGAACGCTAAATTAAAGTGAAAAAAAGAAGTATTTTATTCTTAAATCCGGTCGCCCGGATTCCCTGATGGTCCGGCGACGGGTTCACGGTGGGAGCCTGTCTCTCCACCGGCCTGATTACATAAGAAAACAAAAAAAAAAGAATCGTGAGCGTGGACGCCCGGTAATGACGCGAATTGACGAACACCTAAAGTTAACGCAATTATTCCCTAGTAACGCGAGCTTAGCCTAATCTATACGCGGAGCGTCGATATCTCCGGACGCGAATTGAAAGAACACTTAAACCTAACGCAATTATTTTCTGGTAACGCGAGCTTAGCCTAATCTATACGCGGAGCATCGGTATCTCCGGTCTCGGTACGGGTCGCGGTGGTCTGGAGTATCGCGGTGAGAAACCGGAATTTTCCTCGGTACGGTACGCGGCGCGGTACGCCTGGAGCGAGCCGTGCTCTCTGGTGTTGATACGTTGTTCGGGCGCTCTCGGCGCGGCCCCGAACTCCCCCGACTCTCGTTGCGCGGTCGCTTCGGCGAGGTGTTTATTACGGCTGCGGCCCAGCGAGTTGTAGTGAATGGACGTTAATTTCCTGCGTCGGCTGGGCGCGCGGGGCGCGGAGAGGAGGTACGGGATTCGCGGAACGCCCCGTTCGCCGTCCCCGTGCAACCACGGCTCGAGCACGTAGGCACAGACGTAGACCTAATGCCTACGACTCGAAACCGGCGAGGTCGCTCGTCTCCGGTAGTATACCGAGAGGGGAGCTCCACACGCTGCTGCGGTCGGTTGGAGGCTGAACGTCTGGAGCGCGACGCGGAATCTCGGATGGGAGCGCGGGACGCGGGAACGGGTCCGAGTGGTGGGGATGACGGTCCGGAGTGTCGAAGCTACGGTGCTCTGAAAAGAGCAGGCCGTCGATCGACTGCCTCCCAGAACCTGATCGCGGTCTCGGTCTCGACGTATGGGACGTAAACCCACGTACGCTTCGGCCGATCCCAGCGCTTCGGCGTGTTCGCCCGATAGTATACCGAGGCTAGCACGATTCCGCGCGGCTGCGAGAGGATCTGGGCTCGGGTGTTCGCCCGAGAGCTGCTCCAGACCAACTCCGATCACGGGTGGTTCCGTCGTGATCTTTATAGCCCGAACGCGGACCTCGTGTGCTCGTTCGCGAATCTTCGGCACACGCCGATTGGTCCGCGCCCGGGCTGGATTCGCGGATTGGCGCGCGGCTGGCCCTCGCCGGTGATTGGAGCGGGTTAAGGTACAACTCTGCTCGCAACGAGACACATACGTCTCGTTGCACTATGAAATTCTTAAACTATAATAAGTAATGTATCCGAATATGCATAAATCTCAGGACATCTTTTGCCGTTCTTGTTTTATGTTAATTTGAAGTTTTATATGCAATTAACAAATAACACTACCGTTGAAGATTTGTACAAAAAATAAATCTACTTTATTAAATGTATAAAGAATGCATATTTCTTGGTAAGAACTTTCCATTCCACAGAATTGTTATTGCACACTCATTTATAGTTAATATAACATTTTTCGATTTTTGGCACTTTAGAGAGTGCCTCCATGGCCAAATTTTTTCACAAAAATCTAAATTTGGTTACTAATGCATATGCAATGGTAATTAGTCACAAAAAATTAAATTTAACAATAAAATTAATAAGTTGAAAAAAAAATTAGTTTTATGCATAAAAAAAACTGTTACATGATGTTTAAATGAATAATAATATGCATTTCCTGCTAATAAAGAGTTCTGCCAAAGGAAATTTTCGTGCATCGTCAAATAAAAATGTAGTGAGATGTGCCGACTTGTCCACACTGTGCGCCGGTGCCACGACAGCATCCGCACACAATCCATTTTCGAAGTAGAGAAAAGAGTGAGAAAAGAGTGAGACTTGTTCATCTGAGTTGTAATGTTAATAAGTAATGGTTCAAACTATAAGGAACGACAAAATTCAGACAAAAATGCAGTCACAAATTAATTTTAGCATTGTTAAATTATATCTTTAGTTCTGTCTTCCTTCATTCAAGTTCTGTGAATTGCAATGCTTATTTCTCATTTGCTTTCGTGATTATGGATGAGCACGTATACAGTTTAATAAAACATACGGTTTCATAAGAACAAATCATTTTATCACACTTTCATCTTAAATAACTGCGGTGCCTTTCCAGGATGGAAGGCAAAGCGAACTCTGCCCGATGCTCGCCGGTGCCACGACAGCATCCGCACACAATCCATTTTCGAAGTAGAGAAAAGAATATTGTTCATCTGAGTTGTAATGTTAAGAAGTAATGGTTCAAACTATAATCTAATTTAACGATGGAACGATGAAAATCAGCTTCACAAATCAATTTTAACATTGTTAAATTATATCTTATATCTTATAAGTGATTATAAGTAAAAACTCCGGAGAACAAATTTAAAATGATTAGAATTCATTGGTTGCAAGGTGTGTTCGAAAGGTGGTGAAATAGTGGAAAATTGGAAAAGTGGAAATATACGTATAACATTTGGTTCGCAAGCATCTACGGTTGTAAATCTTAGTACGCTAACGGTGTACAAGGTTCCGCATGTGCTGCATTTAGCTGGCTTAAACATTACGAAAGTGGTGGGTACAAACGGAAGGATTTTTGATTTATGACGTCCATGGTCGGTAGGTCGTCGATAGGGATTTTTATACCTGGCCTTGGTCGCGTGCTTGCCATTTCGTAGTAAGTAAATTTGTCAAACAACCCAGGCGAACACGGCGGACATTCTGAAGATTCTGTTTCTTTGCCATAATGGCAAACCTCGACCGTGAGTGACGCGCGGAAACGTATTCTGCCGTAACCATTCGCCTTGGAATGGCGAAAAAATAACCCATGCTTTACCTCTGCAGAAAGCAAACAACGTCTTTCGCGGAAAAAACGGCAAGCCTGGCGGCCAAATGTTTTATTGCTGTCCGCATGCCGACAGCAATCTGCAGTCGGTCAGAAAAGTCTCCGTACGCCCTTGAAAATTTTCTTGCCGAGAAAATTCCACCCCATCCATGATGGCTTTTGGCGAAAATTCCACCCGCATCCATGTCGTTGTGGGGAAAGGGTCACCAAAAATGTATATAACGGGCTGCAGGACAAGATTTCAGCACCATTTTTTTGGCCCACCATTAGTATCGCAGTGACCACGTTATTTTTAACAACATGGAATATTCTGGCGAAACATCGGTCATAGTGACCGTTGCAGTAATTCTGCAATCAATTGCGAGTTACCGGCTCCGCCAGTTGGATTTCGAGGAACAGGAGCAACAGAGGCAACAGGCAGTTGCACCCAGAAGGAGACGCCGTTACAGCGTCCACCCTCTGTGGCGCAATCGCAGCGCAGAAGGGGAGTTTGTATTGGTGAGCCGAATGCTGACCGATACCGAGGGAAAATTTTACGGCTATTTCCGCATGAGTCGAAATTGCTTCGAGACGTTCCTGGGAAAAATGCAACACCAGCTGGTCCGAAAGGAGACACGTATGAAGAAGCCAATCTCACCGAGGGAACGATTGACTGTTTGCTTACGGTAACTGGGTTTACAATTCATTGCGTTTTATGAATACTTTTTTATTGTGTTTGCTAATATGATATTTATACAGGCAATAATGGCATGCCGGGTTATTGCAACGAGACTGCTGCCGGAGACGATTTTCACGCCTAGCATGGAGAAGTAGGAGGCCATCCGGCAGCAGTTTTGGGAACAATGTAAATTCCCTAATTGTTAGGGGGCCATCGATGGAAAGCACGTGAGCATCCAGGCCCCAGCTAACTCGGGGTCATTGTACTTCAATTATAAGAAGACCTTCTCCATCGTTTTAATGGCTCTGGCTGATGCCAACTCAAATTTCATCGCCATCGAGGTTGGCGCATATGGGAAGAACAGCGATGGTGGGATCTTTGCCCAATCAAAACTTGGGCAAGACATCATCAATGGGACTTACCCGATGTTGCCCAACAGTAATTTGCGGGGCACATCGGTCAGCGCGCCATGCGTTATGGTGGGAGACGAAGCGTTCCCGCTGAAGAGAAACCTTCTGAGGCCGTATCCGGGCAGCCGAGCTGAAGGAAATCCGGAAATGAAAAATTTCAACACAGCGCTGTCCATTGCTCGGCGTGTCCTGGAAAATGCCTTCGGCATACTGGCACAGAAATTTCGGATCTACAACCGGCGCATACACGCCAAACCGGAAAATGTTGATTCTATTATAACGGCAACATGCGCCCTACACAATTATATCCGCGGAAACGAGGCATCCAACGAAGCGCCAGTCCGGACGAGACGAGAAGATGACCTCAACATGGAGAGTGGTGGCAATTGGCGCAGCTTGAGCCACCACGGGAGTAATTCCACAAGCGAGGCCTTCGGCGTGCGGGAGAAGGATTTTTTATTCACATCGAGGGACGCAGACTGAGCGTAAAATTTTTGTAGTTTTAAGATGTATATATAGAATAAGTAGGTATAAGCGTTAGGTATAAGTAGGTGTAAGTAGGTATAAGTAGATATAAGCGTTAGGTATAAGCGTTAGGTATAAGAGGTAGAAAGTAAGGTAGCTGTAAGTTAGAAATAAGAGTAGGATTAGACCAGCGCTGTAATTGTTGTTGTTAATATAAGTTAAAAATATGAAAAATAAAAAATTGTTAAACCAACCTACTCTTGTTTTATCTATCCTAGTCGAACTTAATCTAACTTAGTCTACTTAATAGTTGGAGAAAGAAAGGATGTAAAACATAAACAAATTTATTAAATAACATAATTTATTTATGTAAAATATAATCCAAGTCAATCTAAGTTAATCTATCTTAATCTAACAATCTATCTCACTCTAACTCAATCTATCTTAGTCTAATTTAATCTAACTCAATCTAACTCGTCCTTATCTCGTTCCCTTGTTCACGAATATATACCATTATAGAGGCAGATACTTAATAGTTTTCGATATGTTGACGATTACAGTTTTATTATTCACTGTGTTATGCCACACGGATCAGACAGGATGTCAGTATCAATTAATGTTCGAAAGGACAGTAACATATGAGCGAGAAAAGACCGCACTTGTTCCCAAAAAAGGTAGATGAACTTTTGTCGCATCACAGAAACGTAATAGTAACTTGTTCGAAATCCGGAAAATTAACACAGGATATTTATAAAGACACCTTAAAATTTAATATGTATATTTAAGATATAAATAATAATATACAGGGTGGCCCACATAACTCTGAACAGCTCAATATCTCAAAAACTATGCCATCGATTTTAAAGTTCTTAGACTTAAATTGCATGGAACTGAAGGGCCTTTCTGGCTACATTAACGTGAAGTGGCCTCCCTTCCCCTTTAACGGGGGAGGGGAGGTACCTTTGTAATTTTAAATGGAACCCCCTATAAAATGTTACATATTTAGATTCTACCGGAAAAAACAAGTCAATTTTGTCTGAAACATTTTTTTGTCAGATACTTCCATGATGAGATATAACAGTTTGAAATTTCGAGTTGTAGGTACTTGAAGCGCTCGGAAATAGCGTTATGGAATTATACGCGCTTGAGTCCTTTGCTTATTCGTGAAGAAACACAAACAATAATATTTACAATTCTTGAGTTTGACTCACTTATCTATGAAAACGTTTTCAGTTTAGAGCTGTTATTCAAGCAGTAACATTGTGATTATCGCTACTTTTGACACAGAAGTGAATATGTTATTAACGTTAGGTGAATGCGAAAAAAATTATCGGCGTGCAGCAGTGATGTTTTTTGAACGTTATGGGATCAAAAAATGTCATGCAACATTTCATAATTTAGAAAAGCGGCTTCGCGAGCACGGTGAATTGTGTAAAAAAACTCACAATAAACCTAAAGCTGTCACTAATGAAAATAATAGTGCCAGTATTCTTGCTGCAATTACATTAAATCCTCATATTAGTCAACGTACACTTGCACAAACATCACATATTAGTCGTTCATCAATTCAACGAATTTTGAAACGGTAAAAGTATCATCCATATCACATGGTTTTATCACAAGAGCTTTCGATAGCAGATTACGATCACCGCGTAAGATTTTGTGAGTGGCTGCAGGGTGTTGTGGAAAATGACTTTTTGTGCAAAATACTTTTTTCCGATGAGGCCACTTTTATGAATTCAGGGCATGTAAATAGACATAATCTGCATTATTGGGCCGTGGAAAACCCAAATTGGATGCGATGTGTTCCCTTTCAACAACGATGGTCTTTAAATGTTTGGTGTGGCCTAATAGGAGATTTTGTGATTGGACCTTATTTTTTTCAAGAAACTGTAACATCTGCAAGTTATTGTGATTTCTTAAAAAATCATTTGCCTGCGCTTTTGGAAGATGTGCCACTGCACGTTAGAAGAGAAATGTGGTTCCAACAAGACAGCGCTCCTCCACATTTTGCAATCATCACCAGGCAATTTTTGAACGAAAAATTTGGGAACAAATGGATAAATCGTGGGGGACCTCGTCAATGGCCTCCTCGATCCCCCGATCTAACACCATTAGATTTTTTCTTATGGGGACATGTAAAGGACAAAGTTATGTTTGAACCACCGACGACAAAAGAGGATATGAAACAAAGAATACGTGACGCTTGCGCTTCAGTGACTCCCGAAATGTTAAAAAATGTTAGAACAACTTTGATGTTTCGAGTAAATAAATGTTTACAAGCCCGTGGTGGACATTTTGAACATTTAATTTAAAGTACATTTTATTTCTTCACGAATAAGCAAAGGACTCAAGCGCGTATAATTCCATAACGCTACTTCCGAGCGCTTCAAGTACCTACAACTCGAAACTTCAAACTGTTATATCTCATCATGGAAGTATCTGACAAAAAAATGTTTCAGACAAAATTGACTTGTTCTTTCCGGTAGAATCTAAATATGTAACATTTTATAGGGGGTTCCATTTAAAATTACAAAGGTACCTCCCCTCCCCCGTTAAAGGGGAAGGGAGGCCACTTCACGTTTATGTAGTCAGAAAGGCCCTTCAGTTCCATTCAATTTAAGGCTAAGAACTTTAAAATCGATGACATAGTTTTCGAGATATTGAGCTGTTCAGAGTTATGTGGGCCACCCTGTATATAATTGGGAGACCATATTACCACGTTACCAAGTTACCATGTCTTTCCCTCTATTACATTCGACATATATCATACATACATAAATAAATATTACTAACAGCAAATTCATAGTATAAAACGTAACTTACCTTTCTCGCCACTTTTTATTTTTAGATGCGCGGGTCCCAAATGGTGTATACTGGTTTTTTCTTTTACGCCCCACGTTGCTTTGCGCTTCATCACCTTGTATTCTTCCTTCCATGATTGTAACACCCACACAATGACACTTTACACTATATTCACATTTACACTTTACACTTTACACTATATTCACGCAATTACACTTTACACTTTACAAAATTATTAACAAACCGCGTTGTAATAACGAATCGCTTCGTACTTTCGTACTATAAAGCGCGCGACGATGAACTGGTCAACCAATTCTGTCAGACATCGGTTACAAATCGGTGAGAGAGCAAAAGATAGTGCAAACATATGATTGAAGTATTTCTCTCTCTTCTTCTCTCTCTCGCTCTCACCCCCGCTATCTCTCTTTTTCTCTCTCGCTCTCACTCCCGCTTTCTCTCTCTTTCTTTCTCAGCCCCACTTCCTCTCCCTTTCTCTCTCACTCTCACCACCGCTCTGTCACTCTCGCCCCCCACTCAAAGACAAATGAATGCAACAGGCGCCCTGGGCCTTGCCGATAGGACCTGGCAAGGGTACGATCGTTAGAAAGAAAGTTGTCGTCCAGCTGGAAACATCGTAAGTACCCTTCACTCTTGCTACGCCTGTCTCTTGCAGGAAATCTCTTATTCTTTTTTTCGTGTCACTAATTTTAACGCGGCTTTTCTATGAAATCAAATATTTTGATCGAAAGCATCTTCATATTTTAAATTGGTTTTTGTACAGTTTGCTTTGGTTTAATAAAAGTTTCCTATTTATTTGCAAATCTGTTTTCATGCGGTATGTATATTCTGCGTACATGGTTCCTTTTTTTACACAAGTTTTGTATTTTTATTCCATTCTGTTTCCTTATTTTGCACGGTCTTTTTATACGGTACGTATCCACCGTGTAAAATGACACCGACGTGTATCTGATTTTGTAACCTTCACTGAGCATACAGTGAAGCGCAAAACTAGAAGTAGAATAAAAATAAAGATATTTGTGCAGAAACAGGAACAATGCACGCAGAATAAACTGTGTGCAAACAGATGTACAGAAAAGTAGGAAAGTTGTGTCAAACCAAGGCAAACTCTACAAAAACCAATTTAAAATATAAAAATTCATTCAATCAAAATATTTCATTTAGCAAACATATTTCAAGATATAGATATGTAGAGTTTTGTAGAGTCTGCTACAATAATTTTTGTAATTTTTTTCAGATGCCAACCGTAGCGACTCAAACTGACAGGAAGCTGACGTCGCGCCGCTCGCCGGCATATTCGCTCCGGAGCTCGCGATCGCCGAGGCGCAGATCGCGATCGCGATGCTCCCGGCCCGAGTCGCGTTCCCCGAGACGCGGGTCGCGATCGCGATGCTCGCGGCGCGGATCGCGGTCGCGGTCGCCGACAAGGCAATTACACTCGTCTCGATATCAATCTTCCCGATCGCCTACATCATTTAGGCGGTCGGACGAGAGTCTTTTTTTCGCTAAGAAGGTACGTACAATAGTTTTGTGATTAGATCAAATGACTTGAATGTTATTGAGAAGTTAGAAGGATTAGTTTATTAGACGAGGTGTAACAAATTTTTGAAAAAAGTTTCAATTGGTCGGAATCGCAAAAGAAATAGTAAAAGTTGGTTTTTTTAGCTTTTTTATCTGAGCCTGTATTGAAAATTTCAAAAATGTGTGATTTTCTTGAATAAATTATATCCATGCTGAATATTTCATCTATATTGGTTAATTCGTTTACGAGTTATAAACGATTAAAAGTGCGGTCGAAAATCGTGAAAAATGGCAATTTTTCCACTTGCGTTTATAACTCGTAAACGAATTAACCAATATCGGTGAAATTTCCAGCATGGATATAATTTATTCGACCGAATCAAATACATTCTTTAAATTTTCAATACAGGCTCAGATAAAAAAGCTGAAAAAAAACAACTTTTACTATGTCTTTTGCGATTCCGACCAATTCAAATTTTTTTCAAAAATTTTTTACACCTCGTCTAATAAACTAATCCTTCTAACTTCTCAATAACATTCGAGTCATTTGATCTAATTTTTAAAAAGTTATGTTGCTTCAAATAGTGTAGACTCAGTTTTGCTCGTTACTGTATATGAATGAGAACATTTAAAAAATTGTCCGTTTAATAATGTTTGTTTTTCACGTTACAGCTGCACGAAATACAAAAAGACATAAAGTCGATGAGACGAGGAGGAAGTGGTGGCAGGGGTGGCAGTGGCGGCTGCGGTAGCAGAGTGGTGGCAGGGGTGGCAGAGGAGGCAGCGGTGGCTGGAGTAACAGAGGCGCCCATAAAAGTGCCAAAAAAAATTATTACATATTTAAAAATTAATTTAAAATATAGAATTAAAACTGATATGTTTAATCTTTTTTGTTATATTCTCCATCTTGCCTTTGCGTTATTCCTTTATTCCTAAAATCCAATATATTCCTTTTTCAACTAAAATTATTTTTATCATTATTCTACTCTCGTGTGCCTACTGTATGCACCTAAAAGATTATTTTCATAGACTTGGTAGTTCAATTCTTATAATTTAATGAAAAAGGTTGACACTTTATTTTCAAGACCTCTAAAAGTAACCCTTTGCACTCGACGCTATTTTCATTCTAAAACTAAATTTTTCTCTTCTGTCTTAGAATATTTTCATTTTATTCATACGAAACTGATCCGATTTCCACATATAATATTTAAATGTTTAGTAATCTGTTCAATTCAAATTTTGTAATGTAACAAATACATTGTAATATTTGTTGTAATTTCTTTGAAATAATGCCACAACAATTTCTAGTGGTGGTTCAGAGTCACCACTCGAGTGCAAAGGGTTAACAATTTCTTTTTCTCTTTTTTATAATGTGGTACTGTATGTAAGCTCATCGGTATACAAATGTGATCGCAATTTCATATGATACATGAAGCTACAGCTACGACTATGCTATATGCGTATATGGACAACTGCACATTGCTTGCATGAGGCCGAAACATCAAACTAGCGGAGTATTTGCATGTGTAGGAAAATTATATACATATACACACGTGTGCAGACGCACGTTGCCGATGAGCGAATAGGCGTCGAACATAACCACAATCTACGCTTGCAGTTTCCTCCAATCCCACCTCGACAGTCCTTCTACTTAGGCGCCACCTGATGAGCTCCAGGTCAACTAAACTTGTCACATTTTTTGCTCTATATTATCGATATCATGAATTCTGACGCTAGAAAGCCATGCCGAAACGGGAAACAAGTTTTCGCCTTTATTTCGCAACAGAATCAAGACAAATTATAGCTCAATATGTAACTGGAGATATTTTCTAATGCGAGCTGGTCTCGACATCATCCAAAAAACTCATCCAATGGCATAAAAATGCTTGAATTCCACGGCACGTGCATCGTCAATTTTTGGCCTACTTCTAACGCTCATATTTCTAAATATCTGCATAATCTCGTCAGCTCATGACCAGCCCGCATTAGATTTAACCTTCCTCTTTCGAATGAGCCCTTTACCAGCGACAAAATATTCTTTGTTAAGGACGAAAACTTGATCCCCGTAAAACCATATTTTGTCGGTAAAGTAGTCACTCTACTTTTGGCAGTCCCTTAAACTCCTACAGTTGTTTACATATGAGACACGAAACCCCATATGGTGATTGGTCTACTCGTATACCTCGTCTGTGTCCCTACATATGTAAGGAAATTGGCGCTGTCCGCGCCATTCCCCTAGGCACGCGCCTAGAGAATATGCTCCGATGAGGTTGGCGGTGCCAACCTCGGGCAAAGCAGGTGGGAGAACGGCCATCGTTGCTCTCTCGCTGATCCAGTTTGGTCATCGGTCGAGATACGTCTCTCTATACAGTGCTTTCGATCCGCTGTCGAATAAAGTTGTTACGTTTTATACACGTATTCAAAAATTATTAGTACGTCTTCTAGTGGTTAACTGCAGATTAGGCTGCATCGTAGTTCCGCATTTACCAGCGGCACTTTTAAACCTGCAAATGGTGACCACGACGTGATTTGCACGTGCTCGAAAGCCGATGCACGTTTACATGGAGACTATCGCAGAGGAAGAGGGTTCCTGGCGGCGAGCAATCCGCTCGCTGCACGTGATCGTTGAACGCTGTATACCGGATGTCGCCCTGGACATCTCCAGAGGACGAGTACGCTGGAATGCCACTGCTGGCGTGAAGCCATCGACCACCGGCGCTTTAACGTGCATCGCCATGCCGCCGGTTTGGCGTCAAGTCCAGCCATGCGTGCGGCAACAGGTATCGTTCCGTTTATGTAAAATTTCGAGGCATTATTGTGAACGAACGCGATCGCCGCGCGGTATTCGTAGCGAAAATATCGACGAAGCCATTTTCGGATGCCGGTTGATTCGACCATAATCGTGACTTTCGCTCAGATGTGTTTATGCCGTGTCGACTCCCCCCCCCCCTGTCGACATGCGTGTCCGTTACGATATCAGGTATGTAGTTCGTGTTTACCGCGACGCACTGTGATCCAGTACGAGGAATTAGTAATTCACGAAATTCGAGACGGTGAAATTAACGAGATTTATTAAAAATTGTGATTAGAACAAGCATTTAAACATCAACACTTTATGAATCCTACTTTTTTTCGAAAAAATTACCTTATTTCTTATTGATATCCTGGAGAATCTATTTAATATTATGTATCCATTTTTGTTTTTAAATGAATAGTATTTGTCTATATTTAGTACTTGTGTACTATGATCTAATATTTATAATTTATTGAAATAACAGTGCTTGGTAAACTGAAGAGAATCTTCAAAGTTTTCTATCATTGGTAAAGAATATATTTTGAGTTCCATATCGTTCTGCATTATATCAAAGTGCATTATTTTCAGTGCACTTTTATCTATAAAATCATGCAAGATTCACATTTCATTCGGCTCCGGTACATAAGTTATTATTGTTTAACGCACCTCTGTCACTAGAACCACGCAGAGTGTTAAGAGATTCTTAAGGTTGTTTTTTTTTTAAACCAGTATAGATTTATTTCAGCTTTAACAATTATACAGTAGGCTTACAGTTAGTGTACAATGATATCTCTATAATCGCTAGAGATATAGATTACAGTCATTTAAAAACTGGAAGATATATTTGCAGGCTTTAAAATTAGGTTTCGCAAAGAAAATGTCCGCTTTTAATGGTAGAAAGAACTTAATTTTGCGCAGCTTATATACTAATTTAATTCTTTGGGAATCATAAATACATCAATTCCATAGAACATGATCTAAGTCCTCGGAGCTATAATTACACTTACAACTAAGATCACTAATAATATTTACTGGATACAGAGAGGCAGCGAGGTTATAATGATTGGCCCTGATACGGTATACTGTGGATATAAAACCCCTTTTGATATAGTCAGCAAAATTTTGAGCAAACCAGCGAGTTCAATTTGAGTTGTAGAATTTTTGGAAATAATGTATATCCTTGATGGTGCCTTGCTCAGTAATTAAGGAACGAGTATTGAGAATAATTCCTTTTAGTCTGAGGTAGCAAGTAAAATTGGTGAAAGGAACTTGAGAAATGTCCGCTGAGTTAGATGTAGCAGCTTTTGCAAGGGAATCCGCATCTTCATTTCCATATACTCCTATGTGAGAAGGAATCCAGAAAAATTTTATGGAATGTGAGTTATCCTGACAGAATTTCACGTACTTATTTTTAATTTCGAGAATGAGAGGATTTGTTCTTAACCAGTTAACTGTGAAGTTTAATTTAAAAAATCCCTCACAGTGCAGAATTAAAATCAAGCAATGAGGAATATACAGGGTGGTTGGTAACTGGTGGTACAAGCGGAAAGGGGGTGATTCTACGCGAAAAAAGAAGTCGAAAATATAGAATAAAATGTTTTCATCCGAAGCTTCGTTTTCGAGAACATTGAGTTTGAAAATGCAGCCAAAAATGCGCGTGTTATTCGATAGGAATTGTCTGCTACGTCTGATCATGACCTACCAATTCTACTTCCTGCGCATACTAAAGCACGCGAACCCGACGGATCTTTAAATTCGATTTTCTCGAAAACAAAACCTCAAACGAAAAATTTTTATTCTATATTTTCGACTTCTTTTTTCGCGTAGAATCACCCCCTTTCCGCTTGTACCACTAGTTACCAACCACCCTGTATACGTCGAACGCAGACCAAATGTATGTATGTATTATATATTTTACGAAAACAGTAAAACAAAATAAGAAAGAATTACGTTTTTATTCGAGAAGAAATTAACAATTCATTAACGTTAACCGCACCGCAATAGAGTTTCGGATTGACGTGTATACACGTCGAACGCGCTTAACTGGTTAAGGTTGTCATATGATCCTTTTACGATAAGATGGTCAAATAATCGCAATTTAAGATAAAAAACACATTGTTTCCAGAATTAAAGATTATTTTTCTTGTGTGCGTAGCACATAATATTTAATATTTAAACTGAAAGAGAATGTTTACATGTGGCGTAGTACACGGTCTACCGGTTTCTATTCAGGGGGTGCAAGCTGCCGTGTTCTAAAAGTGACCAGTATTTTAGCGCTCTCTAGTGCTCGGGGCCCGAACTAATAACAGTATATATATGTAGATACAAACGCTACTCACTCACACACAGATACTCGCGTGACTCACACAACTCTATTGTAGCTATATGTACTTTCATGTACACGCGTACAATTAATCTTTTAAGTGGAAAGGGTAGAAATTTATACAGCTTGAAATATATAAAAATAAATATTTATTATAAATCCATTTATTTTCTTCTACAATGTTTCTTATAATAGGTACGCGCTATCTCAAACAAAGGTGATTCCGTTTGTTGAATATTTTTCAACTTTCCGGTTAATATATTATTGACATGTTTCATGTACATATTGAAAATGTAATTAAATATATTTTGGAAAATATTGTATTGTAATGTAGTGGCATGCTCGGTATGTGTTGTGTTGAAACTTACATTTTCTTGTAAATATTTTATAGCTTTTTCTTTAATATTAGTTTCACAAATATGATTCATCATAATTGAATGACAGATATCAATTAAGAAGGCACTATCGAATAATTTTTTCAATTCCGAAACTCGGAACAATAGTTTGCAGTCTTCGCAGTCAGACTTCAGACTTTTTTCCAACTTCGACTCGCTTTGAACAATTCCAGTGAATTACAGTATGGATGCTACAGGACTGTACAGGACGCTTGGACGCTAGGTTAGCGTCGGTTAGCGTTAGCGTCAGTCAGAGCAAAGCAAGCGTTCTGCGCATGTGCCCCCATCACGTGATGGGGAACACCAACGCCGCCTAGTGCTCGGGGCCAGCAACTTAGTGGTTAAATTATTTGCATTTCAGCTTATGCCCCCTGTTTCTATTGCGGAGAGTGAGAGGCGCGAGAGTGTCTCCGCTCCCGTTAGGCGCGCGTAGTAACAAAGCGCGCGACATTTAAATCTATTAAAGTCTAACCTCAATACCTTCGTTTCTTGAAAGGTTTACACTTATTGTCTTACCACAGACGAGTTATAAGGATAGACCTATCATCTTATGGGACTTCGTGTCTCATGTTCTGAAATATCGACTTTTCAAAAAATCAGAGGTTTTGATATGCCCTCTACGATTTAGAGTGGTGAGTTTAGGAATTATATTGAATTACAGGTATCGAAGGCGTAGTTGCCAAACCACATCGGAGAATATTCGTTGCATAGTTGCCAAATTACTGTTACTGCCGTGTAATGCACTCCGCGTATTTCGGCTATTTTCCAAGTTACAGTCGCAATTCTGGAAAAGTAAACGAAACGAGCTATTACATGATTAATTCAACCTGAATATTTCATCTCTGGTTTAAATACAATGCTTTCTGTTTCTACACTCATTTTAAAGCTAAATAAATGCTTTTTCAATTTATATAAATAAACTTTTATTTATTGATAGTAAACATAATAATAATTGATGTTGAAAATTGAAATACCTATTTAGCGCTATTTTTATCTTGAAATTGGTTTATATGATCTGTTGTTGGTTCCTTTGGACGTTCATCTATCAAATACAATTTTCAAAAGGACGGAAAAATATTCAAAAAATTGTCAACAAAATATTTTAATGACAGTTGTTATGCGAGGTTCCATATTCGTTACAAGTTGCAGCGTGTCTGTTATTATATGTTAACATTTCATATACAATTATTAGTTCTTTTTTCCAAATATTTTCATAAGTTGTGCAAGAATTTATTAATTATAAACAATAAATCTGTATAAAATTCTGTTTATTGCTGATCTGACTTATCGTTAAATCGTACAAGCATACAGGAGTTCAGATTTAGTTGATCTCTTACCATTATTGTTATCAGTTTTGAAGCAATTGTTTATCAATAATAACAATATCGATAATAATTATCGATAATAATAGACATGCCGCAACTTGTAACGAATATGGAACCTCGCATAACAACTGTCATTAAAATATTTTTTTACAGTCTTTTGAATATTTTTCCGTCCTTTTTGAAAATTGTATTTGATAACAAAAGGTTCAAAGAAGCCAACAACAGTTTATATGTATCAATTTCAAGATATAAATAGCGCTAGATAGGTATTTAAATTTTTAACAACAATTATTATTTTGTTTACTATCAACAAATAAAAGTCTATTTATTGCCACGGGTCCCGGGTTTTCCGACCCGTCCGACGGAAGAAAACCGGGGCCACGACGGGTTAGGAACGTTCGGCCGCGCGGAACGTGTTTCGCCCGGTGACAAACGGTATCCCGTAGGTTCGACTTTTTCCCCGACGGAAGACTTTACCAGGTTCGGGACTCGAAACGGGCGCCAGACACTCGCGAGTGTCACACGAACAATTTCGAAGATTACGCGAGACGCTAATTATTCTGCCGAACCTACGAGGACCGCGCGAGGGCCTGAATAGCGGCAGCCTGGGCCAGGATTCTACGCGGAGGGAATGCGGGACGTTTCCCGCGGCGGAAAGGTTTCTCACGGAAGAAAGATAGACGAGAATGGGCTTCGACTTTACATTTATTAATCTTACTGATTACAGAAGGCTGCCGGGGCGACCCGGCAGCGATGGAAACGAAGCCCGCGCGGTATTGTACAATGATTCGACAGTTGGACGGTCGCTCGCGCTTATTTCTCCCGATTCTACTTTCCTACGCGTCGAACCCGATCGTAGGCGCGATGTGCGGCAGCTACGAGTGGCAGTTAGCCGGTCGTGAAGCGACCGGGTTCCGGTGGTATACGCGGCAGCAAATTCGAAATGACTGTGGCCGTCGGAATTAGCCGGAAACTGCGATACGGTTTTCGTCGCGTCGTCCCACCGTGGGACGTCCCCAGATTGGATTCGCCAAAAATCGGTAACGATACGGGCCCCCCGTCCGTTCACCGACCGACGGCCTCACCCCCTTCTCGATTCTAATCTGATCGCGATTCACGGCGAGCGAGGTTACGTCTTAAATTCGACTCGAAGTCCGGCCGATTCGCAAAAACGCTACCGAGCCAACGCGAAAATTATAATGGTGCGGAAAGAAACCTGGTCGGCACTTACCACGCGGCACGTGGCTTCCTAGTCGCTTCGCTCTCTCTTAACGGCAGCTCTGGGCTCCCTAGCGGCTTATTTCTCCGGGATTCGGCAGCTCTCTCAATGTCTACCCTCGGCAGCGGTGATGGTGTTCGAAAAAATACTATGTAATTTACGCACTGGTAAAGGTGACTAACCCGGACTAGATTCGGCAGCACAGTGCCCTACTTCGCGAAGACTCGCTAACGCGGAAGCGAGGCGTCCCCCACCATCCTACTCTTCCCTGCTCCCGCGCGACGCTCTAACCTATCGCTAGCTTTCGCGCGTCAGGGCCGCGTCCGGCGGTACGGGGCCCTCGGCTACGGATCTATCGGCTAACGCTTTCTTGGTGACGCGCGTTGATTGGCCGCTTCCCTTGGAGACAGACCGCTTGCCATTCCCTCGACGGGTGCGTGTAGCTTTTCGGGACGAGGCGGCGACGAGGTCGAGAAGATGTACGCCTCAGACCCGTAATCCCTCGGCGGCGCCTCCGGGTTGGTAGGCCCGGGCTCGGTGTCCTTCTCGTTGGCTTTCTGCAGGGCGTCCTCCGTAGCCGTCCCCTCCACAGTTTCCTTCCGGATTTTCCGCGTTCCTGTGAGCTGGGAAAAGGATCCGGGTCCCCCTGGGACCCGGCCACGGTCCTGCAACTTCGTGTCGCGCCAAGTGGCGCGGCATTCAAACCGCGTCAATACCCGATCTGGGATCTCGGACGCTCCCAGGGAGATCGATCACGACCACCGTTATCGCGGTGGTGCTGCCAAAGGGCGGCCCGGTCTTTCGATCTCCGATCTGAGGGACGTGGACGATTTTGCCACGTCACAACTCCTCCCCCCCCCCGGGGAAGACCGGGCCATACCGGTGGCAGCCACCGACCAGGCTTCCGCAGGCTCGGCAGCGCAATCTCAATCTGGGAGTGTCCGCTGGTTCACGCTAAAACAAAATGAATCGTCACAGACAAATACCCATCACCAATACTATCTACGACAAATACTTACGAAACAGATCACAAAGAGTTGGGCGAGACTCCCGCTTCCGGTCGGCATCTCCTTAGTTCTGTTCGCGCTAAATCGGGTCGCGAAAGGGGAGAGTTCGAGGGGTTATTTTCGCGCAAATTAAACAGTCGAGTTGGTGATTATGTTCGAAGTATTGCTTTTATTATTCCGGGGAACGTTTGTGCCCCCGGCAGCCTTATAACCTCTTTGGTATCCTAATGGTCCTATCACGGCAACTGGCTTACTATACTTTGTTTCTCGAGAGTCCATGGTCAAGTCGCGCAGCTTAAAAGTGGTGGGGATCGCAGCGGGGGGTCTGGCGCATCCCTTAACTTACTTGTCTCCGCCTGGTTCATTATACAGGGTAGGAAAATAGTACCGATGAATAGGTAGGGTAAAGAATTATATACGTGATTAAGAAACGTGCGCGTTTTCACACTTAAAATGTATAAACATTTAATATTCTTAAAAAAACATACATTAATTAAATAAAAATATACAATATTTATATATTAAGGAATATATACATATATAAACAAAGAAACATGGAAACATATAATATAAGAAATATATAACATTGAGACAATATTTACAATGATAAAAACATTTACATGACTATTCATTCTCTATTACATCTGATTCATTATTATGATCGGAAACATCCGGCTCTTCAGGCGTCCAGGGATCACCCTCGTCTAATATCTCGTCAGTAATGCTATCTAATTGATGAAATTTCTTTTCTATTTCTATTGTGTGTTTAATCAAATTCTTCCAAGTTTCTGCTGTGATATTATCTATTGCCTCGTGTACTAATTTTTCGACATCGGCCAATTTATACGTTGTATTTCTATCTCTTATGAATGATTTTAATTGGGCCCATGCCATTTCAATTGGATTTAATTCGCAGTGGTACGGCGGAAGGCGTAACACAGCGTGTCCAAATTCTTTTGCAATTTCATCAATTAAATAGTTACTGCCCTCCGGGCGCTTATATTTTTCGACGAGGGTGAGTAACAGCCCCTTTAAAAAATGGGGTTGCACCTGTTCGCCCTTTTCTGTCAGCCACGTTACAATGTCTTGTTTTTTCCAACTTAAAGTTGGATATTTTTCCATTTTTACACTGTGGTATGGTGCGTTGTCCATCACAATCACGGACTTTTCTGGTAATGTTGGCAAAATATTTTTGAACCACGTGGAAAAGGTATCGCCGTTCATTTCGTTGTGGTAATCGGTGGAATCTTTCTTCGATTGGAAGCAAAGTAAACCTCCAGGTAGAAAACCGTTCGACGACCCAATGTGCAGGATAATTAAACGTTTTCCCTTGCCAGAGGGATCAGGTATACCTGTGGATAGTCCCCTTTGTGCTGCGTTCTTAGGGGAGGTGATCGTCGTGTCCACCCAAAGTTTTCTTTTGCAGTCGCCAGCATTTATCCACGTTTCGTCCAGAAAATAGATTTTCCGCCCTTCCAATCGATATTGGCGAATCTGTTCGATATATTTTTGCCGCCAACCGACAATATAATCTTTTTCGATTAATGCGCTATTGCGCTTACGGACCATATACTTAAAGTCCAGCTGTTTTAATGTCCGGTATAATGACGACCTGCTAAAGGACGGGAGATCCGGATCGCTGTTCACTGCGTCTAATATTTTTTGTAAATTCGGGATTTCCCGACGCAGCCAAAAATCATGAACTTTTTTCCGAATCAAAAGTAAATCATCCTCGGATAACTTATTAAAAATTTTCACGCGCGGTCTCTTTCTATTTGGCGATGTTACGTTGCCACTGCGCTTGTATTCTGCAATTGTTTTTTCTATGGTTGTTATTCCAATTCCGGTTTTAATGGATAACTCCTTTACCATCGGTTTGTATTTCATCGTCGGATTTTCAGTTAATAAATGTTTATATACATTGACGACCATCATCTTCTGCGACGATCCGACGAACTATAAAAAGAACAAAGTTTGTACACGTCAGTAAATCACAAAAATAAATTTGAAATACATATTTTATGTAAAAGAAAAAAGACTATTTCGCGTATCGAAATGTATATACAATGAGATGTGTTCTTACCTTTCCCGATGGATTTCTTTTCTGTGGAGAAATGTTGGATGTTCCTGGACCTTCCTCCATTTCTATGTTAACGTGTCACAAAATGCACAATAAGTATAAAAGCACAAAAATTTCGACTGTCGCTCTCACGAAGTCTCACTCCAAACTCATCGATCACCTTATAGATCGCTTCGGTCGATCTGACTTGGTGTCGCCCCGTGACTCTGTGCGCATGCGCTTGCATTGAGAAATGGCTGCATGGGAGGGACTTGCGCATAACGGTAAAAATCTGTACTATGCCTAACCATGGACTCTCGAGAAACAAAGTGTAACTAACTTAACCTAAACTCTATTCTGTTTCTCGCGCTCTCACACCTTTCTCACCCGGCAGCCACTCACTCATTCACCCATACAACAAAAAAAATACACGCTTGATGTTTGGCGCTCGGCCCTTAATTTATAACTCAAAATATTGTCTCTTGCCCTGTTGGCGTAAATTCTGATTCCATTGGCTTTCTGGGCTTTTGGTTGTTCTTATCGGCAGCGAAGAAAAAAAAAACCTGTCCCTTATAGGGACCACTTCTTATTGTACCCCTTGGCAATTTGGTGGGACGGGGTGAGGGTGGATACGTCCTCCCCAACCGGTTCGGCAGCGATGATGATAGGTGGGCCTCTTGCTCGCTCTGGACCGCGATTTTCCGCGTGGTGTCGAGGGACCATAGGCACTGGCCTCGGCAGCTCGGAAAGGCGAGGGATTTACCCCCGTGACTCCTTGTAGCCCCAAGGATGGTGGGGCCCGCCTGCCTTCCACGTCTGACCACACCTCGGGCACGATTTTATCGTGTACCCCAGGCGGCCACACCGGAAGCAGTATGTCGTTTCGGGGCCCGGGCAATACCGATGTTTATGGTCCCGGGCACCACATCGCCAACAGCCGTTCTGCCGGTCCTTGACACAGGCGTCCCATGGGCCGGCCTTGGCTTGTACGGCAGCGGGTGGAGGAGCCACTTTCGGCAGCTCTAATAAGGTCGCCATCCGTCGCGGCTCTGCGGGGAAAACGTAGGGGCGCGGTTCCGTAGGGGCCTCGGCCAGGCTCCTCCGGCGTCTCTCCGCGGCTTCTTCTTCGGCCTGCCGGCGTTGGAAACGTTCCAGCGCAAATCGGTGCTGCGCTTCAAAGCGAGCGGTCCCCGAATTCTCTCGGGCGGGGGTGGTCGAGGGTCCGGCAGCTTTCCGATCTTCTTTGGTAAAGACTCGAGCCGGGCGGGCGATTGGGCGACCCGTCATCAGGTGTACTAAGGGCCCTTGGTATAGCTCTTGGTCTGCTGTTCCCGGGCTCGGCGACGGCTCTCGCTCCGGCATCACCTCCCTTCCGAGCGCTTCTGTCACCGTAATCGGATCGGCCTCCTCGCCCTGCGACAGTGTGGGGGAGGGTGGCAGTGTGTCCTCCTCCGACGAGTGAGCTCCTCCCGCTGCATCAGTCGGGTTATCCTGCGGCAGCTCATATAAGGGCCCCTCGGCCTCCTTCACTGGAGGTATGACCTCCTCCTCCGGGAGATCGGACTCCTGGTCCGTCGGCAGCATCGGCAATTTTTCCCCCGACTTCGTATCCGTAGGGTCGGTACTTTCAGTGGCTTCACTCCCACTGTCCCGCGGCAGCTCCTCTATGCTTCCCTCGTGGGTGTCGTCCAGCCCCTCGGCCGGGGTTTCCGGCAGCAACAATAAGTCGGGCTCGCCGTCTGCAGACTCGTAAGAGGTGTCCGAGTCGCTATTGGGTCCTGCGACGACTGCTTCGGCCTCAGGGGCGTCCGTCGGCCTTCGGCAGGGCAGGGTGCTGGTGGTGCCCCCCTTAGATAGGTAGTCCCGTAGGATTTGCTCCAGACGGGGACGATATTCCGGTGCATCCAGAGCCCGTAGAGCCTCGACTAAATCGTCGAGTGGGCTGCGGGACTCGGTCCCTGCCCGTACGGCATCCATGATTAGTAATGGGGTCCACGGCAGTACTGAAATAGAACCTTTCCTGTTAGGTTTAGTCCGTGCATTCTCGTGATGGAAGGAACGCTTTCAGATCGCTGACGTGGACTTTGCCCAAATCCTTACCGGTTTCCGTCGCTACGTAATATACTACCGGCGAGACCTTTTTCGTTACTATAACTGGCCCTACGTATTTCGGAACTAGTTTCGCCGCAATATGCTGTGCTGCCGATGATAAAACGCGTTGCCGTTTTAGAACTCTATCCCCCACCTCGAACTCCCGATCGCGGTGTCGCAAATTGTACTGACGCGACTGTCTGTTGTACGCGTCCTCTAAATTTTCGATTACCCAGCTCCTCAACGTCGGCAGCTGGGCAACTCGCTCTTTCCACTTCGTCGTGGACCCTACCTCGAAGTCGATAGGCGGTTCCGCTTTCGCTCGCACGCATTTTGCCGGTCGCGGTTCTCGCCCGAAGTTTAAAAAGGCTGGGGAAGCCTGTAGCACGGAATGTCGTGCCGTGTTATACGCGAATCGAAACTGCGGCAAATTCACGTCCCACTTTCTGTGGTCGCTTCCGATATAGGCTACAATCATTGTTTTTAATACCCTATTGACGCGTTCCACCGGGTTCGCTTGCGGGTGGTACGGGGGTGTTGTGGTAAGTCGGATTCCGTACTCTTTGGCGAGGTCGCGCAAACATTTATTCGCGAATTCCGTGCCGTTGTCTGTCAATAGCACGTCGGGTGTTCCCCATCGGGAAAATACCATTCCCTCTAGTACCTCGGCAATTTTTGGACCGGTCGCACGTCGTAGCGGGGCGCACTCTATCCATTTTGTGAAAAGATCCTGAATCACTAAGAGGTATACGTGACCGGACCTGCTAGGAGGGAACGGGCCCATAATATCGGCAGCTACCACGGACCACGGCATGTCGATACGGCGCCGACCCATCAACCCGGAAGGGAGTGTTTGCTCCACTTTCGTGAGTTGACAAGTTGTACAGCGTCTTACGTATTCTACCACAGTACGATACATGCCGGGCCAGTAATAGCGAGTCGCGATTCTATAGTAGGTCTTTTCAATACCTAGGTGTCCGGCCTGTGGGCTATCGTGCGCCTCCTGCAGGATCTCGGTCCGTCGTTCTTCGGGGACCACCAACTTCCACTCGTCCCCGTCTTGCCCTAGCGTTTCCGCGATAAGTGGATCCGTTCTTCGGCAATATAACTCCCCGCTACGGATGGACCAGTCTTTAAATTTGTCCGGGTTTTTCTCGACCTCCGCGAATTTTCCCTCGTACCAACTCGCGCGTACTACGGCAGCTATTTGAGTTTCCCCCCCAATGACACCCCCCCCCCCTCAAAAACGCGCGAGAGGGCGTCCGGCACCTTATTTAATGCGCCCTGCCTGTAAACAACCTGAAAATCGTATTCCAGTAGTTGTAGGGCCCAACGCGCTAATCTTCCTGACGGGTTCTGTAACTTTCTTAACCATCGTAAACTATTATGATCTGTTATTACGGTGAACTTATAACCCTCTAAATATGCGCGAAATTTTTGTACCGCCCAAACTATCGCTAGACATTCTAATTCCGTCGCGGAGTATTTTCTCTCCGGCAGCGTGAGAGACCTACTGGCGAACGCGATTACTTTTTCGACTCCGTCGACCTCCTGTGTTAATACGGCGCCTAATCCTACCGTACTCGCATCCGTCTGCAAGGTGAACGGGAGTTCGAAATCAGGGCACGAAAGGGTTGGTGCCGTTGCGATCGTATCCCTTAGGGTCTCGAAGGCGGTTTGTTGTCCGTCCTCCCATTCCCATACCCGATCTTTCCGCAGTAAGCTGTTCAGCGGTTCGGCAAGTGTTGCGAATCTCGGAATGAATCTCCTATACCAGGATGCCATTCCCAGAAATCGCCGCACCTGTTTCACGTTTCTCGGGGGAGGGTACGTCAAGATTGGTTTTATCTTGTCGGCATCCACCTTTAGCCCCTCGTGACTGACCACGAATCCTAAATAGCGGACTTGCTGGCGACAAAATTCGCATTTTTCGGGATTGATTATTAATCCGGCAGCTTTGATACGTTTCAGCACGCGGTCTAGCCATTCTAGATGTTCGTCGAATGTTTTCGTGACAATAATTATGTCGTCTAAATATGCGAACGCGTGGGGTTCCATTTCTGGCCCTATTAAACGATCTAATAGTCGTTGGAAGGTGGCCGGTGCTCCCGTAAGTCCGTACGGCATGCGGCGGAAATGAAACAGTCCTTTTCCCGGTACCGTGAACGCCGTGATTTCGCGACTTCCCGGTTCTATCGGAATTTGGTACTACGCCTAGCTGAGGACTAGAGTCGAAATGCCTTTCGCAGCTCGCAGCTTGTCTAGTATTTGCGTCGTGAGTGGTAGTGGGTACGCGTCTTTCCTAAATTTTGTTTCTCCGTATCGCTTAATTTTTCAACCCTCGGCATACGGTCGCGTGGGGGTGTCTCTGAACGGAAACGTTTTCTCCGGCCGCTTCCCCAAGTGCCGTATTGCCCGATGGTATTCTGCGACAATTCCTAATGACGATATTACCTCTGTTCTTAATAATATCGAAGTTTCTAGGAAAGGCCATTGATACCCGGTGTTTATGTTTTGGTTATCTCGCTCGGGCCTATGGCCTTGTCGCGGTACACATCCGAACAATGGACACCTTGTCCCAATCGGCAACACAAAAACTATCTCTAAATTCCTCGCTAATGTATCGGGTGTGTTCGCGTGTTTCGAAATTCTATCCCGGCAGCACGAATTTATCTTTCGCTACGCGCAGCTTTCCCCAGCAATTTTTACAACGTTAATTATAATTTGTCGCTAATTCTGTGTTCTTTCGCTAATTGTTTTCGCTATTTTCGCGAGATTATTTCGCCAATTTCTCGTTTCGCGTTCGCGAATATTCCTTTCACAAATGTAACGACTACCCTGACGGCACGTGGTTCCCGTTGGCACAAATTCTACGAGACGTTCCTTAAAACGTCCCTTCCCTCACCGCAAATTACCTGCCTAAATTACATCATTGCAATAACAAATGAAATAATCAGTACATTACAATATCATATTAACAATTTCATTTCAATATCATTCAGTGCAATTCAATAAGACATCAATAATAAAAAAAAGAATCTTTCAATAAGGCATCACAAATAATTTAGTTCAATATATCATCGTCAATAATTCTCCACTTCATCAAGTATTATCTTTCCATTTTTACTTGCATTGCCGAAGAAATAAATTAATCATAAAATTACGGATTTGCTAAAAATGTAACAGAATAAATAGTGGATTGACAAAGCACTTATAGACGTTACGGAATAAATTAGCAAACAGGATAATAAATACGAGGTAACAAAAATAAAATCACGGAATAACAAAATAAATTAGAAAACAGCGGAATAAATACGCGATTTACTAACTAAAATCCAAACTTAACGAAATAAATTAAGAAATAACAAAATAAAATGAAAACGTAACAGAATAAATTAGAAACTAACAGAATAAATTAAGAAATAACGAAATTACTCAAGAAATAATGAAATAAATTAAGAAATCACAAAATAAATACACGACTCTTCGGATTACTAAATCGGCAGCTAATGTAATTACCAATGGAACTGAAATTTTTATCTTTTGATCAGTTGTACTATTATTTTCTTAATTATTTACTCGAATTTGTACTTGATTCCATGGAGGTTCACAACATTGTATGGTCATTATACGTGGTTTTCTTTCCCTTGTGTTTCCGGGATCCGCAGAATGACCATTTATCACATATCAATTGAAATATTTCATAAATAAATTGACCATTATCATGAATAGTTAACATTTCACAAATACCATATCACAGTAAATAACATTTCATAAACAATATCATATCATAAATAACATTTCCTCAATACAATATGCCACATAATATATCATTTTACATAAATTCGTTAACGTTGGCTCGTCTTGCAGCGTTTCTTTATTCGTTCGCGAAACGGGTATTTGTCTTCGCGACGCGACGGTACCGATCTCGTTCCGACTTTATTTCCCGGCAACAAGAAAGAATTTTCGTGAGAGTCCCGCACTCTCCGCGCATCTCTTTTCGATGGAAAAGCCCTAGGACAGATTACTTTTCCGCGAGATATCCGAATGTTCGGGCGCCAATTTGTCACGGGTCCCGTGTTTTCCGACCCGTCCGACGGACGAAAACCGGGGCCACGACGGGTTAGGCACGTTCGGCCGCGCGGAACGTGTTTCGCCCGGTGACAAACGGTATCCCGTAGGTTCGGCGTTTTCCCCGACGGAAGACTTTACCATGTTCGGGACTCGAAACGGGCGCCAGACACTCGCAAGTGTCACACGAACAATTTCGAAGATTGCGCGAGACGCTAATTATTCTGCCGAACCTTACGAGAACCGCGCGAGGGCCTGAATAGCGGCAGCCTGGGCCAGGATCCTACGCGGAGGGAATGCGGGACGTTTCCCGCGGCGGAAAGGTTTCTCACGGAAGAAAGATAGACGAGAATGGGCTTCGACTTTACATTTATTAATCTTACTGATTACAGAAGGCTGCCGGGGCGACCCGGCAGCGATGGAAACGAAGCCCGCGCGGTATTGTACAATGATTCGACAGTTGGACGGTCGCTCGCGCTTATTTCTCCCGATTCTACTTTCCTACGCGTCGAACCCGATCGTAGGCGCGATGTGCGGCAGCTACGAGTGGCAGTTAGCCGGTCGTGAAGCGACCGGGTTCCGGTGGTATACGCGGCAGCAAATTCGAAATGACTGTGGCCGTCGGAATTAGCCGGAAACTGCGATACGGTTTTCGTCGCGTCGTCCCACCGTGGGACGTCCCCAGATTGGATTCGCCAAAAATCGGTAACGATACGGGCCCCCCGTCCGTTCACCGACCGACGGCCTCACCCCCTTCTCGATTCTAATCTGATCGCGATTCACGGCGAGCGAGGTTACGTCTTAAATTCGACTCGAAGTCCGGCCGATTCGCAAAAACGCTACCGAGCCAACGCGAAAATTATAATGGTGCGGAAAGAAACCTGGTCGGCACTTACCACGCGGCACGTGGCTTCCTAGTCGCTTCGCTCTCTCTTAACGGCAGCTCTGGGCTCCCTAGCGGCTTATTTCTCCGGGATTCGGCAGCTCTCTCAATGTCTACCCTCGGCAGCGGTGATGGTGTTCGAAAAAATACTATGTAATTTACGCACTGGTAAAGGTGACTAACCCGGACTAGATTCGGCAGCACAGTGCCCTACTTCGCGAAGACTCGCTAACGCGGAAGCGAGGCGTCCCCCACCATCCTACTCTTCCCTGCTCCCGCGCGACGCTCTAACCTATCGCTAGCTTTCGCGCGTCAGGGCCGCGTCCGGCGGTACGGGGCCCTCGGCTACGGATCTATCGGCTAACGCTTTCTTGGTGACGCGCGTTGATTGGCCGCTTCCCTTGGAGACAGACCGCTTGCCATTCCCTCGACGGGTGCGTGTAGCTTTTCGGGACGAGGCGGCGACGAGGTCGAGAAGATGTACGCCTCAGACCCGTAATCCCTCGGCGGCGCCTCCGGGTTGGTAGGCCCGGGCTCGGTGTCCTTCTCGTTGGCTTTCTGCAGGGCGTCCTCCGTAGCCGTCCCCTCCACAGTTTCCTTCCGGATTTTCCGCGTTCCTGTGAGCTGGGAAAAGGATCCGGGTCCCCCTGGGACCCGGCCACGGTCCTGCAACTTCGTGTCGCGCCAAGTGGCGCGGCATTCAAACCGCGTCAATACCCGATCTGGGATCTCGGACGCTCCCAGGGAGATCGATCACGACCACCGTTATCGCGGTGGTGCTGCCAAAGGGCGGCCCGGTCTTTCGATCTCCGATCTGAGGGACGTGGACGATTTTGCCACGTCACAAAGTTCATTACATTTATCATTTTCGTTAGAATCTGTAATATAACGTAAAATATAATAAATTTTGTTTCAGAATAAAATACAGTGTTGTGTATTATTTCATAGAAATTACGTAATAAATAATATGCATGCGTATAATTTATACGAATTCGAAGCATACCTGTTGACATTAAATCGCACTCGTAGTGTTCTTGCTTATGATCTTTGCTAAAGAAACGTAAAAATTGACCTAATGACAGTGTCCCAGACATTAAATTTTCATGTGATGTTGGTATTTTCTTATTCTTTGCTTTATTCGCAAAGCACGATCATAATGTCACTTATACAATTAAATTATTAATGCTTTTTGTCTGAGATTGTAATAGTTTTCAAGATCACAAGTTACGTGTTACCCATCGTTAACATATTTTCTTGCAATAATCAGGATTTGACCGCGTTCAAATTAGAATAGTCCAACTAATAGATCTGCTTCGTACACCACATGTATAAAATAAATTTAAAAATCACAAAGTATCGCATTCACTCCTCACAAAAATGCTTATACTTTATAGACAAAAGATACTTACCTAAATTATCATTTTTACACAGAATTATTCAGGAGCTGTGAAAAAAAAACAGAACTGTTTTGAGTCGATTTAACTATATTCCCAGTTCTTAGTGTTGTGGAAAGTCTGTACGTTCTCTCTAAATTCCTTGATTCTAGTATCGTTATATCATGCTAATTTTGGCTGCAACTACACATACACATTAAATTCACTCCCAAATTCAATATGTTCGACCTTGTTTCGGCGTCGACCGACGGTCGGAGGAGCCTGATGCCGGGACCACTCAGATTTGAGCGCGCAAAGAAATCCACGGGAACGGATCAGTGAGAGGTTGAGACAGAGAGAGAGAGAGCTGGTATTAAACTGCACTTTATTTGCCGATTACCGGTCACAGTCAGCACGAAAAGCTGGTCACTTCGCGAGCGCTAGAGAGAGCGAGATCGTCGTGAGCGCTAAAGAGAGAACGAGAACGTCGCGATCGCTCGAAAACGAGAACGTCGCGAGGTGCGCACGATAGAGATAGAACGCGCGAAAAGGATCGCGAGCCGGCGGACGAAACGGAAATCTTGCGCGTGCAATCGTCTGCCGTCGGATCGCCGAGCGGAAATCTTGAACGGCACGAGACGCGTGTCGCCGCGAGACGGAGATCTTCACCGCGGACGACGGAAATCTTGACGCGAGGCAGAATGCACGTAACGCGGCGCGTAAGATCGCAAAATTACTGCGAACGAGTGGCTCGAGATTGCGAGAGACTCAGAGCGAGAGATCTTTTAATCTAAACTGAGCGAGACGTGCGAATAGAAGCACAAACGTGCGCGAGAACAATATACTGTTGCGACGAGCGTTAAGAGCGTTATAATCGTGAAGAACGTTAAGCAGCGTGATGCGAGTGACGAACATTAAGAGACTGAAGAACGTTCAGAGAGAAGAGAGCGAGAAGGCACGCGCAGGTGCCTTAAATAACAAGGACCGTCGAATGTGGAGCACCGTGATTGGAGCTCCCGAATCGGATGATCCTTGTTTGTCTCGATTTGAAGGATTCAAACGGTGAAATTCGGCCAATGAGACGTGAAACTGTTGCTACGCGGTGTCGAGCAACGGCGACACGAGCTCTTGTCGCGTGTTGACATACGCGACAAAAACTGTATGAAACAGCGGTCGCCAGTGAAGACAATAGACGCCGAATTCCAACGCTTGAATCCTGAACAGACTTATATATGTAATCACAGACTATAGAAATTTGAATCGACGAACAATACCAACATCTGCAGACTCCCAAACTCAATGATTTTAAAACATATGGCGCCAAATGGCACGAATCCAAATTGGACGGCGACTAAACGACACGGCGTCCAAAAGGAACGCGTCCAATCGGGACAGTCCAATCGGAACACGTCCAATCGGTCGGCGTCCAAGTGGGACACTCCCATAAATGTTCAGGAGAGGGTAGTTTCAGGAGGGAGAGAGAGAGAGAGAGACCACAACTCATCACTTCAATTTTCATAAAACAGAATTTTTATTTTTTATTAAATTTTTTAAATACATTTTGTAAATTTTTATAATTTTGTTGTCTCCGTTTCCTCGCCAGCGGCCTCCCCGCGAATTGCCTCCCCGCGCGTTGCCTCTCCGCACGTTGCCTCTCTGCGGATTGCCTCCCGGACTGCTGTTCTGCTGCCATCCATATATTTTGTTTTTCTGTTCGCGCAACATTTTCCTCTGTAACATATGAGAAGTGAATTAGTACAATAGAGCCTACAAATGATAGACATTTAGAGATTTAGTAAAATCATATGCGGAAACTCACCATCTCATGTTCTATGTACACATTTGCTGTGTGTACGTTTCCGCTTCCGCTTTTTTCTGGACGCTATATTTGGGACAATGGGAATAATAGATTTTAGTACGAATGATTAAAAATTTACTAATGTACTGGAGTCATTTCACGCGAAATCAAACACTTTTTGGAGTAATGTTCCGGATGTTCAAATTTGAGTATGTTCTAGTCGAACAATTTTGAAGATATCAAAAAATCCTTCGAGATTTCTTCGTAGGTCACTGAAGACTACAATATATTCAAATTTGAACCAAATCCGAAACATTCTTCCAAAAAGTGTCCAATTTCTGGAACGTTTACTCACCGGTCCCAGGCGCTCCCATATTTTGCCCTTCTTCGGCGTCGTTGCCACGCCGGCCGCCTCCAACGCCGTTTTCGCGGCAGCCTCCGCCGCCTTGGCCACGATCTCCCGAACTTCGTCTACGCTCTTCGTTGCCGCAGTCTCTGTCGCCTTACTTTGTTGTGCGCCTTTTCAGTATTCTCCATGATCTAAAATCTGCACAAAACAATACATAGTTATTAAACAAAATAATCTTGCCTAATGTAATATTGTTGTATACATGCATTTTGATACTTACGTTCGCGGGGTTTTCTCCTGGAAGACTGTCGAGCAGCGTTGTAGGAATCGTACTATGGAAATCGTAACCGAATGCCGACGCTTATGTGTATATAGCAAAATGCAAAGGTAGGGGCGGGGAGGGTTCATGAACGGGCACGGGCAGGTATTGCTGGTGACCTGGTGGTGTAGAGTGCTGGACAAAATGATAGGACGTTTCATATATTTGATCATTTGCTTGCTTGCTTGCGCGCGCGTGTGTGTGTGTTAAAATAAAACTCACTTTCTTTTAAGATGTCATCGGAGATGTGCAAAATAGTGTCCTTCTACGGTGATACATTTTCTGAAACGTGCATTGACCGACATTACAGATCTTTCAATTGTTTCGGAATTAATATCAGCACAATATCTAACTATTCATACATGAACGGTTTGTTCATGTCCTCTGGTGTAGTTGGTCGTTCATTATAAACTGTTTGTTTCAATTTTCCTCACAAAAAGTTCATTGGAGTGAGGTCTAGTGAACGCGGTGGCCATCCTACAACTCCAGTACGACCAATCCATCGATTTGGGAATGTAAGTCTAAAATTTATTTCGCAAAGCATGTAGAAGGCGCGCCACCGCCGCGCTGTGCCGATCATGCACGTGCGTATACCTACAGATGTGGTTGATTAATAATCTTCTAAACAATCTATAGAATAATTATTAGAATCTACTAGCTAGTCGTTTTTGCTAAGTACAGAGTAATAAATATAAATTTATTAATATTTATTAATTAAAGTGTAAGATGTTAACAATTAGTGTGGCAAAGTACAAGTCTGAGGTTTAATTTAGGGAGAGACGCACCTATACAAAAACAAGAACCAGTACAAAAAATTTTGTCAAAACACGATGCAAATTGGTAAAAGAGAAACTCTTGTCACTATTTAAGTCGATACTGATAGTTAAAACCGTACCATAAGAAGGTAGTAACATTTGTACTGACGACTATAACGATCCAATCCCCCGGCGTGAGCGTCCCCCTGACCGCGCACCGGCACGGTCCTCCGTAGTCGATCACACCGGGGGCAAGCTACTCTAGTACGCACCGCCACCTCGAGAGGGACCCGTCTCTAGTAACGACGCGTGCGGCCTACCTCCGCTGGTTGGCCGCGAAGTCGCGCTTTTGCGGGTGAATATGATCTGTCTCGGGAATAAGTACCGTTTCCGGGCGAGTCAGAAAGGAGTCCGGGTGACGAGCTACATCGGCCGATTAGTAGAGTATATGATAGACCACCGTACTCCGATTTCGAGACTGTTCTTGTCCTTACTTCCTCCAACGGGCACCGACGGTGCCACAGGCGAGTGCCGCTCCCGACGCGCATAGCCCGCTTCCCACCAAGCCGCCGACTTTGGCGTGAGCGAAGGCAACCTTCCAGCTCTGTCTGGTGCGTGGATTGATAACAGGAGCACCGGACATTATAGAGCCTCCAGGCATGAACCCTAGCGTTGGCCGATCGGGCCCCGGGGTGTCACGACGCTGCTTCCTACACTCCCGTCCTCGGCCACGTGTCCCCCTGTAGCGCAACGTAGCCTGTAATATACGTCTGAACCACGACGTAGCTTGTGAGTTCCGCCGTAGCCTGGAAGATCCGCCGTAGCCGTTAAGTTGCGCCGACTGCGCCTCCGCGGAAATCGCCACACCACCGCCGGCAACCGTCACCGTAGCCGTCGCTGCATTGTAGGGATTAGTTTTATGGATCCGGTCTCCGTAGATTCGCGATAAGTTACAGTGACTACATTACCGTCAAACAATGATTTTACGTGCTTGAAGTTTTCGTCCTTAAATAAGAACATTTTGTCGCTGGTAAAGGGCTCATTCGAAAGAGGAAGGTTCAATCTAGTGCGCGATGGTCAGGAACTGCCGAGATTATGCAGATATTTGATAATATAAGCGTTCGAAGTAGGCCAAAAATTGACGATGTGCATGCCGTGGAATCCAAGCATTTTTATGCCATTGGATGAGTTTTCTGGATGATGTCGAGACCAGCGTGCACCAGAAAATATTTCCAGCTACAAATTGTGCTATAATTGGTCTTGATTCTGTTGCGAAATAAAGGCAAAAACTTGAAGCACGTTTCTGGCGTCAGAATTTATAATATCGATAATACAGACCAAAAAATGTGACAAGTTTAGTCACAGACTTAAGACCCATCGGATCAAGACCAAGACGGATCTGAAGTCTGTGTCTAAAGGCTTTGAATGGAAATTATTAATTAAATGGTCACGTGAATACCCCGAGCCTTTAAGTATAGCTGTAACCTGTGCCGCCGCTGTAACCGTAGGAAATAAACGTCTTGTCCAGCCGAATATCGTCTCCTCATAAACCCCGGACGGGAGACTGAGCCGGGGACGCTCTCCCCTCCGCCGATCGTTACAAAATGGCGCTCGAATAGTGTTGACTGTAATGGGAAGAACCGCGAATGAGTACACAGGCCCGCTGGGTATACCGCCTGCGCAAACTGGAACTTGTAGAAGAGACCGGACGAATGGGTCTAGACCCGACGAGTACCGTGGACCAGTTGCGAGCCCGAATCACCGACCACATCCAAACCATGCCGAAGGAAGACTCAACCCCCGCAGGCCCCTCACGGGAGGCCATAGACCAGAGCTTCATGCAGCGGATCTCTCAATAGCGAAACTGGACAACCTATGCTGACTTTTTGCAAGCCTTCCACCGCAAATTCGTCCCACGAGACCAGCTCTTCAACCGGGAGGAGAGCATACGCAGCCGCCTCCAGAAACCTGGATAAACCGCCCTGGATTACGTGACCGATATGGAAACGTTGATGCATCGCCACGGGGAAATCGCAAGCGAAACCCAGTTAGAACGCATATACAGGATAATGCGAACCGACTACCGAAAGCACTTCCGATGGGCACATGTACCCACCATGGACGACCTCCTGGAGGTCGCTGCACTCGTCAACACGAGCCGGAACCCAACGCTCCAGGGTATAGACGAGGTTAGCAGCAGTTATAATCAGGAAATCTGCTGTTGGAGATGCGGCCAGCGAGGGCACCAGCGCGTGGAATGCCGTCGACTTTCGAAACTGTTCTGCTGCTACTGCGGCGTCGCCGGCAGTACGACTCACCGCAGTTCATGTAACTCTGTGACGGGAAACGGGATCGGGGTCGGTGGCCGAGGCACCAGACTACCGAGCAGCAATCCGATGGCTTGCCGGACCTAAGCAGCGACACCCGCATCTTCGTACCGGTGATGGTCTACGGGCGCTAGTTCCAGGCTCTTCTCGATACCGGGGCCACACGCTCCTACCTCCGGCAAGATATCGCCGAAAGGTGCTGACAAAAGGGGCGCGGACCATCCCCGCGGAGATGGACATCCGAATCGCAGATGGATCCGTCGTCGCGCTGGACGCCAAATACAGGCCGTCGTCCATATCTGCGGCAGCACACTGGCCCTGATATTCCCGGTCCTGCCAGCCCTCTCGCAAGCCATACTAATCAGGGTATATACGCTTCGAGCGATAGGAACATCCTTCACCCTCGGCACATCTGGAGATTCCAGAAAGAGGCTTACGCCATCGACAAGGCAGACGGCCTCTCGAGGTGTATACCAGAGCAGGATCAACAAATGCAAGCACTGATATCCTCCGAAATTCCAAAATTCGGCGCACTCAAGGGGATGACACACCTCGGCATTCATCGAATCCTCCTGACCATCCCCGAACCGGTCAAACAACGGTTTATACCACGAAACCCGGCCACACAGGCCATTATCCACGAGAAGGTGAACCGGATGCTCCAAGACGGAATCATAGAACCGTGAACCGGCCCGTGGAGCTCGTTAGTGTTAATCGTCCGTAAGGCGACCGGCAAGCCGCGCTTCTGCATTGACATCCGGCGCGTCAAAAGCGTCACCGAGAAGGAAGCCTACCCACGACCCAAAGTCCAAGCCACACTGGAGAAGCTACGGGGAGTCTGCTACATCTCTACCATCGACCTGTACAACGGGTACTGGCTGGTACCGCTAACGAATCACCCATTTGAAACGCTGCGGAACCAGCTGACCACCGCACCTATGCTGGCTTGCCCGGATTTGGACCGGCCATTTACGTTGTAAACCGATGCCAGCGGCCACGGGCTAGTCCTAACATAAAAAGCCGAAGAGAGGAAAGGGTCGTCGCCTACGCCAGCCGTACCCTGAACGGCGCAGAAAGGAAGGCCCGTCCGCTCTGGAAGGCTCGTCCGCTGGAGACTAGAACACCAGAAATACGACTTCACCGTCAGGTACCGCCGCGGCGAACAGAACCTAGTGGCAGACGCTCTATCACGACAACCGGAAGATCTAGGACTACAGGAGCACCCGCAGGACGCGTGGTACCAGAGGGCAGAACAATGAAGCCAGCCGTCTACGCGTACAACACCGCCCGGCACGGGGTCACTGGCATGACACCAGCCTACCTGACGTACGGCTGAGAACTCGCAGTGCATGGAACGGACCGTCTGCCTACCGAACACCTCTGTGAGGAGGCGACCAGAGCAGACCGCCAATACTGGGAAATTACGATCGACCGCCTACGTAACGCCAAGCAGCTCGCCCGCTCGGCACAAGCTCTTCCCCACCGAGACACAGCGTCGGCTATACAACCTCCTCCGTCGCAAATGGAGTCTCCGTATCGGGGATACGGTCATGCGCAGAGAACACCCCCTGTCAACCGCCGCCGACGGTTTACGTGCTCAGTTGACACCGAAATTTTCGGGAGCCTACAGGATACGCAAAAGTTCTCAGGCTAACGCTGGTTGTCGTACAAGCCAACAGAGGGCCCACGCCACCGCGCCGAACTCCAGGTCTTGAAACCGTGCGCAATGGATGGGGACTCCCCGAAAGACGACCGTAGGACACTATAAAGATCGACGAGCCCCAGGGGAAAGGTATTCGTAACCAAGATGTCACTCAAGCCGCAACAGTCCCGCTCATCCGGGAGCCAGCCAGCTTGCCAATGGAGGCCTGCATCCGCCAGCACTGACCGACGGAACCGTTTTGCCTGTTGCCAAACCCCGGCCACCAGTCGCCCGTGAGACCAGCCCCAGTCAGGGGACCTCCAGCAAAGCTTTGGCCGCTGTCACGCCGCCGCAAGCGGCTAGCACAGAAGATAGCCCGGCAAGACAGGGTCCGGCCACCATCCGGGCGCTGGCGCGCCCAACAATACGGAGCGCCTGTGTCCTGACAGCGCCGATCCCGCAGGAAACGTTGTTCCCGGGGCTACCGTCCCTCGATAACACAACCGGCGTTCAGGACGCCCCATTGGATGTGGGTCTACTGAACGGCCGCCCGTCGACCGCCGCCGCCGAGGTTGCCCCCGAACCTACGCCACTACCGCTGACCGCTCTGCCCCCACCCCACCTGCCCACGTGCAGCCGCTCCACCGCCTGCTAACACCGTCGAGCAGCACAACCGCCCCCCACCAGCCCCGAGAACCAGATTGCCCAGGAGAACCCACTCCAACCCGGGACCGTCGAGGTCCACCTCGGGCAACGGTACCGAACGCAGATTTCCCGCGGCTGGGTGGACCCCCCCCCCCGACCACCGACCAGCGGCTGTTAATACAGCTTCCGCGGATCAGCCACGCCAGCGAGGAAGCCCCCGCTACAAACCTAGGTTAAGACTAGGTTAAGACTACTACTATTACCTGTAGGTTAAGACTAGGTTTAGTTAGAATAAGTCTAGGAATTAGTAGTATAGTTAGTAGTAAACTGTACAGATAGTGGTAATGCCGTACAATACACACAAGGGGAAAGACTACCACACAGGAAGTCTCGCGCCCCGAAGTAAGGGGGAGATATAACGATCCTATCCCTCGGCGCGAGGTCCACCGCCGTAGTTGCGCCGACTACGCCTCCGCGGAAACTGCCGCACCACCGCCGGTAACCGTCACCGTAGCCGTCGCATTGTACAGATTAGTCCTAAGTATAGCTGTAAGGCTGCGCCGCCGCCGTAACCGTATGAAATAAACGTCTTGTCCGGCTGAAAAGTAGCTCCTCATTCGCGGCTTAGAAACCCCGGAGGCGGACTTAGCCGGCACGCTCTCCCCTCCGCCGATCGTTATACCACTTACAAAAATATTTCATCAGAAGTTTGGAGCACTAAGAAGTTTTTATACTTCTGTTACACGGAAATAATATAATACACGTGTTCTTCGTTTTGAGATTATTTATAATAGTTAAAATGTTATAAATGATAACAGAAAAACAGTTGAGAATCGTCCAATATTGTCACAACAAAAACTGGTGCATCTCACCCTTTTTTTTTTTTGTATTAAAATTTCCTCTTTATTTATCAATTTCTTGTACAATCATTACAATTACCATTACAATTACATATCCTTTCGCAATACACTTCTTACATTGACATATTGTTTGTTTCTCCGCTCTTAACACATGCATCTCTTTCTCTCTTACACTCTTCTCTCTTGCCGCTCTCTTAGTAGGTTATTCTTCGTTTTTATTATCTTTACCGTTACATTCTTACTTTTATTCCATTCATTCCACTGCGCTCCTCACTCACTCAAACTCTCACAAATTGTTCGCACGCATCTACCATTTTAATTTCGTTCCTTCATTCATTCATCTGCCTTCCACCCTCATACATCACTCTTACTGATTTTTCACACTCATCCAACACTTTAATTTCATTCCTTTCTCTGCATCGCACCCTCATACAGAACGCTTACAGATTGTTTGCACTCATCCAACATTGTAATTTCATTGATTCGTCTACCTTCCACGCTCATACAACACGCTTACCTATTGTTTCGCTCATCCAGCACTTTAATTTCATTCATTCCTTTCTCTGCATCACACTCCCATACAGATCGCTTACAAATTGTTTGCACTCATCCAGCATTGTAATTTCATTCCTTAATCTACCTTCCACACTCATACAACACGCTTACATATTGTTTCGCTCATCCAGCACTTTAATTTCATTCATTCCTTTCTCTGCATCACACTCTCATACAGATCGCTTACAACTTGTTTGCACTCATCCAACCTTGTAATTTCATTCATTCATCTACCTTCCACACTCATACAACACGCTTCCCTATATTTTTTTTTTTTTTTTTTTGCGCTCATCCGCCGCTTTAGTTTCATTCCTTCCTCTGAATCACCCGCTCATACAAGTCTCATACAGATTGTTTGCACACTATTGACCCTTTATTTGTTTTCATTCTTCTGGTTGCCGCCTTCATAAACGGCGTTTTTAACTACTCTGTACGTATTATCAATTTACATATTTACATCTTATCCTACCTTATCCTACCTTATCCTAACTTATCCTATCTATCCTAACTACTTTTCTTTGGCTTCCTAAGCCAGAAGGAGACAAAAGAAAAAGGAAAAAAGAAAAAAGAAACCAAAGCAAAGATAAGAACGAACTAAAAAGAAATTTGAAAAAAGAAAAAGAAGAAATTGGAAAAAGAAAAAGAGAAGAGAAAAAGAAGAAAGCAAAAGAAAAAACATATATAAGGAAATGATAAAAAGAAACTAAAAATACATTTAGATAAAAAATAAAAATAGATAGAAAATAACTAAAAAATAGAAAATAGAGCGGAGGGGCGAAGGTAAGGAGTGGGCTTACCTCCCCTCTTCCTCCCACCCCCCCTTTTTGTCCCTCTGGTAAGATCTCCTATTATCTCCCTTTCGACTCGTATCTCTTGAGTCCCTTACACCTTATCTTAGTCCTTTCACCCTGTAGGGTCCTTATTGCGCAGAGGGAGGGTGTGGGAGGGTTCTGTTTCACCCTGGGGGGTGAACCTCTGTTCCCCTATCCAGTTTTTGGTTTCTCATCGCCTCTCCCTCACACCCCCGTCCTCATCTCTGGTAATCTCTACCATAAGTAGACCCTTTAGGCCTTCGTTATTTGCCTTTGCATCTGTGTTCCCTTGTATCTTACCTCCCTTCCCTCTTTTCCCTTTCCCTGATCTCCCGTCCTTTCCTTCCCTTCTCCTTCTCTTCCTGTTCACCGTTTTACCCTTATTACTATATTAATATTTCTTCTTCTTATTTTCTCTCATTATCCCTTTCTCCCTTCTCTATTCTCTATCCGTCTTCGCTACGCGATTTCCCTACATTAGTTTTCCGTTTCTCTCCTTTCTCATTTGTATTCTCTCATTTGTCTTATACTAGGCGGGTCTTCCTGAAAAACAGAGTTCCTTTTCCTAGTTATCTTTTTCTTATTTCCCCCTTTTTTTTTTTTTTTTTTTGACGTTAATATTATTCTAAACCCCTTTTATTTTCATCCTTTCTATTTTATTTCTTCTTTTATCTTTTCCCCTCTATTTTCTATCTTGGTACCTATTCCCTGTGTCTCTGTTTTTCTTGGGAGTTCCTTCCTTGTGTTCGTCCTCTCTTCTTTATTCCCTAATATCCTTCCTATCCTTTCTCGGGAACACTTCAGCTAAGATAGAGTTTCTTATTACTTCTACAGATTCTCTTTTCTCCTGTGTATTCAGTTAGCAATTATCTCATTTTATTCTGATTCCCTATTTTCTTATTGAGGGTTTTTTCCTTCCTTTGATTTTCTTTCCTATTTTCTTATTATCTCTATCTTACTTGAAGCTTTCCCTTCCTGTTCTTATTTTACCCCCTCTCCTGTACCTCCCTCCAGGGGTTCTTTTCCCTCTTCTCTACTACTATCTCTCTTCTTCCCTCCTTTCGTTCCTATTTTGGCTTCTGCCTCAGCCCCCCTCTGGATACGTCGGGTGGTCCTCCGACTGGGAGGAAGGAGGGTGAGATTGGGGGAGAGATAATACCGGGAGCACTGTCCTCTGCCGCTCGGAGTTTCCTTCTCCATACTTGCTGCGACCTCCTCGGCCGGCCCTGCTTTCCAGCTTTTACACAGGCTTCCGGGTGCCGCAGCTTCGATGTTTCTGGTCCCTTCTTGCTGGCTTCTTCCCTGGGCTCCCCTCTCATCATCTCCCCCTCTCTCCCCCTCCCTTCCCCTGCACCCGACTTTTCCGGGGAAGCTGAAAACAGAAACAACTATCATTCCTCCTTCTTTACGTTGTTCTCCTTTATTTACATCTCATTACTTATTTTATATTTATAGTTATTTATAGATCCCTTCTTCTTTCCGTATCTCCTGACTCTAGGTCCGCCTGGATATCTCTTAAAGTGGGAGTTTCTCCCGCCATCTTCTCCCTCCTTCTCTCTTCCTCCTCCTTCCTTTTCATTACCCTTCTGCAAAATCCTTCAAAAGCTATCCAGTTCTCTCCTTTTTTAACGCTCTCTTCCATCAGTTTTTCGATCGTCAGTCTATCTCTCCTTATTTTTATACTTTCAAGCATCTCTCTCCTTTCTTCTTCCCACTCCTCGCAATCTATTATAGTATGCTCCGGGGTATCCGGACAATTCTGGTGGTACCAGCACTCCCCTGTTTCCGATTTCCCTATTCTTTCCCTATAAGTGTTAAAAACCCCATGTCCGGTTAGTACTTGTGTTACGTAAAAACTCAATTGCCCGTATTTCCTTTTTCTCCATTTAACTATATTAGGGATTAGGCGGTACGTCCACCTGCCCACCACCTCCCTTTCCCACTCCCTCTGCCATAAGATGTCGGTTATGTCCTTCATCCTCCTCCTTATCCAAATTTTTACGGATTTTTTAAGGCTTTCCTCACCCTCTTCCTCCTCTAATTCCAATCTTAGGCCCTCCAGAATCTCGTGTATGGTCCCTAGGTTTCTCCCCTCTCTGCATAGGGTTTTTATATTGTCTATGTTCTCCTCTTTTAATATTTGGTTTTCAATCTGGAATAGCTGTTTCCTTTCCTGGATTTTTAAATGCCAGGGTGTTATGCCTGCTAGTACACACAGCGTTTCCTGTGGTACAGTCCTATATGCCGACACCACCCTTCCCAGGCCCAATTTTTGAGTTTTCCTTAATGTGTTTTTATTGCGGTTTGCTAAGGCCCCTTCCGCCCATACTGGGGCTCCATATAAAACTATCGCTTCGAGCGTCATATAGAATAGCCTTCTAACAGCCTGGCTAGTCCTTTTACCATTTGTCATTAGACTGCTTAATACAGTCATCGTCTTTATGGCCTTATTTGTGGCGTCCTCTATGTGTTTCTTAAAGTTCTTCTTTTCGTCAAAAGTTACTCCTAAATATTTTAAAAACGGACTCGGCTTTATTTTCGTCCCACCTATTCGGATTTCTAGCCCCCCCTCTATTTTTTTTTGATTCATCAGCATAATCTCCGTTTTTTGTTCCGCAAGGGATAGTCCTTTTGTCTTCATCCATTTCCTCGTATCTTCTACGACTCTCTCAATCCTCTTCCTTAATCCATTAATCGTTGATGCTTGTATCGTAATAATTATGTCATCCGCAAAAGCATATTTGCTGGTCATTTCCGGGTTTTCTCTTTTCAGGAGATCGTCATACACCAAGTTCCACATAAACGGTCCCAATACCGACCCCTGTGGAACCCCCATTTTCATTTCTCTCCAAATTGTTTCGTCCGAATTTTTGTAGCATATTGTCCTTTCGTTAAAATAATCCTGCATTAGCCTCGTCAGATAGTCACTAAAACCTCTCATTTTCATTTGCTCTATTATCGTATCCCATCTTAGGGTGTTAAAAGCATTCCTGACGTCCAGAGCTATCATAACCCCGAATCTCTGTTTATCGGTTGCTGTCCATGCGTCTTCTGCTACCTTGGTCATGGCGTGGACCGTTGACCTTCCTTTCACAAATCCGTATTGGTTTTTGTCAAACGATTCCCTCCCCATTTCCTTCTCCAATCTATCTCTTGTGATGTATTCCATCATTTTCGCTATCGCGTCTATTACACATATTGGTCGGTACGCCGAGGGTTCATCCGGATTTTTCCCCGGCTTTCTGAGGAGGATCGTCCTGGCCTTCTTCCATTCTCCCGGTATTCTCCCCCTTTCGAAAATTCCATTGAACAGAGCCTGGAATCTATCCGGTCTCCTCTCCGCTAATTTTTTTATTATCTCCGGAATCATCCCGTCCAATCCCGCCGCCTTATTTGGTTTTAGATTCTTAACTGCTCTAAGAATTTCTTCCATCGTTATCCTGGGTATTTCTTCTCTTTCTCTCTCTCTCTTCCCTTACCTCTTGGTTCATCTCTCTCATTTCACCCCTTTCCCCTTCTCTATTCCTCGTATTTTCTTCTCTTTCGTTTGCCGCCTCCTTTCCCCCGTCTGAGGGGAACAGTTCCTTTAATACTTCCTTAGCCATTTCCGTTGATATATTTGCCGGGGGTGTGTCGGGTTTGACTTGCCTAATCACCGTTTTGTAGGGTTTTCCCCATGGGTCTTTATTTATTGTCTCGCATAGTTCCTTCCATTTTCTCTCTTTTTCCTTCGCTATGAGTCTTTGAAGTACTCTTTTACTTTTCTTATATAAGAAATTTATTATTTCCTCCATGTCCCGTTTTCCTTTTTTCCTGTATCTTTGCACTTTTCTTCTTAGATTGTTTGTTTTGCTCCTTTGTTCTCTTATTTCATCGTTCCACCATATATTTGCCTTTTTCTTTTTTCCTTCTCCCGTTTTTATTTTTTCGAAAGCTCTCTCACATATTTCGGGGAGCGCACCTAGGAATTTTTTTTCTTCCTCTTCTCGATACTTTTCTTGAGTTATCAGTCTTTTCTCTCTCCAAATTTCGTCTGCTATTTCTATGCTTTTTTCTAAGCCGGCTTTCGTCACCCTCCATCTGAAAACACATGCATTAATATCTTCAACTACCTCTTTACTTACCATCCTTATTTTTGTCAATAAATATTTGTGATCGGAGGCTGACTCCACGTCTATTATATTTGTTACGGTTTCCCTGTCCCTTGTCAGGTCCCTCGTCACTGCAATGAAGTCAAGATTTGACTTTACTTGTCCCTTTTCGTAAGTATGACCCCCCTCCGGTTTGATCGGTGTCAGGCCCCACTCGAGAAATCTGTCCAGCAGGATACTCCCTTTGTCATTTTGCTCCTTGGACCCCCAGCTCGGTGATTTTGCGTTGAAATCTCCTCCAACGCAGATGCTCCTCCCCTTTCTTCTTTCCTTGCTGATGAATTCTGATAATATACTAAGCCTGTAAGCATATTCGTCAGTTGACATGTTTGGAGATAAATATATACTTATATAAGTTTCTTTATTAATTTTTATTGCTACGAAATCTTCATCTATCACGTCTCCGTCCTCTAGTCTTTTCTTTCCCTTCAAGTCGCAGGTCCATATAGCGGCGGTCCCCTTTTTCGAATAGATCCAGTTTCCCGGATTAAAAAGTGGCTCCGCTATTAATACTATATTCGCATTTAGGTCAATTGCTGTTTGCATTAGCAAGTAATGCGCAAGTCGGCAATGGTTTAAATTTATCTGTAAAATATCCATATTTATTAATTTTTACCCTCTGCCAGCCCCAACACATATTTTTTATATTGCGGGCATCCCACTGCTCCCGCCACATGTTCCGCCTTTACCGCAGGAATGCCAGCTCTAATGCAAAGGATGCAGCTTTTAATCGCCTCACATCCGTTGATTTGGTGTCCTACTTTGCCACATCTTCTGCAGAGTTCTTTCCCCTGTATTTCCAACTTGCAGTTATATGATAGATGCCCGAAGTCGTGGCATTTAAAGCATCTCACGAGGTTCTGCGTTCTCCTCATTTTACATGCCGTGTACCCTACCCTCACTTTATTTTCTTCGCCTATTTTCTCTAACATCCCCGTTGGAACTGTTATTATCGCAGTTTTTGTTCCTCCGTATCCAAAACGGACTGTTTTTACCTCTATTTCGCTATTTTCAATTTGTAGCGCCTTGGCAATTTCGTTCCTTACCTCTTCCCGTTCCAATGTCGGGTCAATGTCCCTTACCTCGTAAAAAATTTTTGGTGCCACTCTTTTAATTTTGTGTTCTTCCCCTAGGACCTCCTTTACCGCTTTCTCCAGATTTACCCCCTCGCGTCCCTTCTCCATCTCTATTATAAGGTCCCCTCCCCTTGATTTCCTCACAGTTTGTATCCCCTCTATCTTGTTTCCCGCCTTATCCTTTATTTGTTTGAATAGGTCTGCAAATGTCCTATTTTCCGTCGCTTTGACTATTACTGCTGTAGGAATCTTGGGAAATGGGGAGATTAATCTCTTTGAAACACGTTGCTGAATATTAATATATTTAGAATAAATAACACTGACACGATTAACGCTGTTTCTCGCAAGGCAGTCGCAACTCTACTCTCGCTCTTACCGAACATCCACGCTTTATATTCTTTCACCCCCTTGCATTCATCTCGCTTGCACTCTGTTTCTTGCATCCATCGCTTTCATTCTTAGAAATACACAAACTCTCCTATCACTTAGACCTAAACACTTTTCGTTCACGCCTCTTCAGTCACTCGAGTTTTCCAAACATACCGGCGCCGGACCGTCGCAACATGATCCGGTCGCCCGCACGCACGCACGCACAATGAACCATTCATCCCACACTGCCTCATTTTTTGGTCCTACCGGAGGCTTCCTTTTCTCCCCCTTCTCCTCTTTTTCTCTTCTCGCTTTCTCTACCCCCTCTTCCTCATTTCCCTTGCTGCTCCTAACTGATTTTCCCCCTCTATTCTTGTTTCTGTTCACCACCACCCAGTTGCTCTCCCCTTTTTCATTAACTTCCTTATTTCCTTCCATTCTCGTCCCCTCTTTTTCCGTCTCTGTCCTATCTACCCCCCTTTGTCCCTCTTCTCCTTCTGTTTCATCCTCCCTCCCGTCTGTTTCCCACTGTTTCGTTCTGCTCTTCCTTTGTTGCCTATATTCCCTATGCTTTCTGTCCATATTTCCTTCCCCCATCTTTCCCCTATTCTCGAGACAAGGGGAACTTTGCGTCCCCTGCTCCCTTATCTGTAGTGCCTTTTTTAGCTTTTGATTTTCCACCCTTAATCCAATACTTATGACTCTCGTCAAAGCTGCCTCTAGTTGTCTATCCGCTTGTGCAGCATGTTTCACAATGTTTGCCCTGAGAAGTTCACTATTTTCTATCGTGTATCCCCTTACCTCTCTCGTGGAGTTCCTAGTTTTCCTCAGGAGGTGTTCCAGTTCCTTGATCTCCTCGAACACATCTCCCTCCTCTCCTTTTCTGTATGTTTCCTCCTCAGCACCCGAATCGCTTATATGAACTATCGGTTCCATGCTTACTATTTCCGGTTTTTCTACCACCTTTTTCCTTTTACTTTTTGTTATTCTTAGTCCTTCACACGATCTCGAGTCTATCGAGTCCGTATCTGTTTCGTTTCCGCTAGTCCTGTCCCTTTTTTCCGCCAATTTCTCCCCTAAGTACACGAACGGTCCGCTTTTTACGTTTTTCCCCATTTTCTCCATTTTTCTGGGGGCGTCCGGAGTTAAGAATACCTCCATTTCCCCCCCTCCCTTGTTACTATCCCCCCCTCCCTTATCGCTTTGTTTTTTCGGGCTGTGCCGAATCATATTTTGTAATTATTTCTTTCCTCTTTCTTTTATTTCTTAACCTGATCGTTATTCCTAAGTCCTAAATCTTAATCCTACCCCTATCCTATTTTACTGATAATATCACTAAAACCAGTATTACTATCTAGCTAAAACTAAAACCTAAACACTTGCACTATACTACTACTTAATATTAATACTTTTATTGTCGCTGTACCCTTCTTAGCAAATTTAATCTATTCTAAATTATTTACAATTACGCTAAAATGTTACTAATTATCCTCCTATTATTAATGTTGCTTAACCTAGGTCTAATTCTATTAATATTATAGCTAATCCTACTAATATTCTTATATCCAGTCTTTTGCTATACTAAACTCGCTCCTTTGTTGCGATTGGCTGCTCTTTCCCGATTGGCCAATCAGCTCGCTGTACCGGATCCCATGCGAGTTTGCCCCTCTAGTCAGCTCTTTATCCTTCTGCCTACGGTTGCCCTCCTGTGGCGCCCTCTCTTGCACAGAGTTTACACTCTTCACTCTCTATAGTTCGTGGCCGTTCTCAAACCACGTGGCCGTTACTCTTAGACTATAAAACCTTAATATATTCGCAATCCACGCACCGATTTTCCCGATTCAAAGCTCGGAAAACTCCTGCCGCGGTCGCGCACCTTCCCCAATCAATATTTTTCCTTTGAGTTCCCTCCTTCCCTCTTACAGGGCTCCTATACTGTTGAACTGTCGCCACGTGGGCCAACAGTCCTTCTCTCTCTTCTAACACACTTTTCGTATATTTTCTCACTGTCCTCACTTATAATTTATATTCCACCTCGTTTCGGGTTATTAGCCCTTCCACCGGTATCACTTCTATATATATACGTTCGCTAAAACCTCTAAAATCCTCGTAAGTTTGCGGAGCTCTCTAGATTCGTGTCACCTAGTGGCGCGTCCACAACCAACTCCTGGTGCATCTCACCCTATGGTGTGTCTCTCCCGGAATTACCCTATGGTCCATGAACAACCTTTTCACCACATCGTCTTCTTTTTCATCTTCTTCTTCTGCTTGATGTGGCGATGATTGCGTTGAGATGGCTTCATCTTCATCCTCGATTGAATTGTTTAACTCTAAAGCACTTGACCGCTTTGGCAAAGTCCGTCGCGTTGTCGGTTACGGTCGCGACAATTTTATTACTGGTGAGCTCGAATTCGGCGTGAATCGTGCTCAACATGTCCGTCATTCGATTGAAAGAGTGTACACCCGCGAAGCGTAGACAGACAAGCGCCACTGATTTCCTCTCACAGTTGGAGGAAATCCAATGCGCTGTCACGCCGAAGAAACTTCTTCTCCGTGCAGACCAGATGTCTGCTGTGGTACACACGAATGGCACTGTCTATGAAACTTCCGCGATTTTTTTTTTATTGTCCACAAACATTGTTCCCATCACTCTTCCCACTGTGCGCCGACTTATATTTGACACTGTACCCGGCACTCTCAAGTTTTCAAAAATGCAATGAAAATAAACATCATCCACCCATCGCAGTGGAACCATGGCGTTTATGATATACTGTGTTGCATCCACTTAGAATTGTTTCCGGCTAGTCCTCTTTTCTCGTTGCTCTTCTTCGGCAGGGATTGTCGGCGTAGTAGGGTCTTTGTCCTGGTCCTGATCCTGTGCGTTGATGTTCCTTTTCGTGCCGCTGCACTATACTCTTCGAATTCGTCAGGAAGTTTGAGAAGCACGTCAACTGTCCTTTGATCTCCCTCACCGTTAGAAGGCAAATTTGACACGCGCCAACAGCATTTCTGTATAGGCATGTGGCAATTTGAAAGTATTTCCCATTTAAAATGGCTGGCACTTGGTTGCTTGTACTGTCGAACCAGATGGTTCGACGGTTGTTGCAGCAACTCTTTTTGGATCCATATACATCGTTATGTATAGTGAAAAATCCGAAAACGCGATTGATATAAAACTGTTTCGTATATGATGCATGTTCAACAGCGCGACGAAAACGGGCAGAACAAACATTCAGCCCTCTTTTATATGCTTCTCGTCTTTACATTGTCTTTTAGGTGATTAAGGGGTAATTGAATGTTCACTGGTGAAATAGACAACGATTGAAAGTACCTTCGAAATATTCGAATATACCTTGCATAGTATAATTTTCGTTTTTTGTACTACGCAATTTTTAAAGTCTGGACGATGTTTCTCTGAACTTAGGAATGTTTAATATTAGGTGAAGTAAAAAGTTCTGAGCGCTTTTTCGCTTTATTTCGACGATGAAATTAACATAGTTAGGATTATTCGATTTAGATCAAATATGCGCCGTTTTGTTCGATAACTTTTGTCCATTTTGAAGGCAATTTCATAATTCCGCGGTTGAAGAAGTCCTCGTCCCTATTGGTAAAAAACTTGACCAGCTCATTTTCACAAGCCTCTCTTGAGGCCAGTTTTGTACCATCAAGAAAATTTTGCAAATTCTTGAAGAGGTGATAATCGCTTGGTGCCAGGTCTGGACTATACGGCGGATGCGATAGAACGTCCCAGCCAAGCTCTCGGAGCTTCTGACGCGTCGTTAAAGATGTGTGCGGCCTGGCGTTGTCTTGATGAAAAACTACACCCTTCCTATTGGCCAATTCTGGCCGCTTCTGGTCGATGGCCTGCTTCAGTCTGGTCAGTTGTTGACAATAGAGGTCCGAATTGAGTGTTTGGCCCGATGGGAGCAGCTCGTAGTGGATGATTCCCTTCCAATCCCACCAAACACACAATAAAACTTTCTTGGCCGTTAATCCAGGCTTGGCGATCGTTTGGGCCGGCACACCGCGATTGGACCACGATCTTTTTCGGCTGTTATTCTCGTATGTGACCCATTTTTCATCGCCAGTCACCATCCGCTTCAAAAATGGGTCGATTTCGTTACGTTTCAACAAAGAATCGCAGGCATCAATTCGGTCCAAAAGGTTCTTTTGCGTCAATTCATGTGGCACCCATACATCGAGCTTCTTCTTGAGGCCTGCCTTATGCAAATGATTCCAAACGGTTTTCTGGCTAATCTTCAGTTCCTGGGCAATGGAATAAGTGCTTACATGCCGGTCCGACTCGACGATTTCCATGATTTTGTCCACATTTTCGACGATTGGCCTACCAGAGCGTGCCTCATCTTCGACGTCCATATTACCAGAACGGAATCGTTGGAACCACCGCTTTGCTGTTGCATTCGATACTGTATTGGGTCCATAAACAGCACAAATTTTTTTGCCTGCCTGCTCCGCCTTTTCACCTTGGTCGTAGTGGTACTGAAGAATGTATCGAATTTTCTCTTTTTTTACCTCCATTTTCGAACGCTGTAACACACAACTGGCTTCACCAAAACAAAAAACTAACAAAGACCTTTATTCATGCGTAATATCACCTTGAAATTGCCGTATACTATGACTCGATACGATGTGAACATCGTGAGATATGGCTCGCTGAAGACATCTAGCGAAAAACGCTCAGAACTTTTTACTTAACCTAATATTACATAATATATTTTTACGATAATTATAACTTAGTTTTTCACGAAAAAACGCCGAAAATAGTGGTTGTTATTTTTTTCAACTATGACGCACTAAACGCAGGAATTTGAAAAAATTGAGTATAATACTTAGCACAATATCTCATTGCTAAATTAATTCTGTTCTAGCGTCTCTTCGATTTCCATATGAAATCTGCATGTTTTCGATTTTTTTCTTCGTGTTTTTCGATTTTTACAACCAGAATTTGCAGCGGAAAAATCTGAGAACGGTACAAAATATGTGGTTTGGTATCCGATATATATGGTTCGGTTATCGGTATTTGTGAGGGGACAGTTGTCTGGCCCGTGGTTTTTCGCGCATTTTACGTAGCGATATTCTAGCTGGCAATTTTTGCTTGCGTGCCTGAGGCGTTGGCATTTCTTACATTGGAATACCTGTGGCTTCCTGAGGTGTTCCCATTTGATTTTCTGGTGTGCCATCGTTTTAATTTTGAATAGGGCTGCGGTACGGCTTTCTCTGCTCAATTGTACGAGGTGGTGGTACTTTTCTGGGTTTTGCTTCTTGTATGTAAATTTAGTGATATTTATTACTTGCGTTTTTGGTAATTTGAGGTCTTCTATTTCTGCTTTAATGTCTTCTAGTGTGAAGCTTCCTTTTATTCCTTTTAGTATGATGGATTTGGGCTTCAGTTCTTTGGGGGGTGTATGTGTAGAATTGCGTTTTTGTTTCGGTGAGTTTGTCCGTCATTGCCTTGTGACTCTGAAGGTTTTTGGTGAAAATTGTGTGGTTGTCCTTGTCGTTTTCTTTTATTATGAAGTCTTGTTTCTTAATGTTTAGTGCTAGTGCGGTGCGTATTATTGTCTGTATGTTTGTATTGAATGTGGGGATATTGGTGGGGGTGTGTAGGATTTCGTTTTGGGCTGGGTGCCGGTTGGTTGTGAATTTGGGGTGTTTTCGTCTAGATCATTGTCACTGTCGTACAAGAGAGGTTGGTACTGGTTGTTCAGTGGTATTGTGTTTGGTGGGTTGGTGTGACTGGGTGGTGCTTTGCGTGTCTTTGGGATTTCCCAGGAGTCCTTTGTTGGGTTTTTCCTGTCTGTGGCGTTCGGGCTCTGAGGTGTGCCGGGGGATGGCGCTGGGGTGTCTTTTTTCCTAGCTGTTGCCAGATTTGGCTGAATTGTTTTCTTGGGAGCTGCTGCCTTGTTATTCTCATTTAGGATGTTTTTAAACATTTGATCATGCTGTGTCTTCGATGGTAGCTTGATTAGCTTGGGTAAAGCAAAGTCCTCTTGCGGTAGGTGTTCTCTCCCGCTTCAGTCCAAATAGTCCCACAATGTTACACTGTGAGCTACCAAGGGCCACGCTGCTTCTAACAGGCCCATTAATAATTGAAATCCGGTTCCTGTTCTTCTCAGCGGCGGTAGTTCCAGCCACCTGAGCCACAGTCCAACCAATCGTCGCGGAATTTGTGCCTTGCTCTGGCTTTTCTACCTTCATTTTATACTTTTCTGAAAGTTTTTGGAGTTGACCAGACACGCGTGCAACCAATTCCGGGCACCATCACAGTCTTCCCGACATTCCATCGTTATCGGGGAATTCGAGATCGGTAATGGCCTGCAACCCTTCCGGGTTCAAGCGTTCTACCTGACCTCTGAACCCAAGGAGATTTGTATTGGGCACGGTATTCAGGGGGAAAGAGCCCTCAGGCAGTGGATTCCATGCCTGGAAACGTCTTTCTTCATTTTGACGTCGAGTTTCCACGACCAGTTGTGAAGTTACGAACGGGGATACATAGCACTCGTATTTATTGTGATCTTGTGCTGTTATCCTACCAAAGCTGCCCGAATTAATGTATTCTTGCAGTGGTCTAGCTCCATCTGCAGGTACTTCGGGAATCGGCCCTTGTGGAATTCCAATCTCAGGCACGTTTATCTTAACCACATCGCCTTGTGGCGTGGTAGAATTGGTTATCAGCTTATAATATTCGGCAATAGGCGCCGGTATAACCATGTCCTCCGATACCAGGTTAAGTGGAGACTCTTCATCTGCATAGCGATCCTCAGCGTTAACTGTACGCACGTGGTCAATTATTACGGCGCACAGTGGGTAATTTGGACAAAATTTTTTTTAAAGTAAAGCTGAAACTATGTAGAATATGGGAAAAAATAGAAAGATTATTACCATCCAATCATTTCAACGAAAAAATGACTTCATTATTTTTTGTCACAAAAATCTATTTTTTACAAAATCCTGAGGTCGTAGACAAATTTTGAGACCAGATTTGAAATCAGCGTGAAAAAATCTATGGGAAATGATGTATAGCATGTTAAAAAAAAATTTTCCGCGCGTGGTATTGGAAAAACTAAAATTTTCTTGAATTTGTGCGAGTTTAACGAATTTTCTCGAGGTTAAAAAACGTTCGTACCACAATCTCTCTATTTTCCCATATTCTACAAAGTTGCAGCTTTCATTTAAAGAAAATTTCATCGCTCTACCTCATTCCTATCGAAAGTTCTTTGATTTTGAATCCGCTTTTGTCCAAATTGCCCACTGTGCGGCGTTGAGGATGCTTGTGTAGGTATGCATAAAAGCACAAAATGGCACTTCTCGTCTAAGGCGAGGGTTTTCCGCCTCCAGGTCGCAGTACACTCTCTCGCAAAGTAAAGGGAACGTTGAAAAGTCCACACTCTGTGAATAAATACGGTGAATAGGCTGCGTACCCGTATAGGGGCCCTCCTGCCATAGAGGCTCATCTCGCAGGTTTTCCTTGCTCGCTTTCGTTATTAGAGGAGTCACCTCAGCGGGATCAGATATCATCGCTGGCTTACGCTGGCTCTCGAAGGTGGTTTTCTATCCTTCTTAAAATTTCGGGACCGTGCAGTAGGTTTTCCTTGTCCTGCCGTCCTTTGTGAAGGAGGATCCGGTTCATCGGCCCAATTCTTGGTCAGTGGAGCTTCGTTGTATTTACGCATATTATATGCGTACATTCGTCGTGCATTTCTGTTCATCACTGGTGCTCCAGCGGATTTTGTGGGTTCATTAACCTTCTGGTTTTGCATATTGAACAAAGTATAAACGTCTTATAACGCGTCCTAAAACGACATGGTATCGTTTTCGATGGTATTACAATCGTCCGAAATATTTTGCAGTATTACATCAGCCTGTACTTCTGCCAGACGTTGTACAGTATGAGTAAGAATATCCTGTAGTGGCACTACAGCCCCATTTGGTAACACTTGCTTTTGCTTGTATTTTAATTGCATCTTCTCTGCTTGTAATTTCTCGATGTTGTTCAAGTAAATATGTGCAGTTTTGAATTTTTTTAATTAAATTTTTTACCTGTCTATAAAAGTACACGTCTCAAGGTTGTACTAGTGGTGTACATTTTGGTGGAATAACTCGAAGAGTACATGTGGTGTATCCTTCTTCGGTTAGAAATAATGTGTTGTACATTCCCTGATTTGTCTGTCCTCTCCAGGAATCAATCAACAGGAGAAATTTGTTATCTTCCACATAAGGTTTCATTACCAATTTTAAATAGTCTTTATAAATAACCTGTGTAAATTTTCCGGATTTCGAACAAGTTACTATTATGTTTGTGTGATGTGACATAAGTTCATCTACTTTTTTTTTAACAAGTGGACCGAATTTTCCTGAAGGTTCTTGCATACATAAAAAAAACATGAGGTAATAGCTTTCCTGCCATTGTTATACGGTACTGTGCTGAATATGAATGTGTTGTTTTTGCAATATTTTTTTGGTTACGAATACTGTCTTCTCGCCTTTATATGTCATTGTCCTTTCGAATGTCGATTGGTATTGGCATCCTGTCTGATCCGTGTTGATTATATAACTTAAATGGAATTGCGGGGTGATATGTTTTACTACTTTCCGAAAATTTTCGGCGGCTTGCTGTATTTCATCAAAATTGTTGGCTTCTTTTGAAGAAATGTATGTATTTTGTGATTTTCCTTTGTCGAATATTATGTTTTAATTTGAAATACATTAACCATGAACGACTAGCTTTAAAATGAAAATTTTCGAACTGATATTGATAAGAACCTGCCAGTACCCATTCTTGAAGGTTTCTTGTGGTTACCTGTTGGTAATTTGCACGAGATTCTTGGAACCGGTCGTACGTCCATTTATCAATATTGCATAATATTTATCAAATTTCGTGCCTTCCTCTTTAATTTGTTTCTCCCAGCGATGTAAATCTTCTTTCTTTCCAAAAGTTTACTACCTTTTGAGCGAATTGATTTTAAATTCCATGACGGGTTCTGGCGGGCAATGGTAACTGTTTTTATTTTTGTATCCAGCGTCACAATTCCTGATTTTTTCTTGTTTTCTTCTGTGTCAGACCACTCATCTTCAACAGATTCGTCGGCTGTAATTTTGGAGAATACATTTTCCCTATCTATGTCGCAATTACAAATGAGATTTTAGGTGACGTGGGGTAGATGTAATGTTTATATAGAACGATGGTTTAACGGGTAACAAAAATAAAGTTTATTAATGAAAACAATTAATACTCAACAAATAATAACAACAATAAAACAAAACGAGAAAACTAAAGTCAACGATAAAACGCGATAAAGATACAACTAAATCTAGTGTATAAAACCGTCGCGATACTCTGACTCACTCTCTGGAGCTATCGTTCTCCGCGAGAGTCCAAAGCTTTCTCTGTTCTCGTTTCTGAGGCGCGTTAAATAATGTCCCCGAAAACCGTTAAAATAAGAAGAGGCTCTTCACCCCCACAAGGGCATGGAGAAAGTTTCTTCCCCCACACATTGCATCCGGGGACTTCACTCTTAAGGGGGCCGGCAGGGTTTGAAATCCATATGCTTATGCATGGGTCAAAACCTTTTAAAACTATCGCTTCAATATTGCAATGAGCAGTTTAAAAGTGGTCACTTGTGTTTCCTAAAAGTCCAATCTATGTCTGTATAGAGCCCAAATTTCGAATTTCTACCTCATCGCGGAGTAATTAACAATATTCGGCAGAAAATTCGAATTCTGAAGCAAGTATGACGTCACAAGATGGCTGCCGCTGAGAGATTCTCTTAATTTCGCGAGATTTAGTGTTCGTATCGAAAAAAGGGCTCTATACAGACATAGCGAAGACATGTACAAACACGGTGGTATGCATTTTTAATTGATTACTTACTTATTTAAGACGTAAAATGACTAGAAAAAAAGGCACAATTTTGCGGTTCCGGTTACTAGCGGCACGGTCTCTCCGCGGCAAACACTGTACGTTGCGATAGAATACGGTCGATAATGCAGATCAATAGTACAGGTTTACGTATGTACGATATGTATGCTGCCGAATATTGTAAATTACTCCCCGATGAGGTGGAAATTCGATATTTGGGCTCTGTACAGACATGTATTGAACCTTTGGGAATCACAATTGACCATTTATAAACTGCTCATTGCAATATTGACGCAATAGTTTGAAAAGGTTTCTGACCCTTGCACTTGCCGGTACGCGGCTCGTAGAGAGGCCATCTTTTGCGCACGACGGCATGGCACACGTCAGGATATCTTTCATAAAAGAAAATAAATTACTTAATCCACAATTTATATACACATACATAATTTAAAGACTACATTTTACAGTGCACACTTTTTAATAAATACTAGAAACTAATACTTACTTTCTACAAACATCGTCGAATATTTGCTTTAATGGAAACGCCGTTTCTCGGCAAAGCTGAAGCATTTCGTGCTTCATTTTCTCTTGATCGATCCTATGCAAAAGTTTCGAATGATTGTGATCGTGTAACAATTTAATACAACCATCACCGACGTCCATTATTGCCCCGCGACACCCCGTAGTACGGCGTGTATTACAGGGAAAAATATTTTTTGTGCGATTGTCTTTATTATACGTATAATTATTATATACGTAAATAAAGCTACCGACCGATTTTCCGGAAAGTTTTTCCATTTTTAAAACAGCACGTAACAGTGAAAGTAGCACTGTAACGTGTCCGTTTCCCGGCGGACCTCGATACAACGGGTTCCTCGCGGCCGGATTTGGCTCGCCGTGCCAGGGTTCGCGACGGGATAACGCGAGGGTTACGGCGGGACGCGGGCGGTCGAGCACGGGTGATTAACGACACGATTATTCGCAATGTTCGTCGCTGTCCCGGCTTCGCGTTTCGGTGGTCGGCGGTCGCGATTGGGACTCGTATCACGGCGGGGTCATGGCCGTACGCAGCGGCGCATCCGGACCAGGGTAACCTCGGCGGACGGAGAGCCCGTGCCCCAGGACGGCCGGCGTGTCGCCGGTCGCGGGTGGTTCGCTCTCCGAGGGTGCAGGACGGAGGCGGAGATGTCGGGTTTAACAGGACGGAAGGCTACTTACCCTGGTTCCGGTCTCGATCGCTCGGCGTTCGGGTCGGCGCACAGTGGGACGACTTATGTAAAATCTCCGACATGGACGAAAAAATCAAACTTCTTGTTCCCAGTAAGAGAGCTCATAGGATCGTTTCCTAGGCTTTTGGAATAAGTAAAACGTGGGGACATTCCAGGACATGTCAGTGATAACGCTATATTTCCGGCATATGTATCTGAAATCGACAGCTCAAGACTTGAATTTTCATGAAACCGTATCTTTCTAATGAATTGTTCCTAATAGTTTCCATCTTTTGGCAATGTTGTTGTATAATTTTTTCCTACTTATGAGGTGTATTTGAGCTGAGAAAAATATGAATGAAATAAAAAATGGCTGTATTACTGTCTAACACTTGACGTTTAGTAACGTTGTGGGCATTTTGCGTACATTTTGTCGTGTTACAAAAAAGTTCCGATTTGTTCCGAAAAATAGACTTTATAAGTGTTTACAGTTGGTATTCAGTGAGAGAAATACGCAAAAATCATACCCGACTTCGTCCGATTCTTCCCGGAAATCATGTTTGAAGAAGTGGTGTCTAGAGTCAAAGTCCAGCAAAACGCAGTATTTGTTGACTATGTATGCATTTCTTAATTCTGCTCTTTTCGATCAGTATCAGTTCTCAGCTTTCCGTATCCGTGTGCAGCGAATAGTTTTGGAAAATGTTGGAATTATGGATTTTCATTGCATGCATATGAACGAATAAAGATTGTAAATTATAAAAGGAGGGTATTTATTCCATATTTCTATGACTTGTTACAAGTTTTACATACAATTGTAGTGTTCTGTGTAGATACTTAACAACAAAGATAACGAAATAATATAACTAAGGAAGACAACGAAACAATATACAGGGTGGGCACTATAAACAGGTCACCTGAATAAGTAGCTTACTTTTAAAGATAGAAGAAAATTCTTCAGACCAAACTTAATTGATATCGAGGCACTCGTAATCTGATGTCATTCATTTTTTAGATATGACAGTAATTTTATAGATGGAGACGTCAAGGAGATATGAAGGTCAACTTCATTTTTTTAAATGCAATGAGATATTTTTTAATACACCAATCGACGGAGCTGGACATCCACTATAAAACGAACGGAATGCTGCGATCAAAGGCGTGTGTATTGAATAAGTGCTATGTTTTAAGTGGAAGCAGAAAACAAAACTATTAGAAAACAAAACACAGAGTGGCCTTCTTCTACCAACAATGTCACAGTGTAGGGAAACAAAAACATTTCTATCCGAATTCATTTGTCTCGAAAATCATCCAAAAATCATCAGTAGCTACACGTACCGCGGCACGCGTTTCACTTATCGCTTTTACATTGAACAATTCTCGGTCCTGGCTCACCACCATGTTCGCGACAAACCGTGATTTATATAATTTATTGGAACATCCTGGTGATTCACACAATTGTGTAATTTTAAAAGAGGAAATTTTACGCACCATCACCGTTCCTGCGAATGTTTCTAGGCGTAACATAATACTCCTAGAAAATAAACTAAAAATATTTTGTGCACATTTAAAAAAAAAGTGGGTGCAATGTAGTCATAAGAAAGCATTTTTTCTTTCAAGAAATGAACATTGGCTCAACAGAGTCTTTCAGTATCCCGAGGGATTTCTTCAGCCCTCTGTTGATAACAACAATTCGCTCAAGCCCTTCGGTGAACTCTCTGAGAGGCAAAAAATGCGCAGGACTGAAGAGTTGAGGGCAAGCTATTCAGGGGAGGAATTACTTTTTGCCGCGACAATGAATTTGAAGCAAGAAGGTCATTGTCTTAAGGCAAAAATTGTTAAAAAAGTGCTTGACTGTTCAGACGATTCGGAGGAATTAATAAAAATGTGCGAGGATGGTAAGAAATCTGACATTTCGTTCTCAAGTGAAAATACACTTGCCCTAAATACATCTCTCAACCTGTCCAAGTCAAAGTACTTCATTTTGAGAGATGCTACTTTGAAAGCAGGATCAACATTATTTCCCTCATATTACCAGCTCAACAAAGCCAAGAAGGAATGTTATCCAGAAGAACGTGAGGTAACTGAGTTGGGAGCAAAGATACCTCTTCAATCTCTTCTGAACCATACAGCCTCGAGAATTGTATCTATCACCCCCATGGATAAGAGCCTAACAAACGGGAAATGCCTAAAGCTTATTTCAAAATGGGGATGTGACGGGTCAACTAGCCATAGTGTTTACAAACAAAGTTATTCTTCGAACAGTGGCACAACTGCGGATGACTCAGCGTTCTATTTGACTACACTAGTTCCAATCAGGTTAATCGACACAGACGATTCACGCATTGTTTGGGAAAACCTGAGACCCTCATCGATTCACTTTTGCAGACCTGTAAAATTCGTGTTTTGTAAAGAAACTCCAGAAACAATCCAACTAGAACATGAACGAATGAAATCAGAAATTGCGTCGCTAGTCCCTACACAGATTAATCAAGTTAAAATAGAACACGAACTTTATATGACAATGATTGATGGAAAAACAATAAATGTGTTGACTGACACAAGTTCATCCATGCGTTGCTATGTGTGTGGTGCAACACCATCAATGATGAACGATTTAAAACAAATCGACGCAAGAACTCCTAACGCTGAACACTACAGGTTTGGCATTTCTCCTCTGCATGCCAAAATTCGATTTTTCGAGTGCCTACTGCATATTTCTTATAACCTTGATTTCAAAAAGTGGTCAGCAAACACAGATTTGTACAAGGAGCAACAGCAAGAAAGAAAAATAAAAATACAAAAGGAGTTTAAAGATAAGCTGGGTCTTCACGTTGATCGAGTAAAGCAAGGTGCTGGAACTTATAACGATGGTAACATGGCACGAATGTTTTTTGACGATCCCAAAACTACAGCAAACATCACTGGACTTAATGAAGAGATAATTAGAAGATTTGCAGTAATTTTACAAGCGATTTCTTCACGTAAACCGGTTTGCCCTCAAAAATTTGGATTATTTTCCCGAGAAACCGCAGTGATTTACGTCGAACACTACGGGTGGTATCACATGCCAACAACTGTACATAAAGTGCTGATCCATGGGGAGAAAATACTCGAAAGTTTTATTCTTCCAATCGGAAAATTTTCGGAAGAGTCTCAAGAGGCTCTTAATAAAGTATTTCGCCACTGCAGAGAGTTTAGAGCCAGAAAAATGTCGCGAAAATCAACAAATGAGGATATCCTGAATAATCTTCTCGTCAGCTCTGATCCCAGGATTTCTACACTGAGGCCACGCGGTTTTTTTCAAAATTCTATGACAAAGAAGTTATTCCCAGAAACCCAAACGTTGCTTCTTGTTGCTGATGATGTCCCCGAAGAAGATGACATAATTTCAGATTTTTTGGACGCTTCGCTAAGATTTGATGAGGTAGAAGAACAAGATTATACATTGGAGAACCCGAATTGCTAGAAGAAACCGACATGCAATAATAAGATGAAAGTTAACTAAAGGTACCTCATTTTACTTATATCATTTCTGAAGTTTTTCAGTTGCTAAGTAGAGATTTTATTTACACCTACAAAACATTAAACAAAATTAAAAAATTAAACAAAAACTAAATTCTATTCATTCCTCAGTACATATTTAAGTAACCATTAAATTGTTTATGTGAAAATAAAAAATCCAAGATTATTGTTCTATGAATGCGCTGTAGCTTCTTTCGCATCATTCCTATCATCTAACGGACTTCACCATTCGATTCAGCACGAAAAAATACATAGAGTATGACCCACATTTTAATTTTTATTAAGGAATAACTGGATGAAAAAGCCATGTCAAGGGAATCGCCTGTTTCGTCCCACTGTGCGGCGCTCCAGGTACTTCGGCACGCTGCGGCGTGTCCGGGTTTTGCGGTTCGCGGGCACACGTCGGCACACTCGCGGCGATAATTCCGCGGGTGAACTCTGCGCTAATGGCGCGGATTAATCCTCGGCGTTTTCGGCGTCGCGGAAAGACGGTTCTCGTCGGGATCGGTCGGTTCGGTATTGTCGGCTGGCGATCTTAGCTCAGAAAAACGTCCGTTCGCGAGCGTGGCGGAAGGCCAAAGAGACCGTTTTCCGGCTCGTCTCTCTCGTCTTGCGAGGCGAGGGGGTGCGGTGCGGTACGGTTCGCGGCCGGCTTTTCCGGCGTCGTCACGCATCCGGCTCGACGGTATCGCATCATGGCGGGTTCCGGTTTCCGCCAAGATCGGTTCGATGGTGCGGGGATCGCGGGGGGACGCTCGCGGGTACCGGCAGATCTCGGTATCCGTCGGTCGTGTTCGGGGTGGTTCGAGTTCGGGGCGCGTACGGTTAGGAACAGGCCTGGCGCAGCCAGGTCTGTTACAGTGGAAATGCTTAATAAAAAAAAATTGAATAGAAAAACTTACCTATTTCCGATGTAAACAAATTAAAAATGTTTCCGCCTTGCTTGACGCTTGTTCCTGGTATCCCGATTTTCAATAATAAGTGTCCAGCAGTAATCAGCAAGCATCGCACATAAGTCATTTCCTTTGTAACGATTTTCCATTGTTGAAATATCTTGATGAAACCGTTCTCCATGTTCATCACACACGTCACCAAGGTTTGCAGGAAAAAAGTCTAAATGCGATTGCAAGAAATGCATTTTTAGCGACTTGTTGCATCCTAGCTTTTCACAATTTTTTAGAAGTTTATTCACTATGGATGCATAGTTTTCTGATTTTTGTTTCCCAAGGAAATTTTTGATTGTTCCCACAAATGAAGTCCATACTCGTTTTTCTAATTTATTTAATTTTTTATTAAAATCTGTGTCATTAATTAACTTACTTATTTGGGGTCCGATAAATATGCCTTCTTTTATTTTGGCGTCAGAAATCGTCGGAAATTTAGTTTTTAAATATTCGAATGCAGGCCCAGTATTGTCCATAGCTTTGAGAAAATTTTACATTATGCCTAATTTTATGTGTAACGGTGGTGTTTCGGCGTCGACCGACGGTCGGAGCAGCCTGATGCCGGGACCACTCAGAGTTGAGCGCGCAAAGGAATCCACAGGATGGGTCAGTGAGAGAGAGAGAGAGAGAGAGAGAGAGAGAGAGAGAGAGAGAGAGAGAGAGAGAGAGAGAGAGAGAGAGAGAGAGAGAGAGAGAGAGAGAGAGAGAGAGAGAGAGAGAGAGAGAGAGAGAGAGAGAGAGAGAGAGAGAGAGAGAGAGAGAGAGAGAGAGACGAGAGAGAGAGAGAGAGAGAGAGAGAGAGAGAGAGAGAGAGAGAGAGAGGAGAGAGGAGAGAGGAGAGAGAGAGAGAGAGAGAGAGAGGACACCAACTCATCACCTTAATTTTGGTTAACAAATACTTTATTGTGCCTCACGATTATAGACATGGAAGATTTTAATTCCGCCGTTTTCCCGCCCATTGCCTCCCCGGTAGGCTCCCCGGTAGCCTCCTCGTCTATTTGAGCCTCGGCTGTTGCCCCGCAGCCGCGAATAAATTTTGTTTCGCTGCTCCCGCAGCCTTTTCGTCTGTAACATGTGAGAAATGAATTAATAAAATGGAGCCTACAAGTTATTGACATTTAGTGATGTACTAAAAGAATACTCGGAAACTCACCATTTCGCCTTTCGAGTAATACTGCTCGTCGGGTGCCTCGCCGCTGCTTCCTGGAAGCTATATTTGGGATATTGGGAGAATGATTAAAAATGTACTAATGTACCGGGGTCATTTCACGCGAAATCAAACAGTTGGAGTAATGTTCCGGATATTGTTTCAAATTTGAATATGTTGTAGTCGAACAAAAGATATCAAAAAATCCTTCGAGATTCCTTCGTAGGTCAATTACAAGACTACAATATATTCAAATTTGAACAAAATCCGAAACATTCTTCCAAAAACTGTCCGATTTCTGAAACGTTTACTCACCGGTCCCAGGCGCCCCCACACATTTGTGGTTTTCGGCGATCGAGAATCGCGAGCCGGCGGATGAACGGATATCTTGCGCGTGCAGATTTCTGCCGTCGGATCGCGAAGCGGAAATCTTGAGCGGTACGAAACGCGTGCCGCCGCGATACGGAAATCTTCAACGCGGGCGACGGAGATCTTCAACGCGCGGCAGAATGCACGTAACGCGGCGCGGAAGATTGCAGAAAATACTGCGAACTACGGAGTTTGAGATCGCGAGAGTTTCAGAGCGAGAGATAGCGGAATCTACTCTGAGCGAGACAAGAGCGATCAACAAACGTGCGCGAGAAATACGACTATGCGATTCGAATCTACCTGAGCGACTGCGATTGACGAACGTTGAGAGCGTGGTGCGAGTGACGAACATTAAGAGAGCGAGAAGGCACGCGCAGGTGCCTTAAATAACAAGGACCATCGAATGTGGAGCACCGTGATTGGTGCTTCCGAATCGGATAATCCTTGTTTGTCTCGATTTGAAGGATTCAAGCGTTGAAATTCGGCCAATGAGAGACGAAACTGTTGCTACGCGGTGTCGAGCAACGGCGACACGCGTTCTTGCCGCGTGTTGACATACGAGACAAAAACCGTATGAAACAGCGGTCGCCAGCTAAGACAATAGCCGCCGAATTCCAACGCTTGAATCCTGAACAATAATATTTTTTATTTTTATCTCTTTAGCGTATGTCGCGGTCAGGATTTTTGTTTGAAACGTGCGCAAATCGCCCCATCTGGATAAGCTCTAAAGGTTCGACAAGGATAGCGAACAGCCATCCCGAGACTGAACAAGATAGACATACTACGACGAGCGACCTCGATCGAGCTCTAGCACTTGAAAGCAGAGTTGGGTAAAATATTCATCTAAATAAAAATTTCGAATAAACAATAAAAGATAAAAAAATCTTTACTCGTCGGGGATCGAACAAATAATTTTATTCGACGAGAATTTATCCGACGAATAAAGATAATTTTTTTTATTCGAAGCGGATTTATTCGAACTTCGAATAATTTTTCCATGTTTGACCTGTATCTTTTATTCGAAGGCTTCGAATAAATCTTCGAATAACTTTTGCCAGCTCGAATAAACGGTGACGAGGTCCGACGAGCTCCGAACTTCAAAGACCCAGCGACTGACAAACGGCATACTATGTAAGCAGATAAAGAATCGCGCACGAATGAAAGTTTAAAGTTTTAGATTTTTCAATATACCTTCATGAAATTGTGACGAGCTAATTGATGGGATTTTCCTGATGAAAGTGAGTTCAAATTCGAGTGTAATCGAACAATTTTCATTGATACGTAATGTTACGATAAAAATTACAATCTCATTGAAGATAGTTCAAATGATGTCGTCGACTTGGACTCATTTTCATCGGAATAAGCTTTTTGTTTTCTGATAAAAATTACACCCAACATGATATAATTAGCATCACATTTAATTGACGATTACAAATTCTATCAAGTACAAGCTTGCTGCACACAAGTTCTCGTACAATCGACCGAAGCAAGGATGTTTTGTGTGAGTTCTGGGCCAAGGTCGCAGGACAGTCCCTTTGTCATCGGCGGGGCAGTAGCGAGGGAGGACTAATTTATGGCACACCCAAGTGTCACTTTTCCTTCCCACGGGGGTCTACAATAACAAAAACTCAAGTCAAAACATATTACAATCTAAAAATATTGAAAATTATCAGCATCATGGTTTTTTTTTTTTTTTTTAGTGTTTTGAGTGCAGGGAGGTAAAATGTTTTATACACTATGTCCAGAGGCCATTCCAACCCCCGGGAGTGTGGGATTCTCCATCATATGATACTGTTGGCCTACCCACTAAACCTCCTCCCAATACTTGACTCCTCCTTGGTTGTAATTACTAGACTGCGGATTTTATAGGTGCATTTTCCATAATGATCCGCAATCTAGTCATTACTTCAGATTCTTCCTGAACACATGCAAAAATATTATTATATTAAAATTATAAAACGTAAGATAAATACAAAATGAAAAATTAGAATTAATATACGAACGGATATTTGTGCTCATGAATCTATTAGAACAGCTCTCCATATGCGCTGTATTGCACTCGCCAATGCAATTGCGACCTTCAATTACAATCGTTTTTTAACAGCTCTTCATATGCGCTGTATTGCACTCGCCGGTGCAGTCGCAATAGGCCATAAAACAGCTCTTCATATGCGCTGTATTGCACTCGCCGGTGCAGTCGCAATAGGCCATAAAACAGCTCTTCATATACGCTGTATTGCACTCGCCGGTGCAATTGCGACCTTCAATTACAATCGTTTTTTAACAGCTCTTCATATGCGCTGTATTGCACTCGCCGGTGCAATCGCGACCTTCAATTACAATCGTTTTTTAACAGCTCTTCATATGCGCTGTATTGCACTCGCCGGTGCAATCGCGACCTTCAATTACAATAGTTTTTTAACAGCTCTTCATATGCGCTGTATTGCACTCGCCGGTTCAATATAGGCCTCTTATCTTTGATTAGATGTACCTGGTTCTACTGCACATGCACTTTCTTTCTGTGCCAAAAATGGTTCCCTAAACGGCTGGCCTCTGTTGTATCTACTGTCTATTATTTCTGGCAGCATGTAGTCCTCGTAGAATCTTTTTAATTTTTCTTCCATCTCTGCTGCCCAGAATGCATCGTCTCTTTTCACTTGTATTATCTTCATTCCTTTTGGCGTCCATAAACAGAATAGAGCATTTTGTCTATTTGTTATGTGCAATTGTCCTTGCACTTGATGATAGTAATGGTGAGTTTTATTCATTTTATCACCCTGAAAAATGCGTCGTATCGCATAAAACTTCTCCATTGCTTCATCGGGAGTTAAATCCCTCGCCGAATATGGGCACTTTATCTCGACGATTGTATCGTCCTGTACAAGTCCATCTGGTGTCGCACCTAAGTAAGGCACGACAGAATCGATGAACAGCCTACACGGTAGAATAGAGATTCCTAATTCTACTTCCATTTGTCTCAGGGCGTTCATCTCGTTTTCCCTTCCGTATTGTACGGCTGGCAGACTTTCGATTTGTGGATACATCACAGCTTTCAAACAACTTGCTCGTGATGTAGTCTTTCGTAATCGGCATACTGGGCCGAAATTGGATGCTGTTAATAATTTCTTCCTACAAGCCATCCATCTTTCGCTGTTCCCTTGACTACGAGTTTCAGCCTCGATCGTGTGTCGCATCTAGGGATTGCAATACCGGACCAAAAATGCAATACCGGTATTCGGTATTTTTTTAAACGTTGTACCGGTATACCGGTATTAATACCGGTACTAGGAATTTTCATGAAGGTACAAAAACTCAGTTGTTTAATAGGAAAAAAAAAATAACTAATTTATTGATTCGATATTTTTGAAATGTGATTGTAAAAAACATAATGCATCTATTGAACTGTCATTAAGCCTTGAACGTATTTTTCTGCACAAATTACCTGCAGTTGAAAATGCTCTTTCCGCATCCACGCTGGTTGGTGGTACTGTTAATAATGAGCGATATACTTGCTCTAAATATTTGCCTCGATGTCCTTCATCCTCTAACAACTCGGTCTCTCGTCTGATGGTTTTGGATAAATCTATTTTTTGTATTATTTTTGTATTATTGTTCGTAGCAATTTTTTTATCTATAGCTAATTGTAATTTCTTCTCGAGAGATAATTCTTTTTCGATATCAACATCAACATCATCTTCAACGAATTCTTCTGGATAGGTTTGTGTTTGGTTTTCATAAATGTTTTTGTGGAAATTGACGACGAACTTAATTAAATTTGACCTTGTTAGTTTCTTTTCTTCCTTTCCGTTTTCTTTTTTAAAGTCGTTATAATTATGTAAATACCTTAAAATATTTTCTAGGTCACTATGCCTTTCCTGTATACGAATTTTCAATGCACTGTATAATTCCTCAGACAGTGGCGTGTCCTGATCTTTAAGTGATTGCAACATAAAATTTATTGCTGCATTCGCTGTTAATAAGTTGGAATCCTTCCGACATAATGCTTCCACAGTCAGTTTTATTGGATGCAGAGCTGATACAGTTTTTGATATTAAATCGAATTCATTATCGGGAAAATTAATTTGTAAATTTAAGTCAATTAATGCTTTCTGAATTGGATTTTTTAATTTCAAAAATCGTTCCATCATCAATAACAAACTGTTCCAGCGTGTTTTAGAATCTAATATTAGCATAAGTTCTTTTTTTATTTCAGTAAGTACATATTTTTGTAAAACAGCACTTTTAGTAGGGGAACGTTTAAATATTTTAACAACTTTTCGAATTTTCTTAATTATGGGAAGCAATTCTTGGTAGGTTAATATTTCGTCCTCGTTACTATTATCTTCGTCATATTCAAATGAGGTACTTTCAACAATTGTAGTACTATTTTCTTCATTGTCACTCTCTTCGAAATCAGAATCAGAAGTTTCTAAATCCAGAGTATTTTGCTTCTTCTGCTCTTGATTTTGTTGATATAGCACACTGATTACTCCAAGTTGAATTCCATGAGCATAGCACAATTGCTGATTTGCATCAATCAACTTCCCAACTTTTTTCATCACCGTTGCTCCATCAGTAGTTATGCAGACAATATCTTCTTTTAGAGATAATCCATGTTCCTCCAATTTGCAGTTGACTACTTCTACACATTTTGTAGCTGGCATACTTCCTGAGACATGTGTGAGTCCTATATTCCAAATTTTCTTTTCTGAATGAATATTTATATTTAAATAACGTCTATTTCGTACACTTGTCCATTCATCAAATGTGAGACTAAATTTTGTACCATTTAATTTTAATTCTGTTAATTCTTTTTTCAGAGAATTGCGAACACTGTTACTATAGTTTATAACAGTTCTTCTTATAGTATTAATAGATCTTGGAATATTTTTGAAACCTCTTGCAATCAGTGACTTTCTCAATTCAATTGAAGTACAAAACACTCTGAACGGCAAACCATCTAATGCTGTCATTCTAGACAGAACTTCATCGAAACAGTCGGTTTTTCTATTGAAAAAATCTGTAATTTGCGATGTCTTTGGTTTCGTAATATCATTTTTAGGTGAGTTAGAATTTGTCTCGGATTCTTTTCTTTTCAATAAATTAATATTATGTAGTGTTTTTAAATGTGTATGTAGTCCGCTTGTACTTCCTCCAAAAACTTTAATTATCCTCGAACATGTTTTGCATCTCGCCAGCATACTTTTTTCATCATATAAATAGTAAAACCAAGCCGAAGTATTATCGGCAGATTTTCTATGTTCTTTGAAGTCATTCGTATTATTCATTACGGATAAATGAAACTAAAAACATATACATACGTTACACGTGTAAATATTTTGAACAATGAAGCATAATATATAATGTGTCCTTACCTATGAAAAAGAAACTCACCAATTTAAAAAATATCTAAATGTATAATATAAATATTTAAAACACTGCGCACAATTTCACTAGGACAAACGGAAGAGACAATTCGTTCGCAGTCGAGCGACAACTGAACTGTGTTCATCGAGATACGCGCCTTTACAGGCAGAAAAATGCCTCAAACGTTGTCGTTCATCGCCACAATGTTGCAAAGAATACAGCGGCATCGATACCACGCCGAAAAGAGCGCAGCGGCATCGGTACCACACCGAAAAGAGCGCAGTGGCTTCAGCAGTCACCGCGGCAATGTGCTTTGATCGGCAAGCACAGATACACACATCATGAGCGGCGAACGTATTTCAAATAAGAGCAAATGCCCCAAAAAAATATTTATTATTTATAGCTAATACCGAAAATACCGGTATTTTAGCTTAGCAAATACCGGTTTCACGAAATTGCAAAATAGCACGAAATACCGGTATTCGGTATACCGGTATACCGGCATTGCAATCCCTAATCAAATGACTCGAATGTTATTGAGAAGTTAGAAGGATTAGTTTATTAGACGAGGTGTAACAAATTTTTGAAAAAAGTTTCAATTGGTCGGAATCGCAAAAGAAATAGTAAAAGTTGGTTTTTTTTAGCTTTTTTATCTGAGCCTGTATGGAAAATTTAAAAAATGTGTTTGATTTTCTTGAATAAATTATATCCATGCTGAATATTTCATCTATATTGGTTAATTCGTTTACGAGTTATAAACGATTAAAAGTGCGGTCGAAAATCGTGAAAAATGGCAATTTTTCCACTTGCGTTTATAACTCGTAAACGAATTGACCAATATCGGTGAAATTTCCAGCATGGATATAATTTATTCGACCGAATCAAATACATTCTTTAAATTTTCAATACAGGCTCAGATAAAAAAGCTGAAAAAAAACAACTTTTACTATGTCTTTTGCGATTCCGACCAATTCAAATTTTTTTCAAAAATTTTTTACACCTCGTCTAATAAACTAATCCTTCTAACTTCTCAATAACATTCGAGTCATTTGATCTAATTTTTAAAAAGTTATGTTGCTTCAAATAGTGTAGACTCAGTTTTGCTCGTTACTGTATATGAATGAGAACATTTAAAAAATTGTCCGTTTAATAATGTTTGTTTTTAACGTTACAGCTGCAGCAAATACAAAAGCAAATAAAATCAATGAGACGAGGAGGAAGTGGCGGCAGGGGTGGCAGTGGCGGCTGGGGCAGCAGAGGAGGCAGGGGTGGCAGAGAAGGCAGCGGTGGCTGGAATGGCAGAGGCGCCCATAAGAGTGGCAAAAAAAATTATTATATATTTAAAAATTAATTTTAAATATATAGGACTAAAACTGATATGTTTAACCCTTTTAGTGCCGGGCGAAATGGAGGTGCCTATGCGAGAAAAACCGGCCGAATTTCACAGTTTTACAAGGGTTCGGGAAAATGCTTATAAAAACCAAACGAGAAACGATATTTACATGATTCAAAAAGCTGCGTATTATAGATGAAATACAGAACGAAACAATGACACTAGTTTTTTTGTACTCATTTGAGAATTATAGAAAAAACAAAGGTATATATGTTTATAAATGAAGTTAAAGTTGAGTTCTCTCGTACAAAACGTGTTTGCGCATACAAACAGCCATCTTTTCACCACAATTTTATATGGGTCAATTATAATGAAGCATATACTTTGTATTTCCAATATATTTTGTAACAAGATAAACAATATTACATAACAAAAATAAAACATAACTTGAAGGTACACGGTAGGCGCCAGGCGGATTATCTCTTTCGAAATATGTAATTGTTATCGGTAATATAACATTGCTGAAACAAAATTATGTTGTCATAAATATTTATATATATATTGCAAATGTGTAAAATTTTGTTATTGCAACTCACACAAATAATTTATTTAGCATTCGTGGCTACTAATGCACACTCCATGCAATCCTTTGTTGCACTTATTGCAAACTGTGCGTGATTTTCTCTTTGGGCCACCATCCTTTCTGCTGCACACCACGCAAACCCTTTCCAGTTTTCCAGGCAGTTTCCGTACACCTATGCGGGGCACATTTGTTGAAGTTTCCGCTAATGGTGTGTCGTGTGCTATCCTCTTTAGTGCCAACCATTCAGTGGTTATCGACTGGATAACATCAGTAATGAATTCCAGTCTTGTTTTGGTTTTGTCGTCTGTATTGTGCCGATATAATATGTAGGCATTCAACACCATTCGGGAGAAAATGGAGAAAACTACTTTTTTCCAATATTTGATGGCTCTTCTTTCATCTAAGTATGAATATAGCATCATGTCTGACGTGTCTACGCCTCCCATGTGTTTGTTATATTCAGCTACGATTGCTGGTTTTTCGACCTGTATTTGTGCATTCCTTTTCCTGATTGTAGTCGTTTTGTTCTGAGCCTTCTCAAATGTGGACATCAGTAAAACATTTTTCTTCTGCGACTTTTTTTCCCGGTACGCTAATAGTAAGACTTCATTATTTCGGGCGTACTTAGATGCGCCCTCTTGCAATTTAGTCTTCATAAATGATGGAATATATTTCCTGTTGCTGCGGATTGTGCCAGTCAGATATGTCCCTTTTTCAAACAGTGCTCTTGCTAAGGGAATGCTTGTAAAAAAGTTGTCTGCTACCACGTGATAGCCTTTCATAAAATAATTGCCCATATTCAATAATTTATGAATCACGACGTGGCCAAGACCATTCTTCTTTATTTCTTCTTTATCGGTTTGATCCCTAGCTCCTCTATAGCAGAAGAACGATAAGCAGTAATGGGTAACTGCATCAGTCAACATCCAAAACTTGATACCCCACCTGTGATGCTTTTTATTTGGCAGATATTGAATCAACGACGTTCTACACTTCGTGCCGACTAATGATTCGTCAATACTCAGATGTTGGTTAGGCGAATAATGAAATTTGAACTTATTGTTTGCATGGATAACGACTGGTTGAAATTTCGCTGTAGGGTCATATTCTGGATTATCACGTGCTGGTAATTTTTCATTGTCTACTACGTCGAAAAACCTACAAACTAATTGAAATCTGTTGCGACTGAACATTTGGCCAAACCATGGGATTTGTCTGTGGTTTGTTGACCAATAACTGAAAAGTGTCGGTCTACGTGTTATACCCATTTCCAAGAGCACAGCAATAAAAGCCCTTACTTCTGAAACTGTGGTTGCCTTCCACTCTGTTGTTCTGGATCCTGAGGTAACATTGATTCTATTGAGGAACTGCCTGGCATATCGATTCGTCTCATTTCTCAATAAGCTCAAAAATTCTTCCGTAAAAAAAAGATCAAAATACGCTCTCGACATGGAATTTCTTGCTGGCATATGTTTAGGCCCAGCAATCTCCATAAATTGTGGGCGAGGATTATATTCGCTGTCGTTGGCCACGGTAACTTCACGGAAATCTCTCAGCTCTTCCTCGGTATCGTTTCCCTCTAATTCTGATTCGCTATCATCGCTCGCTTCACTATCACTGTAGATCCTACGTGGATGCCGACTTCTTGGTGCCACGATTTCTTCCTCGTCACTATGTGCTAGATCCAACTGGTCAACCATTCGGACTATTTCCGAGTCATCCATGACGGGTTTTTTTATAAAACGGTTGATGGTAAAATTTTCCTCAAAAGCAACAATGTTTGACACAAGCGAAAAACAACGGTAATAACACAAAACACGCTTTTAAACTGTAAATGGGACGAAATATACTGTTCACATCAACGATCGTGGAGAAACTAACTGATCCTACGTTTCGCTGCGGCAATGCGATGTTATTTTGTGTTATATAAAACACTGTCGACAAGTACCGATAAGGGTCCAAATCCACAGCGATTTACGCCGCAGATCGAATATCGCCTGAGTGGCGACCATCGGTGTTTATGTTAGACTTCGGTACCTCCAAGCGATAGGAAAAGGTCGTCGTCCACAAAGAGTTAAAACGAAAAACTATTTTTTTTAATTCTCTCATAGTGAAATTAGATCATTTATAACGTATTACAAATTTATTTTGAGATAGAGTTCTCCCGCAATGCGAATAGTAAAGCGCTACGAGGCGCGGGCCGATATATCGTCTCTGGCACTTCTCGCGAGTGTAGCAGGAGCCGATATATCGGCTCCCGGCACTCAAAGGGTTAATCTTTTTTGTTATATTCTCCATCTTGCCTTTGCGTTATTCCTTTAAATTCCTAAAATCCAATATATTCCTTTTTCAATTAAAATTATTTTTATCATTATTCTATTCTCGTGTGCCTACTGTATGCACCTAAAAGATTATTTTCATAGACTTGGTAGTTCAATTATTATAATTTAATGAAAAAGGTTGACACTTTATTTTCAAGACCTGTAAAAGTAACCCTTTGCACTCGGCGCTATTTTCATTCTAAAACTAAATTTTTCTCTTCTGTCTTAGAATATTTTCATTTTATTCATACGAAACTGATCCGATTTCCACATATAATATTTAAATGTTTAGTAATCTGTTCAATTCAAATTTTATAATGTAACAAATACATTGTAATATTTGTTGTAATTTCTTTGAAATAATGCCACAACAATTTCTAGTGGTGGTTCAGAGTCACCACTCGAGTGCAAAGGGTTAACAATTTCTTTTTCTCTTTTGTATAATGTGGTACTTTATGTAAGCTCATCGGTATACAAATGTGATCGCAATTTCATATGATACATGAAGCTACAGCTACGACTATGCTATATGCGTATATGGACAACTGCACATTGCTTGCATGAGTCCGAAACATCAAACTAGCGGAGTATTTGCATGTATAGGAAAATTATATACATATACACACATAAACAGACGCACGTTGCCGATGAGCGAATAGGCGTCGAACATAACCACAATCTACGCTTGCAGTTTCCTCCAATCCCACTTCGACAGTCCTTCTACTTAGGCGCCACCTGATGAGCTCCAGCTCAACTAAACTTGTCACATTTTTTGCTCTATATTATCGATATCATGAATTCTGACGCTAGAAAGCCATGCCGAAACGGAAAACAAGTTTTCGCCTTTATTTCGCAACAGAATCAAGACAAATTATAGCTCAAAAGATATTTTCTAATGCGGGCTGGTCTCGACATCATCCAGAAAACTCATCCAATGGCATAAAAATGCTTGAATTCCACGGCACGTGCATCGTCAATGTTTGGCCTACTTCTAACGCTCATATTTCTAAATATCTCCATAATCTCGTCAGCTCATGACCAGCCCGCATTAGATTGAACCTTCCTCTTTCGAATGAGCCCTTTACCAGCGACAAAATATTCCTTTTTAAGGACGAAAACTTGATCCCCGTAAAACCATATTTTGTCGGAAAGTAGTCACTCTACTTTTGGCAGTCCGGGCCCTTAAGGCGGCGGCCCCGGCGCGCATCCCCTCCCTAGTTCCGCACACCGTACACGAGTTTGCAAGGGTACGGGAGTCCCGCTCTTATTTCTTAATAATGCAAAGATAATACTGTTTTGTAGTCAAAAGCGTTAGATAAAGGTTCAATCTAGGCGGCAAAGGTCCTCAGAAGTCCTACTTTTGCGTTTTTTGCCGTAATTTGCAATATCAACAGCATGCTGATTTCGTGTGTTGTCGAGTGACATTATCGTAAATATCGAGAGATTTAGAGCTCGTATGGAGTTCGTAGGACCTTTCCCGCCTAGCGGGAACATATAGGATCTCAATGCAACGCCAATCACGTTGTATGCTTACGTATTAATCAAATAATTGCGGGATCCCACAAACATTGCATCATTGAGGGAACATTGGATATTTCATCAAAATATAGTTCCGGCATTTTACGCTACGAGCGCTGTACTCTGTTCCCGATCTCTCTCATCGTCAGCAGTTACTGTATCGGTAAAACAGAGGCCATAGGATCATGCGCGGCACGACAGCGTGGATGGCGCTCTCGTAGCTTCGTTCGAATAGCCGTGCCGCGGTACACTCACACACCGCCTGGTCGGCGTGTACGTGTGCCGACGGCGATCGCAAGGGTCCGGGATGCCTGTAAATATTTCCCAATAATGCAGAGACGGGACTTTTCCATAGGGAAAAGAGCTAGATAAAAGTTCAATCTAGGCGGGAAAGATCCTCAGCAGTCCTACTTTTACATCATTGGGAAATGGTTAGCAATATTCGGCAGCATGTCGTTTGTCAGGGAGGCTAAGGGAACTGACATGGCGGCACACTCACACCGCCTGGTCGGCGTGTACGTGTGCCGACGGCGATCGCAAGGGTCTAGGATGCCACTAACCATTTCCCAATATTGCAGAGACGGGACTTTTTCATAGTGAAAAGCGCTTTAGCCAATTAGCATCTTGGAAGGTTGGATAATACAAGGATGTGAATTTTCAGTAATGGCACTAGATAAAAAGATCAACCTAACATGCTGAATCCCTCAAAAATCCCTAAATTTTATTGTTCGCGAAATGTAACAAATAGTTGGACAAACTATATTTATCAATTGATTTTTTCTAGTTTTTATCTCCAGATAAAAATGAATATATTCTAAATATTTTTTGTAAAAATTTGATTTCAATATCTCTAATGGTTTGAAAGCAACCTGTTGCGAATTAGTATCTTGCGTCGATGGCCCGCTCCATAACATTGACACTGGAGGGTGTCATAAATTAGCCCTCCCACGACACTGTCTCGCCGAAGACGAAAGAACTTTCCTGTAACCTCAGTGCAAAACACAGTCATTCTCTAAAGTCTGAAACATCGCCGCTTCGCACGAATGTACGATTGCCTAGTAAATATGATCCAAATTATATCATGTTTGGTGTCAATTTTATCAGGAAAATTACACGAATGTGTTGGGAGAAGTTTCATGAATATATTATGAAAAACAAAAGAATTGGGACATTGCATTAGTATTGTCTCACCGATATACCTGACCCCGCATAATGTTACACTCTTCGGCGGTCTAGCTTCTGGCCCCTTCGAACGGTAGACACTTGGGGGCGTCATAAATTAGCCCTTCTCCGACAGTGTCCTGCCGAAGACGAAAGAGCTGGCATGCAGCCTCGGTGCGAAACACAGTCATGCTCTGAAATCTGAAACATCGTCGCTTCGAACAAATGTACGAATGCATAGTAAATATGATGCACATTATACCATGTCTGGTATCATTTTTATCAGAAACATTCCGCGAATGTGTTGAGAGAGGTTTCATGAAAGAATAATGGAAAACAAAAAAAAAGGTGACATTGCATCAGGATTGTCTCACCGGTATACCTGACCTTGCACAATGTTACACCCTTCGGCGGTCTAGCCTCTGGGCCTTCCGACAGGTACACTCTTGAGGGTTTCAGAAACATAACAGAGCTAAGGGACACAGAATGCCTGTGGGATTAGGATATTTGTTACGTTGATCGGAAAGGAACGAGCGGCAACCCGTTCTCTTGCCCTACTGTTACGCGGAGCGCCGCGGCGTCTTGCTAACACATCGTGCGGCCCGAGAGTTTCTGCGTTTTTATGATATACGTAATGGTAATAACGGTACTTCATACATAACTTACAACGTACTTTACTTTAGTGATATTGTTAAGTAAATATAATTCAAACTGCGGCATGTTTGCTGTGATTTATAGCGGCAGAATGCCACCAATGTGTTGAAAGAAGTTTCATGAAAACATTGCATCGTGATTGCCTCACCGGGATACCTGACCTTGCACAATGTTACACCCTTCGGCGGTCTAGCTTCTTAGCCTTTCGACAGGTAGACACTTGAGGGTGTCATAAACTAGCCCTCCCAATATAACACCGCATAAAAGAGCTAAGGGGCACATAATGCCTGTAGAATTGGGATGTTTGTTGCGTTCATTGAGAACGAACGAGCGGCAACCTATCCTCTTGTCCTACTGTTACGACGTCGCTGCAGTGAAAGGTGAAGGGTTGTTTCAGGAGAGAGAGAGACCACAACGATTTTTTTATTTTTACTGTTGCATTTATTCATAAGCAGAACGTAATACAATGGCAAATATATGGGAAAGGCGGATTTTGTACAAAGTGTGCGTGTTGGGGGGGGGGGGGGCACATATTTGGGGCGCGTGAGGAGGGATTATGGTTTTCTTTCGCCGGGCGGCGTCGATGGGCGGCGAAGGTGCGTTCTCCTCGCTGTGGACATCGTAGAGATAGAGCTTGGTCGTCTTCGCTTGGCTGCTCCTTTTCTTTGTTGTTGTTGTTGCGGATGTGAGGAAGGTTTGAGGACAGTCCTCTTCCTTCAGTTCACATGATTCGTTGCTAGAAGTGACACAAAAACAAAATAAACTAAATGCGAAAAAAATTGGAATTTACTCGATAATATAAAAGGTAAAAGTGGATTGCTCTGCTTACATTGTGAGCTGCTGCTCCATCCATTGTCGGCTCGAAATCTGCGCAGTGGGGGATGACAGTTGGCCACAAAAAAAAACATAATGTTCAAAAAATTGGAATCGACCTTGAAATATAAAAAGTAAAATTGTGTTGATCTACTTACATTGGCAATGCTCCGTCCATTAGCGCCTTAGAATCTGCATGGTGTAGGACAACTCTCGGCCAGTATCGTCCATCATCGTGTCGACGAACAAACAGCCCACATGGTTCGAGATACATGAAAATAAACAAAATTTGACAAAAATTAGTTAGTATTTATACTGCTTGAGAATATAAAATCTGAAATTTCATTCCCGTACTTACATTGGGAGCTGATGCCCCATCCACTGTTGTTTCGGAATATTTTGAATATTCTTCATTACATTCAATCGCTGATACATACCAGCGATTCTGCACACTTATCTGCAAGTGTGCACCCCACGTCGGACAGCAATTTTCTTTTTCCAACTGATCAAGTCAGTGGCGTTGCACCAGTAGGTGTATCTCGACGTGGCGCAATACTAATATCCTTTTTCCATCGTTGATATAAATCAGCGGTCCTGCACACTTCCCTGCAAGTGTGCACCCGACGTCGGACAGCAATTTTCTTCTTCCAACTGATCGAGTCAGTGGCGTTGCACCAGTAGGTGTATCTCGACGTGGCGTAATACTCTTCTAACATTTTGTCCTTTCTCTGGCTTCGAGAATATATTGAGGTTCCCGAATGGGCATGCCTCTTGTATGTCTGCTGTCGACTATTTCCGGCAGCATACAATCGATATAAAAACGCGACAATTTTGGCTCCATGTTACGTTGCCAAAATTCGTCGTCTCTTTCAACTTTAATCGTCTTGATTCCTTTCTTCGTCCACAGGCAAAACAGGCAGTATTTTCTACCAGTTGCGTGTAGCTGCCCTTGTACTTGGTAGAAGTACTCGTGGGTTTTATTCAATGCACTACCTGCACTGTCTGCAAATATTTTCTTGACAGCTGGCACTGTGCTTATTGCCTCTTCTGGTGTTAAATTCTCTGCGGTTTGTGGGCATTTTATTTCCACAATACCGTCGTTATCTATCACACCGATTGGCGATGCTCCCAAGTAGGGAATCGATGGATCGATGAAAAGGCCACATCGTCGAATTAGAATGTTTTCTTTTCTCGCTAATTCTTCACGAGCAACATCTTCATTCTCCCTTCCATACTGTAGAGCGGGAACAGTTAGCAGGCGTGGGTACAGCAACGTCTTCACCAGCTTCGAACACAACGTGGTTTTCTTCCGGTGGCACACGGCGCGGTAGTGGAACGCAGTCAAAAGCTTCGACCTGTACGTCATCCAATTTGTGTTTGCGCTCTGTCCAATGGTATCCTGCTCGATGTTTTCTCGGTCCTTCTGCCAATTGTTTAGCATTTCCATATGCTTTTCTGTCTGCAGATCAAACATGCATTTGTCCATGTCTTCCTTCTGTGCGTTTGGTCCATAATCCGAATCTTGGACTGCGCGGAACGGCTTCTTCGTGCTCTTCGTGGTCCTCTTCTTTTCGACATTTTCCGAGACTTTCTTTTTGCGTCGTTCTTCCATATTTTTCAAAGCTTGTGGTGGCTCTTTTCCCATAGCTTTGCATAAGCGAGACAATGCTTCGCCTGTATTATATTGTACCACGGCAGCGGCACATCTTGCGAAGTACGATCCTCTTTGACGGAAATGTAGTCTCTTTCCGCCAATATGTTTTGCAACAACGGAGTTGAAGCTCTCCACCGCGTTGTTGTTGGTTCGGTAGAGAAGGCTTTCGGAATACGCCGATAGTATCCGGATGATGTCCCTGATGGTTTCGTAGACACCAACGGTTGATAATTGCGGAACCATATTCGCTTCGTCCATCTTCGGTGTTCCATCGCAGAAGTATCCTAATTCTCTGCATTTCTCGTGTTCGCCAAAAACGTGGCTGGGCACATTCCTGATATCTGCAACCAAATTTCTCACTTTCTGAGGCATCGGCAGGTTCGGCTGCTGGAATCTGTATTCTGCAGCTTTCATGATGTCCGTGCGCATCCGCAGAATATTGTTCTCCACGGTTTTCCTCAGCTTTCCGGGCGGAGTCTTCTTCGCAACATCTTTCATCTTGTTGCAGAAGTTGCGCATCAAATGATTCGTGCATTCAATTTTCTTGACACGAACCAAATTTTTGTATGGGTCGCAGTCTATTATTTTTTTGTATACGCTGCTATCGCCGTCAGCAATCAGTGTCGAATATACAAGTCCTCGTTTTTCGACACTGGTGTTGAATCCCTCTGCAATGGCTTCGCTCTCCATTCTGGTGGATGTCCGGTTTGCGCCCCAATTCTTGAAGCACTGGTGTTGCCTTGCTTCTTTTCCCATTTTCGCCGCAGCTTGGCAAATGCAGCAAGTCTTGTTCTTCACTGCAATGAAGAGCACTTTCTTCGTGTGGTAGCCCATGATGACGCCCACACCAGACATCGAGTCATATTTCCCTGTCCGGTACGACCGCTTCATCCAGCTTCCGTCAGCCACGACGGGAATGTGTGGAATTCCACATGGGAGGACGTCGCCTTTTTCAACGGCTAGCCTCTTCTCCTCTTCAGCCGCTGCCATCATTTCCTCTTCCGCAGCAGCGCCGAATCCGTTGACGATGTAATCGTGACAGTTGCGGTATTGCCTCTTCGACATGCACGGAACGTTTATCGCTGCGAGAAATTCTTCCATTTTCCCGTATCCGCCACCGGTTGTGATTGTTCCGGCGACCGCACTTCGGTTGATATCCATGGTCTCAGCATCTCCAGGCTGACTATGGACTTCGGTTCTGTAATTGCACATCTTGCATTCTATGACCAGTGTGGTCTTCAAACCGAATCTCTTGAGATTTTTTATTTCCAAATGTCTGGTCGAACACTCGAATGTTCCTGAATGTTCGCCTATCAGCTTCATTTGCTGAAACACGTGGTGCATGTCCACGATGCTCAAACCGTCGGAGAGGCACAATGTTTCCTCGACTGTCGTTTCTCTTTCCACGACAAGGTTCTCATTTTCTCCGGTTTTTCCGCCTCTTCTATTCTTCTCTTTTCATTCTGAAGTCTCTTCTGTAGAACTTCTCGTACAATTCTCTCTTCGGTCTCTTGTATTTGTTCTTCGGCTCCTTGTTGTTTTTCTTCGGCTTCGTCGGCCATTTCTTCATGTTCTGGCATTTGTTCATCCTCTTCCATTTCTTCATGTTCTGGCATTTGTTCATCCTCTTCCATTTCTTCATGTTCTGGCATTTGTTCATCCTCTTCCATTTTTCCAGCGTGTTCCGTGATACTGTGGGGAGGGTCACAAAACATTTCCTCTTCTAATTCACTTGTTGACGACACTACATTGTCTGCTGCCCCTGCATCTTCATGTACGGGGGGAGGACGTGAAGTTTCCTCCTGCGCGAGCTCCGCCAACCGATGCAGTCTGAAAACATTATAGAAAAATACCTATTAATTACTGTTTAGAATGTGTAGGGGATTATTATTCCACCACATCTACAGAGATTTGAATAAGTAATACCTGTTCAGCTGAGCTCTCCTTCTGCTATAACGTCTCGCAGAAGTTCGAAGTCTCTTTATTCCTGTGGCTCCTTTGGCCGAACGCTTCTTCTCCATTCGTCCCGTGTCCACCGACGAAATGGAAGGCTTCATTTTTCGTGCACAATACACTGTCACAATTCACTTTCCCAATACCGAACGATTGATAACGATTCGTAAAAAATTGAAGTTCTTCTGACGCAGGAACGAACGCGAATCTACGAACTAACGCGTTCCTGGTCATGAGTACACTGAAGAACGATGACACCAATGTTGGCAGATTCGATCTCGCCAGCATCCACCCCCACCACCGCAAAATGTTTCAGCTAAGGAAAAGCCTTTCCAGATGAGGCTTTTTCCGCGCGCAAAGTACCACATCTGGACAGGGCCCAATTTGGTCCCCGGCCGCTTCCTCCAGGTAGTGGTCTAAAACACGTTTTGAAGATAGCCTTTCTCATAGTGAAAATAGCTTATCCTTTTCATTTTTAATATTTTCTCACCAATTATTTTTTTTTAAAGGAAAGGTGTATCTTCGAACTGTAGATTATCATTGCGCGTCTAAGGCTGTACATCGCGGCGCATCTTCTATCTGTATCTTTTATTCGAAGGCTTCGAATAACGCATAAAGATAAAGTGTCTTTTATTCGAATCGTTATTTAAACAATTTTTTATCGGAATAATGCCTAACTCTGGATTGGGACATCTGGTTATGGCATGGGTATTGCTTTACGCTCTTGGAACGTGACTTTTGGGATTTTTAGAAATTAAGTACGGAGTGGCCTTGTCACCGTAAATTTAGCTAATTTCCCAATCGTGTCCGTTCCCAAGGCGTACAGTTAGCAATTGTATGTAGTTTTCTAGGACCGTGCCATAAAGTTGCCAGAGGTCCCATCCTGCCCTTCTTTAGCTTTGCGCTTGACGATTGCCAGACGCTCTGGGTTTTTCCCAGGCTCTAGCAACTCTTTGTATTTAGCAAGTGGTTGATGACACTTAGTCGATCAGGATGGCCTTGGGGCCATCAGGATGTTCCTCAGTCCCATCTCCTACTTTCCTACCGTCCACTCCCTATTGGTCCACGTCCTGGCCAATCCAGGGATGTTTTTTGTCATCTAGGAAGGGAGGAAAAATCCCGAAGCAATAGGGAGGATCTACGGTTCACTCGATCCTCCAAGTCAATTCGGTTCCAAACGCGCCAGAGCCAACGTCGAATTGAATCAAGAGTTTTCCTTGAAGCACCACGCAGTCGTACGTATCCAACTTGTTGTAGAATATATATTAGTGTTGATACTTCTAGTTAGTGTTGATCAGTGTTGACATTTGACTGACTGTGGCAATTCTTCAGATGGAGAATATACACTTTGCGGCGACACCAGCACCGGCGGCGACGGCACCAGCACCGGCGGCGACGGCACCAGCACCGGCAGCGGCGACACCAGCACCGGCGGCGGCTCCAACACCGGCGGCGACGACACCGGTACCGGCGGCGGTGATGGCGGCAGTCGCCCGCCTATCTTTAAAATCGAGGCGTGAAGAAAATGTAGTGAGTAGACGGTATATTTCGTCATTCCTAAACGTTTATTTATTTCTAAAACTTTTCATTTCATTTACAGAAAATTGTAAACGGCCGCTCCGGCGAGGGGGCATCCCTAGACTTGAGGACCGCGCCTAACCCGCCATCCAGCCCGGTCATACAAATGACCGAAGATATGTTCGTGAGTACAGAAACATAAAAATGTTATATACAATAAGGAGCAAAACTGAGTCCACACTATTTGAAACAACATAACTTTTTTTATAATTAGATCAAATGACTTGAATGTTATTGAGAAGCTAGAAGGATTAGTTTATTGGACGAGGTGTAAAAAATTTTTGAAAAAATTGAAATTGGTCGGAATCGCAAAGGAGATAGTAAAAGTTGGATTTTTCACCTTTTTTTCTGAGCCTGTATTGAAAATTTATAATAAATAGCCTGTATAATAAATTATATCCATGCTGAAAATTTCACCGATATTGGTTAATTCGTTTACGAGTTATAAACGCTTAAAAGTGGGAAAATTGCCATTTTTATAACTCGTAAACGAATTAACCAATATCGATGAAATTTTCAGCATGGATATAATTTATTCGAGCCAATCAAACACATTCTTTAAATTTTAGATACAGGCTCAGATAAAAAAGCTGAAAAAACCAACTTTTACTATTTCTTTTCCAATACAAATTTTTTTCAAAAATTTTTTATACTTCGTCTAATAAACTAATCCTTCTAGCTTCTCAATAACATTCAAGTCATTTGATCTAATTATAAAAAAAGTTATGTTGTCTCAAATAGTGTGGACTTAGTTTTGCTCATTACTGTACATGTTGCATATAAATGTTGTATATAAATGTTGTGTATATCTTTCAGACCAAGATAATGAAGGAAATAAAGAGGAGCTCCTACCGCCGAGGAGGGTGGAAAAAAAGGCGCGGTGGCAGCGGGGGGCGTGGCGGCGGCGGGTGGCGCGGCGGGCGCGGCGGCGGCGGGTGGCGTGGCGGCCGCGGGGGCCGCGCGGCCCCCTACATAAATATACAGTACTAAAAATGAAATAAAGTTCATTATTTTTAATATATTTAAATATACTTTCTTCATTTATTGTTCCCCTCAGGGTTACATTTCTATTACACCTCCTTCCTTTCCCCGCTACTATCCTAACTCTAACCCTAACTGAAAAGAACAAAATAAAATAAATAAATAAAATAAAGAAAGTTGTCTTTTTTCTCACACATCTACGCCCCTCCTTCCCTAACAAGCGGAAAGTAGGACCTGCCGGTGGTCAAGCGATCTAGATTTATCCTTCGTCTACCGCTTTTGACCACTGACAGGCCCCACCTTTGTATTATAGAGTCAGGAATCGCGGCATCCCGAACCCTTGCTAGTCTCATCGGTACACGTACAGGCCGACTTGGCGGTGTGTGAGTGTGCCGCGACGCGGCTGTTCGAACGAAGCTACGGCAGCGCCGTCGTTTACGATGTCGGCCACGCGTGCCCAGATCGCCTCTATGACAGGCGTCATGCGACCGAATAATGGAAAACGTTGCTCGAAAACGCAAAAGTAGGACCTGCCGTTGGTCAAGCGATCTAGATTTATCCTTCGTCTACCGCTTTTGACCACTGACAGGCCCCACCTTTGTATTATAGAGTCTGGAATCGCCGCCTCCCGAACCCTTGCTAGTCTCATCGGTACACGTACAGGCCGACTTGGCGGTGTGTGAGAGTGCCGCGACACGGCTGTTCGAACGAAGCTACGGCAGCGCCGTCGTTTACGATGTCGACCACGCATGCTCAGATCGCCTCTATTGTCAGAGATCATGCGATCGAATCAGAGAGGATACTCGGAAAATGCCACTCGACACTGAATGTGGAAAGTGCACCCAGCTCCCCATACTGGACGAAAATGTTACTATTTAGCTTCTTCTAGTGGCCGTTATAGCGGTACTATCGATTGTTCAAGGCCACCTGGGAAAACTGGCCCTTAAGCCTCTACTGCGTCGTGGTATCGCTCCAACCACCCTCATATGTGTACCACCACCATCGATTGTGCCAAATGTGCTACAATCGCCTGACACACGAGGAGCAGAGATATTATGAGCAGGGAGGATGGCACGTGGTGTGCCAGTTCAACGCCGCCTGGGACTGGGTGAGGTGCCGAGACTGCGGCTCCAACTAGGAGATGTCCGACCGGCGCATGAGTGTACGGAGTGTATAGAAGAATACTTCGAAATGTCGGCGGACGGACAGTGGATGGTCCAAAGGGGTAATGTCATAGAAGTCGTCACCCGGTGGTGACGAGCCCAACCCCACTATATACCCACATATAAACATATAGCCCTTTTTATACACACAGTACATATATATATATATATATATATATATATATATATATATATATATATATATATACATACATACATATACAATATACACTAACATTTTTTTTTTAATAAATAATCATAGACTGATATAAGTGCATTCAGAAACAATTATCCCAACACGAATCCTCACTCCAAACTAATGAATGAATGCCTGTTGCAGAATAAATAATAAAATAAAATATTTCTCCATTTGTATAATGTTTGGGATCGGAAGGCGAAGCCTAAAGAGCCGCGTTCACTGAGACAACGACTTTATTTCACCGTGAGGATCGTCGAACAAGAACCGATTACTTTGTACAGTTTGTAAACACAAATAAACACGTTAGAACAGTTTAGCTTGGAGTGGATATCTCCCGTCTATTTCGGGAGCCGGAGATAGCTCTTGTGGCACGAAACCGGTCAAGAGACGCGAAGCGTTCACGTGAACAAGAAGCAGAGATCAAGATCGATTGCGAGATAGATAGTTAGAGCGTTAGAAACGAACTGGACGAGCGAGCGAGCCGGCGAAACGATGTGTTGCGTCGCAGTGTGGTGGGATGGGGACTTTTGTTGTGGGTTCGGGTGCCCGTGGAGCGCTGAAGCGCTCTGCTCGTGGAGGTTCACAAATAACTTCGTACACAGAGTAAAGTGGCGAAAATAATTGTTAAAGATTTATTTAGAAATTCTTGGAGATGTAACTCCCTCGGTTCTATAATGAGTTCTGTGTCGTCCTGGAGCTTCGAATCCCTTTTCTAGCTTCTTCCTTCTCGTCTCGCTTCCTTAGCCAATAGGAAAATTGGGATCTTCTGGCTAGGCGTTGATTCGTCGGATCACTCGTCTTCCGGTTGCTGCTTGATGGTGATTGGTAGTGGATGGATCTTAATAGCGCACGCACGGGAGTGGGGTACGCATGAGGGTGAAGCCCCGCCAAAACAAGGGACGTGGGGCCATGTGGGACCGAACAAGAGAGAGGTCCGAGGGAGTTCCAAGAGGTCCTTGACTGAGAATTTATGACCTCTTGTCCTTAACTGATTCCGGACTTCGACTATCCCTAATTTATGTAGAATTGGAGAAGCTACTCTAAGAGGCTGCGTGACTTTCTCTAAATTCCGCAATTAGTCTCGCCGACTCGAATTTCGTCAAGGATCTCTATGGAACTCTCCCGGTCTTTCTTTACCTACTCTAAACTATCGCGCCCAAATAAAATACGTATGTATGAAATACGCGATTACATCTTATATTTAAATTTGCCTCTCCGCGCCATTAATCGATACTATATATATATCTAGCTATGTTCGCGTGGTCAACTGGCCACGCTACAGATGATAATCGATCGTAACCCGTCTCGTCGGCGCGGGCCAATTAGAGAGCGAGCTAACAATCGATTCTTGATCTCGCTTCTCTCCGCGATCCAGCCAATTGCGGGGCGCCGATCCGCGTCGGCGCGGGAACGCTGCCGACACATTCAGCCAATCTCAAACATATAATAAACATAATAATTCAGAATATCTTCAACAGGCACTCTTTCGTTATTTTCGTATTAATAAATAGAATAACGCGAAAATCTTTTATAGTACTATTAGAAGACCGAATACGTTTGCTTACAAACAATGTTAAACCTCTGGCTAATATTTGTGTTGATACAATCCTCGCGTGCCATTATCGGATATGATTGTAATGGACACCACCTAAAGGTCAATGCATATCTCACCGGCCGACCGACCGGCCGTTTTTTCCCCGTTTATAAGTATTTTGGGGTCCGGGACAGCCATTAGAGAGGGTTCGAGAGGCTCGGAACAAAGGCACAGCGTGTACTCTGCTACTAGAACCCCAGGGGTTCGCTGCCCAATGCTAGAGCCGGCCGACTAGCTTGCGAACATTCTCGACGAGAATGTTCGCGGGCTAGACGGCCGGCTCGTGGCGTGGCAGTACGAAGACAGAATGAACATGCTGTATTTATTTAAAAAGCTATCAACCAGAACTTTTCTGAGTTCCTCGTGGTAATAGATCTTGTTAAGGAATTTAAACGTTATAACAAACAAAATAACAATTTATTACCACGCTAACGAAAAAGAAAGAATATCATATGACAATCTGTGCGGTGTAACAATTCGTCATTATTTGTTTCAAAAGCTGTTAACTAGAACATTTCAGAGTCCCTCGTGGTAATAGATGGGGAATACCTTGTTAAGGAGTTTAAATGTTATTAGGTAAGTGATTTTACAGTTTTTTGGCAATAATATTAACATTTATTATAACTATATTTACATTGAACATTTATAACTAAACGAAAAATAACGGAAATAACTATTCTAACGCATTAAAACTAATTTTACTTAATCTAAGCTAGATTCTAATCGCTTTTCCTCCAAAGCCATCACTATTTTGAAAATTTTCCTTGTCGCTTTAATTTTTAATTTATCGTCTAGTTTATTTAGGGTTATCGCCATGCTTTTTAAAAACAAATCCATGTCACTTTGTGGCGGCTGTTGAAATAGGTTCTTCAGTACCACGTTCGACTCGTCCATCAATTGAACAATGTCCGAAAAATCCGCCAGCTGCCTCCGTTTTGTAGGTTGTGATGATGGTATTCACTCGCGGTGAATGTCTGAAGCCTTGGAGGGTTAACGAGGCACGTAGCCTACTCTACGTATGGTTTATGAAAGGAAGCCACGTGGTAGGAAATGCCGGAGATTAACGAATAACTGCGTTGCGGTTCGTGAGAACCCGTAGTCACGTTTATTTCGACGGTCTATGTCAGACCTGAGTATAACACTTTTAAGAGAGCTAGAGACTTTTGCGAACGCGACCGTACACTTCGCGATACAGCGGAAGAAGAGAGTGGGCGAGTTTCGACTCGCACGCGAGCTGTTCCCGCGTTCGACATGAGAAAGGAAACTCGTGTGTACGGCGCGTCTTAGGGGAATGGCGACGGTGGCGCCATCCACCCTACAGTTTCTGTGGGGATTTTATGGCGAAACGCAGGTCCTCCACGATTCGTGGGGACCGTAGAGACGAAACTCGCAGCAAGCGAGTTCTCGGGGTCACCAGTGGCCAAAGGCCACACGTCCTCGGACGAGAACGTTCGAAATGAGATCGTCCAAGATGGACTCGCCACGTGGACGCGGCGGGAAAAGAGATTACGTTCGCGCGGCCCACACCACGCAAGTAACACACCGGGAGAACAGTAGAGTCAACAATATTTATTTGAGAGCACGGCGATCGGTCGCGACTTCGGCTAGAATCGCGACGATACTTAACATCGACCGGCAATGCAAAATACAATCGTTTCGGAAACAGATATGCGGCACGTCCAAATCGTACAATGGACAACCGTCGAGAGAGCGCGAATCGACGACGAACGCGACTCGTCCCATGAGCATGCGACTTGGCGCAGGCGCACAAACGCACAACCTACGCGCCACCGTGCCGCCGCCCCACATTTCTTCCGCGGAGGCTCCATCTCTTCTTCTCCGTCCGAATTCATGGCGACAGCACCATTGGACGTGTTCTCCGTGGACTGGCTGCTGCTGCCCGCCTCGACCCCCGCCCGAAGACTCGACATCATCTCCCTTTCTTGAAAATATGGAGTTAGGGACTCCAATAAATGCCCGTACTTTTGCTGTTTTAGCGGCGGGGTGTCTGCCGCCTGTCCGCTCCGCGTCGCGTTGCTGCGGGAGCGAAATCTCCGGAACGAGTCCCGGATATTAGACCACCTGCTTTTGCACGTGTTAGCTGCAAACAGAAATATTTATTAATTACCCTTCTATCATTGTTTTACTGACAACGGAGTACCTTTTGAAGCACAGTTTCGGATACCAACAATTTTTGTTCAACAACGTTCATCAACAATTTTAAAAATACTAATAAAACATTTGAGATCCATTCACAGTTCACTAAAGATTGTAACATATTGAAGTGTGAACAAAATCCGTAACTGCACTTCAAAAGGTACTGTTATTTCGCGTGGAATGACCGTCACGAATGTATAAACTAACAGAAAATGAAGTTGTATAGATAATAGTATGAATAAAGAGTATAAATAACATTATTATTAAAATGCTGAGAATACTGACCTGGTTGATTTAATTCCTCTCCTATCTTCCTCCATGCGATGTTCTTGTATGTCGTATCCATGTACTTCGGGTGTTTCAAATTATAGAGAAACTCTCTATTGTACGCTCGGCGAGAGTTGGCACAGAATTTCGTCAGTGGGGTGCAGGGGGAACGGCGAGTCCCCACTCTTGACGCAAACCTGCGGATCCTACTCTTACGCTTTACTCCCGGCGGGGACGGTCGACATAGGCGTAAATAAGTAGGATCCGCGTAAACTATGGGGGGCACATGATATTCTCTGATTCTCACTAACCGTGAAGACTGGAGTCTTAAATTTAATAAAAAAGTCATAAATTTCAAGCGTGGGTTGATGGATCCCTGCTGTGCGTGCAAGGAAAATAGGTTTCCATGGACCTGTTTTCCGTGCACGCACAATAGAGTTACGCCCATGCTCTGAGCTCAGCGTTGCGTCGCCACGCGACATCGTTCTGTTGCAGTCACACTCAATACGCTCGTTTGCTGTCTTCGTTGAGCGATTCGGCCAATCGCGGAAGACGTGTAGCGCGTAGTGGGAGCACCACGTGGTACCTACGCGTTTCTCGTGCCAACTCTCGCCGAGCGAATAATACCCATTATTAAATAAGTATATATGTGTCGCGGTTGTGGCCATGGTTCCACCTTAATTGTAAACGTGCGACTTCTGTATTTGTAAATTCTGGTTTTCGATGTACCTAAATTGTTCTTGTAATTACGCGCCTCAAAATGTCGGTGTCCACGTGGGCTCTACCGGCATCGGCGCGTGCGAGCGCTACCGATTCCGCGAGCGAGATTACCGCGCCGCGGTTCGGCGCGCAGTCTTCCGAAAAGCGTCTTACCACGTGCGCGTGCTCCGCCGTTATATACGTTGGTTCCGCTTTAAAAGATTCGGTGATCATTTTGTAAAGGCCGAAGTACTGCGTCTCTTAAATAAATTTCTTCTCCGCCAACACGCTCTCCGTGCGCGCCCGCGACGGCTATCTCTTGCACTCGAGCGAGATTTCTGCGAGCCGCGATCATGCCGAGCTCTCCCGCAGCGAAATTTCTCGATCGCTCGCGTGCGAACAATATGTTTGATAAGTAATAAGTGTTAGTTAAAATTTATGTTCATTATTGTCTTATTATGCATGTGCTATCATTTCTTTCTTAGAATAAAGCAATTTTTTTGTTACACACTAAACCTTATAATATTTTAAATTATTTTCAACGACCCGCATATTCTAAGCTCATGTTTTGATGTTATACGTCACAAACGTAGAACTTTACATGCGTCATTAAGAAATTAAAGATAGCACACCTGGGATATCTTTTTGACGAGGAGTGTATTTCTTTCGCGATTCCGAACAATTCATAACGTAAAGAGCGATAAAAAGTTTCGTTACGATGACGCGTTTTCAACAATTTATATGATTGACTGTGTGCAAAAATTTCACGAAGGGCCGCTGGAGACTCGCTGCGCACCCCGATGCAGGTAGGTCCACTGTTCGTTAGCCCAATAGAATTTCGTACCGTATTTCCTACCCCCACGCAAAGGCTTGTTACGAGGTTACCTGGGACGAGAAATTCGTCCGAAAAATCAGTTCTAATTCCGACCTACGAGGATTTAGACATTCAGTTCCGAGTACCATGCAAGACGAACGCCTAATTGAGTGCGTGAGGAGTCGGGAGTTTTTATATAATTTGAGACACCCCAAGTACGCGGATGCCAAGTACAAGGCCATAGCATGGAGGCAGATAAGCGACGAGCTGAATCAACCAGGTTAGTAATCACTGTGCTTTAATAACTCCTTAGTTAACAGTCAAACCTGTGTTTGTGCAGTACTTTTCTATGCCATTTTTCCATGCGGTCTATGAATGCCAACGGTATTGGAATTATAACACCCTTGTTATAGCTATTTATGACATTTCTCAATATTTTTTTGTGCGGTTTCGTTTGTGAGGTCCCTACCTACAAAAATAGGTTTGACTGTATATGTGGTGTACGTACGAGCCCCTTGACGCACACTGACAAAAGGTTAACTGCAAAATATGTTTGTTGTAGCGGCGGTGTGTAAGAAACGCTGGCAAAATATGCGGGATTTGTTCCGGAAGTACCGGGCGAAAGTAAACGCGGTGCGAAGTGGCCAGGAGGCGGACAGCACCCATCGGAAATACAGGCACTGGGATGGCCTACAATTCCTGTCTGCGCATTTCTTCGAAAGGGGTCTGTTATCCAGCACAGAGGCTTCTCAGAAGTGAGAAATATTTCATGAATATTTGACAAACATTTCAAATTGTATTTTACATTTTAAATTTTATTTTACAGCTTCGAAAATCGCATCGAAGAGGACAGCGGGCATTGCATCGATGAAACGGGCGAAACGCCCATTGAATGTGCTGCACCCTGCGAATGGGGCATGCAGCCGCAGGTCCACAACGAGAGTCGAAGCCAGAACGAGGAACCAAGACAAATTTTGGTGAAGGCGATGGCCGAGTGTAACGAATTCCTACAAGGCATCGCGAGGAGCAGGACGGAGGCACCGCCCGCAAAGCAGACATCCCTCCAGCAGTTTTTTATAGGGGTAGCGGCTTCTGCATTAGATTTGTCCAAGAGGCACCAATCGCAATTCAAGAGGGACGTCGTGGCACTGCTGGCACAGTACGAAGAGAAGGAGTGCGACGAGGCAGGGGAAGCTTAATTAGATTAAGCTAAGGGTTACTGTTATGCCGCGAAAGCAGATTTTTTACCCATTTGTATAGAAGGGATGTTTATGACCCGAGCGGTTGATTTCCGCTATTCTCAAGGAGGTTTTACCATCGGTAATTTCGGCCGTCCTCGGATTAGTCTCGGAGTTCAGGCCCGGCAATTTACGTTATTAGGGTGCGTTTATAAAAAAAAGGAAACGTGCCTTCTGCAGAGTTCTGGCTCTCCGCTTAATGGCAATTGACGGATCATAAACCTCCACGTGCAAATCAGCTGTTGTCGACTCTGAACGCGCTTGGATCCTCGGGCCCGGGAAAGACCCTTTCCCTGGTCGGGAAAGCAACCGCCCACGCGTTTTCTAGGACCACATTGGTCAATAATGTTTACGCCCACCAAGGGTCCTCGGGTATAAATAGGCTAAGGACACTGCGATCGCCGCTGTTTTTAAAAAATCCACCATCAAGAATCAACACGGAGACAGTCCTTGTCGTTCCCGTGTATTTAAATTAGTAAACCAAATTCCGTTCCTTCAGTGTTCGTTAAATTTTATTAAAGTTACAAGTTGTTGATCCTAAAAGAACTGTCAGTTATTTATCCCCATTCGGGACGCGTATACTCAACGGTCCGCTAATACTGTCGGGCATTGAGACGACGCATCAGTTACCTTATCCTCCCTCCCCAAAGAACCCTGGCCGCTGAGCCAATCCGGGGAGGGCCCGCACGCCTCGCCGCGCTTCCCGCAACGAGGCGTGTACCGTTACAAATTTTTATTACTTAAACAATTTACGTCACCTTTTGCAATGAGTAAAAGTCTTTATAATAAAAGGAAATGTCATTGAATTTCACCATCGGTACTCTGCTGGATATTAAGTTATTAAGACAATTTTATAAAGAATTATTATTCTTTACATTATGTATAGATAATAGATACACGTACATACACTCTGCCCCACGAGAGAATAGTACCGCGAGAGAACCGATTTTCGTCCGTCGCTGCGCATCTTCGCCCTGATTGGTCCCTTCCCAATGCACAGCGCATGCGCGCAGTGACCCCACGCGCTGCAGCGCTGCACGTGGCCTCATTCGTAGCCATACCGGGTGTTCATACGGTATTCATAGTGTTCATAGAGTTCGTAGTGTTCTTCCATCGTGTTCGTAGTGTTCGCAGTATTTTTTTGAAATGGAAGATCAAGTTCCTGGGCCGTCGCATACATCTCCAACGAAGAAAAATCCGAGGGGAAAGGTAAGCTTATATTATACGTCATTATTTATCATGCATTTCGCTACTATAAGCTTGTTTCTTTTTTTCAAAAATCATAGTTTTTATTTTACTAAACTTTTTTTTTATTAAACTTTTTTTTACTAAACTTTTCTCTGTTTCTAGTTTGTCCGATCCGCACATAAACAGATTATTGTTAATCTGTACAAAAGCGTGATAGCGGAAAACCCGGGGATAAAATATAAGTCGCTGATTTTAAAGCTTGTCCAAAAGACAGGCATTGGAAGAGTCACCGTCAGCAAAACCGTGGCGGAATACAAATCTACGGGAAAAGTGAGTCGCCAAATAAAAAAAAGCGGCGCCTAAAAAAAAGCCGACATAATAGCGATAAGAAGAAAAGTCCACAGCTTCTGGCTAAATCGAGAATTACCAACTCTAAAAAAATTGTAGCTGCTGTGAACAACGACAAGAATTTGCCGTCATTTAGCGAAACTACCCTCCATCGACTATTGCAACGTATGGAATTGAAATATATTCAACGAAAACGCAACAGCGCCCTGATCGATCAACCCCATATCATCTCCTGGCGGCAAAAGTAAGTGACAATCTACATTCAAAAATATTTTTTTCCAAAAACTCAGTTTCTATCCTCGTTTCTTACAAAAATTTATTTTTTACTACTTTGTAGGTACCTCGAACAAATCGAAAATTTTCGTTCGGAAGGGCGGTCTATTTACTACCTGGACGAGACATGGATTAACGCCGGCGATACCAAGTCCAGGCAGTGGGTAGACACCAGCGTGACCTGCCCGAGGAACGCCGAAGAAAGGGGCTTGACAACGGGGATACCTGCTCCCACGGGAAAAGGAAAGCGGCTAATTATTACTCACATCGGGTCAGCAGACGGGTTTGTACCAGGGGCCCTCCTTTGCTTCGAGGCAAAAAAAAGAACGGCCGATTATCATGAAGAAATGAATGGAGACACGTTTTTCGAATGGTTTAAGAAAATTTTGCCCATGCTGCCAGATAGGTCAGTCATCGTGATGGATAACGCCCCTTACCACAGCGTCAAAAAGGAAAAATATCCTTCCTTGAGGTGGAAAAGGGACGATATCATCACGTGGCTGGAGGGTAAGGGGGAAACGGTGAATCCACGGCTCGTCAAAATTCGACTAATGGAGTTGGTTACAAAACATAAACGACCAGAAAACAATTACGTGATTGACGAATACGCCAGAGAAAATGGACGTACCGTGCTACGCCTTCCCCCTTACCACTGCGAGTTAAACCCTATCGAGTTGGCATGGGCACAAGTGAAACAATTTATAAGGGCGCGAAATACATCGTACAAATTGGCAGATGTCCGCCAATTTGTAGATGCAGCAGTTGAAAATGTGTCTCCCGAAAACTGGAAAAATTTTATCCGGCATACGCTGAAGGAGGAAACCAGGCTGTTTGAACTCGACCACGTTACGGATTCAGTATTAGAGGGAAGCCCCGAATGGTTGAACTCGTCGGATGACTCGGACATCGATGTGAGTCATACATAAGCCGCTTATTGTAAATAGTTGTAAATAGTCTGTAAATAGTTGTAAGTTTTTTGTAAATAGTTGTAAGTTTTTTGTAAATAGTTGTAAGTTTTTTGTAAATAGTTGTAAGTTTTTTGTAAATAGTTGTAAGTTTTTTGTAAATAGTTGTGTCATTTTGTAAATAGTTGTGTTTTTTGTAAATAGTTGTGTTTTTTGTAAATATAAATATGTGAATGTAAGAGATTACTAAGAAGATAGATAACGTGATATCGTTAAATTAAATAAATGTGGGCGTATTACAAAATACTATGAATCTTTATTCGCGACAACCGTACACGACAACCGTTAGAATAATTCCTGCTGTCCCAAAAATCCTCGGCCGTGAGAAAGCCTTCGACAGTATGCCTCTTTGTTTATGACACCCCCAAGCCCATGGGTTTATGACTTTCCCTTAGGGAGGGACAACGCGCTGACAAAAAACACATGGCCTGCCTCGACCGTTTGCTTACTTCGATTTTTCTAACATGAATATAAATAATAATATCTGTACATAATCAATGAACCTGTACAGAACCAATGAAATAAACTTTCAAAATAAATAATTAAATTAAATTTATCATTCATTATTGTGGGATGTATGGGTTCCTTGTGCGTGCGGACGACTGGATCATGTTGCGACGGTCCGGCGCCGGTATGTTTGGAAAACTCGAGTGACTGAAGAGGTGTGAATGAAAAGTGTTTAGGACTATGTAGGCGATAGGAGAGTTTGTTTGTTTCTAAGAATGAAAGCGATGGATGCAAGAAACAGAGTGCAAGGGGGTGAAAGAGTATAAAGTGTGGATGCAAATGGTCACGATTTCCTATACCCTATACTTCCATGCTAATTCGTTTCAATACGGTACGCCGCGTATATGAAACTCGCAGTGGGGAGTGGGAGTTGAGAGGTTCGCAGCGCCTTCCGCGACCAGTCGAGCTGCGCGAAACGGTACCATTCTCTCGTGGGGCAGAGTGTACCAAAGAGCATACAATGTAAACGGATGGAGAATCGCGCACGAATGAATGCTTAAACTTTTAGATTGTTCAATATATCCTCATAAAATTGTGACGAGCTAATGGAGGGGATTTTCCTGATGAAAATGAGGTCAAATTCGGGTGTAATCGACCAAGTTTCACTGATACGTAATGTTACGATAAAAATGACTATCTCATTAAAGACAGTCCAAATGATGTCGTGTTTGGACTCATTTTTATCGGGATGAGCTCTACAACTCATTCGTACTAACAATATTGTTCTGATTAAAAACATAAAAGCATAAATTGCCAATAATGTTGGATTCTCCATCTGCTTACATTGTAGGCTGTTGGTCGGTCTTTATAAAAAAATCTTTATTCGTCGAATAAATTCATTACGTGTGGAATAGAGATAACATAATTATTTTTATTTGACGCGTAACAAATCATTTTTTTATCTTTTATTCGCTGTTTGAAATGTCTATTTCAATAAAAATTTGCCCATCTTTGCTCCAACAATTATATGATTTAATATTATATTAATTCATCCACGTGATTCTCTCTCAAACTCTATACTATTCGGAATAGTACGTTAAATAAACGATACTCTGGTTTTCAACATATTTCTGTTCCCACAGATCGATTCTTGGAACAATTATCTGTAAAAAAAGTGTAAGGAAATAATGCTTGTTCATGAAATATTTTTAAATTACAAATTAAGGTATCTCATATGAAATTTGAAGTAGAAATTGATTTTCCTAAAATTATGCTTTAATCATTTCTTACGTAAAATATTTTTACGAATTTTTCGTCTTTGATATTAGTTGTAGTGACTATGGGAAGAGTGGGTCCTCGGTCACTGAAGCATGCGGAGAGCAGAGAGGGCGAAAAGAGGAGAGGTTTTTTAGTGGGTATGGCTTCCTGCCGAGTCCCACACTACCAGACCATCTGGTGTGCGTAACGCATTTTTCCTCTCCTACCAAAAAAAAAAAAAAAAAAAAAAAAAAAGTATTTACATAAACGTAGAAAGTACAACTATTTTTCCAAATACCCGACACAGTTGTATATAGTGTAAATAAGCACCGAACGTAACACAATTGTTTTGGATCTTCGTTGGGTTCCGTAACGTTGGAACCTTTAACTTACGATCGCGAAATGTTTGAGAAATAAAGTCGGAATTTGTGGGAGAGCTAATCGATTTATTCGTGTTATCACTGCGGTTCTCGGAAAAGAGAGCGAGGGCTCGACGGATTGCCGTGTATATTGACGGGGCTCTCTCCCCTCGCCGCGCACCCCGAACTACTCGGTCCGCCCGAAGTGTGCGGGGAGAGAGAGAGACGAACCGCGACGACGGCCGAGTCCTCAATACAAACAAAGTTCGGCAGTCGCTAATTTGCCGTGTGTGCGTGCGGACGCACAGCGGCACCGACCAGCTGATTGCTCGAACATACCGCCCGCCTCGTTGTCGGGTCGGCAACGAAATAGTACAATGGTTTTCGGATGTTATACAGAGAAGTGAACAGAGTGAACAGAGTGAACGAAGTGAGCTACAGATATTTACAATCATTTACAATATGTACAATGTGCGTCTAAACACCGCCCGCCGTGAAGGGAGTCACGTTTCCTCGCCGGTGGAATGCTCGGAGGAAATGAGCGGTACAAGGCGCTGGATGGCTCTGGTGGTAGTACGGGTAGCGGTCTTCACGACAGCCACACGCACTCGTCCGTCGGATCCCCGATGCACCTCGACGACTCGTCCGAGAGGCCATTTCGTAGGCGGCGCGAGATCGTCCTTCAGGAGCACGACCGCACCGACGGCAAGATTCTCCCGTGCCCTTTGCCATTTCGGAAGAGTCTGCAGCTGGCTCAGGTATTCGGTACGCCACCGCTGCCAGAAACCTTCCAGAAGTCTGGATACAAGGTTCCATCTCCGTCGGCCTGCGTCGTACGTGATTTCGTCACCCGGTTCTGGAACTGCGCACAAAGAGCAAGCGTTAACCAGATGGTTTGGCGTGAGGAAGGGAGGATCATTTGGATCGTCGGACAAGGCGGAGAGGGGTCGAGAGTTCATACAAGCTTCCACTTGACACAGCAAGGTGGAAAGCTCCTCGAAGGTGAGCTGTTGTTCCCCTATTGTGCGTCGTAGATGCCTCTTCGCGGATTTCACGGCCGCTTCCCACAGACCGCCGAAATGAGGAGAATACGGCGGTATGAACCTCCATTCCGTTCCGTCGGCGGCCAGCAATTCCGCCGTTTCCTTGTAAAAGGTCGATGCAGCGTTGAACATGCGCTTCAGAAGCTGATCGGCACCTCTGAACGTCGTAGCGTTGTCACTCAGCATCTGGTGACATCTTCCGCGTCTAGCTACGAAGCGTTTGAAAGCTGCGATGAAGGAGGCAGAGGACAAATCGGACACGACATCTAAGTGGACCGCCTTCGTGCACAGGCACACGAAAACGACGACGTATCCCTTGGTGGTCCGCTGTCCCCTTGCTCTCGTCATGAGCATCGGAATCGGACCAGCATAATCGACTCCGCTGACCGAGAATGCCCTTGCTGGTTGCACTCGCTGGGCAGGCAGCATTCCCATTTGCTGGTTGCTGGTGCGCCCTTGGAGCCGAGTGCAGGTAACGCAGCCTTTTACGACCCGTTTCACCAGCGTCTTGTCTCGCGGAATCCAGTGGCGGAGCCTGAGCGTCGCCCGCGTCAAGTTCACTCCCCCATGGAGCGTCCGAAGGTGAGCTGACCGGATCAGCAATGGTGCCAACGGAGACTGTCGGTCGACTATCACAGGATGTCTCTGGTCGAATGAAACTGCTGCGTGGTCCAGTCGTCCTCCCACTCGTAAGACACCTTGACGATCTATAATCGGCCGAAGAGAAACAAGGGTCGAGGTCGATTTGATTATCTTACCCTTCTCCATTTCCGCGAGTTCGTCGCCAAAGTCGTCAGCTTGGCTCATTCGGTGGACGCTCACCCACGCCTCGTCGATCTCAGTGGCTGTCAGGAACCCGTGCTGCGGTGTACCGATGGATCGAGCGTTGTTTGCGAATCGTCGCATATACGCGGTCACTCGGACCAGCCTCAACGCTGACGAGAATCGGAGAGGGTCCCAGGGCGATTCGAAGACGGCTCGCAGACTGGGATGGTCGCCGGACTTCGTCTTCCTTGCCATCGTCGTCGTCACCGTCACTCTGCGCTCCGGAGCCTCGCTCTCGTCGACGTCACATGCGCCAGGCCAATCCTCCTGAGGCCCTGACAACCACGGGGGACCGCTCCACCAGAGGTCATCGTCGACCAGTACCTGCGCTGAAATCCCACGCGTGGCAAGGTCCGCAGGATTTTCGTCTGTCCTCGCGTGTCGCCACTCAACGTCCGGTAGCAGGCGCTGTATCTCGGCCACCCTATGCGCCACGAACGGTTTCCACCTGGAAGCATGAGACCTCACCCAGGCTAGGACGACCGATGCATCGGTCCACGCATGCATAGTCACGCTGTGAGGCCGCATCGAATCTCCTACTGCTCTCAGCAATCGGGCCAGCAGTAGAGCACCGCACAGCTCCAGCCTAGGAATGCTCTGTGGTTTGGTTGGAGCGACCTTGGTCTTCGCCATCAGTAAGTGCGTCTCGGCCCTTGCACCGGTAACTGGCACCCTTATGAAGACGGCTGCGGAGTATGCCCTTTCTGACGCGTCGCTGAATCCGTGCAGCTCTATATTGTCGCTGGTCGCCGCACGATAGCCAATCCATCTCGGAACTGTGATTCGATCGGTCCTCTCCATCTCGAATCGAATTTGCTTCCATCGCTCGGAAAACAGCTCGGACAGCGGCTCGTCCCACAACAATCCGGACAACCAGAGGTCCTGCAGCAGGATCTTCGCAGCAATGCTGATCGGAGACAGCCACCCCAGTGGATCGAAAAGCCTGGCCGTCTCAGACAAAACCGATCGTTTGGTCCATGGTTGACCTGATGTGGCAGTCCTGAGCTTCGGAGCCGCAAGAGACAGAGTGTCGTTCACCGTGCTCCATTTGAGTCCCAGCGCTCCTGCCTCTTGGTGACCCTGCAACAATTGAATGAGACCGGAGCTCGACGACAAATAATTGGTCGCCCACTTATCCAGCGGGAATCCGCCCGCCGTCAGGATGTCCGTGAGTTGACGTCGAGCCTCCTCGGTGTCGTCGATGTCATCTCCTCCGGCCAGAATGTCATCGACATACGAATTCGCTCGGAGAATCGCTGCACCCCGCGGAAATCGAGCCTTCTCGTCGTCGGCAAGTTGATGCAGTACTCTCGAGGCGAGGTACGGAGCCGACGTCGTGCCGTAGGTCACCGTCGTCAAACGGAAGTCCCGTACTTCCTCGCTTGGATCGTTCCTCCAGACGATCCTCTGCCAGTCTCTGTCCTCTGGGTGCACCTTGATCTGGCGAAACATTTTTACAATGTCCGTCGAAAAGGCATGCCGATGGAATCGCCACCTCGTTATTACGGCCCAGAGGTCAGTTTGGAGCTTCGGTCCGGCGGCCAGGTAATCGTTAATGGCACTGCCTCTGCCTGAAACGTAGGAACCATTAAAAACTACTCTTATTTTGTTTCCGGAAGGTTTTTCCCGCCACACGGCGTGATGCGGAAGGTAATTCTCCCCCCCGCCAGTCGAGTGCCGCGAGACGAACTCCATGTGCCCGAGCCGTTCGTACTCCTCCAGAAATTCGGAGTATTTCTGTCGGAGCGTCTCGTCCCTTTCTCGTCTCCTTTCGGACGATAAGAGCAAGCGCACTGCAGCCGATCGCGGAACTCCGACATCGGTGCCTGGGGTGGCAACGAACGGTAAGCGCACAACGTAGCGTCCATCCTGATCTCTGCGGTGCGTATCCTTGAAGTACTTTTCGCATGCTTCGTCCTGAGGCGTGCTTATTGCACTAGTTGGTACTTCTTCCAGCTCCCAGAACCTCTGCCAATCGTCTCGGAGGTCTCGTGCAGGCTGAACCAGCAAGGATCGCACCCGAGGTCCAGCGCTGTGGTCCGTTGTGGATGAGGTTGTGCCCATCGGCGCCCAGCCGAAGGGCGTTCGAACAATTGGAGGAGTGCCCATTGGTCCGATTCGATTCTCGAGGAGGAGGTGACCACACGCATCTGCCCCGAGAAGTAATTCCACCCTGTTCGGAGAGCGGAAGTCCTCGTCGGCTAACGGAAGTCCGTGGAGGTGAGTCCACTTCTCGTCGTTAATTTCTACCGCTGGAGTCGGAGCGGTAATTTTTCGCGTCACCAGCGCGTTTAACGCGAGTCGGAACTTGGAGTCGCGACTAGACGCGAGTAACACGGACACTTCGTGACGTACCGTGCCCACGTTTATCTCCTGGTATCCGGTCAAATGAACCTCCACGTTCCGGCGCGGAAGACGTAACGCTTGCACGACATCGTCCGTCACGAATGACATTTCGGACCCGGGGTCGAGTAACGCGCGAGCGGAGACACTGCGACCGTTCGGGGACTTCAACTGGACGCGCGCGGTGGCCAGTAAAACAACGCGATTCGACCTGAACGTGTTCACCGAACTTGTGCTTGGCTGCGCGGGAGCTTCGCTCTTCCGGAACGCCTCGTGAAGCGAGGTGTGGTGATGACCGCCGCACACCATACACCGGTAGGAAGACGTGCACGCCGCGAGCAAGTGGGTTCCCGAGAAACACGAAACGCACAGTTTATTTCGGTACACAAATTCCTTGCGTTCCGACGCGCTAAAGGTTTTGAACTGACCGCAGTGCCCTAGCTGGTGATTGTCCGAACACAGCGGGCACTTCCGAACGTTGCTGGCCTTCGCGGATGGCCCTTTGGTCATTTGCACGGTCATGGCCGTCCTTTGCTCGGGTTTTCGCGTCTCCTCTCGCTTGGTCGGTGTTGACGAACACATCGGCTCTTGGGTCGAGGCCAAGGCATGGATGCGTGATTCGAGGAAATCTCGAATCTCCACGAAGGACGGCATGATCGTCGGGTCCGGGAACATCTTCTCCCAGTCCAGGCGCGTCGTCGAGTCCAGCTTCCTGACGAGGAGTGTCACGAACCAGTCGTCCCATGTGTCGACTGGTTTTTTAAGCGCGGCCAGAGCATCTCGAGCTTGGCAGAACTCGTCGAGGACTCTGGTCAATTCCTCCGTCGAAGCTCGTTTCACTGCCGGGCAGTCCAAAAGTCTTCCGAGGTGAGCGGTGGTCAGAACACGGATGCCTCCATAACGACGTTCGAGTGCCGCCCACGCCGTCGAATAGTTCGCATCCGTCAGGGATGTACGCGCGATAACCTTCGCAGCCGCACCGGTGAGGCTCGCCTTCAAATATTGTAGGCGTTGGACGTCCTGCAATCGTTTCGAATTGTGGATCGTAGCGCGAAACGAATCGCGAAACTCCTCCCACCGTAGGAGATCGCCCGAAAATTTCTCGATGGTCAGAGTCGGCAATCTGGGTCCGGCGTTGCACTCGTGAGACTCGGCTTCAGCCGGAATTGCTGAGGCGACGGGCTTCAGATTTTCTAGCCTCTCCACCAATTCAGAGGAGTTCTGGATGTAGGCTTCCTCGACTTCGTCGTATAGGCCTCTCTTCCTGTAGTTACTGGCGGCGTAATCTGGCATCGGTCTCATAGCGTTATGATTTGCGGTGAAGTTGCGCCAGTAACTCTCCAGCAACTCGATTCTTTTCTGCAATACGACCGCGGAGAGTTTCGCTGCCCCCAATTTGTCGGTATTGATGATGCAGTTCTTGATGCGGCCAGCGATCTCCTCCTGAGCGACCACTACATCGCTGAACGTTTGCGGCATTGTTTCGGCAGTTAAAATTCAAAACGAAACGTGAAAACAAACTGATCGAGACGCGAAAGACAAAGGACTTTACGCGTATCGCGGTAAACACCTTGCCTCGGTCGGTTCGAGAGCGGTTGGTGTCCCGGTGGAAGGTCACGGAATTTTCGAATCCGTAACGGTTCGCCACGCGGTCTAAGTACCGTTTTTCGAGAACGGTCTCACGAATTCTGTTCGAAGAATTCACTTGCTCCTTTCCTTTCAGGTGCTTCCTGATTGTCTGCGACGGAGCCTCGGAAGATGCTCGATGTACTCGCGGATCACTCGAGGAGACAACGGAAGCGCACAACAGAACTCGCGGTGATGCACAGAATTCTTCGTAATTCTGCGGTGGATCGAGTGGAATAGAGAAATCGGCACACTCTATTCCCGGGTTTCGGCACCAAATGTTTTGGATCTTCGTTGGGTTCCGTAACGTTGGAACCTTTAACTTACGATCGCGAAATGTTTGAGAAATAAAGTCGGAATTTGTGGGAGAGCTAATCGATTTATTCGTGTTATCACTGCGGTTCTCGGAAAAGAGAGCGAGGGCTCGACGGATTGCCGTGTATATTGACGGGGCTCTCTCCCCTCGCCGCGCACCCCGAACTACTCGGTCCGCCCGAAGTGTGCGGGGAGAGAGAGAGACGAACCGCGACGACGGCCGAGTCCTCAATACAAACAAAGTTCGGCAGTCGCTAATTTGCCGTGTGTGCGTGCGGACGCACAGCGGCACCGACCAGCTGATTGCTCGAACAACAATTTTACTGCACAAAACCAGAAGCTAATCAACGATATTACTGCGCGTAAAAACCATTTTATTTGTTACTCAATAGTCTGACATTCGTATAGTACATGTTGGTTGCCAGCAGAATAAGAATAAGCTGATATTTGTAGTTTGAATTTAGCGGTAATTCCGTCCAAAAATATCTGTTGTGACAACATTACAAAAAATAATACTATTTTTATACGAATACTTTTAGTCTCTAAATGTAAATAAGTATAACTAGGGTGGCTCTTATTTACTCTCGAAGAAAAGTTTCTTGCGGCAACCCCTAGGGTACACTTCACTTTTCAAATTTCAGAAAGAATTTTTTGTTTTTATTCTGATGTTTATCTCCATTTCTTTCGAAAACCGATTGTTTTACGAGAAAAAGTAACAGGACATAAAAAACGCAGCCTGTCCAGATCTTCAGGTTTTGTCTAACCAATTTTTCGATACAGTCAATAATTTAGAAGATATTTGAGAATAACGATTTTATTGTACAGATCTTTTTTTGATTAATTGGAACAATCCTAGGGGTTTGTATTATGTAAACTGTATTATGCATAAAAATGATTATTATATGATTATTATTAACAATTTCCATCCTAATACGTATGTTTTGCAAAAGAAATGTATTTCAATCGTGATATACACGAATATTGAACTTTTCCAGTAAATTCCCCACTGTAACTGTGGCGAACAAATGGCAAAATTTTTTACAACCAAATTTGTTTACAAATGTATACTTATTGTTAATTATTCACAGAAAATGAAATTTAACAATATAACTAATACATTTAAAAAAAAAATAACAAATTTTCCACAATAGATCCTAAAGGAAAGGTATGGACACTTCTTAAAAAGTTTATAAAATTGAGAGTCGCAAAAAGTAGCTGACAAAACTATGAAATTCTTAAACTATAATAAAAGTAATGTATCCGAATATGCATGAATCTCAGGATATATTTTGCCATTTTTGTTTTATGTTAATTTTAAATTTTATATGCAATTAACAAATAAAACCACCGTTGAAAATTTGTACAAAAAATAAATCTACTTTATTAAATGTATAAAGAATGCATATTCCTTGGTAAGCACTTTCCATTACACAGAATTATTATTGCACACTCATTTACAGTTAATATAATATTTTTCGATTTTTGGCACTTTAGAGAGTGCCTCCATGGCCAAATTTTTCTAAAAAAATCTAAATTTGGTTACTAATGCATATGTAATGGTAATTAGTCACAAAAAATTAAATGTAACAATAAAATTAATAAGTTGAAAAAAAAATTATTTTTATGCATAAAAAAAATTGTTAAATGATTTTTAAATGAATAATAATATGAATTTCCTGCTAATATGCAGTTCTGCCAAAGGAAATTTTCGTGCATCGTCAAATAAAAATGTAGTGAGATGTGCCGACTTCTCCGCACTGTGCGTCGGTAAGGCAGTCGACTAATTGTCCGATCCTCTCGTATCCTCTCTAGTATGTACAAGGGTATATAGTATACATTGTGGTATATACGAATATTACAATATATCGAAATGCTGTAACAGTGGGAAATATTAATTAAAATATGCCCATAGGATAACTACGTCTATATAGGAGTGAATTTCCACTCTCCTCGAAATGTAATTGCTCGACTCGCAATTTGTCCAGAGTAGAGCGAATCAGAATCGTGACAATAAGGTGACATCGATACTAGCGTTCACCTCGCATCATCCCGTCATTTATGTGATTTGATGTGAAGTTACCGTTACTTTTAAGGAAAAATGTACAAAACAATTTGTGTTATCGTCTTCTTAAGTTTACTTATTAACGAAGGTATAACAACGAATTAAATGTCCGTTGTCTGCAGGGCGTGGTTAATTCCCTGCAGCTTTCGTTACAATTTAAATAATACTTACAGGGGACAGTTTATACTGCTACAGATGCAACAGTAATCATCCTGGGTGTGGCACACCTTTCAATTGGTGGTGATATTGGGGTGAAACTTGTCCAGAATATGATGACAAATGTGTAAAGATAATCGAAAAAAAGGAGGTATGTAATTTCGCTCATATTTGTATATATACATATATATTCCGCATTATTGCATACATTTCAGCTGAGACAATTATAACAAGGGAATGTTTGAGCTCCGTACGTAGCTTCAGAAAAGATATACCAGCCGATCGCTACGAAGGTTGTCGACCCGCTGCTAAAGATGTTCATTTGGGACATTACGTAAACAATTCCATTCATCAATTGGACATTCATAGAGACTATTACGACCAAGTAACATGGTGTTTCTGTTACTTCGATCACCGATGCAACGACGCCACTACCATTGCTTTACCAACATTTTTACTGTTATTGATTATCGCCATGCAACAGTTTGCCACATGAAATGGTTACGTGTCGCGCGATGCCTAAGGTAATCTTGTAAGTTTGTGCAGATTTAGCTTTTACAATCTTAATTGTGAATAATCAAATTTGACTCGTCTCGATTGAATTAGTGTTTACATAAACGTGAAAGGCAAGAACAGGAGTGGAAACAGACGCAAGCGGGTGACCCTGAGAAATGCGAAGAGCGGGTCCTCGGTCACTGAAAACATGGTGCCGCACCTAATGGAAAACGGAATATATTACAAGATTCAAGATATCTTCCGTCCGCTGATAGCTCACGCTGAAAGTTTGTTATATAATAGCAATAACAACTCAGTGGAGAGCTTCAATTCGATTATTGCGAAATATACTGGCGGCAAAAGGATAAATTGGAGTCAGAGGAGATCGTATACCGCGAGATGTGCCGCTGCTGTTATACAGTATAACACAAAAGAGGTATTGTCCCGCATAATGCGATCCAAGCGAAAGGAGCCGCCGAAATTTTTGGAAGCCATGGAGAAACGAAGAAAAGAAGAGAATAAAAACAGAAACAAAAAGCGGAAGTGCTTACCGAAGAAAGCGCGAAAGCCGTTTTCACAGACGACGAGAGACAATGATTACGGACCCAGCGCAGAAAAACCGGACATGGAGGAACATGTGTTCAACCTAGAGAAGAAAAGACACATGGAAATTCTGCAGGGTTGGCAGAATAATAGAAAAAACATTGAAAAGGAAACTAGAGAGTAAGTCAAGAGCCAAAAATGGCAAATGTATAGATCCAAATTACTCACGGCATCGAACTTCGGGCAAGTGTGCCGACGTTTGAAAAAAACGCCGTGTGGTAATTTGGTAAGGACGCTGCTATATCCAAAAGTTTTGGACCTGCCTTTCATTGAGCATGGGCGACAGTGCGAACATATTGCCCGGGAAAAACTCTCGCGGAAAGAAGGCATCACAATAAGAAAATGTGGCCTCTTCATCGATGCCTCAATCCCATTTTTGGGAGCTCCTCCGGACGGCGTGATCGATGATGACGACGGTATCGTCGAAATAAAATGCCCGAAAACGGCAGAAAATATATCGCCAGAAGAAGCAATAAAAACAGTACATGCAGTACGCAAAATATTTGTGGATGATGCGGGTACTGTTATGAACAAAAACCATTACTACTTTTATCAAGTACAAGGGCAGCTGCACATAACGCAAAAAATGTATTGCCTGTTTTGTGTTTGGACACGCAAAGGCTTGATATCGCTAAAGATACATAGAGACGACAAATTTTGGCAGCAATAAATGCAGTCGAAATTGTCCCGATTTTACATACATTGCATGCTGCCGGAAATAGTGGACAGTCGACACAATAGGAGTATGGCCATTCGAGAGCCCTCCGATACAGAGCGAAGAAAGACTATCATCATCAGCTCGCGAATCATTAGAATCGCTGGAGCTTCCTGACGCGATGTCGTCGGGCCGCACACTTTGAAACAGTCTGCGGAACCGCTGATTATTTCAGCGGTTAGAATTTATTTATTTTTGCAGATTCGTCTTCCCTGATAGATTCCAGAGTGCTGCCAATGGATCCCAAACCATCCGACTGCGCATCTCAGACCCGGTAAGTATACACAATTATACGAATTTATCTATTATATGTTTCAATACTTTATTCGTTTTTACTTATGTCATTGAGGCGTCCGGAATGTCGTCAGTCCGCCTGCCGGACTTCGCGGGTTCGTAACTCCCGTTTCGCGTGCTCGCGAACGATGTTCGGGGTCATGGCGCAGTTACGGGGTAACCACGTCTATTTAGAAGGGACTCGACGTTGCAATGAGACACGTACGTCTCGTTGCCGAGTTTCCGACCAGGCCCGCGCCAATCAGCGACGAGGACCAGCCGCGCGCCAATCCGCGAATTCGGCCCGGGCACGGACCAATCGACGACCACCGAAGATTCGCGAACGAGCACACGAGGTCCGCGCTCGGGCTATAAAGATCGCGACGAAAGCCGACGAGAGCGGTCATCATTCGGACATCATTCGGACATTCATTCAGGTTCGAGACACGGTCGAGGACAGACCTGCCTTTCTCAGTCCGCCCTCTTTGAACACGGTCATTTTCGCACGTGCCTAACGCGCTCGACGCGCCGCATGTACAGTTGACGCCTCGGTTGTTCTCTCAAGTTTCGGAAAAAACAAGTGTCAACATCAGCAGACACCACGACCCAACGCAACAGAGGATCTAACACCAAGGAACCTCCCACATACACGACCTGGAAAAAAGGAACAACAGGGACCCCCTGGATCCTCCACCAAATCCAGGGCAATGGACCCTCCCAGCAGGGAAAAACAACAGGAAATCAAGAAAAGACGCTGATCCCTACACAATCAAGGTGAAACAAAGATCTTTATCATTAACCAATTCAAACCCACCAACAATAATTTCCAACAACTGTAAGGATCTGCCGAAATGAGCTTAAACAAGGTTTTGCACAAAGTATGTTTATTTCACAAGTATCTTAAGTCGTTCGCGCTATTCGTACAACAACCGCATCCTTCCTTCTTCTGCTCGTTATATCGTTTTTCGACGTGGGCGGTCGCTTTTTCGGAGACCAATCGCGAGAGGCTTTGAGCCTCATATACGCCCTCGAAAAGGCGGCGAGGTAAGGGTAAGTGGCTACTTCTATTGCACCCTCTTCGTCGTCTACGTAGGACCCTTAACGGTCCGCGTTTGGTTCGCAGATGTTTTATGGTACGTCACGGCTATTGAGACCTTTAGCATAAACATAAACTGCGTCCCTGACTGGTCTACGGTACTCAGCTGCGGTCCTCATGGGCCGCAGTCCCTCGAATCCCTTACAACTCGGCCAGCCTGACAATTTAGCCGCCCCGGCTAAACATGTACATTCTTGTGGTAGTCGTCTTCCTCCGGGATTTCCATTTCCGTGTAGGTGACCTGTCTCTTGGGTACCCGCGTGACGTTTTTCTTGGGACAGTTTGGTAGCAGGTGGCCCATTTCTCCGCAGCCGAAACAGCTACCCTTTTCCCTCGCAGGTAGTCGGCAGTCCGCTGCACGATGCCCTACTCGGTTGCAGTTATAACAACGGCTACCTGACGGCGATCCCCTGGTTGTATTTGGGCCTTGCTGATTCTTCTCGGCCGTTGACCTGGTATAGTTCCTCGATCCATTGGGAAGCGAAATTCTTCTGAGAGCTTTCAGCATGTGCGAGGATGTTTCGAATTCGCACATCCTCGCCTGATTTTGTATACCGTTGTCAGGTATACCATCTATTAAATACTCCACTAGTTCGTCCTCTGGTACGGGCACTTTGTTAGCTAGCACTATTTTCTCATGATAGTAGTGCTCGAATGGCTCAGTGTTTCTCCACTTTCTACTCTCGAATTTCTTTTTTAGCTCCACTTTGGTTTCCCGGTTCCCAAACATACTCTCCATTCTACATAGGAGCATGTCTGTGGGGAGTTCTAAATGCTCACTCCTTGAGTGGAACCAATTCAGGGCTCTCCCTTTCAATTTTTGTCCCAATAATAGCCTGGTCGCATTTTCGTCCAATTCGTAGGTGGTGGAGAGTATTTCAAGCTGTTTCGACCAGTTCTTGAAATTCTGTTCTTCCCCGCTGAAGTCGCTGATCAGCTCCCCGATTGACCTGATGTTCGTATTTGTTGTTGAACTGGCCGTCGAGCTGGGCGAGTTCCTGAGGAGCTCGTTTTCCCTTCGCAATAGCTCGATCTCCCTTGCCATCAGCTCCCTTTCTCGCTCCAACAGCTCCGTCACCTTTCTTGACATCTCGTCTAGGTGCCACGACGGTGCATCTACACGCAGAATGCTGTTGTTAAGTGGTGTGTTGTCTTCTTCGACATTGCCTTCTTGCTCTGTCTCTCCAGCCGACGTTTCATTTTCCCAAGCCCTGTTCGGGAAATTTTCGTCCAGCCTCTGGATCAGCTCTGCCTTGTTTCCCGATGTAGGGAGACCATGACGACGTAATATTTCCTTTAACTGAGGAACGAGGATCTCACGCTGCACCTTTCCTGATAGTTGAGACATTTTCCCCCTTTTTTTTTTTTTTTTTTTTTTCACAAGAGGGTCACTTTGAAAGTTACCAAATAACCTACACACGCAGGATTGTCACACAAAATTGTCACACAGAATTGTCACAGAGAATTTCACATAGGTTTCACTCAGAATGTCTTGGTTGTCGTTAGCCGAACGTAAATTTGAATCACTAAGAATATTTCTGTTCACAATCCCACTTCTGAATTTGTAAGGATCTGCCGAAATGAGCTTAAACAAGGTTTTGCACAAAGTATGTTTATTTCACAAGTATCTTAAGTCGTTCGCGCTATTCGTACAACAACCGCATCCTTCCTTCTTCTGCTCGTTATATCGTTTTTCGACGTGGGCGGTCGCTTTTTCGGAGACCAATCGCGAGAGGCTTTGAGCCTCATATACGCCCTCGAAAAGGCGGCGAGGTAAGGGTAAGTGGCTACTTCTATTGCACCCTCTTCGTCGTCTACGTAGGACCCTTAACGGTCCGCGTTTGGTTCGCAGATGTTTTATGGTACGTCACGGCTATTGAGACCTTTAGCATAAACATAAACTGCGTCCCTGACTGGTCTACGGTACTCAGCTGCGGTCCTCATGGGCCGCAGTCCCTCGAATCCCTTACACAACCAAAACAACATGTCAAACCATAAAAACCTCCTTCCAATCCCACTCCAAAACAGATTCGGAATTTTCTCCGACTGCATGGAAGACTCCCCCTCCCCTAAAACCCAAACCCACACCATCCAAAACGCAGGGTCATCAAAAGATCCTGACCATCAATCCCCAAACTCCAACCAGTCGACCTCCCACCAAAAACCCCCACCCATATACATTCATGGCAACATCAACTTCGTAAAGTTCAATGAAAAACTGCAAGCTAACTTTGGGCAAAATTTCCAAGTCAAAAATTGCAACAACAAGCTCAAAATCAACTTCGAAGCCACGCAAGACTACAATAGATTCCAAAACACCTGCCTTCAGGAAAACATCCAGTTTCATACTTATTCCCTCCACACCGATAAGGTCCTGGCCGTCGTAGCTAAAGGTCTCTTAAAGCTCCAAACAAATAAAATAATTACCTACATTAAAACCCTAAGAGAAAGGGGAGTAAGGGAAGGGCTGGTTGTGAGATGTGAGGAGATGTTGAGGGAGACGAGGAGTAAAGTTAGGGTGGGAGGAGAGGAGACGCACACTACACCTTGGTCACTCCACGGAACGCACGAGTTTACCCTTTGGCATGATACATGGCCTCGGAGTATTCTCGGGTATTGGTCACGGCAGAGTGTCCACGATCGTGCAAGGCCCGATCGTCTCGATTCGGTAGAGACGTACACTAAACCTCGATTATTCCACAGGACCTATAAGTTCACCCTTTGGCACGATACGTGGCCTCGGAGTGATCTCGGACAAAGGTCACGACAGAATACTCGGGATCGTGCGATGCTCTTTCGTACCGATTCGGGGGAGACTCGCACTAAACCTCGGTCGCTCGACGGGACCCAGGAGTCTACCCTTCGGCACGATACGTGGCCTCGGAGCAATCTCTGATAAGGTCACGACATAGTAGCCGCGATCGTACGAAGTACAATCGCCTCGATTCTGGTCGAGACCCACACCAAGACCTCGGTAATTCCACGGGACCCAGAAGTCTACCCTCTGGCACGGTGCGTGGCCTCGGAGTACACTCGATTAAGGTCACGGCAGAAAAACCATGATTGTGTGAAATGAAATAGTCCCGATCCAGACGAGACTCACAGAAAACCTCGGCAGTTCCTCGGAACCCAGGAGTTTACCCTTTGGTACGTTTCGTGGCCTCGGAGTACGCTCTGTCGAGGTTTCGGAAGAACCACCGCGATCATGCGATGATTGACTGTCTCGCTTCGACCCGTATAGTACGTACAGTATCTTTGAAACGATACTTCTACGTACCCTATAATAATATTTAGACTTTGAAAGACGAAGCGAACCTACTGTGTCTGTTCGACGCGATTATCGCACGCTTCGCCACGCGTTTCTATCTCTGCGCGACGCAGTTCTCTAAATTTTACAAAATTGTGTCATGCGGACACACGGCGCTTTCCACTCGCCGTCGCTCCTCGTATTAGCTACTTGCTCGCTGCAAGTGATCTACACTGACAATTGTAACACTTTACTTCGTAATTTATGATTAAAACATTTCCCGATCTTTAAACGAGTGAAAATTCTATGATTTCGTTTGACTACTATGCGGTCACGTCCGAGAGTCACGGAGCTTTATACAAAATGTTGCGACAGTGCTACGGCGCGGTTTGTGCTCGTGACTCCTCGGTTTGAGGCGCGTACGTGTTGAGAGCAGGAAGGACGGTTTGCCTTGCTCTGCCGAGTCGGTTTGACTCCTCTAACGCGTACCGTGTTTCGTCGAACAGACACTATTCCTAAACGCGTGTTTCCCGGACCGCTTCCAGACGTTGAGTGCTGGATCGCTGGCTCGCATCGACCTCCTTCGATCGTTATCGAGTGGGGATCGATGCGTGCGCAACTTGACAAGGATCGCGATATCTCGCGATCCTTCGCTATCTCCGGACTCGCGAACAACGTAGTGGGATATGGTGGTGGGGTCAGTATTGCCGATCGATACGTGCGATATATCGATGTGTAACCGACACGGTTACAGGGTAATCAGGCCCAAGGAAGATACCTGAATGAACAGCGATTGTCATCGACGCTGTCCAATTTGCCTTTTTCATTTGCTCTTAGAATTCTTAGCAACTGTGTTTACTCCAAATTTTTTTTTTGCGCGTCATTCGGTAAACCAATTTTTGTAATTGCTCAAGAAAAGTCATGTCGTTTGGTCCAATTAAAAAAAAAAGGTATGCTGTTTTAAAGGGCGTTCGATTACTTTCGCAAGCCTGTGTACATCATAAATCAGGCCTGTCCAACCCAAAAATGAAATAGTAAATAATCTTATTTGTTTTAAAGCATGCGTGCAACTTTGAAAATATTTTATTCAATGCAATAGATTTTTAAAATAGTTTTTCAAAATAGTAATTCATATGAAGAATATTAAAAATATTTGGATTTCATCGCAGGATAATGGATAGTGTCACCATTTTTGGGGGTCTATCGTTAGGTCCGCCTATGCCCATCTCAGCCGTGCCTGTAGTCCCAGTGTTTTGGCTCCGACGTCACACGCTACATAGTATGTGTGACTGCTGTAGCCAATATTTCGACTGTAGCCGAAAGTACGTGTGAAACGAGGCCTGTCCCTTGCACTCTGATCCAATCGGGCGCGCATTCGTACCTATGCTCTGTCCAACGAGACCGAGGCAGTGAAGCACCCAGCGTGCGTCCTTTGCTAATTATCTTGTAAGGGTAACTTCAACTCTGTCGCACTCGAGCGCCTATGTTTATGTCTACTGTCTCGTCTCATTGGACAAGATATAGATGCGTCATCGCATTCCTGCCAGGGAACCTTGCATCTAATCATTCTAAGGTCATTATGGACAAGAATTTAGAAGTTTCCATATACATTTTTTCGTGTCGTAAGACAAAACGATGCAATTTATGTGGAATTAATTCTTCTTGTTTTCCCTTCCTAATAGATGTGGATATTTCCTTAAAAAAAAACTTTCATCTGAAATAACTGTGGTGCTTTTCCAGGATGGAAGGCAAAGCGATCTCCGCGGATGCTGTCCGGCCGCCGATTGTCTTGATAGCATCCGATCAGAATCCATTTTTGAACTGTAGAAAAGAATATTGTTCATCTGAGTTGTAATGTGAAGAAGTAATGGTTCAAACTATAAGGAACAATAACACTCAGCTTCATAAATTAGTTTTAGCATTGTTAAATTGTATCTTATATCATATAAACGTTTGTAAGTCAAGACTCCGGAGAACAAGTTTAAAATGATTAGAATTCATTGGTTGCAAGGTGTGTTCGAAAGATGGTGGGAATAGTGGAAAATCGGAAAAGTGGGAGTGCACGTGCAACATTTGGTTTGGAGGCATCTACAGTTATAAATCTTAATGCGCTAACGGTGTACGAGGTTCAACATGTGCTGCTTTTAGCAAGCTTGAAAATTACGAAATTAGCACGTACATTCGGAAGGATTTTTGATTTATGACGTCCATGGTCGGTACGTCATCGATAGGGATTTCTATACCTGGCCTTGGTCGCTCGCTTGTCATTTCGTACGTAAGTCAATTTTACTGTTTTTTTTTGCTGTCATGGACCTTGACCGTGGGTGGCGCGCGGAAAATGCTTTAGCTGTAAAGCGCACGGCGTCCTTCGTGGGCAAAACGGCAAATCTGGCGGCCAAATGTTTTATTGCTGTCCGCATGCCGACAGCAATCTACAGTCGGTCAGAAAAGTCTCCGTACACCCTTAACAATTTTCTTGCTGAGAAAATTCCACCCCCATCCATGTCGTTGTAGGGAAGGGGTCACCGAAAATGTATATAACGGGCTGTAGGACAAGATTTCAGCACCACTTTTTTGGCCCATCACCTTACATCCTGATCCGAGTTACCGCGTTATTTCAAGAAGATGGAGCATTCCGACGAGACATCGGTGGTAATAACCATCGCAGCAATTATATTGAGAATTGCACGGTGCTAGCAGGAAGAGCAGGAGCACCAGCGGCAACAAGCAGTTGCACCCAGAAGGAGGCGCCGTTACAGCGTTCACCCACTGTGGCGTAATCGGAGCACCGAGGGAGAGTTCGTTTTAATAACTCAAATGTTCACGGACAACGAGCAGCAATTCTATGGGTACTTTCGAATGAGTCGAAATTGTTTTGAGGCGTTGCTCGAAAAAATAGAGCACCAGCTGGTCCGTCAAGAAACGCGGTTGAAAAAACCAATCACACCGAGGGAACGATTGGCCGTTTGCCTACGGTAAGTGGTGTGGTGTCGCGTCGATCCCGGAATTGGGGAGAATCGGCTCGCGACTGGGTAAGGGTTAACGGCGAATGAGTGTAATTTCAAACTCCGGAGAACTAGTCTTTATTTCTAAATGCAAGACTCGGCTTGCTTCGGTAACTTCTAAACAGCTCGGTGTTTGAAGGAATTCGGTTCTCGATAGTTCTAGACAGCTCGGTGTACTAGACAGTTCGGTGTATCAGACAGTTCTGTTGTTGTTACAATATTTTGGAATAAGGTAGGCTCGGATGTGGGTGTGGTCTTAGGAAGTTATCTATGATTGGTTGAAGGATGTGTTTGGAAGGTGTTGGAAGTGGTGGAAAATTAGGAAGAGTGGGAGTGGAAGGTACATTTGGTTACAGGCGGCTACGGCTATAAAACTATTTTCGGTACGCTAAAAGTTCGCAGGTCAACATGTGGTCGTCAGCTGAGGTTATTCGGATTTTTGACTACGCCAAACTACGGTAGGTTTTTTATCTTTTTTTATTTTTTTTCACGGTTGTACCGACGTCCCTTTGCAGAGGGTTTTTACGACGGAACATGCCGCCCCCCTTGAACGGTCGCGTTCAATGATTCTCACTAAAACTGGTCGGAGGGTGATAACCTAAAGTCGGTTCGGATTATCTAAATCTAAAGTCTAAAACAATATGTACACTCTAGACTTAGTGGCTAAATGACTATTTGTACAAGTCTAACTTACGTTAACAATACGGTTAGAATACGTTACTATGATTACGTGACTATTTATTATATATACAAGATAGTTGACTTGGATAATATCTATATACAGTTGATATGGGTGTTGTTTGTTTGTGACATAGTAATTTAAAGGTCCCTTAATGCATTGTTGTAATGGCAATGGAAAGATATATCGGACGCCTCGCTTATAACAACCACTCGCGGTTTTCACTGTAACTACGCGAGTGACATTGTCTTCGCCAGGGTGAATTTGGATTATGCGTCCTAGCTTCCACTGTAGAGGCGGTAGGTTGTCCTCCTTCAACAGCATCAACGTCCCAGTGCGAAGATGGGCGGTAGGGTTGTTGCGTCATTTGCTCCGAATGTTTAATTCGTTTAGGTACTCCTTGTACCATCGTGTCCAAAAATGTTGCTTCATTTTTTGGATATGCTCCCATACCGATAATCGATTGGTAGCGATATCAGACACATCTCGTTCCGGAATATTAGTTAACGACTCACCTATTAGGAAGTGGGCCGAAGTGAGGGCTGAGAGGTCATTGGGATCCGAGGATAATGGTGTTAGGGGTCGAGAGTTTAAAATTGCTTCAATTTCGAGTATGTACGTATTGAATACCTCGAATGAAAACAGCGTGTCTCCGATCGTGCGATACATATGATGTTTGAAGGTTTTTACAGCTGCCTCCCATAGGCCTCCAAAATGAGGAGTTCTTGGCGGTGAGAAGTGCCATGAAATGCCATTACTATTTAGATAACTATTTATTGGTTTTTTGTGCTGCTCTGACCTTAGAAATGCTTGTATTTCGTCTAGTTTATTCTTTGCTCCGACGAAATTTGTTCCATTATCCGAATAAATTGTACTAGCATACCCGCGTCTCGAGAAGAATCTTCTCAGTGTGGCAATAAAGGCCTCAGTGGATAATTCGCTGACTAGTTCTAGATGAATTGCCTTGGTTACGAAACAAACAAATACGGCTACATAGACCTTAATCTTTTTTGTGTTACGATGCTTCTTTTCCTTAATAAAGAATGGCCCGCACAAATCTACTCCCGTTGTTTGGAATGGTCTTGTGGCCATAACCCTATCTCGAGGTAAATTTCCCATTGGGTAATCTGGTGCGGTCAATGGATTAACCTTGAAGCAACGCATACATTTCCGAACTATATGACGCGTTAAGTTCTTTCCGTCAATAGGCCAATACCTTTGTCTCACTGCGTTTAGAGTGCCTAAAATACCGGTATGCAATTGTCTTTGATGCTCGTATTCAATTATTAATCGCGTAATGTGGTCTGATCGCGGCAGGAGTATGGGGTGTCTTTGGCTATAACGAAGATCGGAATTCTGTAAACGACCTCCTACGCGTATGATTCCCTCATTATCAATAAAAGGCGTTAGGGCCAAGATTTTACTGTCTTTATGGATTGCCGTTCTTTGTGTTAGGTTGGTATATTCCTTTGCAAAATGTCGACCTTGCACGTTTTTAATAACACAATTGTGTGCTCTTTTTAATTCGAAAATCGAAAGTGGCCCTGTATTCCTTTCACAACGTGAAGCGTTTTTGCAAAAACGGACACAGTAGGCTATTGCTCGTTGTAAAACTATCCACGACGAGAATCGGTTTAAAAAATCTGAATTGCTTATCCTTGTTGCTAGACTCACAATAGACCGTTGTTCAGGCACGTCAATATTGGGAATTGTAGTCTTAGGCCAATTCGTCGGTAGTTCAGAAAGCCAGGTAGGACCCTTCTGCCATAAACGGTTCGCTAAGAACTCGCTGGGTAGTTGGCCACGCGAGAGACAATCCGCAGAGTTATCACTGGAGATTATATGCCGCCAATTGTGTTCATTAGTGACTTCTTGAATTTTCGATACCCTGTTTGCCACAAAGGTTTTCAAGGTGTGTGGGGCTGTTCTAATCCAGTGCAACGTTATTGTTGAATCAGACCAGAAATGCACCGAATTGAATTGAAATTTTAGTGATTTAGAAATCGTATTGTATAACTCCGCAAGCACTAAGGCAGCACATAATTCCAGTCTAGGTATGGATATAGTTTTTAGCGGAGCGACTCTTGACTTCGCCGCAATTAAATTGATTTTGACGCGGTTTTTGGCGTCGCTTGATCTTATATAAATACATGCGCCGTAGGCTATCTCACTGGCATCGCAGAACCCGTGTAATTGTACATCTGTATACTCCTTTATTAGTGTTTCCCGCGGGACTGAAAATTCATTTAGAAGAGCTAGTTGTTCTTTGTCGGTTTTCCACAGGTCACGTATATCTGACGGTACTAGATCGTCCCATCCTAATTTAGCCTTCCACAATGCTTGCATTATTATTTTTGCCTTTACTATGACCGGACCTAGTAATCCTAATGGGTCAAAGAGTTGGGCAATCTTGGAAAAAATTAATCTTTTGGTGTTTTGCGTGGAATTATCTATTGTAACCTTATACCCAATTGTATCTTCGCGATGATGCCAGTAGATGCCTAACGTCTTTTTGACTGCCTGCGGATCTAAACACAGGCAGTCGTCGGTAGTTCGCTCTTGTAGTCCCTTTAGCAGTTGTGGTTTGTTAGATGACCATTGTCTTAGATTCATCCCTCCTCTTTGAAAAATGTCAGTCAATTGTTCTATTAACTTCGCGGCTTCATCTGACGAATTCGTGCCAGTTAACAAATCGTCCATGTAAAAATCATTTTTAATTACTTCAACTGCTAAAGGATACGACCGTGCTTCGTCCTCGGCAAGCTGTTGTAAGCAGCGTGCCGCAAGAAACGGAGCGCAAGCCGTACCGTAGGTTACGGTGTTTAAGCGGTATGATTTAACCGCCTCGTTTGGACCTTTGCGCCATAGGATTTTTTGATAGTTCGCGTCCTCTGGGTGAACTAATATTTGCCTGAACATCTTCTCAATATCGGCAGTAATCACGTATTGGTATTTACGGAAGCGAGCAATCAATGAAAAGACGTCGTCCTGAATTGTCGGACCTACCATTAGCGCGTGATTTAGGGACATACCGGTGTCGGTCTTCGCGGACGCGTCGAAAACGACCCTAACCTTGGTTGTAAGGCTGCTAGCCTTTATTAGGGGATGATGCAGTAAATAACAACCCGCATCTTTACAATCCTTGTCTTCTACTTCGGTCATGTGATCTAAGGTTTCATATTCCGTTAGGAATTTGGTATATTGATCGCGTAATTCGGTGTTGGACTGTAGCCTTCTTTCTAGACTATAAAATCTTTTTAGCGCGATATCGTAAGAATTGCCGAGTTGTTGCTTGTTGTCATTGAATGGAAGTCTGACTATGTAGCGACCCCCTTTATCGCGACAAGTGCTTTGTTTAAACAATTCCTTACACAATTGCTCTTGCGGTGAGCATGAATTTGTGACTGAACACTGCGCTACTTGCCAGAATCTTTCTAACTGCGCGTCTAGATCTTGGGTATTTAAATGGGAGTTTATATTTGTCGATACAGAATCATTTATTTCTCCTGACAGCACCCAGCCCAACTCGGTATCTTGAAGAACGACCGTTTCGTTTTGTAATCTAATTCTGTCCTTTCCTAAAAGCTTGTAATATAAATAGTCCCCAAGCAAAAGATCGACCTTTGAAGACCTGTTAAAGGAAGGATAAAGCTACGTTAAAGCTACGTTATTCGGGATTTGTAATATCGTTCGTTCAAATGTGCGCGATGGTAAAGGCCCAGTAATTTCTGGCAGTGTTAAAAATAGTGCACTACACTTAAAATCGGAATGATTTGAGCCGATTTGAGCCTCTACGGCAAATTTTACATGGCTCTCCTGACGCCCTATACCCGACGTCGTTACGTTGTGACGTTTCTTCGGTAAACGCAGGTAAGTCGCTAATCTCTCGGTCATAAAATTGCGCTGCGAACCCGGGTCTAAAAGAACGCGGCATTCATGCTCTCGATTCCTTTGGTCAAGAATTTTAACTCGCGCCGTGGATAGCAATACTTCTTGATCTAATTTACTGTAGGCCGTTAACGCTATGGTAGGCGATGCAGCTTCGTTTAAGGTATTAACTTTCGCAACGTTCGATATGTTTGACTGGTCAATGTGCAATAATGTGTGGTGTTTTCCGCCACATTTTCTACATGTAGATGAGCGACATTGTGAAATGAAATGCGTGGAATTTAGGCAATTGAGACAGCTTTTAAGAGTTTTTACTGTGGTTATTCTGTCGCGAGGAGATTGTTTTAAGAATTCTGTGCATTGGTTAATATAATGAGATTGCTTGCATACCGGGCACGAAATCGCGGGCTTGGTACCGACAAAGGTATTGGTTCTATGTACCGGTTTAAAACTCCTGTCAGACCAGCGTTTTGGGTAATTATTGTCCCGTGTATGCGCTACTAATTTTACGGGTTCCTCGTCCCGTGAATATTTGTTCAAAAAGGCTAATAATTCGTGATAGGTCGGCAGGACCCCATCCTCGATTGTGCGCTCCCAAGAAGTACGTGTCGATTTGTCGAGCTTTGATGAAATGATATAAATAATCATTTCATCCCATTCCACCGGTTGGCCTAATGATTTTAACGCATTTATATGCATTTCTGCGTCTTCTGCTAAAGCGCGCAATGAGGATGGTTTGTCTCGAGATACCTCGGGTAGTTCTAATACAGCACGGATGTGGCGTTGAATGATCTTACGCGGTTGATCGAATCTTTTCCGTAGTAGGTTCCATGCAACAAAATAATTTTCTTCGGAAGCAGATAGAGCGCTAGTAACGTTGGCCGCGTTACCTATTAGATATGATTTTAACAAGTGAAAGGCTATAGCCGGCTTTGGGGGCCAAATCGGCCCAGGAAGGGATTTTATTCCAATTTGCACCATTCGATAGCCTACCAAAAAAGATACCTCTCAGCCAAGTTTTAGCCCTATAGCTCATCTGTAAGGGTAGTTATAGAGGAAAAACGAAAATCCAGTTTTTGGCCCATTTTCCCCATTTAATGACAATTTAAAATTCTGAAAAAAATCTGACACATGTCGGACACCAAACCACATACTTGGAGTCGTTTTCAGATTTTTCCGTTGCAAACTCTGGCTGTAAAAATCGAAAAACACGAAAAAAATCGAAAAAATGCAGATTTCATATGGAAATCTAAGAGCGACTAAAATAAAATCAATTTAGCAATAAGATATTGTCCTAAGTATTATGATCAATTTTTTTCAAATTCCTGCGGTTGGTGCGTCATAGTAGGAAAAAATAAAAACCACTTTTTTCGGCGTTTTTTCCGTGAAAAACTAAGTTATAATTATCGTAAAAATATATTATGTAATATTAAACATCCCTAAGTTCGGAGAAACATCGTGTAGACTTTAAAACTTGCGTAGTACAAAAAACGACATTTATACTATGCAGGGTATATCCCAATATTTTGAAGATACTTTCAACGGCGCCGGTTGGTGCAGTAGCTATGGTCTCCGACTGCGGAACCGCCGAAGACTTTTTGGATCAGGTTCGCATCCCGCCCCGGGCCAAAATTTTTTTTCTCTTTAATCAGATGTTTTTTTCGATTTCTAACCGTATGATTGTTGTTACGCTATTGTAAAAACATTTTTTAACTATGTTTAAACTATTTTTTAATAATTTTCCAGAAAAATATTTTTGGAGTACTTTCAGCCTTTAGTCACCTATGTGGGCTGTATTACTTATCTAATTAACATTTTTTTACATGGAAATAGGGATTGATTATTTTTGTGACAGAAAATATATACATGAAGTATTATGTCGGGGGGCCGGATTTGAAACTACGCCGCCTCTATACGGAGGTGGTGCGGTCTATAGCCCTGTATGGGGCCCCCGTGTGGCACCGCTCGCTCGAGGCCGGCACGCCCAGCCGCAAGCTCTTAGGAAGAGTACGGCGGCGGCTGGCATTGCGGGTCATACGGGGGTACCGCACCATCTCCACCGAGGCGGCGGGACTCCTCGCCGTGATTCCACCCTTCACTGTGGTGGCGACGGAGCGGGCGAAAAAACGGAGGTCCGAGCCCTCCTGCCCATATTTTATATATGGTGCAGGAGGCGGGGAAGGTTGACCTTCCGCCTCACGCAGGTGCTCTCCGGCGTGAGTGTTGCTTCGGAGAGTACCTGCACAGAATGGGGCGGGAGCCGACTGCGCAGTGCCACCACTGCGGCGAAGATGTGGACACGGCGCGGCACACTCTGGAGGAGTGCCCAGCTTGGGCTGAGCCGCGCCGTGTCCTTAGAGCCGCGGTGGAAGGGTGGGACCTCTCGCTGTCGACCGTGGTCGACCACATGGTCGACAGCGTGAGGTCGTGGAAGGCGGTGGCCTCCTTCTGCGATGATGTTATTAAGCAGAAGGAGGCCGCCGAGCGAGCCCGGGAGAGAGACCCGGGCTCGGCGAGGAGTATTTGGGCGCGGGGGTCTCTCCCGCGTCAACGGGTGCCCCCAGTGGTGGGGGCGGAGTGGGGTTGGCGCGGGGTGTTTCCCCGCGCCCTGTTATGCCCCACCATTGGGGGCGGCGAACTTGGGGGCCCGGGGCGTGAGCTGACCCAGGCCCCCGGGGGGAGCATAGCTCCCCCCGTGATAGGCCGACACCCCCCGGGTTAGTTTCCCGGTGTGGGGGGGTGTCGGTCCGTCCCTCCCCGATTGGGGAGGGGGATCCGTGGGGGGTTTGGGGAAAGGAAGGGTCGGGGCGTGCCGGATCGCGCCTCCGACGGCCCTTCCTTCCGGTGGCGGCGTCTTCTTGCCTCGGCCGGGGCTGGTTCCTTCGGGATACCGGCTCCGAGCGGGGCACGAAGACTCCGGGAGCTGTGGGTGGACCGAGCTGGGGTTCGGGAAGCCCAATCCGAAGGCTCCAGGGATGGGGACACCGGGCGGGTCCCTCTGCCCGGGGTCTTATAGCGTAGGCAGTGGGGGAGGTTAACCCCTCAACCGAGGTATGATGATAGCTGGGAGGTGTCCTGTTGAGTACTCGCGTGATCCAGGCACCTCCCCTTTAGCTTAGGTGGCCGTGAGGTTTTAGTGGGTACTCTCCGGGGGTTCGCCCTCCGGGGAGAGTCCCACATAACCCTGGCTTCCCCCAGGGAGTCGGGGTATGTATAAAACATTTCCTCACGATAAAAAAAAAGGCTGATCCAATCAAATGTAGGTGCTCCCTCGGGCTGCTGATGTCCTTTGGAACACTCAGCTACTTCTTCTTCGTTGTTTCGGTAACTCACGATAAAAATCGCGTCAATGCTCAAGGCACAAGCGATATCGTAACTCGCGATAAAGATCGCGATCCGGATCGAAGGACCAAAAAATGTGGTGTCGCGTCGATCCCGGAATTGGGGAGAATCGGCTCGCGACTGGGTAAGGGTTAACGGCGAATGGGTGTAATTTCAAACTCCGGAGAACTAGCCTTTATTTCTAAATGCAAGACTCGGCTTGCCTTCGGTAACTTCTAAACAGCTCGGTGTTTGAAGGAATTCGGTTCTCGACAGTTCTAGACAGTTCGGTGTACTAGACAGTTCGGTGTATCAGACAGTTCTGTTGTTGTTACAATATTTTGGAATAAGGTAGGCTCGGATGTGGGTGTGGTTTTAGGAAGTTATCTATGATTGGTTGAAGGATGTGTTTGGAAGGTGTTGGAAGTGGTGGAAAATTAGGAAGAGTGGGAGTGGAAGGTACATTTGGTTACAGGCGGCTACGGCTATAAAACTATAAATTTCGGTACGCTAACGGTTCGTAGGTCAACATGTGGTCGTCAGCTGAGGTTATTCGGATTTTTGACTACGCCAAACTACGGTAGGTTTTTTATGGCGGTCATGGTCATTATGCCGCGGGTGGTTAGTCTAACTGACCTTCACGGTTGTACCGACGTCCCTTTACAGAGGGGTTTTACGACGGAACAAGTGGTTTTGCAATTAATTGCATTTTATAAACACTTTTTTATTGTGTTTGCTAATATGATATTTATACAGGCAATAAATAGATAAACTTTTATCACTGTTTCAGGTACTTGACTACGGGAGATTCGTACAAAACTATCGCGTACAGTTTCCGTATGGGCCACTCCACAGTCCATGGCATTGTCAGGGAGACGTGCCGAATTATAACAGACACACTGCTGTCGGAGACGATTTTCACGTCCAGCGTGGAGAGGTGGGAAAACATCCGGCAGCAGTTTTGGGAAAAATGCAAATTTCCCAATTGCGTGGGGGCCATCGACGGCAAACACGTCAATATTCAGGCCCCAGCGAACTCTGGATCACTTTACTTTAATTATAAGAGAACATTCTCTGTTGTGTTAATGGCTGTGGCTGATGCCGACTCAAATTTTATTGCGGTCGACGTTGGTGGTTTTGGGAAAAACAGTGATGGTGGTATTTTTGCCCAGAGTAAACTGGGACAAAGGATGAGCAATGGGGCTTACCCGATGTTGCCCGATAGTAATTTGCCGGGCACATCGGTCAGCGCACCTAATGTGATAGTGGGCGATGAGGCGTTTCCTCTCAAGAGGAATCTTTTGAGGCCGTACCCGGGCAGCCGAGCGGAGGGAAATGCCGAAATGACGAACTTCAATACGAGATTATCAATTGCTCGGCGGGTCGTAGAAAATGCGTTCGGGATACTGGCCCAGAAGTTTCGAATATACAACCGGCGAATCCACGCAAAACCTGAAAACGTTGACTATATGATAACGACAACGTGCATATTGCACAACTTCATTCGAGGATATGAGTCACCGGTTGGAGCGACGAGACGAGACGACAACAATATGCAGAGCGGTGACAATTGGCGGAGCCTGAGCCACTACGGCTGCAATTCCACCAGCGAGGCTTTCGGCGTGCGGGAGGCGTTCAAAAATTTCTTGTTCAGCGGGAGGGACGCCACTGAGTGGGAGTTTATATTAAACGAATAAGAAAGTATAGTATAGTATATAGTTATGTATATCTGGAATAAGTAGGTATAAGCGTTAGGTATAAGTAGGTGTAAGTAGGTATAAGTAGGTATAAGCGTTAGGTGTAAGCGTTATTTATAAGAGATAGAAAATAAGGTGGCTGTAAGGTATAAATAAGAGTAGGATAAGTTTATATTAAAATACTAATTTTTGTTACACATACGAATTATAAATATGAAAAATAAAATATTGTTAATCAAACCCACTCTTGCTTAATCTATCCTAGTCTAATTTAATCTAACTTAATCTATCTTAGTCTACTTTAATCTAACTTAATCTAATTAGGAATCGCCTCCCTCTGCCTCGTCCAATTCTTTTTGCTCGTATTCCGCGAGCATCGCCGCAAGTCGCATCTTGAGGAGCGACTGATGCCTTTTCGACAATGCAGCCGCTGCTTCTGCCATCGCCATGAAATTCATATGCAGGGCTGTCTGTTTTGCTGGCGGTGCCTCCGTCCTCCTCTCCGTCCTCTTCTCCGAGATTCCTCGCAATAGTTCTGAGGTGGCAGGTACGACAATAAAATCAACACGGAAACCTAACCACACTCTGTTGTTTCGCGCGAAGTTTATTTCGCAAAGATATTGTTTACAACGGAATATTTACACGGCTATTTATACGTAAGTGTAGAAAAACGTATAACGGTGATCGCGGATCGTAGACAAAAATGACGGAGACCGAACGACTACTCTCGTCAGCGCTAAGCGAAGTAATGAATGCCTCCGACGCCTTCGGAGGTCTATTTATCTGGTCCTTGAAAAGGACAGAGTGTCCCGCGGAAAAGGGATGGACAAAGGCTAGCGGGAAAAACCCGCCAGCCACGAAAATGTGCAACGAGAAAGTCCCTTGGTCGTGCGAGGACAGCCATCAGGTATGTACAAGTACCTGAAGTAGCTGGGCTCGTCACGGACCAAGGACATTTGCTGGCGGGTCGATATCGGCCCGGAAAAGTCTGGCTGCCAGATGAGTCGGGGGACTCATTATGAGGAGGCACGTACCGGGCCCAGGTAAAAATTCCAACAATTACTTTTATAGCCAAGGGATGCCAAATTCCCCGGGACGTGGTAGCGACGACGTCGCTACAGTTCATTGCATTCTGCCAGTGTTTCGTCCAAAAGCAAACTTTGTTGCTGTTTTCGGCTTGGCGAACTCACATCGACCTGCGGCTGCATGTCCCGTTCGCCAGGTCTATCACATTCAATGGGCGTTTCGCCCGTTTCATTACCTTTCGTTTCGGCACTATGTCCACTGCCGTCCTCGAGGTGATTTTCAAAGCTGTAAAATAAAATTTTAAATGTAAAATACAATTTGTAATATTTGTCAAATATTTATGAAATATTTCCCACCTCTGAGAACCCTCAGTGCTGGACAACAGTTGCCTTTCGTTGAAATGCGGAAATAGGAAGTGTAGGGCATCCCAGTGCCTATACTTCCGATGGCCGGTGTCCGCCGCCTGCCCACTTCGCACCGCATTCTCTTTCGCCCGGTACTTCCGGAATAAATCTCGCATGTTCTGCCAGCGTTTCTTACACGCCGCCGCTACAACAAAAATATTTTGCAGTTAACCTTTTGTCAGTGTGCGCCAAGGGGGTCGTACGTACACCACATGTACAGTCAAACGTATTCTTGTAGATAGGGACCTCATAAAAGAAACCGCAGGAAAAATAATTCAGAAACGTCATAAATAGCTATAACAAGGGTGTTATAATGCCAATACCGTTGGCATTCATAGACCGCATAAAAAATGGCATAGAAAAGGACTGCACAAAAATAGGTTTGACTGTTAACTAAGGAGTTATTAAAATACAGTGATTACTAACCTGTCTGATTTAGCTCGTCGCCTATCTCCCTCCATGCCACAGCCTTGTATTTGGCATCCGCGTACTTGGGGTGGCTAAGGTTGTATAGAAACTCCCGATTCCTCACGCATTCGATCAGGCGTTCGTCTTGCATTCTGCTCGACACTCGGTATCTGAATGGTAGGTGGTCGGAACTATAACTGATTTTTCCGACGAATTTCTCGTCACAGGTAACCTCATAACTAACCTTTGAGGGGGGGGGGGGAATACGAAACGAAATTCTATTGGGCTAAAGAACAGTGGACCTACCTGCATCGGGGTGCTCAGCGAGTCTCCAGCGGCCCATCGTGAAATTTTTGCACACGGTCAATCATATAAATTGTTGAAAACGCGTAATCTTAACGAAATTTTTTATCGCTCTTTACGTTTGTTTGTGGAACTAAATTGAGAACTAATATGAGTATACTAGCGAAATAATCCTATTATTCGAGGTCATTCATTTAGTTATTCATTACAGCGAGGGGCAAAACTGATTACACTCTATGTGAAACAGTATAACTTTTTTAAAATTAGACCAAACGACTTTAGCGTTTCTTCAGGCGTGGTGTAAAAAATTTGTGGACAAAATTATGAATTGTTCGGAATCGCGAAAGGAATAGCCGTAGCGACCATCAGCACGTGCAATAAAACAGTTGCCATACAAATGGTCGGGTCGGTTCGTACGACGCGAGCAACAGCGAAACTTCCTGAGAAGGCCGTTTCCAGCGCGTACAGTTAGAATGTTTTAGACATTGCATGTCTCGTCCTTTAGAATCTTCCGTTCCCAGCCTTAATAGCAAATGATGGCATCATAAACCCCCGAGTTTCTGTAAGGTCGTGCCGACCCTTAATCATAAAACCTGCACGGTCACACCTAGCAGTCCCGCAAAGGTGCGCCTCGAGCGCAAGGGATGGTAGGGGTAATCAGGTCCAAGGAAGATACCTGAATGAACAGCGAGTGTCATCGACGCTGTCCAATTTGCCTTTTTCATTTGCTCTTAGAATTCCTAGCAACTGTGTTTACTCCAAATTTTTTTTTGCGCGTCATTCGGTAAACCAATTTTTGTAATTGCTCAAGAAAAGTCATGTCGTTTGGTCCAATTAAAAAAAAAAGGTATGCTGTTTTAAAGGGCGTTCGATTACTTTCGCAAGCCTGTGTACATCATAAATCAGGCCTGTCCACCACAAGAATGAAATAGTAAATAATCTTATTTGTTTTAAAGCATGCGTGCAACTTTGAAACTATTTTATTCAATGCAATAGATTTTTAAAATAGTTTTCAAAATAGTAATTCATATGAAGAATATTAAAAATATTTGGATTTCATCGCAGGATAATGGATAGTGTCACCATTTTTGGGGGGTCTATCGTTAGGTCCGCCTATGCCCATCTCAGCCGTGCCTGTAGTCCCAGTGTTTTGGCTCCGACGTCACACGCTACATAGTATGTGTGGCCGCTGTAGCTAATATTTCGACTGTAGCCGAAAATACGCGTGAAACGAGGCCTGCCCCTTGCACTCTGTTCCAATCGGCCGCGCATTCGTACCTATGCTCTGTCCAACGAGACCGAGGCAGTGAAGCACCCAGCGTGCGTCCTTTGCTAATTGTCTTGTAAGGGTAACTTCAACTCTGTCGCACTCGAGCGCCTATGTTTACGTCTACTGTCTCGTCTCATTGGACAAGATATAGATACGCCATCGCATTCCTGCCAGGGAACCTTCCATCTAACCATGTTTAGGCCATCATGGACAAGAATTTAGGAGTTTTCCATATACATACATTTTTTCGCTAGCGACCCTTACTTCAGAATGTCTAAAGAATATCCAGCAATTTTATGAACCTAAAATAATGAATAGTACAATAAATAGTTTTGCGGCTCCGCGAATTACAAAACGAAATTTCAAAGAGAAAGATGAAGAAACGTAAAATACAGCCATATTTATTCAAATTTTTTCACACTTGAACCAGTGGTAAAATTTGCAAAACAAAGATATTTCTAATATTTTTTAATTAAGAAATGACATTCACCAAGGAAAAAATAAATTATTTGAGAACAGCAGTCTTTTGTGATAACCCGGCTCAACCCCCGCCTCCCATTTTCTCTTGGAACACAATATACTTCAATGTCATCAAAATTCGAGACATAGTCCCCAAAAAATGATCGAATTCACATGGAATCCCTTCCTAATGTGGATATTTCCTTAAAAAAAAAATAACAACTATTCTCGTTTTTACAATATATGTATGTATAATTTACATACAATACAAGGATGTATGATGTTTCACCAAGAGGCAGGAAGGTTTCCTATTTCCATGGTATTGTAAAGGGGATATACCGATAGTTTACCTAAGGAACCGTGAAGGCCCTAAAAACATTTTTTTTGTGCCATGCACAGCAGGGAACTGTCAACGCGCTCCCGAAAGGCCTTCTGGAAATGGTCAAACGCTCGAGATAATGACCCAACCGGGGCGAGCAGAAATATAGTTTGGAACACTGAAGCCCCGTCGACTCAAACCCTACACCCTGGTTTCGAATCTAGCGGCTAAACGTCCCCGGACCCGTCCCGGTCTTGTGTGGGTCGACCTTAAGGCGTCGAACATAACCACAATCTACGCTTGCAGTTTCCTCCAATCCCACTTCGACAGTCCTTCTACTTAGGCGCCACCTGATGAGCTCCAGCTCAACTAAACCTGTCACATTTTTGCTCTATATTATCGATATCATGAATTCTGAGGCTAGAAAGCCATGCATAAAAATGCTTGAATTCCACGGCACGCGCATCGTAAATTTTTGGCCTACTTCTAACGCTTATATTTCTAAATATCTGCATAATCTCGTCAGCTCGTGACCAGCCCGCACTAGATTGAACCTTCCTCTTTCGAATGAGCCCTTTATCAGCGACAATATATTCTTATTTAAGGACGAAAACTTGAGGCACGTAAAACCGTATTTTGTCGGTAAAGTAGTCACTCTACTTTTGGCAGTCCGGGCCCTTAAGGGGGCCGGCAGGGTTTGAAATCCATATGCTTATGCATGGGTCAAAACCTTTTCAAACTATCGCTTCAATATTGCAATGAGCAGTTTAAAAGTGGTCACTTGTGTTTGCTAAAAGTCCAATTTATGTCTGTATAGAGCCCAAATTTCGAATTTCTACCTCATCGCGGAGTAATTAAGAATATTCGGCAGAAAATTCGAATTCTGAAGCAAGTATGACGTCACAAGATGGCTGTCGCTGAGAGATTCTCTTAATTTCGCGAGATTTAGAGTTCGTATCGAAAAAAGGGCTCTATACAGACATAGCGAAGACATGTACAAACACGGTGGTATGCATTTTTAATTGATTACTTACTTATTTAAGACGTAAAATGACTAGAAAAAAAGGCACAATTTTGCGGTTCAGGTTACTAGCGCCACGGTCTCTCCGCGGCAAACACTGTACGTTGCGATAGAATACGGTCGATAATGCAGATCGATAGTACAGTTTTACGTATGTACGATATGTATGCTGCCGAATATTGTAAACTACACCCCGATGAGGTGGAAATTCGAAATTTGGGCTCTGTACAGACATGTATTGAACCTTTGGGAATCACAATTGACCATTTATAAACTGCTCATTGCAATATTGAAGCGATAGTTTGAAAAGGTTTCTGACCCTTGCACTTGCCGCTACGCGGCTCGTAACGTCAGGCTTGTTTCGAAATATCCGTTATATTCCAGTAACTAACTAGAATGAAATATGTTGTTGTCCATGTGGCAGTAGAAGAGGTTTAGCAATAATTTCTTTTTTGCAGCTTGAGGACTATTTTTAGAAATTACAGGCGAAGTTTGCAATTTCTGCCTACATTGTCGATGAACGGGCTTCGCTTGCGAATTATTATCACCGGAACTGTTTCTCCACTTCAGCTACACTTCTTTTTGTTTAATTTGGAAAGGATACGGCTGTTGTAAAATAATGTTTTCGACCATGACAAGTAACTTTATAGTGTAGGAAAGTGTAAACAAATTCTTTTTTTGCGTTTTTTTTCGATGATGAGCCAGTGATTCACATGTTGGAAAAAATGTGGTCACATTCCCTGAAATTTCCCCTTCAAAATGAACCCTTCAGAAGAATGGAGAATTCTGATTGATTATGTATAGATGTGAGTTTGTATGTGAATTGAATATGTTCTACAAGAAAGGTGTCATTTCTCAATGAAAACCACGAGAATGTAACGCCCTAAAAATCCCCGAGCTATACCAGATCATATTCCATTCGACACCACAGCATTTCCCGAGTCATTTGCACAAGTCAGCATTCCCCGAGCATTCACCTCGACACCACAGCATTTCTCGATACACGCGTACGCAACAGCATTAGTCAAATCACATCCGCCTGATTTCGAAAGCCCCCAAAAAAATGCATTACTAATCAATAAGGTCAAGCTATAAGTATGGGAACATTCCCAGGGCAGTCAATCTTGGCTGAACCTCCGTTTTGTAACTTTGTCTTAAATAAACTTATACTTTTTGTCAGTAAAGAACGGGATAAAGAGCTGGGTAACTCCCACTCTCCTTCTTTCAAGTATTTTCACCCAGTTTACGTCACATTTTGGCGATCCTGCCAGGATAGTGCAAATCGATCTTCAAGTAAACCAACGACAACTCTACTACGGAAGAGCCACTCCTTGGGACTACGGTCAACTCTGAAGACAACTGCACTATAACGAATCCAGTGAACCAGTCGATTTGGAGCTTTCTACGGAACCGCCCCGTGCTACGGCAATCACTAAGGTAAAACTCTGGCTTCATTTATTTATTACCGCGTAAGAGGTAGTAGCATCAGCAGTCAAGATTCAAGACGACGAAAAGGTTACAATAATGACAAAGAACAGAGAACAAGCTTCAACCTCTACAGGTGTAGACCCCAATCTAAGAGCAATCCTAGATGCTATGCAAAAGCAAAACGAACGACATGAAAAAGAAATGTCGGAAGTTCAAAGGCAATTCGTGCTACTAACGAAACAAGCTGACGAAGAAAATAAAAAACGTATTAGGGAAATAGAGATCCTCGGCAAGAACCTCGCTGATCTACGGATGAGCGTAAGTATTAGAACAGTGACAACTGACGAGTTCGGATCCCTAATAACGGGCGACGATGGTGCAAGTACAGCCATACAACAAGAACGAGCTGAACAAACCACCACAACTCGAACAGCACCACCGATAGTCACAATCAATAATGATGTGAACGATGAAGCTTCTGAACGAACAACAGACTGTACTCCAACGCTACGAGCCAAGGATGCTATACGGTATATTCCAACGCTAAACGGAGATGACGATATTGGGGTAGAAGATTTTATTAAAGAAGTACGTTCCATGCGCAACATGTGCACCGAAAAAGAATTGCTATTAAAAGCCATTAAAGTAGAGAAAATCATTGGGAAAGCGGCCCAAGGGATACGAAATTTACAAATAGAATCTTTTGGTGAACTATACGAAGCGTTACGATCAAACGTGGCAACTCAGGTAACCACAGACGAATACAGCGAGCAACTGCGGGAAATCAAGCAAGGAAAAGAAGAAAGTGTACAGAACTTTAACATCCGATTCAGACGCGTATTGAACAAGCTAACATATGCCATTACCAACGAATATCCGCAACCAATAACCAGGCGCATAATGATGGAAGCAACAATGAAGAAAGTGAATAGAATCTATCTGAAAGGACTCAGAAGAGAAATAGGACGAACGCTTTTGGCAAACGAACCTCAATCTTTAGCCGAAACCGAGAAGAAAGCAGCGGAAATCGAACGCTATCTACGAGAAGAGCAAAACGAATGGAAGCGACCAGCAGCATCACGATCGGAACGAGCAGTGAACACCAACCGCTTCGCTAATCAACAACAACCAAGACGCTACGACGAGCGACGACCTACGGTACGAACAATCGCGCAGTCAGCAGCAGCAAACAGCTTCAGGCGCCTCGAACGAACACCATTAGCTGAACACGCAGCAATAAAATGCTTCAAGTGCAATCGCTCGGGACACATAGCCAACCAGTGTCCGAATGGAAATTTTCCACCAGCCAGCCAGCGAAACCTACCACCACGGGTAAACAGAGTAGAGATCGAGAACGGCCAAGAATTCGAGTCAATACAACAACAGGAAGACTTCTTACCACCACATTCAATACATCAGGAGGAAGACGGATACACCTCATCGACACAGGAGCAGGAATAAATTTAATTAAAGAATCAAAAATTAATAGCGTTATGAACAAAACAGAACCGCGAACATTTTTTATGGGACAAGACCGTTACACTACAGACAGATACGTTAAAATTCGAATCTTTGACCAATCACATAAATTCTTTGTTATACCAGACGACTTTCCTTTAATAGAAGACGGAATCATAGGGCTACCTTGCTTAGAAAAGTACCAATATGAAATCTCTAATGATAAAATCAAGCTTAACGACAATGTGCTATATTTTCAGAAACCAGCTACAGTACAACCAGGAGAAGTCAAAGTTCAGACAATCTATCTCGAAGGCAGACCAACGCGAGTATGCTTCTTCAACTTTGGTGAGACAAACAAAGATATCTCTAACCAAATTTATAACATAAACGACATAGACCAAATTGGGAAATTCAAAGCCATAGTGAGAACAAGTCATATAGAGAAAAACCTTCGCGAACCTATTGAGAAAATTTTAATCCATTACTTAGACGTGTTCAACTTAGAAACCGATACCCTACCCTGTACTAACCTTGCTAAACACACTATAACTTTGAAAGAAAATAAAATCATTAACGCTAAATCGTATAGACCTCCGGAATGTCACAAGCTCGAAATCGAGAAGCAAATGAATGACATGCTCAATAAGAAAATTATCGAAGAATCGGATTCGCCATACAACTCTCCTGTATGGGTGGTACCTAAAAAGGCAGATGCTTCAGGAAAACAGAAATGGAGAATAGTTATCGATTTTAGGAAATTAAACGAATTGACAGACCAAGACGCTTACCCTTTACCAGACATCGACGACATACTTAGTCAATTAGGAAACGCTAAATTCTTTTCGGCCTTAGACCTATCCTCTGGTTTCCACCAAATTCCTATGGATCCTGACTCAAAAAAATACACAGCCTTTAGTACACCTCAGGGACACTTTCACTATAACAGAATGCCTTTTGGACTTAAGAATGCACCAGCTACCTTTCAACGAATGATGGACACAGCACTTAGAGGACTAGTTAATAAACACTGCTTCGTTTACTTAGATGACATAATAATTTTCGGAGACACAATAGGGAAACACAACGAAAACTTAGCTATGGTACTTCAGAGACTCAGGGAACTTGGACTAAAGATACAGCCAGACAAATGCGAATTTTTAAAACCTGAACTAGAATACCTTGGACACCTAGTAACCGCGGAAGGAGTCAAACCAAACCCTAAAAAGATACTAGCTGTAGAACGTTTTAAAGTACCTACAACACCGACAGAAATCAAATCATTTTTAGGATTATCCGGATACTATCGAAAATTCATACGGAACTTTTCAAAGATCGCTAAACCATTGACAGACTTGACCCAAAAAGACGTACCATTCCACTGGACAGACAAACAACAAAACAGTTTCGAAACCTTAAAGCAAAAGCTATGTGAAGCACCCGTATTGACATACCCAGACTTTAACAGACAATTTACACTAACGACAGACGCCAGTAACGAAGGTATAGGAGCAGTACTATCACAAGACGGACACCCATGTTGTTATATATCGCGAACACTTAACGCACCTGAACGAAACTACACGACAACAGAAAAAGAACTATTGGCCATCGTATGGGCAGTAAAGAGACTGAGACAATACCTATTAGGGCGGAAGTTCGTCATACGCACCGACCACCAAGCACTCAAATGGTTAAACAACTGTAAAGATCCTTCTTCAAGATTAATGAGATGGAGACTGAAATTGGAAGAGTACGAATACGAGATCGAATATACAAAAGGAAAGGATAACACAGCCGCGGACGCGTTGTCAAGAGTACATGCAATCACCAGGCAACAAGACGAAGAAGATCCTGAAATTCAAAACCACTTAAAGATTTTCGACGAATGGGAAAAGGATGAAACAATACCAGCGCGTTTAAAGATCGTACCAAATGACCATTCGTTCTATCAGTTAACCAAAACGGAACTAGGCAATTACGACAGAATAAACTGGCTGAAGAAAATATACCAAATACTGCAGAAAAGTACGAAGATTGGAATCGGAGACAAGGCACTAACCGAAATGGAGAAAAATAGGATCAAGATCATACTAATGTACTTCAACGACCGGTATAAAACGATCTACTTCGCATGGGAACCGATACAAGAACTGACGGAAGAAGAAATAGAGACGATACTGAAAGAAAACCACAATGACGCCACCGGACACTTCGGAATACTGAAGACCTATCAGAGAATAAAGGACAAATTCAAAATACCACACCTGATGGAGAAGATAGAAGATTATGTGAAGAGGTGCGACGCCTGCCAAAAGGAAAAATTAACAAGAATTAGACCTAAAGAAATGCCAATAATATCAGACACGCCAATGCAACCGAACGATAAAATAGCTATGGACATCATAGGCCCAATGACAAAGACCAAAAAAGGAAATCAATTTATACTCTCTATACACGATGACCTAACGAAATACCTCATACTAGTACCCCTAAAAACACAACAGACAGAGTCGATACTTAATGCATTACTGGACCACTACATATACATATTTTCAGCACCTAAAACAATACTCACCGACCAGGGACAAAACTTTGTTAGCGAACTAATGACAAAATTCGAGGAAGCATTTAAAATCAAACACGTAAAGACTACATCCTTCCATCCCCAATCCAACGGATCCTTAGAAAGAACTCATGCTACAGTAAAAGATTTAATACGAACTAGCTTACATGACAGTGACAAGGAATGGGACGATGTTCTGAACTTTATTTGTCTAGGATACAATACTTCTATTCATGAAGCAACTGGCTTTACACCTTTCGAACTCACCTTCGGTAGAAAAGCTAACCTACCCTCATCCATCGCGAGAACCACAGGTTTCACCTACGATGAAATGTTTTCACTTTGGCAAAAACAATTGAATAGATATTTGACACTGGCTAGAGAAACTCTGTTGAAGAGTAAAAAGAGGTATCAAAGGGACCAAAGAAGAAAGATTGTCAGGACTCAGGCAATATTTAAAGAAGGAGATTTTGTGTTAGTACACAACGATCATAAAAAAGACAAGTTAGATGTTGAATGGTTAGGACCATATAGGATACAAAGAGTCAACACACCGTACTATGAAATTTTTGTCGACAACCAAGTTAAAAAGATACACGGTAACCGATTAAAACCTTACTTTGCAGGACGGTCACCATCACCTTTACCGGGAACCTCGTATACGGATTAGATATAGTACCCTTAGAGGACAGCTCGATATTCCACGAGGAAATCAATAAAGCATACTTGTATAACTCAGAAGTAGATATTTACATAGGATTGAACATAGACGATGTATTTATAAGGTTTAATCAAGTTAAGATGTATACTAAAGGTATTCAGATACAATGTAAAGAAGCTTGCAGACTAAAGAACGAGATTGATTCACTAAACGAACGAATAGAAAAATTGGATAGCTTAGCGCTACACCTAAAATTAATCACACATAGTAGATATAAGAGAGGGCTATTAAATATTATAGGATCAGTATCCAAGAGCTTATTCGGTACATTAGACAATAACGATTTAGAATTAATAAACGCGAATATCGACAAACTGTTCAACGAAGGAAACGAACTGAAAACCATTGTAAGCAATCAGACCGCTTTAATTAGAAAAATCATAAGCTCGGACGGAATCAAACGCATTGAGAATTTGAGTTTAGCATTTAAGGATTTAGAACAAGCAACCAATCGAGATGAATTGATCACAGAACTGTTTATCAGAACAGAAAGCGCTATATATGACTTACAATTTCAACTTGACGAGACGCTTAACGTGATATTAATGGCTAAACAAGGGATAATTAGTCCACAGATCATAGACCACGAAATTTTCATAAACAATTTTGGCAAAGCTTTGGCACATAAGGCACTTAATTCCGCTATAGAACCTAAGAAAGAAAATTTTCAATTTATTCTAGACATAGCTGCACTCAAAGTATTTACACTAAATAACAAAATATTCTTCAAAATCTCAGTACCATTAATAATTAACGCAGAATGGGATATAGTCCGCATATATCCTATACCGAGTGAACGTAACAATGCGTTTTTGGCACCGCTCGTAGAACATCCTATTTATTTCACATCAGGGCTTACCTATATCAACGTAGACGCAGAATACTTAGAAAAATATTGTAGAACTAAAGCAGGTATAACTCTTTGCAAACAAAATCAACCTATACATGATAGGACAGCGAGACCCGATTGCGCCTCGGAGCTCATAAATTTTGGAAACAGTATAAACACCTGCAAGTATGTAGTATTCAAGATAGAAGAGATCACCTTTGTACCTCTAAAGGCAGAAAATCAATACATAGCCATTCCAGAGAAACCATTCGAAATTATTGTAATTTGTGGAAAGACAACAACGACTGTCAAACTCAAAAACCCATCATTGTTACGATCTGCTGAAACATGCGACTTAATATACGGTGACAACCATATGAAAATAGGAGCTACAAAAATTAACATAACATACGAGACCAGGATTAAAACCATACCATTAGGAAACGACACGGACTTACATTTGATACTAGACACTTTAGAAAGCACACCAAAAATCTTCAGTAACATTAACAGCTACCAGAATACCCTAGACCAGATAACTGACAGGACAAACCAATTGACTTATTCACATAGAATCGAAAGCATTAAACATTGGGGACTCACAACATTACAAATAGCAGGCTATGTTTCCCTTGGACTATTAGGCGTATATGTATTAAATAAGATAGGAATCTTTAATTGTTTACCTAAGAAACTTTGCATCCATTTATTATGTTATAAAACTAAGAACAATGCGCAAACCATTAACAATGTAACACCGGCACCTGTACCTTCAGCATCGCGAAACATTTGTACAGAGGTACCAACAATAGAGTTCTCTTCCGATACAGGAGACGGGCGTGTTACCTTTGAATCCGGAAGAGCAAGATTCCACAAGTCCATCCTCAAGAGGAAGTAAAATTTTGGAGGACCAAAATCAATCTAAGAAGGGGGGTATGTAACGTCCTAAAAATCCCCGAGCTATACCAGATCATATTCCATTCGACACCACAGCATTTCCCGAGTCATTTGCACAAGTCAGCATTCCCCGAGCATTCACCTCGACACCACAGCATTTCTCGATACACGCGTACGCAACAGCATTAGTCAAATCACATCCGCCTGATTTCGAAAGCACCCAAAAAAATGCATTACTAATCAATAAGGTCAAGCTATAAGTATGGGAACATTCCCAGGGCAGTCAATCTTGGCTGAACCTCCGTTTTGTAACTTTGTCTTAAATAAACTTATACTTTTTGTCAGTAAAGAACGGGATAAAGAGCTGGGTAACTCCCACTCTCCTTCTTTCAAGTATTTTCACCCAGTTTACGTCACACCCTCAACCCCGCCCTGCCCCTCATTAACTCTCTTTGCAATTCTTCCCTAACCATGTACCCTGGCGTACACTTTTCTACTTCTAACACCCACTTTAGGTATCTCTCCTGCATCCTTTCCATACCCTCCCTTTCCTTCCACCCCCATATTTCTACTCCGTAACTCATCACCGGCCACACTAATTTATCAAAAAGCCAAATCCTCCTACCGCAGTCCTTTCCAAACCTCCTCTTCCCTATTCCCCACACTTGTCCCATCACTGCCGCCCCCTTCCTTATCCTTTCCGCCACTTGCTCTTCCTGACCCCCATCCCTCTTTATTACATATCCTAGATACCTATACCTACTGACCTCCTCTAGTGCCTTACCTTTCCACATCCACGTCACCTTCTTCCACCTTCCCCCTCCCCTCCTACACCTCATTATCTTTGACTTTTCCGCGTTTAGCTGCAGCCTTTTCCTATCCATATAGCGCTCTAGCACCCCTATCATCCCTTTCATCCCTTCCTCCTCTTCCGCCAGCATCGCTATATCGTCCGCATACGCTAAAGTGTATGCTTTTCTTCCTCCCACTTTCACCCCTCCCCATCCACCCCTTTCGAGTTCCTCGTCTATGTCCGCCAATAACAGCGTGAACAGCAGAGGACTTAGCGGACACCCCTGCCTCACCCCTCTTGCTGTCCAAAACATTTCCCCTTCCTCGTCCCCTACTCTTACCTTGCCTCTCGTTTCCTTTAGAATCTCCTCACATCTCCCTATTAACCCTTCCCTCACCCCCTTTCTCCTCAACTCCCCCACCAATACATCCCTATCTACCGAGTCAAACGCCGCTTTCAGGTCTACAAACAACACTACCAACTTTCTTTCCTTCCTCCTCACCTGCCTATTCACTATATGGTTAAGCACGTAAATATTATCCATACATCCCAACCCTTTCCTGAAACCCGTCTGACTGTCTGGCAGTATCCTCTTCCCCTCCACTTCTTTCCTTAGTCTTTCTGCCAAAATCGCTGCATACACCTTATATGCCGTTTGCGTTAGCGTTACTCCCCTGTAGTCCCCCACCTTTCTACTTTCCCTTTTCTTTGCTATTGGTACCACTACCCCCTCCGTCCAGTCATCCGGCCATCCTTCCCCTTTCCATACCCTATTGCACACCCTCCATAGCCACTCCTCCACTTCTTCCCCTCCATACTTCCACACCTCGTTCGGTATCCCATCCCCACCTGCCGCTTTTCCCTCTTTCAAACCCTTCACCACCCTGCTGATCTCTTCCCTTTCTATTTCCTCTTCTCCATCCTCACCTCTCCTTTTTGCCTCTCCCCCGCAATGTTTTTATATCAAAGGCCTTTTTAAAAATTTGAAAATGACGAGGAAGAAATATATATGTCGGGGCGTGATGGCAGCGATGCACCCCGTCGGCAACAACGCGTAACGCCTATAGGACTTAGTTTAATTGTAAAATAACGATTTACCGTACCCTGATAATTGCCCTGCGAAGGGGCAATAAAACAGTCCCTGCGTACCTGCGCTACCCCTCTTCGCGCGCGGGGCAAAGGGAGATGCGAGACAGGGTACCTGGAATGATGGGCTGGGACCCTGTTGAACGTGACCACGGGCGACAGAATAGTTTCCGGGACGGTAGAGAGAAGACTAGCTTTGAGGAAAGCGACTTCTCGACAGTAAAAGAACAAAAAGACGTACGCGAACATTCTGTGCGGCCCGTGTGCTCGTTGACGTGTCTCTCGTTGCGCTACGCGATCCGGCATCGCGTGTACGTGTAGAGTCCATACGACGTTCGCGTAAGCGCGAAAGGAGCGAAACGATGGAGAACGACGACGGACAATCTCCGACGGGTCCGAGGACGGAAGAGTCCGCCCAGCCTCCGACATATATATATCTATGCATATAGATATTGGGATGAAACTTGCACTAAACTTACTTAAAAAATTATTACGCAAAATATATATTCATAATGATACTTATCAGTAAATAGGAATAATTTTTCAATGATTTCAGCACGTTCGCACATTTGCCGGCTTTTTTGTGTTTCGAACATACCTGCAAACAAATTTGCGTGCACTCCCTTTGATGTATGTCGAAAAACCGACAACTGATGGATCGACCGCGCGCGCGAACGCAAACGGGTAAGACTTGTAAATCTGTTTGCAGGACAGATCGCATAATTGACAAGTGCGCGCACTTGTGCGAACTGTCGGTTTTGTCAATTATGCGATTTGTCCTGCAAACAGATTTACAAGCCCTACCCGTTTGCGTTCGTGCGCGCTGTGGATCCATCACTTGTCGGTTTTTAAACGTACATCAAAGGCCTCGTACAAATCTGAACATTTCGACGAACATTGCGCCGTTCGGTTCGCCGAAATGAATGTCGATTTTGCGTTTCGTTCGCTGTTCGGCGCAATGTTCGTCGAAATGTTCAGGTCTGTACGCGCCTTAACGTAACCCATTCGCGTATAATTGCATTTTTCAATTCTTCTACGTGTTGATACTGCTTTCCATTCGCGTATACGCCGCGAACGAGTTCTGCCCAGCAATTTTAAACATGTAATCAGGTCCCGAGATGCGTTCTGCATGATTATTTATTTGTTCTTCGATTAAATTTATGTGTTGGACACTATTCATTCTTCCGTGGATGAACTTGATGATTGTCTTGCCGAAATAACAGATGCCGGCACAAATCATTACGCTGCCCCCTCCCATTTGTCGTCGAATTGCTGACATTGCCTCTTTTTTATGTCATGAAAATAATATTGGAATCCATCAGAATGTTTTAGACATTGCATGTCTCGTCCTTCAGAATCTTTCGTTCCCAGCCTTAATAGCAAATGATGTCATCATAAACCCCCCAATTTCTGAAGGGTCATGCCGACCCTTAATCATAAAACCTGCACGGTCACACCTAGCAGTCCCGTAAAGGTGCGCCTCGAGCGCAAGGGATGGCAGGGATAATCAGGCCCAAGGAAGATACCTGAATGAACAGCGATTGTCACCCACGCTGTCCAATTTGACTTTTTCCTTTGCTTTTAGAATTCCTAGCAGCAGTGTTTACTCCAAATTTTTTTTGCGCGTCATTCGGTAAACCAACTTTTCTAATTGCTCAAGAAAAAGTCATGTCGTTTGGTCCTATTAAAAAAAAGTTATGCTGTTTTAAAGGGCGTTCGATTACTTTCGCAAGCCTGTGTACATCATAAATCAGGCCTGTCCAACCCAAAAATGAAATAGTAAATAATCTTATTTGTTTTAAAGCATGCGTGCAACTTCGAAAATATTTTATTCAATGCAATAGATAATTAAAATAGTTTTTGAAAATAGTAATTCATATGAAGAATATTGAAAATATTTGGATTTCATCGCAGGATAGTGGATAGTGTCACCATTTTTGGAGAGTTTATCGTTAGGTCCGCCTATGCCCATCTCAGCCGCGCCCGCAGTCCCAGTGTTTTGGCTTCGACGTAACACGCTACATAGTATGTGTGACCGCTGTAGTCGAAAGTACGTGTGAAACGAGGCCTGTCCCTTGCACTCTGATCCAATCGGCCGCGCATTCGTACCTATGCTGCTCTGTCCAACGAGACCGAGGCAGTGAAGCACCCAGCGTGCGTCCTTTGCTAATTGTCTTGTAAGGGTAACTTCAACTCTGTCGCACTCGAGCGCTTATGTTTACGTCTACTGTCTCGTCTCATTGGACCAAGATATAGATACGCCATCGCATTCCTGCCTGAGAACCTTGCATCTAATCATCTTTAAGTCATTATGGACAAGAATTCAGAAGTTTTCCATGTACATTTTTTCGTGTCGTAAGACAAAACGATGCAATTTATGTGGAATTAATTCTTCTTATTCTACAAATTATCATGTGATTGAGTCCTGAGGATTTCTTCCACTTTCACTTGGACCACAACATATTTCAATGTCATCAAAATTCAAGACATAGTCCCCCAAAAATGATCGAATTCACAAGGCATGATCCCCTTCCTAACGTGGATACTTCCTTAAAAAAAAAACTATTCTCGTTTTTACAATATATGTACAATTTAGGTTAATATATAAGCATGTGTGATGCTGTTTCACGAAGAGGCAGGAACGGTTCCTATTTCCATAATGTTGTAGAGGAGGGATACCGATAGTTTACCTAAGGAGCTGTAGAGCCCCGAGAAACCTTTTTTTTTTTGTGCCACGCACAGCAGGGAACTGTCAACGCGGTCTCGAAAGGCCATCTGGTAATGATCAGCCGCTTGCTCAGCCGACGGGCAACGGCGGCCGGTGGGATTGCTCCAACGCCGGGACGACGGCGCCCGTTTTTCGACAGATAATCGGCAACACGGCATTTGGACCTATAGTCCTTACGTAAAACCCTCCGGTCCCGGCAAGTATAAAGAGACCCTAATGCGAAATCGCGAGAGTCTTAGAGCGCGAGAGATGAGAATCTCTACTTATCGAGACGAGAGCGGACAGACGAGCAAACGTGCTAGAGCGATACCTTGCGATTGATGAGCGTTCAGAACGTTAAGAGAGCGTGAAGGCATACGCAGGTGCCTTAAATAACAAAGACCGTCGAATGTAGAGCACCGTGATTGGAGCTCGCACATCGGACGATCCTTGTTTGTCTCAATTTGAAGGATTCAAGCTGTGAAATTCTGCCAATGAGAATTGAAACGGTTGCTACGCGGTGTCGAGCAACGGCGACACGCGCTCTTGCCGCGTGTTGACATACGCGACAAAAACCGTATGAAATAGCGGTCGCCAGTTAGACAATAGGCACCGAATTCCACAGTTTGAATCCTGAACACTGACTCTAAAAATTTAGGAAGGCTTTATGGAAAAAAGTGAAGTGTTAGCTGCCTTTCTGGATGTTCAAGGCGCATTCGATAATGTTGATTGTAATATCTTATTGGCGAGACTGGCGGACTTAGGTTGTCCTAGAAATCTGCTTTTGTTCATTAAGTTCTTGACACACGAAAGACTAATTTATTCGGCTACCTCTCCATCTAAGCCCAGGCTAGTTTTCAGGGGTGTTCCACAGGGAGGAGTGCTCAGTCCCTTGCTGTATATTCTGTATGTTTCAGACATAACAAGAAATGTACCTCGCAATGTCTACGTATCACAATTTGCAGATGATATCGCAATATATGTGAAATTTAAAATAGACAAAAGAGCCCAGAGTACATTAACTAATGCCATTAACATAATCAGCAAAAACCTCCACCAAATTGGGCTTAGTCTCACTCCGCATAAAACCAAACTAATTCGTTTTAACAATAAAAAAATATTGCCAGGCACTACACAAATTAAACTCTGTAATTGCAGTATAGTCTCTAGTGAATCTGTTCGCTTTTTAGGTATTGTCTTTGACTATAGACTTCTGTTTAAAATGCATATTGATTTAGTCATAAAGAGATGTTCCAGAGCTCTCAATATAATCAAATATCTTCGTGGTACATGGTGGGGGTCCGAACCTGAAACGCTCATCACGCTATACAAAAGCTTCATTCGTTCCACTATAGATTATGGCTCCTTTATCTATTTTCCCTCTCAAAAATACCTAACTGCAAAATTAGAAAGCATTCAAAATACCGCGATTAGACTTGCCTTAGGCTACCGAAAAACTACTCCACTTAATATCTTGATAGGAGAGTCAAAACTGTCTCTGATTAAAGAGCGCGCTTCCCAGCTATGCTACTGTTTCATGGCCAAGATCTTAACAAATCGAAACTCTCTCACCCTCAGGGCCATCAGAACTTATTATAATTTGTACAAAAGCAAAAGGACCTCAAGACAACGCAGATTGCTCTGTAGATGTCTCACGTCTGCTCTAGAGCACAATGCATCCAACATTCGTGAAACTAATATCTATTGTCATGATTATAAAACTTTCATAACTTCAATCCCAATTGGTACCGAACTGGGTACTGATATAAAAACTACAAATAGTGCTCAGAATATTCTTCAGGATGCGTTTGGGATCAGTGACTGCTCCACTATTTACACGGATGGTAGTAAAATTTCTGGGGCCAATTGTCTTGGTTCGGCTTGTATCTGTCCTGAACTTAGCCTCGAAATAACTCGCTCCATTAACCCATCTGCATCTGTGTACACCGTAGAATCTATTGCCCTAAATGATACTTTTGATATTGCTCTGGAAGATCAACATCTCAGTTTTCTCATATTCTCGGACTCTCTCAGCGCGCTCCAGGCTTTGGAAAGCACCAAAGTAGATATTAACCCTAACCCATACATCCTTGAAATCAAAAGGAAATACCAATGCTACCAATAATAATCATAACAGCTTCGTTAAATTGTTCTGGATTCCGTCGCATATCGGAATTCAAGGCAATGAACATGCGGACAGGGCAGCTAAGTCGACAACGTCAATGAACACTGTAAATATTCCTGCGGTTCCCTACACTGATCTATTTGAGAAGTTTAAAAAAACAAGCCAAAGATCGTACTTTCGAAGTTATAAAAAACCAAGGTTTCTTTAAGGGTAAAAAATTCTTTCAAACATTTTTTAATGAAAGCCCTGTTCCCTGGTTCGCCCATTTAAAACTAGGGAGAAGTTTTATTGTTACAGTTAACAGAATGCGTTCCGATCACTATAACCTGGCTGCTTCACTAGCGCGAGTAGGTATTGTCAATGATAGCCAGTGCAAATGCAATCGGAACTGCGAAACCCTTGACCATATAATATGGCAATGCGAATTGTATAATCCACAAAGACGCAAGCTAACAAAGGCCCTACTTAGTATGGGCCTTCAACTACCTCTTAATGTAGACACACTTATAGCGAAGCCAAATATTGAAGCTTGTCTTTGTATTCATTCCTTTTTCAAAAATTGCAATCTACATATTTAGTATTAACGGACATTGTTATCGTATTCAATTGTATTATTATTGTACTCTTCTTGTGCTATCTCTGTATTCTATATTATTGTACCCACTTATATTATTATTCCTGTAAAGCAGAATAAACCCAGAAGGGTTTCAAATGCTAAATAAAAAAAAAGCTAGTGAAATAAAATTGGTCGATGAACTTCGAAGGAAACGTTTCAATACTGGCACCGTCTAACTTATCGGATTTGTGGCGTGTTTAGACTTGTTTTCATCAGCAAACTATTTGCAAGCGATTAATAATGTTCCCCTGGCAGAATTATGAATTGTAACAAACATTTTATTGTTATTAACCCTTTCGTTACGGCACACAGTGCGGACAAGTCGGCACATTTCACTACATTTTTATTTGACGATGCACGAAAATTTCCTTTGGCAGAACTCTTTATTAGCAGGAAATGCATATTATTATTCATTTAAAAATCATTTAACAATTTTTTTATGGATACAAATAATTTTTTTTCAACTTATTAATTTTATTGTGTAGCATGTATAGAAAATTCGAGACGGAAAAGTAAAACAAAACGCGGAACGACAAGCTTCTAGAAGTTTCGCGAAGGGAGTTTGTAGGCAATCACGCGGGGAAGCGACGCGAGGGGAGCGCTCGAAAAGTCGAATCACGCTTAACGACCGGGTGTTGATTTCACGTTCGCGGATAGCAACGAATTTATATAAATAGAGGGATCACGGAGGGACTCGGCCTATTTGCTATTCCGAGAGAGAGGACGAGGTAAGGACCACGGCCGCTCTTGGATAGCATTAGCACCCCGACAGGAGAGTACGGCGATAATACCTGGACGCCTGTCGGGAGAACGGGAGAGGACGGGAGTCTGTTCCTGGTCGCTCGTTCGACATGGAGAGTACGGCGATAATACCTGGACGCCTGTCGAACGAGAGAGAACGGGTCAACTCCTGGCCGCCCAGGCCCCGGCAGGAGAGTACGGCGATAATACCTGGACGCCTGTCGGGAGAACGGGAGAGGACGGGAGTCTGTTCCTGGTCGCTCGTTCGACATGGAGAGTACGGCGATAATACCTGGACGCCTGTCGAACGAGAGAGAACGGGTCAACTCCTGGCCGCCCAGGGCTCGGCAGGAGAGTACGGCGACAATACCTGGACGCCTGCCGAGAGGGAACGGAAGAGTGTTCCTGGCCGCTCGTCTCGACAAGGAGAGTACGGCGATAATACCTGGACGCCTTGTCGAGCGAGAGAGGACAGAGCATCTTCGGATCGATTGCGAAAATACCACGGAACCTAGCTAGAGTATACGTGTGATGAGAGAAAGTTTGCATGATTGTGATTTATAATGCGAGCAATTGAATGAATTTATACATATACCTCACTTTCCTGTACCCCTGTTCCTAACCCAAAAATAAATTCTTTTATCCAGCATATCCTGATTAAATCCTTACCATGGCTACAAATATGGCGCCCAACGAGCAGGTCTCGGACCACGACCTATCCCAACCTGACGACCTGTCATCATCCACGTTCCAGCTATCCGGTTCCCAGTTCTGCCAGGTCCTGGAAACCATCCAGCGAACGAAGTCTATAAAGGAAGGAAGCTTCGCAAAATGCACAGCGCGTTTCGACGGGTGTCACAATTATGCAAAAGTCGTTGACTTTGTATCAACGGCTTCCATCTTTAAAGACATCGAACACATCACAGATGAAAATGCGATTCGAGGACTACCCCTTCTCCTCGAAGGACATGCAGCCACATGGTGGAGAGGTGTCAAAACCACCGTGACTACCTGGGAGGAATACAACCGGACCCCGACAAAACGAAAGCCATACTGGATATGAAGGCGCCGGCGAATCTAAAACAACTAATATCCTTTTTGCAGACCTGTTCCTGGTATCGTCGGTTTGTACCGAATTTCGCCAGTATCGCAGAGCCACTTACACGATTAACACGGAAAAAGGTTACCTGGGAATGGGCTTCACCACAGCAGCAGGCGTTCGAAGGTTTGAAGAGGGCCCTGACGAACGCACCAATTCTGCAGACGGCCAATGAGACTAAACCATACGTACTTCGAACTGATGCCAGCAGCTACGCTATCGGAGCAGTTCTCCTCCAGGGGGAGAAGGACACCGAGCATCCAGTAGAGTATGCCAGTCGCTTGCTGTCGCCAGCAGAAAAGAACTATTCGACCACGGAACGAGAAGCACTCGCCGTAGTTTGGGCAGTAGACAAGTTCCGTGGCTACATCGAGGGAACCAACGTCACGATCGCCTCCGATCATCAGCCCTTGAAATGGTTGATGACACTGAAGTCGCCAACCGGACGATTGGCGCGGTGGGCACTACTACTGCAACCCTACTGTCCGAAAATCGAGTACATTCCCGGGCGCTGCAATGTGGTGGCAGATATGCTCTCGAGACTTCCAACAGAACCATGGGATGATCAGGAAAGGACGGATCTCGCCGGCCTCGTCGTCGACATGCCAATGCGTAGTCCTACCGAAACCAGGAATCAGCAGCTCAAGGATGACAACCTGAAGGGAATCATCGAGGCCCTGGAATCTACAGACAACGACGACGAAATGAGGAAATGGTCCACTCGAGGCTATCTCCTACACGATGGTGTGTTATATCGACATGCCCCGAACGTGGATTCAGAAGAAGCACAACTGGTCATACCAGCACACGAAAGACAAGACATCCTACGATCCTACCATGATGATCCCACTGCTGGACATTATGGAATCCAACACACTCTACACCGAATTATAAATCGATACTTCTGGCCAAGGATGTCCAAGGAAATTGCAGAGTACGTCCGGTCCTGCATCGAATGTCAACGGTATAAGGCCAGTAACGTTAAACCAGCCGGCTTGATTCAAACACCTGTGATGCAACGTCGATTTGAGGTACTGGCCTTGGACCTTTTCGGACCTCTACCAACTACGAAGAAGGGCAACCACTGGATACTGATCATCGAAGACACCGCTTCCCGATGGGTGGAGATATTTCCGTTGCAGCAAGCAACAGCGGAGACATGTGCAGACGCCCTAATTAACGAGGTGTTCTTACGATTTGGTCTACCCCGCCGAATTATTAGCGATAATGGCACGCAGTTTATAAGCGGCGTCATGCAGCAAGTTTCCCATTGTTTGGGGATTCAACAATCATTCATCCCTGTTTATCATCCGGAGGCAAATCCAGTGGAGAGGAAAAACCGAGACCTCAAAGCTCAGCTCGGAATCTATGTGCGGAACGACCACACAACCTGGGACGACAGACTTCCCGCAATACGTTTCGCCATGAATTCGGTGAAATGCGAGACAACGGGATACACGGCAGCCTATCTCACCTTTGGACGAGAGTTGCGGACTCCAGATGACACGGGTCGTGACCTGAGGGCGATCGTTCACGAAGAAAACTTCTTGCCAGAAGTCACTCCGAAACTGCTCGCCTTGGCGGACACCTTACGAGTAGCGCAGCTGACGCAGGAGGATCGACAGGATCGTCGAAAACAGTATGCGGATCAACGGCGACGCGAAGGTCCAGACTACCAGCCCGGTGACCTTGTCTGGGTAACCACCCACACGCTGAGCAACCGACACCGTCATTACTCGCCTAAGTTGGCGCCGAGACGAGACGGACCATATGCTGTGAAGCGGCGTATCGGAGCAAGCAGTTACGAGATGCAGACCAGAGACGTCACACCGGTGATAATTGGAGTTTATCACACCTCAGCACTCCACCCTTACACTGGAGAACGAGACCAGTTACCTGCACCCGTAGTACCCATCCGCAGACGCGGACGACCACGAAAGCGGAGAAGGTTGGAGGAAGCCGGTCCCAGTTCCAACGACGGCACCTGTTAAGATCCTGGACTACTCATCGGGGCGATTTCGTGTCCAGAGGGGGAGATTGTAGCATGTATAGAAAATTCGAGACGGAAAAGTAAAACAAAACGCGGAACGACAAGCTTCTAGAAGTTTCGCGAAGGGAGTTTGTAGGCAATCACGCGGGGAAGCGACGCGAGGGGAGCGCTCGAAAAGTCGAATCACGCTTAACGACCGGGTGTTGATTTCACGTTCGCGGATAGCAACGAATTTATATAAATAGAGGGATCACGGAGGGACTCGGCCTATTTGCTATTCCGAGAGAGAGGACGAGGTAAGGACCACGGCCGCTCTTGGATAGCATTAGCACCCCGACAGGAGAGTACGGCGATAATACCTGGACGCCTGTCGAGAGAACGGGAGAGGACGGGAGTCTGTTCCTGGTCGCTCGTTCGACATGGAGAGTACGGCGATAATACCTGGACGCCTGTCGAACGAGAGAGAACGGGTCAACTCCTGGCCGCCCAGGCCCCGGCAGGAGAGTACGGCGATAATACCTGGACGCCTGTCGGGAGAACGGGAGAGGACGGGAGTCTGTTCCTGGTCGCTCGTTCGACATGGAGAGTACGGCGATAATACCTGGACGCCTGTCGAACGAGAGAGAACGGGTCAACTCCTGGCCGCCCAGGCCCCGGCAGGAGAGTACGGCGATAATACCTGGACGCCTGTCGGGAGAACGGGAGAGGACGGGAGTCTGTTCCTGGTCGCTCGTTCGACATGGAGAGTACGGCGATAATACCTGGACGCCTGTCGAACGAGAGAGAACGGGTCAACTCCTGGCCGCCCAGGGCTCGGCAGGAGAGTACGGCGACAATACCTGGACGCCTGCCGAGAGGGAACGGAAGAGTGTTCCTGGCCGCTCGTCTCGACAAGGAGAGTACGGCGATAATACCTGGACGCCTTGTCGAGCGAGAGAGGACAGAGCATCTTCGGATCGATTGCGAAAATACCACGGAACCTAGCTAGAGTATACGTGTGATGAGAGAAAGTTTGCATGATTGTGATTTATAATGCGAGCAATTGAATGAATTTATACATATACCTCACTTTCCTGTACCCCTGTTCCTAACCCAAAAATAAATTCTTTTATCCAGCATATCCTGATTAAATCCTTACCATGGCTACAATTGTTAAATTTAATTTTTTGTGACTAATTACCATTGCATATGCATTAGTAACCAAATTTAGATTTTTGTAGACAAATTTGGCCATGGAGGCACTCTCTAAAGTGCCAAACATCGAAAAATGTTATATTAACTGTAAATGAGTGTGCAATAATAATTCTGTGTAATGGAAAGATTTTACCAAGGAATATGCATTCTTTATACATTTGTAACGATCGGCGGTGCGGGAGAGCATGCCGGCTCAGTCGGCCCTCCGGGGTCCCTGAGCCGCGAATGAGGAGACGGGTTTCGGCTGCGTATAACGTATATTTCCTTATCGACTAATTATGTACAATGTAACTTAGGACGACGGAGGTGGCTTACTGGCTACGGTGTAACGGCTACGGCGTAACGGCGACGGCTTGATGGTTACGGTGTAACGGCGACGGCTTAATGTCTACGGCGGACGCGCCTGGTCGGTCGGTTGCGACCGGCGGGGGAGCCGGTACATCGGGAGGGCACTTGCCCAAGGACGGGAGTGGGGGAAGACGGCGTCGCGACAACCCGGGGCCTCAACGGCCTGCACTAGGGTTCGTGCCTAGAGGCTCTATTGCCCGGTGCTCCTGTTATTCACTCCGCGCACCGGACAGAGTAGGATGGTCGCCGTTCTCGCTCTCCGTAAACCGGAGGGTTGGCGGGGAGCGGGTTATGCTCGACGGGAGCGGCGCTCGCCGCGGTCACCGTCGGACCCGTTGGAGGAGAGAGGGAGGTGGAGGTGAGAAGCTGCCTCGAGGTTGGAGTACGGTGGTCGTTCATATACTCTGTGGGGCGGCGGCACGGTGGCGCGTAGGTTGCACGTTGTGCGCCTGCGCCAAGTCGCATGGGATGGAACGAGTCGCTTTCATCGTCGACTCTTCCTTCTTCTCCGAGTCTTCTTCGAGAGAACCTCGCTGCGCACAGAGCGTCTTGTCTCCGAAAGGTTTATCCTGCGGCGTAGTGCCGCACGACCGTGCCGGTTCCGCACATAGCTGTCGCGACTCGTTCTCGAGTGTCGCGAGCTCTCCTTCGGAGTGTGTTCAAATAAACCTCGTTATTTTTGGTTGCTACCCGACGTGTTTATTACTCGTGAGGAGTGGGCCTCACGTGCATAACCTAGTTCCTCCTTGCCGCGACCACGTGGCGCGTCCATCTTGGGCGCAGTTCGTCGGGACATTCATTTCGAGCGTTCTCGCGAGAGGACGTGTGGCCTCCGGCCACTGGTGACCCCAATCTCTCGTTCGTTACGAGATCTACGTTCCTAGTCCCCACATCCGTGGAGGACCGTCGGAACACACCAATACGTACATCAGTACGCCACCACCATTTTCCCCACAACTCTACTAATAGACCGTTGTATCTCGTCACCCGGACTGCCTTTCTCCGTGCCCGGTGGCGGTACTTATCCCCGTGGCCGATCATCTTTACTCGCGAGCGCGGCTCATCGCGGCGTTGGCCCTCTCGCGGTCGCGGTTCGTACTGGCGCGGCGCGCCTACGGCAGAGTTGGGCAGTATCCGATGAAAAATTTATTTGAACGGCTTTCGGATACAAATTCTCTGTTCTGTTGTTTCTATTCGAAGTCGGATGAATCGCGAGAAGTTATTTGTATCTTTATTCGTCGAGCGTCTGGTTTCGAGATTTGTATTCGACGTGCCTCCGGATGATTTTCTGGCTATCTTCAGGATTTATTCGGATGGTCGGATACAACGCCCCCATTTATTCGACGGATTTATTTGTAGATACTCGGCGTCGCCGACCATCCGAACGATTTTAGGCGTCGAATAAAAATTAATTTCAGAATGTATTCGAAGGCAGATGTCGCGGCGAAATTTATTCGTAACTTTTATTCGATATCCGAAGCTCGATTTGGCCAGACGATTTATTTGAGGATTTATTCGGGACGAGTATTTGACAGAGATGAAAATGAAATGTATCTTTTATTCGAAATTGTATTCGAAGTTCGGATGGCCGACTTTTTTATCCGACGTTGCCAAGCCATAATACGTAAATACGTACCACGGTACAGTGACTACCATTGTTACGTCCCGCGGTTGGTTACGCGATGGTAAAGACGCTTCGCGATTTTACCGCGGAGAGAAGCTTCAAAATTACAACCATTTGGCTCACTCGACTCGTACGTTCGAAGTCTAGCCGGGTCCACGGTTCCACATAAATATGTATATATGCTACTCACCAACAGTCCTGGGCAGATTGCAAGAAACAGAGACAGATGGGGCAGCCGTGCTCCCTCGGATTGGCTACGGAGAATGGGTCGGTGTCCTTGTCCCTCTTAGGTCGATCTCTCTCTCTCTCTCTCTCTCTCTCTCTCTCTCTCTCTCTCTGGAGATGCTGGTCCTGATGCTGCGCGGCCGCGAGATGGTGCGGACGTTCGCCGAATGGATTGGATTGTTAGACACGAGAGGGCGAGATAACTGGCGTAATTAGTGTTTACAACCGGCGCGACGCGGCACTCTCTTGCGCGGGATTGGCGGATAATAAATGACAGGATTTGAATGGTTAACACTAAGTATATATATATTCAAAAATAGTTGGGATTCAAAGGCGCTTAATACTAAGATTGGAACAGCTAGATATAGTAACGCTTGAAGATAGAAACGCGAGATGTTGACGCGACCAGGTCGCGGATGAGAACCGACTTCCTCGGGAATTGTCCAGACCTCCTTCGCTCGGAGATCGCGTGGAGGGGCGCGTGACGTATTACGCGTCGTAGTGGGGCTCGCTAGAGCGTGGTGACGTAATGTTTTTTTTTTTTTTTTTTTTTTTTTTTTTTATTTAAATAAGCTTTAGGCCAGATCTGGCCCATAAGCAGTCATACATATTTTAACAAAGGACTTCGCCTTGATATAACATATTTATCGATTGCTATTATAACTATATCTAATAACATTTCGTTTTGGTATTACATTGTTTCCTAAATCTATTAAGGCTATATCTTATTGCTTACGTATTGCTAAGACTATTGCACCGACTTAAGGTAACTAATTGTTATCACAGACGGATTGTTATTTGGTTCAGAAACCGATTGGCAGAGGTGCTGACATCAGTCTTGTGATCACATGTGCTTATCACTAATATTTACACATGAATCTTGTTATTGTTACAAAAATGATTAATAATATTAAGGGCTTTAATATTTAGTTTTTTCAAGATAGTATCAATTTCTCCTGGAGGGATATTGCAAGTTCTTCCTTCAGATCGCAGAGGACACTCCCATAAAAGGTGGTCTATATTTTGTGTCGGGTTAGAGCACTCACATATGGAGTCCGGAACTATATTAAACCTTGCAAGTGATTCCCGCGTGTTGACATGGTTGGTTCTCATCCTGCCAAATCTAACTATTAATTCTCTGGAAAGGTCGAGTCCGCTGTACCAGGGTTTTTTCTGCGATTTGAAAAATTTCTGCCAGTATAGCGTTCCTTTACTGTAAAATATAGATATTAATTTGTCCGTGAAATCTTTCCACATTTCTTCCTTGTACCTCTCTCTAAAGTCAGTATAGGGAATCTTGTGGAGAGGAGAGTGGGTGATTTGGGTGGCTTCTTTAGCAAGTCGGTCGGCTATTTCATTACCACGAATCCCACAATGAGAAGGAATCCAGATAAAGACTACAAATTTGTCATTTTGATGTAAGGAGGCCAATTCTATACTCTTCTGTTTAATATCTACTATGTGGAAGTTTGTTTTGGTGTTAATACAAGGATTGTCGAGGCTCATTATTGCACTGAGGGAATCAGAGCAAATTATTAGAGGCTTATCGCTATCATGAAAGATGTTAATGGCCTGTGATATAGCTGCGCATTCTGCAGTGAAGACTGAGGCTGAGAGATTTATACTGAAGGGAATATACATCTGTTTCTCAGGACAGACAACCGCTGCACCTGTAGATAGTCCATCCTCCACTTTGGACCCATCCGTAAAGATGCAGAGGTGGTTACTATAGTGGTTTCTTATAAAATCTGTGAATTCTAGGTTGGGAGCTGGGGAACTTTGTAACCTGTGACCTATGTCAAGGTCACATGCTGCTTGAAAAGTTGTAGTGTTATAGGGTGTGGATATACATGGGAAGTTGTCAGATATATAGCAAATATCCTTGACTTTTAGCGTTTCTATGAGGCAGTTTATGAGGAGCTTGGCCTTCCCCTTGGCTATGGTAGAAGGGAGCAAGGCGATAGTATCAGAGAGTTCTTTGATGTATCTATTGGAGATATGATTGGCATTAGATATGATTTTTGTTAAGTGAGATTTTCCAAGGTATAAAGCTCTATTCTCAAGATATGTAAATCCAGATTCTGCAAGAACGACACTTGTTGGAGAGGACATTCTGAGACCAAGGGATAGTTTGATGGCACGAGCCTGAATAGATTCCAGTTTGGCAATCAGCGTTCGGTTGCTTGGGAAGTAGATGTGAGCTGCATAATCAAGTCTAGATCTGATAAGGGCCTTATATAAGAGGATGAGAGTATCAGGATGGGCTCCCCACCAGACACCTCTTAGAAATTTAATTATGTTGAGTGCGGACAAGCATTTTTTGTGAAGTGATGTAATGTGAGATTCGAAGGATAACCTGTGATCTAGGTGTACCCCCAAAAACCTGGTGCTATGAGAATCTGGAATCAAAAACTGGCCTACTCGAAAGAGGGTACGACCACTTGGCAAGTTACTATTGTTGAATACTATGAGGTTGGTTTTCTGTAAGGAGAGTTCAAGGCCTATTTCTGTTAGATTACGATTCACCTCTTTTAGAGCCTTTTCAATGGAGCATTTGGCGACAGACAGAGCAGAGTTAGTTGAGAATAGGGCGATGTCATCGGCATACTGCGAAATGTGGACTTCCTTTGGAACCCTTTTAAATATGTTGGCCACATACAGATTGTATAACAAGGGGCTTAGTACTCCGCCTTGGGGAAGTCCTTTGTAAATAGCCCTCATTCCTTCGAAACTTGGGGAGCTGGCGAATCGACAATAGGACCAATTTGCTATGAAGCTCAGAGTATTGATTGGAACACCTAATTTCGCTAGTTTATCCATTAAAATGTTCCATAGCACGTTATCATAAGCTGCACTAACATCTAGGAATGCAGCAGTGGTAATTTGGTGGCGAGCGAATCCTGTTCTTATGTGAGCAGTGAGGTTGAGGATGTTATCGGTGGCAGATCGTCCTTTCCTAAATCCTGATTGAGTGATGGGAATTTGACCGGTAGTTTCGCACCACCATAGAAGCCTGTTATTAATCATCCTCTCCATGATTTTGCACATGCAGGAAGTAAGCGAAATAGGTCTGAAGCTATTGCTGTCTGCCTTTTTTATGAGCAAGATCTGAGTTCTGTTCTATTCTTCAGGTAAGCGTTTATTTTGGAAGATATCGTTGAAGATATCCAACAGGTACAGTCTGGATTTGGTGGAAAGATGTTTAAGCATTTGGTAGTCTAACCCGTCAGGACCAGGAGATGATTTTGGATTGGCACGTTCTATTGCAGCGTTGAATTCAACAAAGTTGAAAGGAGAGTCCAAGAAAGGATTCGAGGAGACTGTCAGATTTATTGTCGGATTGACTGGTACCCACGGAGGAGATATTTTGTCAACTGCCAACTGTTTGTGCAAATTGATGGTATCTGATCCGATATCTTCTGTACTTCTTGTAAGTGTCCATTTGTTTTTAAGTATTTTGATGTGCTTCCATAGGTGTGAGATTGAGGTTCTGTGTGATAAGGTGGCAGCAAAGTTTCTAAAATTGTCTCTCTTTTTCTTTTGGAGGAGCTTCTTCGTAGCAGCGACTTGTCTTTTGTAATTTTGCCAGTTCACCGAGGAGGACTGGTGTTTCCATTTTTTGAACAGAGCCTTCCTGAGTCTAACTTCTCTGTCACAATCTGGATCCCACCACGGGACTGGGTTCCTTTGACGGTAACTGTTGACAAGCTTTCTCCGAGGCGTGCTTTCGTAGATAGATTCCCTCATGCAATCTGTGAATCTGGTGTAGTTCACAAGACCTGTGGTTTCTCCTAGGCATGGTAGAGACTCTGTGTATTGATCCATGAGGTTACTATATTTGTTCCAGTCGGTTCTTATGGAGGACAGTTTGTTCGTTTCCTTTGTGTAATAGTGTCTGGCTGTTGAGAATGTGATGAATAAGGGATAATGGTCTGATCCTAACGGATCTTCTTCTTGTGTTATGTAGAGGGAATCTGAGAGGCTTCTTGGAGCCAGTATCAAGTCAAGGTTGTTTGACGAGTTGTTTCGAGGGTCATAGTGAGAGGATAGGTTGTGGTTCAGAATATCTATATTGTGATCGTCTATGACTTGAAGGAGGTTTCTGCCAGGGCCATCTTCCTTGGAGCAGTTCCATTCTGTGTGGTGAGCGTTGAGATCTCCCATAATTAAATAGGGGCCAATGTCTTCAATATCCTGGACAAAGGTATCCCAGTGAGAGGTGGAAAGTCTACCATGGGGAGGTCTATAGCAAGCAGCTATGACAATCTTTACTTGTGTGTTCAGTAGCTGTACACAACAGAATTCAGTTTTCGCATCTTTGTGTTCTATGGAATTTAAAACTTTATATTTGAGGCCTTTGGCAATGAAGATGGCAATGCCTCCACCCTTGCCGAGAAGACGATCTTTTCTGATGGCGTTATATCCTGCAATATTGAAGTTTTGTTGAGGGCGGAGCCAGGTTTCAATGCATACTATTATGTCGGATCTAGTGGTTAAGCCAGCGATTTCAACTTTTTTGTTTATAATACTCCTGCAATTCCAGAGAGTGATACGGAGAGGACTGTCCATGATGTGTGAAATAGTATATATATTACTCTAAGTATTTTTTGAGGCTACGGCTGGCTTGTACTGTTTAATGGGAGCCTGGTTGGTTTTTCTGGTGAGCAGAGTCTGTGAATTATGGGGTGAGTTAATGGTGTTAGATGAAGATGAAATAGCATTATGGGAAGACGGGGAGGATGTGGATGGAACTAATTTATTGATATGAGCAGAGGAAGCGGAGGGATTTGTTTTGATAGTGGTTTGGGTTTCTTTCAGCGAAGTGACAGATTTGGATATATTGAGAAGTCTGGAGGAGAGGTTTGAGGGTTTGTTTGATATTTTGGATGTTGGATAGGTAGGGTGCTGTGACCAGACATTAGGGGAGGAGGTTGGACGTTGTTGCCCACCGATTGACTTTAAGGTTATAATATCCTCATGACTTTTACTCTTCAGAGGAGGGAAGTTCTCTTTAGTTCCAAGTGTGTGTGCTCCATTTATCGAACTGGGGTTTCCCATGACTACTTGCCGGGCTTCGTAGTAACTAATATTTAGTAATGACATCTGTCTATTAATTTCTTTCGTATTTTTTAGATGGGTGCAGCTTGGATGCAAGGTGGGATGGTCTTCCTTACAGTGAGCGCATTTAGGCGAGTCCTTATTTGGGCATTCTAATTGAGTGTGTCCTGATGAAGCGCAGTTTCTACAAATTTTTTGACTTCGGCACCACTTGGTGGTGTGGCCAAATTTGAAGCACCCATAGCAAATTTTTATTGGTTCAATGTATAACTCAACTGAGGTGTGTATCAAGTTGTATAATTTAATGTAATCTGGAAGTATTGTCCCCTCGAAGGTAAGAACAATGGATTCACTTGGAACCCATGTCCATTTCTCATTCTGAGAGTCCCTCACTCTTCTATTTAATCTACGGGCGTCTATTATGGGTACTGGAGAGTCAGTAAATTTAAGGATATCATCAATTTCGCAGTCAGTGGAGAAACCTTTGATAATTCCTCTTCTCGTAGTTCTATATTTCGGAATGAAGGTGTTAACACCCTTGAGCTCGGGCTTTTCTGCTTTAACAAATTGATTTGCTTCCATAGCTGATTTGAATTTAATAGAGAACTTTCCAAACCCCTCTGGTTTGATTTCCTCCACACCTTGATTTATCTTATTTAGGGCTTTAGCCAACAAAAGTGCATTTTGAGAATTCCTTTGTTTTACTTCGTTTTTATCAAAGGAGGCTGATACAAAGGCCGGCCCTTTATGTGTCGATGGGTATGTATTAATAGCAGGAGGATCGCGTCTTTTCTTTGCAGAGGCGATGTCAGTCTTAATCTCGTGGTTCTTACCTACTTTGCCTACAGGTATGGGAGGAAGCAATTCTTCAGATTTTCTTTTCAGATTTGAGTCTGCCGATCCTAATTTTGTGTATTTGACGGTGGTCCATTCCATGGATGATTCGTCTGAAGGCGGTTGTTTGGACGCCATGATGGCGACGCTAAGGCCCTGGGCCTCACGGGCCCAGGTATCTAATGAACTCTCCTCTTGAAACACTGTTGCCCAGAACACAACTATTTGAGGATATACTCAAACAAGATAATAAGATGCAAAATACAAGGTTTACTAGCGTATCTCAACTAATATTGACTAAATATCTCAACACAGTTCAAAAACGTCGCGTCCCCCCGGAGCTCCCCGGTCTCCGATCGGTGACGTAATGTCGCGCATCTTGGCGCGCCTCGGAGATGGGGAATACGGGACTTAGAATTCTATGTGATATAACGTAGTGGCTATCTATATATTATACAACTTATGACCTAACGCGACATCTAGTTATAACCAAACACAACATCCCGACGGGCGCGACATCTATTCAGAAGCTAACGCAACATGTCGATAGGCGTGACATCTAGTTATAACCTAGTGCAGCAACACGTCGGCAGACGTGACAATATAGTGGGTATAACGAGATATGTCAGGATAAGTAAAGTAATGAATTACAGTAAGATTATTCAGTTATATAAGATAACGCGAGAGTTTGAGATTGTACACACAGCAAAAACTATATGTCCCACCGACACGCCACGAGGTTAAGTTCCCGTACGTGCCAGAGAGAATTTCCGTTAAGCACTCCAGTGTTTCAGTTGTACAAAATGCAAATTAAATGAGTTTTGATCTCAGTAGTATAAGAACAGGGATTTATAATGTGTAATTATTAAGATTCAATATGAGTATGAATATATATGATAAAGGAAGATAACAAAGTAAATTTATGTAAATCAGAAAATAGAAGATAAATGGTGGTAACAATTTAATATAATTAATTTAAGAAAATGAAATAATTAGCATGAGTTATATGAGAGAACATGATATGGTGAAGACAGAAACTCATGTAATGGTGATCAAAAGAAATAGTTCAATGTAAAGTGAAATGAAATAATCCATTTAAATGAGTTTGTTTAATTTTGTGAGATAACTAAAAGATTGGCAATTTCTGCACAAGGGAAAAAATAAATGTCCCGCAGGCACGCACGGGGTTATGTTCGCGTCCGTGCCAGAGTAATATAGTCATGTAGTTCAATATAATTAATTTATGAAGATAATTAAGAATTAAGAAGTATAAAGAAGGTAGAATATAACCAGTCAGTTACGGCTGGTTGGAAATAACGTGTTCGCTGGCCACGTGTTCAAAGATAATCTTAATAATAAGAGTGTAATAGTATGTAATAGAATTTAATGGTATGAATATATGTAATGAGAAAGAAGGATATAATTTTTAGAATTATATAAACAGTAAATAAAGAGTAAATAAAGGTATATAATACAAGGATAATAACGAGCTAGAAGCTCGGCACAAAAATGTACGCACGTGTAACATAAAGTAACGGATTATGATAAATGAACGATTATATGAATATATAAAATATAACATGAAAAGTAAAAATAAAAAAAAATAAAAAATATATGTTATATTATTATTTATTTAATGTGAATTAATAAGGAAAATGTGAGGTTGAGTTCACTGTAGAGATATCAGTAATAGGTTAAGTTTCCCACGTGTTAACGTGGGGTACTGAGGTACGTGAATTATAGTATAAATGGAATATTATTTGTTTAATAATGTGAGATTTATGCTAAAGAAAAATTGTACTTCACCAATTTCGTAGAGACTGGGAACTGATGTAGGTTGTTGAGACCGATTAAGAGCGAGAGTAGCACTCGGAATTTTGCGATCCCGCACCGAGCACGCGGTCGCACGGTGTAATGTGTTTAAACGAATTACTATTAAATGATTATTAATTAGAAACAGGATTGAGAAAATATTTACACTAGAAAATGATTAATTAAATCCAAAGTATTTTTAAACGTGTATTGAAACAGATATACGATCGAGGCGAAACGTGTTCGCAACGTTGTAGAAACTTCCGAAACCAATATGGCGCGGGCACGAAGTAGGAGGCTCACAGAGAGACGACTGTGTAAAGCGTCCGCACTCGAGCACGGTTCGCGACGGAATGAAAGCCAACTCCGATTTGATCGCGTTTCGCCCCGGTATTTATGGCAGAAGCGCGGACTACGAAGAGCGCGCCGCCTCGCGAAAAGTTCGCAAAGCGTTGGCGCTCGCGGATTGGTTCGCGCTTAGGTCTTTTCGCGGATTGGTTCGCATAAGGGGCCGGTCGCGGATTGGCTCGCACTCGGGTTAGTTTTGCGAGTTCGCGACGGAACGCGAGTTTCGTCGTTTCGTCGCAAGGTTACGACTATCGAAAGCAATGCGACTAGCTACAACGACGATGTACTTGCGAAAGAGGAAGAGTCGTCGACGAGACGCTTCTCGCCGCGGAAAACGCGGGAAACGCATGCGCACTGACAAAAAACTGTCAATACCGAAATGCTCGGGCGTGTTACAAGGACTCGGTCACGCTCCGACCTCGGAACGTGCGCACGACCCTGAGCTGCCGAAAAAAAGAAACAATTCGCTAAACGCGAACACGAACACGCACATGCAAAATTCAAAGTCAACACGCCAGATGCAAAATGCTCTCCAAGAAGATGCGACGCAAAATTCAAGGTTAACACGCCGGACGCGAAACGCGCAATGAAGGCTCAGCAAGAGCAGCGATCAAACGCGACTGACACGCTATAATATACGGCGGTTGTCGTGATGACACGCGCCGAAACAACGTATAAAAATCATGCCGCTCGAGGAAGAAACCCGAAGACACACGTGCGTATGGGACACGAGAACGCCCCGAGTACTAATGTAAAGGTCGCACACGGCGATCAATAACGCGCTAAATGCAGCAATACATACAGAGAAAGGAAACGCGCATGAACAAAATAACACTGACGCGAGGATAACGCTCGCAATGCTACAGCACACGCACGCGCTCGACACGAGTACACTTCACGCACACCAACACCTGTTACACACAGAGCACCGCAGCTCACCACGTTGAGGAGGTCTCCCCGGAGCCGCAAGCCCCACGCCGCCGTCGCTGCAACACCTCCAGCTGATACCGGAACACCCTCGTCGACGACGAGGAAGGCTGCGACGTAGAGAGGCAACGGTGTCGGCGGCTTCCCGCAGATTCCAAGGAATCCATAAAGCGACGCACTCGATTGCCAATATGGCGGACACGCCGCACCTCAGCACGTGCTGTCGTTTTTCCTTCGGCAAATTACGTCCTTCCTTCAGCAATCACGTCTTTCCTTCAACAATTACGTCCTTCCTTCAGCAATCATGTCCTTCCTTCAGCAATCACGTGGGTCCTTCGGTGATCAGGTCGGGGTCACCAGTGTGGGCCGAATTCCCCAGTGGAGTCGTCGGGAATCCGTTTATCGGTTGCTCACGCGCCGCCACGATGCACCTCGTGGTTGGATAATCGTAGGATCGCCAATGAAGGAAGAAGAGAAGAAATGCCAGTCTGCGAACTCGGCGTTCGCACCGGCTTCCGCGGATGCCCACTCTCTCACCGTGGGAGTGGGGGAACCAAGCTCCTACAACCTGTATGTACGAGCGTCGCCTATAGACGACGTCAGCGTGATACCACTTGACCATGAGCCCCGCGATGTTTATATTTTTACGCGTACTGCACATCGATCACACTTGTCTCATTCTTTGGTTTGTTCGATTTTTTTTCAAACAAGTGAAATATAAACATGCATTCTTTTGGAGCAATCGGGGCAAGAATCACGCTCCAGTCTCCTTCAAGGTGTCATTGGCTAGGCTAATATTCAACCGTCTTGAATTAATCCGAGTAAAGGTATATTTTGAACGCGAAATATATATATTCTGTACGTCGAAACAAGTTTCTTCTGTATTCTATTCGAGAGTCAAGTGTTTGTATTGTACAAAAGTACAACGAACAAGAAATCTTCCTTAAATCATTAGAAGAAATTAAATAGCAGCTGTTAAGTTTTCAAAGTTTGCAACATTTATTTGAAAATTTTACTTGGGGCTTTGTTTAGTTTGTTTTATAAAATCTTTTTGTACCTCCCTTATTAGAATGTCACAGAGAAGCTCGAAAAGAATTCGATCCTCTAATGGCTTAACTGATTCAGACAGTGATTCAGATAATGAAAATGAAATTAATGTAATACGACACAGAAATAGAAGAGTATTAAAAGTACGAACTCGGGAGGATAACTCTCCGTATATTTAGCAGTGTTAGTTGAAAGGTTATCTAAGACTATTGTTCGGTTTCGAGACGTGACCGTAGCCTTATAGTCTCATTCGTTACGCCCGGCCCTCACGCCCTTGTCATCTTCAAGGCCCGTGAGGGTCTAAGACACGCGTTCGCAGCCCCTTGGGCCATCTGGTTCAGACCAAACACGGGTCTCACTGTTTCAGAAATACGCAATTTCTAAAGGGTTCCGGACGTAGAGTACTTAGGAGTCTCGTGTTCATGGTCTGAACCCAATGGTCGTCCATCCACTCGGGACAAGGGGCCATAAATTTACACCACCATGTGCAGGCCACTCGGGTCTCTTCGTCACGCTGCATCGGGGTCCCGTCGTTCGAGAATTTTCCGAAGTTTCGGTGATTGACTAGGGGGTAAGGACTTCCACCTCCACCGTGGAGGACTGTCCGGAAGATCCGCCTCCCTCAGGTCAATCAACGAATGGGGATGAGTCTTTCGGGATTTTCGGGCCCATCCCTTGGAAGAGTTGGACACCAACAAGGTGGTCAGCAAACGGACCCCGGGGCAGTCTGTCAGTCTTCCATTCGTAACAAACGCTCGCACAGCAACGTACCAGTCATCGCGTTATCATCAGACACCTGCAATTCGTACATAACCACAGAACAGTCATTCGGATCCCGTTACCCAATATTAAATTGGCGGGTAACTTTTCGGCGACACGGGTACGCGACGCGTTCACAACGGTGAATCCGAGCTTTACACCCTCGGGTGGATATACGGTCGAGATCCGCGCGGCAGTACTCGAAGTCGCATCGGAAAACAACTATGTACAATGTTGCGGGCATGTTGCTGTGCCGCCCGAACGTGGCAAAACTAAACTTTATCTATTACTTGAGCGTATACCGACAACTGAACGAAAAGAACCTCATGGCGAACCGCACGTTTTACACCAAAGAAGGCAAATCGCACAAGAACGATCGAAAAGAACCGGAACAACTATATAGAACGCTAGATCGGCACGCGAAAACGCAAAACCGGACCGTACATGTAGGAAGTTAGTACGGAATACTCGTAGAGAATATTTCAAGCCTCGCGGAGGGCAAACGAGGCACGTAGCCTACTGCGCGGTTAAGGAGCCACGTGGTCGGGTATGAGAAACGTCGCTCGCGTTTGCGGTTCTACGTGAACCAAGCAACACAATTTTATTAACGTCCGAGATGGCCTCGGAGAATACAGGGAGACTAGAACGACTGTGTAAATTAGCGCGTCCGATCACGACGAAAGATAACGGCGGAAAGAGAACGAGTTTCGCCTCACTCGCGCGAAGTCCGCATGGCGGACATAGCGAGTAAACTCTGGCGATCGGAGCGGCCTAGGGGAATTGTGGGGCCGGCGGCACTCCTGCACATGTGCCACGTAGCAAGCGCTACTGCGCTTGCGTTGCCGCGCGATCACGGCCACGAGCGTGTGACCGACGAGAGACTCTTCTCGCGACGCCTTGCTTAGTAAACGGACGTGTTATATTATTGTCTCCGTTCTGCGCCGCGTCTCTCGATGAGAATTCGTTTTGGCATTTAGTAATTCTTAGCGTGCAGACGTGTTGTATATAACGAGTTAGTCTGCCGCGTAGTATCTCGTCGCCGTGTACAAAAGATTGTACGTCCTGTCGCGACTTACTTTCGAGTGTCGCGTGCAGCACCGTTCTCCTTTCGTTGTTGTTAATAAAGTTTGTTGTTCTATCGTTAATATACGAGGTGTGTAAATAAAGTAATGAGACTGATTTTTTTCAAGTTTTTATTCAAATATAATTACAATGCAATATTGTCTCCTTCAAAATAGGTCCCTTGGGAAGCCACACAGCGCTGGAGACGGTCCTTCCAATCATCATAGCATTGCTTGAACTCGGATAGTGGAATAGCCTTCAGCTGGTCGGTTACAGCTGTTTTGATGTTTTCAAGTGTCCCAAAATGAGTTCCCTCGAGGTGATTTTTCAATCTCGGGAAGAGGAAAAAGTCACAAGGGCTCAAGTCTGGTGAATAAGGAGGCTGAGGAGCCACAGGAATGTTTTTACTGGCCAAAAACTCGTTTATTGAGATTGCAGTGTGACATGGCGCATTGTCGTGATCCAACACCCAGTTGTTTTTGATGTTTGGTCGCACACGAAAGACTCTTTTTCGAAGTCTTTCAAGGACTTCTCGGTAAAAGTGTTGATTAACCGTTTGGCCTTGAGGCACAAACTCTTTGTGGACGATTCCGTGACTATCCAAAAAACAAATCAGCATGCATTTGATCTTTGACTTGCTCATTCGTGCTTTTTTGGGCCTTGGAGAGGTTGCAGTGTGCCACTCCATGCTCTGGCGTTTGGTTTCTGGGTCGTACTCAAACACCCAAGACTCGTCACCAGTAATGACACGTTCCAGAAAACGGGGATCATTTTCAATCGATCCCAGAAAGTCAAGACTCCTTTCCTTTCTGAGATCCTTTTGGTCTTGGGAAAGGTTTTTCGGAACCTTTTTTGCACAAATTTTCCTCATCTCCAATTCATTGGTCAAAATCTGATGAACGGAGGTGTGATTCAAATTCAACTGTTCTGCGATCATTCTGACTGTCAACCGTCGATCTGAATGCACAAGATCCCGGACTCTGTTGACATTTTCATCGGTGTTTGCACTTGAAGGCCTTCCGCTTCGTGGTTCATCTTCAATCGAATCTCTTCCTTCTGAAAATGCCTTAAACCACCGAAAAACCTGGGCCCTTGACAAAACACTTTCTCCATAGGCCTGCCGAAGTTTTTCAAATGTTTCTGTTGCATTGTGTCCAAGTTTTGAAGCAAAACTTTATAGCACACCGTTGCTCAAAATTGACGCCACTCATTTTTAGAACGGACAAGAAAAAACTGTTTTACGGAAACTAACGCTACGGAGAAACAAATGACTGTAGCGAGTTCAAACTCATACTGGAGTCGTATCACATGTGCACCTGACGCTGCTCAAAGCCTCTCGTCTCCAGCGTTGCCGGATCGAAAGCGACGTTGCCAGTCTCATTACTTTATTTACACACCTCGTAATTGTTTACTGCACGTGAGGTGTGGGCCTCACGCGCGTAATCCTAAATATCTTTGCCGAGACCACATGGCGCGTCCATCTTGGACTCGGCTCACGTAGACGGTTCGCTCGTGCGTTCTCTCCGGAGGACGTGTGGCCTCTGGCCACTGGTGACCCCGAATACTCGTTGGTTACGAGTTCTACGTTCCACTCCACCACGTCTGTGGTAGACGGATGATCATCCAAATTCCCACAGAATGGCGACGGTGGCGCCATCCACCCTACAAACACGTAGGGAGTTTGTCCCGCGCATGCGCCGCTCTCCTAGGCCGTCCCTAGGGGAATCGCCAACACGCCGTTGGCAGCACTACCTCCTCACCGTTGAGGAAGAAGGCGGCAAGTGGGGGAACACTCTTTCCACTTAGAAGCACTTCGTTCCCAGCCTTCGAATAGTCTAGACGTGCGGCAGCCATTTTGAATAAAGACCAGTTCTAGTTTTGTTACTTCGTGTGACCGTTTATTTCCACCACGTGTCTCCTATTCGGATCAATGATGCTCTGGCATCCGAGTTTGGTAACGGTCTCGCAGTACAACCGCTACACACAGTGTAGGTTTTAATGCCGCGGAATAACGCGGTACTAACAGCAGCCTACTGTGCTTCACGTTTCCGGAAGGTCAGGAAATAAATGGTACACGTGGGTGTAACCGTAACACTGTATATTTAACAAAATGCAAAGATGGCCGATCGAGCATTCAAAACGGATGCGTCTTACTCGATCGGTGGTTGGCAGTCGAGAGAGCTAGATTGTGTTCCCTCTCGGCTTCCATCGCTCGAGGTCGGAGGTGCCAACCTCGTTGAGACTAACACTAGACGCGAGTCTAGGGAATTTGCGCTAGTGGCGCCAATATCCCTACACACTCCCACCCGAGTGTGTACGGCGGCGAGGTGCTTGTCGCAAACACGATTTTTTATTTGATTAACTTAATGCTACTTTACATTGGGTACGCAACTACACTACGATACATAAATCCTAAATCTAACTTACATATCTATGTGCGTATACAAGTGGTAAAGTTAATCCTATGTCGGCGGGTTAATGCGCACGGTTTTTGTGCGTGCATACGTTCGCGGAACGATACACGAGGTTGTTCCGGCAGTGCCGCTGGATACCGTACCCATGTCTTCGCGGATGTGATACACCGGTTCCACATTCTCGATCCAGACGGAGCGAGGTTTTCCATTCACGTAGATCTGAAGTACGCGGTCAGACGGACGGTTCAACACTTTATGCGGCCCCGAGTACGGCCTCTCGAGCGCCTTCTTGTTCGCAGCGGCGCGTAGGAATACATGTGTACACGTTTCCACGTTTTTGAACGTGAAAACGCGTTTCTTGTAGTGTTGACCGATCGGAACGGGTTTTACGGCGCGCATGTGTTGACGAAATTCTTCAATGAATATGTTCGGATCCGCGGGACCGTCGTCGGGAAGTACAAATTCTCCCGGGATGCGCAGCGACGTTCCGTACAAGTACTCCGCAGGTGACGAACCCGTGTCCATCACATTATTCCGGAGCCCAAGTAATACGGTGGGCAATGCACGCGACCACGAAGGGTTCGCGTGGCACATGATTGAGCCTTCAGGCATCGATGCCATCGCTCAATCATGTCATTGGAGGCTGGATGGAACGCAGTGGTCCGAATGCGGCGGCATCCGGACAATTGCAGAAGCGCGGTAAAAAGTTTTGACTCGAATTGGCTACCCTGATCGGACGTAAGAGTCTCCGGGATGCCGTACCGCAAGATCCATTGATCCACAAACGCTCTACATATGGTAGTGGCTTCAATGTTTGCGAGGGGAATCGCCTCCGGCCATCTCGAAAATCGGTCGATGATAGTTAGGCAGTAACGGTACCCATCTGACGCCGGTAACGGACCGATGATGTCCATGTGAACGTGCTTAAAACGCTCGTCAGGGCCGACGAACTCAGCCGGCTTCACGTGGTTATGACGTGTCACTTTCGATAATTGACACTCTACGCATTCATTTGACCAATTCGTGATATCGCGATGCATTCGCGGCCAAACATACCGTTTGCGGATCACGCGATCCGTAATTTTTCCACTCGGGTGCGCGGGCGCGTGAAATTTATCGAATACGGCTTTGCGCGCTGGGGCTGGAATATACGGACGCAAAGTTTCGCCCATTTGGTCGCATACAATTGGTATGTTAGTGGGTCCCCACCGAATTCGCCGTAAGACTAACGAGTGGTCGGCAGAGGATAAAAGATCTTTTAGCTCATCGTCCGATTCCTGCATTGTCGCGAGTTCCTCTAAGGAGATATCTGCCGCGAGGTGTAAGGAATCGATGCGCGATAGCGAATCCGCGACGACGTTTTCGCTGCCTGGCAGGTGCTCGATTCGGGTAGTGAATTGAGAGATAAAAGATAATTGCCGCAATTGGCGGGGTGACGCCTTGTCGGCACGTTGTTTAAATGCGTACGTAAGGGGTTTGTGTTCGGTTACTATTTCAAAATCACGACCTTCGAGAAAATGTCGGAAATACTTTGATGCTTCGTACACGGCTGTTAATTCGCGATCATACGCGCTGTAGTTGCGTTGTGATGGGGTGAATTTTAGGGGAAAAAATGTCAAAGGTTTCCATACGTTTCGCAATTTCTGCTCCAATGACGCGCCCATTCCGAAATCGGATGCATCAGTGACGAGGCGCGTTACCACGTCGGGAGACGGGTGGTTAAGGGTCTATTCAAACTTGCCGGAGGCGACGTTAGTATGAATACTACCGCGTTTTCCTAATTCATATTTGCCGGGACCGTCGCTAGCAACCTGAGAAGGCGCTCGAGATGCTCGCAACAAAAGCTAATACACCGTGCCCGCGCCATATTGGATCGGAAGATAGTCCAACGTCGCGAATTCGTTCGCCGTTTCATATCGTTCATTTATACGTTTATTATTTTCCTAGTATTAATTACTTAACTAATTAATCATTTTTGTGTACATATCCTTCATTTTTATTATTAATTTAGTAATTTACTTAGTTCATAAACCGCGTAAAATCCATAGAATCGTGCGACCGCGTATTCAGCGCGGCATCGCCACGCCGCAAGTGCTTTTACGCCTTGGAATTAGTTATCTCTATGTTCTTATTCTACTGATTATTCTTATACTGCTTATTGTTTAATTATCCAAATCGTTAAACCACTGGCACATTGAGAATAAAACCTCGGTGTGCCAGCAGCTTATTAATAATAGTGCCTCGGCACATCCATTTATTATTCGGTTATACATTCATATGATACAACCGATACTCTATACATATATTATCACAATTATAATAATACTACCAATTACATACAAGTATTTTCTAAATCCTTGATATTAAGAACCACTTTAATAACGTGGCCTGCATTCCACGTCACCTTGCTTCCTCATTTTATATAAAAGATCAAATATACTTTACTTGTTTTAATTCATTTATTTCCAATACATCTTATCTCTCACTATCCTCACTTTATTACTATTATTGCTATTACTCCTAATTAATATTAATATCCTCTGTGTTCTATCGTCACAATCATACTTATACCACATTTATATACTATAACTGAGTGACAGTGTCTCACCCAGGGACATTAAAATGATTAGAATTCATTGGTTGCAAGGTGTGTACGAAAGGTGGTGGGAATAGTGGAAAATTGGAAAAGTGGAAGTATACGTACAACATTTGGTTCGCAAGCATCTACGGTTATAAATCTGAGTACGCTAACGGTGTACAAGGTTCAGCATATGCTGCTTTTAGCTGGCTTAAAAATTACGAAAGTGGAGGTACATTCGGAAGGATTTTTGATTTATGACGTCCATGGTCGGTACGTCGTCGATGGGAATTGTTATACCTGGCCTTGGTCGCACGCTTGGCGCGTCGTTCGTAAGGTCTTACGACGCAATAAAAACAAAAAAAAAACCAGTTTAATTTCGCCATTTTTTAAGTGCCACCATTTTTGGGGGTCTATCATTAGGTCAGCCAATGCCCATGTCAGCCGCGCCCGTAGTCCTAGTATTTTGGCTTCGACGTCACACGCTACATAGTATGTGTGACCGCTGTAGCCAATATTTCGACTGTAGCCGAAAGTACGTGTGAAACGAGGCCTGTCCCTTGCACTCTGACCCAATCGGCCGCGCATTCGTACCAATGCTCTGTCCAACGAGACCGAGGCAGTGAAGCACCCAGCGTGCGTCCTTTGCTAATTGTCTTGTAAGGGTAACTTCAACTCTGTCGCACTCGAGTGGCTATGTTCACGTCTACTGTCTCGTCTCATTGGACAAGATATAGATACGCCATCGCATTCCTGCCAGGGAACCATGCATCTAATCATTTTTAGGTCATTATGGACAAGAATTTAGAAGTTTCCATATACATTTTTTCGTGTCGTAAGACAAAACGATGCAATTTATGTGGAATTAATTCTTCTTGTTTTCCCTTCCTAATAAATGTGGATATTTCTTAAAAAAAAACTTTCATCTGAAATAACTGTGGTGCTTTTCCAGGATGGAAGGCAAAGCGATCTCCGCGGATGCTGTCCGGCCGCCGATTGTCTTGACAGCATCCGATCAGAATCCGTTTTCGAACTGTAGAAAAGAATATTGTTCATCTGAGTTGTAATGTGAAGAAGTAATGGTTCAAACTATAAGGAACAATAAAATGATTAGAATTCATTGGTTGCAAGGTGTGTTCGAAAGATGGTGGGAATAGTGGAAAATCGGAAAAGTGGGAGTGCACGTGCAACATTCGGTTTGTAGGCATCTACAGTTATAAATCTTAGTGCGCTAACGGTGTGCAAGGTTCAACATGTGCTGCTTTCAGCAAGCTTGGAAATTACGAAATTAGCACGTACATTCGGAAGGATTTTTGATTTATGACGTCTATGGTCAGTACGTCGTCGATAGGGATTTCTATACCTCAAGGACTCAAGCGCGTATAATTCCATAACGCTATTTCCGAGCGCTTCAAGTACCTACAACTCGAAACTTCAAACTGTTATATCTCATCATGGAAGTATCTGACAAAAAAATGTTTCAGACAAAATTGACTTGTTTTTTCCGGTAGAATCTAAATATGTAACATTTTATAGGGGGTTTCATTTAAAATTACAAAGGTACCTCCCCTCCCCCGTTAAAGGGGAAGGGAGGCCATTTCACGTTTATGTAGTCAGAAAGGCCCTTCAGTTCCATGCAATTTAAGACTAAGAACTTTAAAATCGATGGCATATTTTTCGAGATATTGAGCTGTTCAGAGTTATGTGGGCCACCCTGTATAATAATGGTAAATAGTCCTGCTGTCAGCAAATAAATACGTGTGGTTCATAATTCAAAATGCAATTTTATGCGTGAAATTGAATCGATTGAAATTAATAATATGAATATACAATGATGAAACATTATAAATTGAGTATCTGCCCCTATATTTATATATGTTCGTGAACAGGAGAACGAGATGTACTTAACGATTAAAGGAAGGAAAAGGAGCCAAAAAGTACAAAAATTTTTTAAACAACAATTTATTAAACAATCTATCTTAATCTTACAATCTATCTCACTCTAACTTAACCTATCTTACAAGGAGAGGCCACGTCCTTCGGGTCACCGATTCGGTTGAAACTTTGCACACTTATAGATCTCGTTCTCCTCTTTACGAATATATACATTATAGGGGCAGATACCCAATACTTTTCGAGATATTGACGATTGAAGTTTCATTATTTCCCATGTAATGCCGTTTTTTTTTTGTAGCCTACAACAAGAGTCGGTGTGGCGCGACGGTAACGTGCCAAGTTTTCAGCCGGACGACCAGGGTTCAAATCCTGCCGACTAACGCATTTTTTAAAAATTTCATTATGTTTTATCATTGCATATTTATATTATTAATTTCAAACGATTAAATTTCACGCATAAAATTGCATTTTGAATTACAAATAACATGTATTTATTTACTAACAGAAGTAGAATATTTATTGTAGAATACTTACAGTTGTTGCTATGTACAGCAGTGGTATTTGTCGTAGAATCAAACAAAACACAATGAAGCGAAACACCTTGCACATCCTATAAATACACTTTGGTCACATGAACATTTGTTTTTTAATAGTTCCATTGGGAAGCACACCTGGTTTACATTTTCAAAAATTTCCCTATCGTTCGATAGTCCAGCGGCGAACCCTGCGTATTGTAACATTGGTTTAAAAATTACTGCAGACAATTGCTTATGAATGAGAGAATGTATTTTAATTGCATCTTCTCTGCTTGCAATTTCTCGATTTTGTTCAATTAAATATGTGCAGTTTTGAATTTTTTTTAATAAATTTTTTACCTGTCTATAAAAGTACACGTCGCAAGGTTGTACTAGTGGTGTACATTTTGGTGGAATAACTCGAAGAGTACATGTGGTGTTTCCTTCTTCGGTTAGAAATAATGTGTCGTACATTTCCTGATTTGTCTGTCCTCCCCAGGAATCAATCAACAGGAGAAATTTGTTATCTTCCACATAAGGTTTCATTACCAATTTTTAATAGTCTTTATACATATCCTGTGTAAGTTTGCCGGATTTCGAACAAGTTACTATTATGTTCATGTGATGTGACATAAGTTCATCTACTTTTTTTTTAACAAGTGGTCCGAATTTTCCTGAAGGTTCTTGCATACATAAAAAACATGAGGTAATAGCTTTCCTGCCATTGTTATACTGTACTGTGCTGAATATGTATGTGTTGTTTTTGCAATATTTTTTTGCTTACGAATACTGTCTTTTCTCCCTTATATGTCATTGTCCTTTCGAATGTTGATTGGTATTGGCATCCTGTCTGATCCGTGTTGATTATATAATTTAAATGGAATTGCGGGGTGATATGTTTCACTACTTTCCGAAAATTTTCGGCGGCTTGCTGTATTTCATCAAAATTATTGGCTTCTTTTGAAGAAATGTATTTTGTGATTTTCCTTTGTCGAATATTATGTTTCAATTTGAAATACGTTAACCATGAACGACTTGCTTTAAAATGAAAATTTTCGGATTGATATTGATAAGAACCTGCCAGTGCCCATTCTCGAAGGTTTCTTGTGGTTACCTGTTGGTAATTTGCACGAGATTCTTGGAACCGGTCGTACGTCCATTTATCAATTGCATTATATTTATCATATTTCGTGCCTCCCTCTTTAATTTGTTTTTCCCATCGATGTAAATCTTCTTTTCTTTTCAAAAGTTTGCTACCTTTTGAGCGAATTAATTTTAAATTCCATGATGGGTTCTGGCGGGCAATAGTGACAGTTTTTATTTTTGTATCCAGCGTCACAATTCCTGATTTTTTCTTGTTTACTTCCGTATCGGACCACTCATCTTCAGCAGATTCGTCAGCTGTAATTTTAGAGAATACATTTTCCCTATCTATGTCGTAATTAGAAATGAGATTCTCCTCCGTAACTATTTCGTGATGATCGATCATATCCAGGATCAGTTCAAATATTTTCTCGCCTATTGCTATCGCTGCATGAGAAATTACGGATGATCCTTCTGATGCAATTAAATTTTCATTGCGAAGGAGTCCTTCCGCATATATAAAAGCGTCCTTTAAACATTGCTTTTCATTTTCAACAATCGCACTTGCATCGCGTACACAATCATTTTCACTCGCGATAGAAACACTACGAGATGAAAATCTCGACGTAGACGCTCGCGTATTCATTTTTAGAAGAAGTTCTTGCTTTGACTGTGAAACAAAACTGACTGATCAACTGACTGGGAAAATGCAATTCGGAACTTCGTGGGTTGGATTATCATCCCCAATATAAACATTCAATAAACAGTGACATCGGAGACGCTCTTGAGATAGAGGAAGCTCTTGAGATAGAGGAAACTCTTGAGAACGCGACGCAGTTTGAAAACGGCGGGTCACATTACTTACCATTCGTGCTCGTAGTGATAAAGTTTGAATTTTCCTCTAATGATTAGTTTTAAATTCTTTTTCTTCAATGCATATGATGATAAGTACCGGTTTCATTTTGATAAAATATAGCAGGCCGCCGAAAATGATCGGAAAGCAGTAAAATATATCACCTCGCAATTCCATTTAAATTATATAATCAACACGGATCAGACAGGATGTCAGTATCAATCAACATTCGAAAGGACAATAACATATAAGGGAGTAAAGACGGCACTTGTTTAAGAAAAGGTAGATGAACTTATGTCACATCACACAAACGTAATAGTAACTTGTTCGAAATCCGGAAAGTTAACACAAGATATTTATAAAGACTTCTTAAAATTTAATATATATATTTAATATATAAATTACTATTACTACTTAATTACTATTAATTATTATTTAATATATAACAATAGTAAATAATCCTGTTGTTAGTAAATAAATACATGTTATTTGTAATTCGAAATGCAATTTTATGCATGAAATTTAATCGTTTGAAATTAATAATATAAATATGCAATGATAAAACATAATGAAATTAAAAAAAAAATGCGTTAGTCGGCAGGATTCGAACCCTTGTCGTCTGGCTGAAAACTTGTCACTCTACCGTCGCGCCACACCGACTCTTGTTGTAGGCTAGAAAAAAAACGGCATTACATGGGAAATAATGAAACTTCAATCGTCAATATCTCGAAAAGTATTGGGTATCTGCCCCTATAATGGTATATATTCGTAAAGAGGAGAACGAGATCTATAAGTGTGCAAAGTTTCAACCGAATCGGTGACCCGAAGGACGTGGCCTCTCCTTGTTAGTCTACTTTAATCTAACTTTATCTATCTTAGTCTACTTTAATCTAACTTTAGCTATCTTAGTCTACTTTAATCTAACTTAATCTAATTAGGAATCGCCTCCCCCTGCCTCGCCAATTCTATTTGCTCGTATTCCGCGAGCATCGCCGCAAGTCGCATCTTGAGCAGCGACTGATGCCTTTTCGACAATACAGCCGCTGCTTCTGCCATCGCCATGAAATACATCTGCAGCGCTGTCTGTTTTGCTGGCGCCTCCGTCCTCCTCTCCGTCCTCTTCTCCGAGATTCCTCGCAGTAGTTCGTTGCATTGTGCCAGTGTGTTGTCCAACAGCAAACTTTGTTGCTGTTTTCGGCTCGGCAAACTGACATCGACCTGCGGCTGCATGTCCCGTTCGCCAGGTCCATCACATTCAATGGGCGTTTCGCCCGTTTCGTTACCTTCCGTTTCGGCACTGTGTCCACTGCCGTCCTCGAGGTGATTTTCAAAGCTGTAAAATAAAATTTTAAATGTAAAATACAATTTGTAATATTTGTCAAATATTTATGAAATATTTCCCACCTCTGAGAACCTTCAGTGCTGGGCAACAGTTGCCTTTCGTTGAAATGCGGAAGTAGGAAGTGTAGGGCATCCCAGTGTCTATACTTCCGATGGCCGGTGTCCGCCGCCTGCCCACTTCGCACCGTATTCTCTTTCGCCCGGTACTTCCGGAACAAATCTCGCATGTTCTGCTAGCGTTTCTTACACGCCGCCGCTACAACAAAAATATTTTGCAGTTAACCTTTTGTCAGTGTGCGTCAAGGGGCTCGTACGTACACCACATGTACAGTCAAACGTATTTTTGTAGATAGGGACATCATAAAAGAAACCGCAGGAAAAATAATTCAGAAACGTCATAAATAGCTATAATAAAGGTGTTATAATGCCAATACCGTTGGCATTCATAGACCGCATAAAAAATGGCATAGAAAAGGACTGCACAAAAATAGGTTCGACTGTTAACTAAGGAGTTATTAAAATACAGTGATTACTAACCTGTCTGATTTAGCTCGTCGCCTATCTCCCTCCATGCCACAGCCTTGTATTTGGCATCCGCGTACTTGGGGTGGCTAAGGTTGTACAGAAACTCCCGATTCCTCACACATTCGATCAGGCGTTCGTCCTGCATTCTGCTAGAAACTCGATATCTGAATGCTAGGTGGTCGGAACTATAACTGATTTTTCCGACGAATTTCTCGTCACAGGTAACCTCATAACTAACCTTTGCGGAGGGGGGGAGGGGATACGAAACGAAATTCTATTGGTCTAAAGAACAGTGGACCTACTTTTTTTAACAGGTATTTGTCTATATATTTTTAACTTTAGTTACTACAGTTACCAAATTCAGTAGTCGCATTCCAGATTCGCAATTAATAATTCAGTATGGAATAGTCGAAAAACTATCACCCATATGTATCTTAGTATTTCTATTGGTATAAATAATCTAGTATAATCTAATCTAAAAATAGTTCTAAATTCGCTTAATTTTAACTAAACCTAGAAAAAATTAGAAAAATTGTTCTTAAACCTACTTAAATATTACTCGGAAAACGCTCGGTATATACAGTACTAATATGTAAATGTTCTCAAATCGCTTGAAGTCGCCCTAAATCGTTGGTTTATCGCGTTCGCGAGGAAAAAGATTCTGAGCACGTGCTAAACTCTAAGAAAAAATAAAAAATTGCTTCCTATTTATGGGAAGATCGCGGAAAATTAACTTAAATAGTTATAAAGTCGCTTTCGCGGAAATAAAAAATCGAGTAAAAAACGCAGAAAAAATCAAATTTTTGAACAAAAATCGTGTCTAAATTACAAAGATCGCCCAAAAATCGTTCGAAAAACGCCGAAAAATTGCTAAAAATCGCGTTTTTTGGGTTTTCTCAAGAGGGAAGTGGGGGTTTTGCTATAATGAACCCCCACTTTTTCTTACTGGTCTGGATAGCCGTCGGGCTCTCCAGTACTCGCTCCGTTAGAAATTTTTCCAAAAATCGCCGCCTTCCGGTCGCGGGTGTCGATATCTCGGAAAGGAGGGGGGGGGGGGGAGGGCGAAAAATTTTTCCTTCCGAAGCTCAACACAAGGGGCGATAGAGGATCTCCCTGGCGTACTCCACGACCCAACTGGATCGGCGATTCCAAAAGACCGTCAAGCTGAAGTCTGGTCTCCGCGGCGGCATAGGTCGAGCGCATGTACTGGAGTAAGCTTGGTGGTAAATCCGCTTCCTCTATGGCTTTAAATATGGCCGGGTGCGAGACCATGTCGAATGCTTTCGCCACGTCCACACAAGCCATATGCAGGACCTGTTCCTGCGCCTTGCTTCAGCGAGCGCTGCCGTAAGGATGGTGACATTTTCACTTACCCCATCGACCGTCTTAAATCCTTGTTGACGTTCGTCGATGATATCAAGCGCAACGAACCTAGTCGCCCAAATGCGGTGGAATTGCCTCAACAGGACAGATCCTACACTTAGGGGCCGATAGTCAAATGGCAAGGGCCGATCTGATTTCACGGATTTCCTAAGGAAGACCGTCCGGGTTATGGACATCGTCCTAGGGACCTCTCTTGCAAAGAGCAGGAGGTTGAACAGTAATGCGCGTAGAGTGGAAGGGACGTACTTCCACTCACGAGGCGTAATACCGTCCAGACCTGGTGCTGAACCGTCCCGTACGGCATGCTTCTCAACCTCAAGAGGACTGATAGGCCGCCATAGGGAAGACTTATCGGGCCCCGGTGGGCTCGTGCTCTCTCCGGTGCCCTCGAGATGAATCCCTCGGGCAGCGGTTTCGACGGTCGCACGCTGCCTTAATTCCGAGGAGGCGTCAAGGAGTCCCGTCAAATCCCTGTCGGCGGTACTGGATTGCTCAATAAGAGGTTTCCAGTATTCGCCGAAGACCTGGGGAGAAGGACGGTTCCTATCTTCCTCTCCATCAAGGATATAGTTAAGGCAGCTTCGCCGGTTCTTCTTGTAGAGCTTCTGCACAATGGCATATTCTCTACGGCGCTTCTGCTCTCTACTTTCTCTGGTGCAGGGAGGATTATGCTTTCGTTGTCTCGTTGGGGCACGAGGCAGCCTCTTCTCCTTTTTGGGGAATATATCACCTAACCATCCGGAGATGGCGTCGGTGATACTTTCACCCGCCAAGGCAGACCGTGCGATATCGCACAGTCTACCAGCCTGATAGCTTCGAAGACGCACGCATTCCTCAATGAGAAATGCTATCGCTTCCCGGAGCCTCTCATCTTCTTGATGAGGTTCAAGGCTGGGAAGGGCGACGCACAGGGGGGTGGTGGTCTCATTGGACGCAGAGGGTTCGGTGGCTCGTGTCATCACCTCGGACCCGGACCCTCCTCCGTCATCGCCGCCGCTCACTGCGGCAGCTTGCTGGCAGAAACTTTGGACCATCAAACGGTAACCCTCCTGCTTCCTTTTACCTTTGATGGCCTCAAGAGTTCTGTGGGGGAATCGCTCGACCAGATGCTGGTTCATGAAGCGAACACCCCCTGCTAAGGTCGCGGTAGCCTCAGCGCGCGCCATGAGACACACCTCCTCGTTGTCCCAACGTGCCTTACGGCGTTCAACATCGATCGCATCGTTAGCCTCAATCGGATGGGTTCGGCGCGTATGCACGCTCAGGCCTATCCGTGTTGGAAACTCTCGGCCACAGATCCCGCATGGAAAAGCCGTTGGGGTGGCAGAACTTTGCTGTGGCAAAATGTTTCCTCGCATAGCCGATGGTCCGGCTGCGTCGTCAGCTCCTGATGCCCCATTCGTACGCACTCGCAGTGCCCGGGCCATCCGAGAACCCGGGCGTGGTATTTCATTATTTGTGTCCTCTTCCATTTTGGCTGCGAGTGGGGGGACAGACGGATTGGCAGCCGAAAGCTCCCCGTAAAGCCCGCTCCTTTTCTGGCCCCACATCGTGCGTGGAGCTGGGCACATGGGCCGAAACCCTTTGAGGCGCTTCGCCACTATCGATTTAGTTCCCACGTCATAGAAGTGGTATCCAGCGGGCGCCCCGAGGAGGAACTGCATAGTGACAATTGGGAGCGAGAGGCTATATATTCGCATCAATCTCCCCATAGTAACTATGTAAATCCATTTGTGGTCCATCACTGTGGACGGCGGCTGCGTGTTGCCTTGAGCTGGTGCGGAGACGCCAGGGCTGGTAAGGATGCAAGTGTGCCTGCTGCCTTGGCTCAGTCAGGTCTTCGACTCTAAATGGCGCATGTGGCCGAACGCACGCGCACAGCGGCGTGTTGCTTTATAGCAACGGCGGGCGGTCTGGCAGCAACCCCACCGTCAGCCGCTGGGCATGGACCGCAGGCGCAATGCCTACAGCCATGAGCAGCAAAACTGGCGGCGTAGTGCTTTCAGCCGCGCACCTCAAAAAAGCCTTAAATGGCAATAAAAATGATCGACACGGCATACGACGAATCGTATGCTCACATGTCTGATCAAATCATCATCCGGGCTGCAAGCGGATGGATAACACTTCGTCTTACGTCCTTACTCAGCTAGACTGGTCGACTTTCAACCGCCTTGCTGTGCATAGGTCAGAACCCTTAGTGGATTGACTCTTCATCTTGGATACTAGACCGAGCAAGCCCGGTCCGACACCTCAGACGATGAGAGTCGCGGAACCTCTCCCTCAGTCCCGTCAGTGCATGACAGCTAGCGACAGAGGCCCGAAGGTCTCTAGGATCCGAGGATCCATACGCGTAAAACGCGGTCTATGGTTGGGAGACCCCTAAGCTCAAGTTCCCAGGTCTCTACCATCATACAGTTGACGCTTCCTTAAGAGAGTCATAGTAACTCCCGAACAGTTTACTCCCCTCTACACCCCGGGGATGCCTATGCATCCGCTGAGAGCTGGGTATCGGATGACAATCCGGTGTAGGTCAGCCGGCAAGCCGTTGGGCATCCGATCTCGGCCGATGCTCGCCGGCCGCCTGGCGCCGCACAGTGCGGACAAATCGCCTGTTTTCGGCACTTCTCGTAGTTCGGTTATTAATGCATATATAGAGGAAATTTTTTACAGACAATTATATTTACCAATATAGTTTATAATTTTAACAAAAAAAAATTTTTAGAAAAAAAATTTATTATTAAAAATTAACAAATTTATTTTTAAAAACTAACAAGTTTAGAACAAAATTAATAATAAATGCACCATATGTAAAATTAACAATAATAAACAAACAAATCATAATACTAGTGAATAAAATGAATAAACTCAACAAAATGCTATCCGAGCATGCTGCTGCTGCTTCGCTATCCGAGTCATTCTCAGTACTTTGATTGCGACTCAAAATCATTGACTCTCGTGATCTTGCACATTTCGATCTATCCTTACATTCTTATTACTTTTTCAATAGTTATAAAACATATATTAAAAACAAATTAAAAATACATAAAAATGATTGATATATAATTATTGCAAAATTTTATTATACATAAAAATGGTTATTATATGATTATTATTAACAATTTCCATCCTAATACGCATGTTTGGAAAAGAAATGTATTTCATATCGTGATATACACGAATATTCAACTTTCCCAGTAAATTCCCCACTGTAACTGTGGCGAACAAATGGCAAAATTTTTTACAACCAAATTTGCCTACAAATGTATATTTATTGTTAATTATTCATAGAAAATGAAATTTAACAATATAACTAATATATTTAAAAAGAAAATAACAAATTTTCCACGATAGATCCTAAAGGAAAGGTATGGACACTTCTTAAAAAGTTTATAAAATTGAGAGTCGCAAAAAGTGGCAGCTAAAACTATTGTAAACTGGCTCAGCGGCCAGGGTTCTTTGGGGAGGGAGGACAAGGTGACTAAATGAGGAACGCTAAATTAAAGTGAAAAAAAGAAGTATTTTATTCTTAAATCCGGTCGCCCGGATTCCCTGATGGTCCGGCGACGGGTTCACGGTGGGAGCCTGTCTCTCCACCGGCCTGATTACATAAGAAAACAAAAAAAAAAGAATCGTGAGCGTGGACGCCCGGTAATGACGCGAATTGACGAACACCTAAAGTTAACGCAATTATTCCCTAGTAACGCGAGCTTAGCCTAATCTATACGCGGAGCGTCGATATCTCCGGACGCGAATTGAAAGAACACTTAAACCTAACGCAATTATTTTCTGGTAACGCGAGCTTAGCCTAATCTATACGCGGAGCATCGGTATCTCCGGTCTCGGTACGGGTCGCGGTGGTCTGGAGTATCGCGGTGAGAAACCGGAATTTTCCTCGGTACGGTACGCGGCGCGGTACGCCTGGAGCGAGCCGTGCTCTCTGGTGTTGATACGTTGTTCGGGCGCTCTCGGCGCGGCCCCGAACCCCCCCGACTCTCGTTGCGCGGTCGCTTCGGCGAGGTGTTTATTACGGCTGCGGCCCAGCGAGTTGTAGTGAATGGACGTTAATTTCCTGCGTCGGCTGGGCGCGCGGGGCGCGGAGAGGAGGTACGGGATTCGCGGAACGCCCCGTTCGCCGTCCCCGTGCAACCACGGCTCGAGCACGTAGGCACAGACGTAGACCTAATGCCTACGACTCGAAACCGGCGAGGTCGCTCGTCTCCGGTAGTATACCGAGAGGGGAGCTCCACACGCTGCTGCGGTCGGTTGGAGGCTGAACGTCTGGAGCGCGACGCGGAATCTCGGATGGGAGCGCGGGACGCGGGAACGGGTCCGAGTGGTGGGGATGACGGTCCGGAGTGTCGAAGCTACGGTGCTCTGAAAAGAGCAGGCCGTCGATCGACTGCCTCCCAGAACCTGATCGCGGTCTCGGTCTCGACGTATGGGACGTAAACCCACGTACGCTTCGGCCGATCCCAGCGCTTCGGCGTGTTCGCCCGATAGTATACCGAGGCTAGCACGATTCCGCGCGGCTGCGAGAGGATCTGGGCTCGGGTGTTCGCCCGAGAGCTGCTCCAGACCAACTCCGATCACGGGTGGTTCCGTCGTGATCTTTATAGCCCGAACGCGGACCTCGTGTGCTCGTTCGCGAATCTTCGGCACACGCCGATTGGTCCGCGCCCGGGCTGGATTCGCGGATTGGCGCGCGGCTGGCCCTCGCCGGTGATTGGAGCGGGTTAAGGTACAACTCTGCTCGCAACGAGACACATACGTCTCGTTGCACTATGAAATTCTTAAACTATAATAAGTAATGTATCCGAATATGCATAAATCTCAGGACATCTTTTGCCGTTCTTGTTTTATGTTAATTTGAAGTTTTATATGCAATTAACAAATAACACTACCGTTGAAGATTTGTACAAAAAATAAATCTACTTTATTAAATGTATAAAGAATGCATATTTCTTGGTAAGAACTTTCCATTCCACAGAATTGTTATTGCACACTCATTTATAGTTAATATAACATTTTTCGATTTTTGGCACTTTAGAGAGTGCCTCCATGGCCAAATTTTTTCACAAAAATCTAAATTTGGTTACTAATGCATATGCAATGGTAATTAGTCACAAAAAATTAAATTTAACAATAAAATTAATAAGTTGAAAAAAAAATTAGTTTTATGCATAAAAAAAACTGTTACATGATGTTTAAATGAATAATAATATGCATTTCCTGCTAATAAAGAGTTCTGCCAAAGGAAATTTTCGTGCATCGTCAAATAAAAATGTAGTGAGATGTGCCGACTTGTCCACACTGTGCGCCGGTGCCACGACAGCATCCGCACACAATCCATTTTCGAAGTAGAGAAAAGAGTGAGAAAAGAGTGAGACTTGTTCATCTGAGTTGTAATGTTAATAAGTAATGGTTCAAACTATAAGGAACGACAAAATTCAGACAAAAATGCAGTCACAAATTAATTTTAGCATTGTTAAATTATATCTTTAGTTCTGTCTTCCTTCATTCAAGTTCTGTGAATTGCAATGCTTATTTCTCATTTGCTTTCGTGATTATGGATGAGCACGTATACAGTTTAATAAAACATACGGTTTCATAAGAACAAATCATTTTATCACACTTTCATCTTAAATAACTGCGGTGCCTTTCCAGGATGGAAGGCAAAGCGAACTCTGCCCGATGCTCGCCGGTGCCACGACAGCATCCGCACACAATCCATTTTCGAAGTAGAGAAAAGAATATTGTTCATCTGAGTTGTAATGTTAAGAAGTAATGGTTCAAACTATAATCTAATTTAACGATGGAACGATGAAAATCAGCTTCACAAATCAATTTTAACATTGTTAAATTATATCTTATATCTTATAAGTGATTATAAGTAAAAACTCCGGAGAACAAATTTAAAATGATTAGAATTCATTGGTTGCAAGGTGTGTTCGAAAGGTGGTGAAATAGTGGAAAATTGGAAAAGTGGAAATATACGTATAACATTTGGTTCGCAAGCATCTACGGTTGTAAATCTTAGTACGCTAACGGTGTACAAGGTTCCGCATGTGCTGCATTTAGCTGGCTTAAACATTACGAAAGTGGTGGGTACAAACGGAAGGATTTTTGATTTATGACGTCCATGGTCGGTAGGTCGTCGATAGGGATTTTTATACCTGGCCTTGGTCGCGTGCTTGCCATTTCGTAGTAAGTAAATTTGTCAAACAACCCAGGCGAACACGGCGGACATTCTGAAGATTCTGTTTCTTTGCCATAATGGCAAACCTCGACCGTGAGTGACGCGCGGAAACGTATTCTGCCGTAACCATTCGCCTTGGAATGGCGAAAAAATAACCCATGCTTTACCTCTGCAGAAAGCAAACAACGTCTTTCGCGGAAAAAACGGCAAGCCTGGCGGCCAAATGTTTTATTGCTGTCCGCATGCCGACAGCAATCTGCAGTCGGTCAGAAAAGTCTCCGTACGCCCTTGAAAATTTTCTTGCCGAGAAAATTCCACCCCATCCATGATGGCTTTTGGCGAAAATTCCACCCGCATCCATGTCGTTGTGGGGAAAGGGTCACCAAAAATGTATATAACGGGCTGCAGGACAAGATTTCAGCACCATTTTTTTGGCCCACCATTAGTATCGCAGTGACCACGTTATTTTTAACAACATGGAATATTCTGGCGAAACATCGGTCATAGTGACCGTTGCAGTAATTCTGCAATCAATTGCGAGTTACCGGCTCCGCCAGTTGGATTTCGAGGAACAGGAGCAACAGAGGCAACAGGCAGTTGCACCCAGAAGGAAACGCCGTTACAGCGTCCACCCTCTGTGGCGCAATCGCAGCGCAGAAGGGGAGTTTGTATTGGTGAGCCGAATGCTGACCGATACCGAGGGAAAATTTTACGGCTATTTCCGCATGAGTCGAAATTGCTTCGAGACGTTCCTGGGAAAAATGCAACACCAGCTGGTCCGAAAGGAGACACGTATGAAGAAGCCAATCTCACCGAGGGAACGATTGACTGTTTGCTTACGGTAAGTGGGTTTACAATTCATTGCGTTTTATGAATACTTTTTTATTGTGTTTGCTAATATGATATTTATACAGGCAATAATGGCATGCCGGGTTATTGCAACGAGACTGCTGCCGGAGACGATTTTCACGCCTAGCATGGAGAAGTGGGAGGCCATCCAGCAGCAGTTTTGGGAACAATGTAAATTCCCTAATTGTTAGGGGGCCATCGATGGAAAGCACGTGAGCATCCAGGCCCCAGCTAACGTCGGGGTGGTGGCAATTGGCGCAGCTTGAGCCACCACGGGAGTAATTCCACAAGCGAGGCCTTCGGCGTGCGGGAGAAGGATTTTTTATTCACATCGAGGGACGCAGACTGAGCGTAAAATTTTTGTAGTTTTAAGATGTATATATAGAATAAGTAGGTATAAGCGTTAGGTATAAGTAGGTGTAAGTAGGTATAAGTAGATATAAGCGTTAGGTATAAGCGTTAGGTATAAGAGGTAGAAAGTAAGGTAGCTGTAAGTTAGAAATAAGAGTAGGATTAGACCAGCGCTGTAATTGTTGTTGTTAATATAAGTTAAAAATATGAAAAATAAAAAATTGTTAAACCAACCTACTCTTGTTTTATCTATCCTAGTCGAACTTAATCTAACTTAGTCTACTTAATAGTTGGAGAAAGAAAGGATGTAAAACATAAACAAATTTATTAAATAACATAATTTATTTATGTAAAATATAATCCAAGTCAATCTAAGTTAATCTATCTTAATCTAACAATCTATCTCACTCTAACTCAATCTATCTTAGTCTAATTTAATCTAACTCAATCTAACTCGTCCTTATCTCGTTCCCTTGTTCACGAATATATACCATTATAGAGGCAGATACTTAATAGTTTTCGATATGTTGACGATTACAGTTTTATTATTCACTGTGTTATGCCACACGGATCAGACAGGATGTCAGTATCAATTAATGTTCGAAAGGACAGTAACATATGAGCGAGAAAAGACCGCACTTGTTCCCAAAAAAGGTAGATGAACTTTTGTCGCATCACAGAAACGTAATAGTAACTTGTTCGAAATCCGGAAAATTAACACAGGATATTTATAAAGACACCTTAAAATTTAATATGTATATTTAAGATATAAATAATAATATACAGGGTGGCCCACATAACTCTGAACAGCTCAATATCTCAAAAACTATGCCATCGATTTTAAAGTTCTTAGACTTAAATTGCATGGAACTGAAGGGCCTTTCTGGCTACATTAACGTGAAGTGGCCTCCCTTCCCCTTTAACGGGGGAGGGGAGGTACCTTTGTAATTTTAAATGGAACCCCCTATAAAATGTTACATATTTAGATTCTACCGGAAAAAACAAGTCAATTTTGTCTGAAACATTTTTTTGTCAGATACTTCCATGATGAGATATAACAGTTTGAAATTTCGAGTTGTAGGTACTTGAAGCGCTCGGAAATAGCGTTATGGAATTATACGCGCTTGAGTCCTTTGCTTATTCGTGAAGAAACACAAACAATAATATTTACAATTCTTGAGTTTGACTCACTTATCTATGAAAACGTTTTCAGTTTAGAGCTGTTATTCAAGCAGTAACATTGTGATTATCGCTACTTTTGACACAGAAGTGAATATGTTATTAACGTTAGGTGAATGCGAAAAAAATTATCGGCGTGCAGCAGTGATGTTTTTTGAACGTTATGGGATCAAAAAATGTCATGCAACATTTCATAATTTAGAAAAGCGGCTTCGCGAGCACGGTGAATTGTGTAAAAAAACTCACAATAAACCTAAAGCTGTCACTAATGAAAATAATAGTGCCAGTATTCTTGCTGCAATTACATTAAATCCTCATATTAGTCAACGTACACTTGCACAAACATCACATATTAGTCGTTCATCAATTCAACGAATTTTGAAACGGTAAAAGTATCATCCATATCACATGGTTTTATCACAAGAGCTTTCGATAGCAGATTACGATCACCGCGTAAGATTTTGTGAGTGGCTGCAGGGTGTTGTGGAAAATGACTTTTTGTGCAAAATACTTTTTTCCGATGAGGCCACTTTTATGAATTCAGGGCATGTAAATAGACATAATCTGCATTATTGGGCCGTGGAAAACCCAAATTGGATGCGATGTGTTCCCTTTCAACAACGATGGTCTTTAAATGTTTGGTGTGGCCTAATAGGAGATTTTGTGATTGGACCTTATTTTTTTCAAGAAACTGTAACATCTGCAAGTTATTGTGATTTCTTAAAAAATCATTTGCCTGCGCTTTTGGAAGATGTGCCACTGCACGTTAGAAGAGAAATGTGGTTCCAACAAGACAGCGCTCCTCCACATTTTGCAATCATCACCAGGCAATTTTTGAACGAAAAATTTGGGAACAAATGGATAAATCGTGGGGGACCTCGTCAATGGCCTCCTCGATCCCCCGATCTAACACCATTAGATTTTTTCTTATGGGGACATGTAAAGGACAAAGTTATGTTTGAACCACCGACGACAAAAGAGGATATGAAACAAAGAATACGTGACGCTTGCGCTTCAGTGACTCCCGAAATGTTAAAAAATGTTAGAACAACTTTGATGTTTCGAGTAAATAAATGTTTACAAGCCCGTGGTGGACATTTTGAACATTTAATTTAAAGTACATTTTATTTCTTCACGAATAAGCAAAGGACTCAAGCGCGTATAATTCCATAACGCTACTTCCGAGCGCTTCAAGTACCTACAACTCGAAACTTCAAACTGTTATATCTCATCATGGAAGTATCTGACAAAAAAATGTTTCAGACAAAATTGACTTGTTCTTTCCGGTAGAATCTAAATATGTAACATTTTATAGGGGGTTCCATTTAAAATTACAAAGGTACCTCCCCTCCCCCGTTAAAGGGGAAGGGAGGCCACTTCACGTTTATGTAGTCAGAAAGGCCCTTCAGTTCCATGCAATTTAAGGCTAAGAACTTTAAAATCGATGACATAGTTTTCGAGATATTGAGCTGTTCAGAGTTATGTGGGCCACCCTGTATATAATTGGGAGACCATATTACCACGTTACCAAGTTACCATGTCTTTCCCTCTATTACATTCGACATATATCATACATACATAAATAAATATTACTAACAGCAAATTCATAGTATAAAACGTAACTTACCTTTCTCGCCACTTTTTATTTTTAGATGCGCGGGTCCCAAATGGTGTATACTGGTTTTTTCTTTTACGCCCCACGTTGCTTTGCGCTTCATCACCTTGTATTCTTCCTTCCATGATTGTAACACCCACACAATGACACTTTACACTATATTCACATTTACACTTTACACTTTACACTATATTCACGCAATTACACTTTACACTTTACAAAATTATTAACAAACCGCGTTGTAATAACGAATCGCTTCGTACTTTCGTACTATAAAGCGCGCGACGATGAACTGGTCAACCAATTCTGTCAGACATCGGTTACAAATCGGTGAGAGAGCAAAAGATAGTGCAAACATATGATTGAAGTATTTCTCTCTCTTCTTCTCTCTCTCGCTCTCACCCCCGCTATCTCTCTTTTTCTCTCTCGCTCTCACCCCCGCTTTCTCTCTTTTTCTCTCTCGCTCTCACTCCCGCTTTCTCTCTCTTTCTTTCTCAGCCCCACTTCCTCTCCCTTTCTCTCTCACTCTCACCACCGCTCTGTCACTCTCGCCCCCCACTCAAAGACAAATGAATGCAACAGGCGCCCTGGGCCTTGCCGATAGGACCTGGCAAGGGTACGATCGTTAGAAAGAAAGTTGTCGTCCAGCTGGAAACATCGTAAGTACCCTTCACTCTTGCTACGCCTGTCTCTTGCAGGAAATCTCTTATTCTTTTTTTCGTGTCACTAATTTTAACGCGGCTTTTCTATGAAATCAAATATTTTGATCGAAAGCATCTTCATATTTTAAATTGGTTTTTGTACAGTTTGCTTTGGTTTAATAAAAGTTTCCTATTTATTTGCAAATCTGTTTTCATGCGGTATGTATATTCTGCGTACATGGTTCCTTTTTTTACACAAGTTTTGTATTTTTATTCCATTCTGTTTCCTTATTTTGCACGGTCTTTTTATACGGTACGTATCCACCGTGTAAAATGACACCGACGTGTATCTGATTTTGTAACCTTCACTGAGCATACAGTGAAGCGCAAAACTAGAAGTAGAATAAAAATAAAGATATTTGTGCAGAAACAGGAACAATGCACGCAGAATAAACTGTGTGCAAACAGATGTACAGAAAAGTAGGAAAGTTGTGTCAAACCAAGGCAAACTCTACAAAAACCAATTTAAAATATAAAAATTCATTCAATCAAAATATTTCATTTAGCAAACATATTTCAAGATATAGATATGTAGAGTTTTGTAGAGTCTGCTACAATAATTTTTGTAATTTTTTTCAGATGCCAACCGTAGCGACTCAAACTGACAGGAAGCTGACGTCGCGCCGCTCGCCGGCATATTCGCTCCGGAGCTCGCGATCGCCGAGGCGCAGATCGCGATCGCGATGCTCCCGGCCCGAGTCGCGTTCCCCGAGACGCGGGTCGCGATCGCGATGCTCGCGGCGCGGATCGCGGTCGCGGTCGCCGACAAGGCAATTACACTCGTCTCGATATCAATCTTCCCGATCGCCTACATCATTTAGGCGGTCGGACGAGAGTCTTTTTTTCGCTAAGAAGGTACGTACAATAGTTTTGTGATTAGATCAAATGACTTGAATGTTATTGAGAAGTTAGAAGGATTAGTTTATTAGACGAGGTGTAACAAATTTTTGAAAAAAGTTTCAATTGGTCGGAATCGCAAAAGAAATAGTAAAAGTTGGTTTTTTTAGCTTTTTTATCTGAGCCTGTATTGAAAATTTAAAAAATGTGTGATTTTCTTGAATAAATTATATCCATGCTGAATATTTCATCTATATTGGTTAATTCGTTTACGAGTTATAAACGATTAAAAGTGCGGTCGAAAATCGTGAAAAATGGCAATTTTTCCACTTGCGTTTATAACTCGTAAACGAATTAACCAATATCGGTGAAATTTCCAGCATGGATATAATTTATTCGACCGAATCAAATACATTCTTTAAATTTTCAATACAGGCTCAGATAAAAAAGCTGAAAAAAAACAACTTTTACTATGTCTTTTGCGATTCCGACCAATTCAAATTTTTTTCAAAAATTTTTTACACCTCGTCTAATAAACTAATCCTTCTAACTTCTCAATAACATTCGAGTCATTTGATCTAATTTTTAAAAAGTTATGTTGCTTCAAATAGTGTAGACTCAGTTTTGCTCGTTACTGTATATGAATGAGAACATTTAAAAAATTGTCCGTTTAATAATGTTTGTTTTTCACGTTACAGCTGCACGAAATACAAAAAGACATAAAGTCGATGAGACGAGGAGGAAGTGGTGGCAGGGGTGGCAGTGGCGGCTGCGGTAGCAGAGTGGTGGCAGGGGTGGCAGAGGAGGCAGCGGTGGCTGGAGTAACAGAGGCGCCCATAAAAGTGCCAAAAAAAATTATTACATATTTAAAAATTAATTTAAAATATAGAATTAAAACTGATATGTTTAATCTTTTTTGTTATATTCTCCATCTTGCCTTTGCGTTATTCCTTTATTCCTAAAATCCAATATATTCCTTTTTCAACTAAAATTATTTTTATCATTATTCTACTCTCGTGTGCCTACTGTATGCACCTAAAAGATTATTTTCATAGACTTGGTAGTTCAATTCTTATAATTTAATGAAAAAGGTTGACACTTTATTTTCAAGACCTCTAAAAGTAACCCTTTGCACTCGACGCTATTTTCATTCTAAAACTAAATTTTTCTCTTCTGTCTTAGAATATTTTCATTTTATTCATACGAAACTGATCCGATTTCCACATATAATATTTAAATGTTTAGTAATCTGTTCAATTCAAATTTTGTAATGTAACAAATACATTGTAATATTTGTTGTAATTTCTTTGAAATAATGCCACAACAATTTCTAGTGGTGGTTCAGAGTCACCACTCGAGTGCAAAGGGTTAACAATTTCTTTTTCTCTTTTTTATAATGTGGTACTGTATGTAAGCTCATCGGTATACAAATGTGATCGCAATTTCATATGATACATGAAGCTACAGCTACGACTATGCTATATGCGTATATGGACAACTGCACATTGCTTGCATGAGGCCGAAACATCAAACTAGCGGAGTATTTGCATGTGTAGGAAAATTATATACATATACACACGTGTGCAGCCGCACGTTGCCGATGAGCGAATAGGCGTCGAACATAACCACAATCTACGCTTGCTGTTTCCTCCAATCCCACCTCGACAGTCCTTCTACTTAGGCGCCACCTGATGAGCTCCAGGTCAACTAAACTTGTCACATTTTTTGCTCTATATTATCGATATCAGAGAGGAATGAGAGTGCTCACGCCCGGGGTTTCGGCGTTCCCACTTTCGTAACATCGCCGCTTTAGCATGGCACAGAACCGGTCAGTCTTTCCTGGAACAGAACCGGTCAGTCTTTTAGCATGGCACAGAACCGGTCAGTCTTTTAGCATAAAACTGAACGCACATTATTTTTTTAACCAGGATTAGAACGTACAGCTTAATTGTTTTATATGAAATATGTAACTACCATGTAAATCTTGTGTACAAAATCTCTAATTAATATAAATTAAGAATAATATTAATTGTAATGATACGTATTTTATTTTTTTCCAATTTTGTAGTTGCAAACTCTAGTTGTAAAAAATGGAAAACCCGGAAAAATTCGAACAAATACAGATCTCATATCGAAGTTTAAAAGCGACCAACCTGAATATTAATCTAATAATGAGCTATTGTCATCAACACTATCTTAAATTTTTTCATATATTTAGCTAGTGTTATTATTAATTAAAAAAATTTTCTTTCATGAATAAATATTTTTTCCACCTCAGCACCATAAGATTTTTACTAGATGACTTTAAAAACACATTAAACTATTTTTAAATAATTTTACTCGAAAACATTCTAGTTTACTCTTTATTTCACCGTTCTACTAATTTTTTATGGGCTGCATTGCAGCTCTGTTTAACACCCCTTTACAACCCAATACCATGGTACCATCCATATTCAAGGAAGAACAATTTTTTGCGACGATCATTGAAAAAACAAAAGTGTTTCCTTCGTTTCAGTCCTTTAGTGCGTTGGTGACATAGCGCCCAGCACACCTACCTGTGTTCTGTGTAACATCTGGAGTTTTATGGTACGCTAACAATTGCTATTGACTCGCAAGCCAGACCGTACAAGCGAATGCATCCACAACTTCCAGAGACCTGCCTCCAAAACTAATTAAAGGAAGGCTAGACATGCAGTGTGTACTAAACTCCTCAAAAGAGGCGGATTCCAGTCGCTCGTGTTATAAACCTCATTCGATACTTCATCGAAAGGGTGATCTTACATATTTCTGTAACAGTTCCAAGTGCATGCACTTTGTTCATGATACACTCTTTGTAATTATGAAATTCAATTAAATATTAAGTAAATCTTTCACGGTGCTAACGGCCCTCGCAGAGATGGGCATTATTTGGGATAAAAAATTATTTAAATGAAAATTTGAATAAAAGATACTTTATCTTTATTTGTTATTTGAAGGTTCGAATAAAAAAAAGCATCTTTATTGGACGAGTATCGGATAAATAATTTTATTCGTCGAGAATTTATCCGACGAATAAAGATAATTTTTTCTATTCGAAGCGGATTTATTCGAACTTCGAATAATTTTTTCATCTTTTATCTGTATCTTTTATTCGAAGGCTTCGAATAAATCTTCGGATAACTTTTGCCAGCTCGACGAATAAACGGCGACGGCGGCTGACGAGGACCGACGAGCGCTGAACGTCGAAGACCCAGCGACTGCCAAACGGTATACAATGTAAGCGGATGGAGAATCGCGCATTATTGGCAATTTATGGTTGTATGTTTTTAATCAGAACAATATTTTAAGACGAATGAGTTGTAGAGCTTGTTCCGATCGAAATGAGTCCAAACACGACATCATTTGGACTGTCTTTAATGAGATTGTAATTTTTATCGTACCATTACGTATCAGTGAAACTTGTTCGATTACACTCGAATTTGATCTCATTTTCATCAGGAAAATCCCCTCCATTCGCTCGTCACAATTTTTTGAGGATATGTTGAAAAATCTAAAAGTTTAAACTTTCATTCGTGCGCGATTCTCCATCCGCTTACATTGTATGTCGTCTGTCTTCGCTGAGTCTGATGCTCGGCGCTCGGCAAAAGTTATTCGAAGATTTATTCGAAGCCTTCGAATAAAAGATATAGATAAAAGATGAAAAAATTATTCGAAGTTCGAATAAATCCGCTTCGAATAAAAAAAATTATCTTTATTCGTCGGATAAATGCTCGTCGAATAAAATTATTTATCTGATACTCGTCGAATAAAGATACTTTTTTTATTCGAACCTTCGAATAACGAATAAAGATAAAGTATCTTTTATTCGAATCGTTATTTAAATAATTTTTTATCTAAATAATGCCCAACTCTGGCCACAGGTGCCTTTTGGAAGGACAGCCTACCTGTTATCTTAACATTCTTTTAAAGTCCTTTTTTTACAGTCGCAGAGGAAGAAACGCTCTGTATTTTGGATTTCAAGTAATTGTAGACACTTGTATGATTCTGTTATATATACTACTTTGACAAAATTAGAAAATAAAAATTATGTGGCGTGTGTAATGTCGTACAAAGCAGTTTCAGATGAATGATAATGTGTTCAGGAACTGTTACAGAAATATGTAAGATCACCCTGTCGATGAAGTATCGAATGCGGTTTATGACACGAGCGACTGGAATCCACATCTTTTGAGGAGTTTAGTACACACTGCATGTCTAGCCTTCCTTTAATTAGTTTTGGAGGCAGGTCTCTGGAAGTTGTGGATGCATTCGTTTGTATGGTCTGGCTTGCGACTCAATAGGGATTGTTAGCGTACCATAAAACTCCAGATGTGACACAGAACACAGGTAGGTGTGCTGGGCGCTACGTCACCAACGCACTAAAGGACTGAAATGAAGGAAACACTTTTATTTTTTCAATGATCGTCGCAAGAAAATTGTTCTTCCTTGAATATGGATGGTACCATGGTATTGGGTTGTAAAGGGGTGTTAAACAGAGCTGCAATGCAGCCCATAAAAAATTAGTAGAACGGTGAAATAAAGAGTAAACTAGAATTTTTTCGAGTAAAATTATTTAAAAATAGTTCTAATGTGTTTTTAAAGTCATCTAGTAAAAATCTTATGGTGCTGAGGTGGAAAAAATATTTATTCATGAAAGAAAATTTTTTTTAATTAATAATAACAGTAGCTATATATATGAAAAAATTTAAGATAGTGTTGATGACAATAGCTCATTATTAAATTAATATTCAGTTTGGTCGCTTTTAAACTTCGATATGAGATCTGTATTTGTTCGAATTTTTCCGGATTTTCCATTTTTTACAACTAAAGTTTGCAACTACAAACTTGGAAAAAAAATAAAATACGTATCATTACAATTAATATTATTCTTAATTTATATTAATTAGAGATTTTGTACACAAGATTTACATGTTAGTTACATATTTCATATACAACAATTAAGCTGTACGTTCTAATCCTGGTTAAAAAAATAATGTGAGTTCAGTTTTATGCTAAAAGACTGACCGGTTCTGTCCCAGGAAAGACTGACCGGTTCTGTGCCATGCTAAAAGACTGACCGGTTCTGTTCCAGGAAAGACTGACCGGTTCTGTGCCATGCTAAGGCTGAGCAGATGTCAGCACTATATCGGGAACGCCGAAAACCCGGGCGTGAGCACTCTCATTCCTCTCTGTCGATATCATGAATTCTGACGCTAGAAAGCCATGCCGAAACGGGAAACAAGTTTTCGCCTTTATTTCGCAACAGAATCAAGACAAATTATAGCTCAATATGTAACTGGAGATATTTTCTAATGCGAGCTGGTCTCGACATCATCCAAAAAACTCATCCAATGGCATAAAAATGCTTGAATTCCACGGCACGTGCATCGTCAATTTTTGGCCTACTTCTAACGCTCATATTTCTAAATATCTGCATAATCTCGTCAGCTCATGACCAGCCCGCATTAGATTTAACCTTCCTCTTTCGAATGAGCCCTTTACCAGCGACAAAATATTCTTTGTTAAGGACGAAAACTTGATCCCCGTAAAACCATATTTTGTCGGTAAAGTAGTCACTCTACTTTTGGCAGTCCCTTAAACTCCTACAGTTGTTTACATATGAGACACGAAACCCCATATGGTGATTGGTCTACTCGTATACCTCGTCTGTGTCCCTACATATGTAAGGAAATTGGCGCTGTCCGCGCCATTCCCCTAGGCACGCGCCTAGAGAATATGCTCCGATGAGGTTGGCGGTGCCAACCTCGGGCAAAGCAGGTGGGAGAACGGCCATCGTTGCTCTCTCGCTGATCCAGTTTGGTCATCGGTCGAGATACGTCTCTCTATACAGTGCTTTCGATCCGCTGTCGAATAAAGTTGTTACGTTTTATACACGTATTCAAAAATTATTAGTACGTCTTCTAGTGGTTAACTGCAGATTAGGCTGCATCGTAGTTCCGCATTTACCAGCGGCACTTTTAAACCTGCAAATGGTGACCACGACGTGATTTGCACGTGCTCGAAAGCCGATGCACGTTTACATGGAGACTATCGCAGAGGAAGAGGGTTCCTGGCGGCGAGCAATCCGCTCGCTGCACGTGATCGTTGAACGCTGTATACCGGATGTCGCCCTGGACATCTCCAGAGGACGAGTACGCTGGAATGCCACTGCTGGCGTGAAGCCATCGACCACCGGCGCTTTAACGTGCATCGCCATGCCGCCGGTTTGGCGTCAAGTCCAGCCATGCGTGCGGCAACAGGTATCGTTCCGTTTATGTAAAATTTCGAGGCATTATTGTGAACGAACGCGATCGCCGCGCGGTATTCGTAGCGAAAATATCGACGAAGCCATTTTCGGATGCCGGTTGATTCGACCATAATCGTGACTTTCGCTCAGATGTGTTTATGCCGTGTCGACTCCCCCCCCCCCTGTCGACATGCGTGTCCGTTACGATATCAGGTATGTAGTTCGTGTTTACCGCGACGCACTGTGATCCAGTACGAGGAATTAGTAATTCACGAAATTCGAGACGGTGAAATTAACGAGATTTATTAAAAATTGTGATTAGAACAAGCATTTAAACATCAACACTTTATGAATCCTACTTTTTTTCGAAAAAATTACCTTATTTCTTATTGATATCCTGGAGAATCTATTTAATATTATGTATCCATTTTTGTTTTTAAATGAATAGTATTTGTCTATATTTAGTACTTGTGTACTATGATCTAATATTTATAATTTATTGAAATAACAGTGCTTGGTAAACTGAAGAGAATCTTCAAAGTTTTCTATCATTGGTAAAGAATATATTTTGAGTTCCATATCGTTCTGCATTATATCAAAGTGCATTATTTTCAGTGCACTTTTATCTATAAAATCATGCAAGATTCACATTTCATTCGGCTCCGGTACATAAGTTATTATTGTTTAACGCACCTCTGTCACTAGAACCACGCAGAGTGTTAAGAGATTCTTAAGGTTGTTTTTTTTTTAAACCAGTATAGATTTATTTCAGCTTTAACAATTATACAGTAGGCTTACAGTTAGTGTACAATGATATCTCTATAATCGCTAGAGATATAGATTACAGTCATTTAAAAACTGGAAGATATATTTGCAGGCTTTAAAATTAGGTTTCGCAAAGAAAATGTCCGCTTTTAATGGTAGAAAGAACTTAATTTTGCGCAGCTTATATACTAATTTAATTCTTTGGGAATCATAAATACATCAATTCCATAGAACATGATCTAAGTCCTCGGAGCTATAATTACACTTACAACTAAGATCACTAATAATATTTACTGGATACAGAGAGGCAGCGAGGTTATAATGATTGGCCCTGATACGGTATACTGTGGATATAAAACCCCTTTTGATATAGTCAGCAAAATTTTGAGCAAACCAGCGAGTTCAATTTGAGTTGTAGAATTTTTGGAAATAATGTATATCCTTGATGGTGCCTTGCTCAGTAATTAAGGAACGAGTATTGAGAATAATTCCTTTTAGTCTGAGGTAGCAAGTAAAATTGGTGAAAGGAACTTGAGAAATGTCCGCTGAGTTAGATGTAGCAGCTTTTGCAAGGGAATCCGCATCTTCATTTCCATATACTCCTATGTGAGAAGGAATCCAGAAAAATTTTATGGAATGTGAGTTATCCTGACAGAATTTCACGTACTTATTTTTAATTTCGAGAATGAGAGGATTTGTTCTTAACCAGTTAACTGTGAAGTTTAATTTAAAAAATCCCTCACAGTGCAGAATTAAAATCAAGCAATGAGGAATATACAGGGTGGTTGGTAACTGGTGGTACAAGCGGAAAGGGGGTGATTCTACGCGAAAAAAGAAGTCGAAAATATAGAATAAAATGTTTTCATCCGAAGCTTCGTTTTCGAGAACATTGAGTTTGAAAATGCAGCCAAAAATGCGCGTGTTATTCGATAGGAATTGTCTGCTACGTCTGATCATGACCTACCAATTCTACTTCCTGCGCATACTAAAGCACGCGAACCCGACGGATCTTTAAATTCGATTTTCTCGAAAACAAAACCTCAAACGAAAAATTTTTATTGTATATTTTCGACTTCTTTTTTCGCGTAGAATCACCCCCTTTCCGCTTGTACCACTAGTTACCAACCACCCTGTATACGTCGAACGCAGACCAAATGTATGTATGTATTATATATTTTACGAAAACAGTAAAACAAAATAAGAAAGAATTACGTTTTTATTCGAGAAGAAATTAACAATTCATTAACGTTAACCGCACCGCAATAGAGTTTCGGATTGACGTGTATACACGTCGAACGCGCTTAACTGGTTAAGGTTGTCATATGATCCTTTTACGATAAGATGGTCAAATAATCGCAATTTAAGATAAAAAACACATTGTTTCCAGAATTAAAGATTATTTTTCTTGTGTGCGTAGCACATAATATTTAATATTTAAACTGAAAGAGAATGTTTACATGTGGCGTAGTACACGGTCTACCGGTTTCTATTCAGGGGGTGCAAGCTGCCGTGTTCTAAAAGTGACCAGTATTTTAGCGCTCTCTAGTGCTCGGGGCCCGAACTAATAACAGTATATATATGTAGATACAAACGCTACTCACTCACACACAGATACTCGCGTGACTCACACAACTCTATTGTAGCTATATGTACTTTCATGTACACGCGTACAATTAATCTTTTAAGTGGAAAGGGTAGAAATTTATACAGCTTGAAATATATAAAAATAAATATTTATTATAAATCCATTTATTTTCTTCTACAATGTTTCTTATAATAGGTACGCGCTATCTCAAACAAAGGTGATTCCGTTTGTTGAATATTTTTCAACTTTCCGGTTAATATATTATTGACATGTTTCATGTACATATTGAAAATGTAATTAAATATATTTTGGAAAATATTGTATTGTAATGTAGTGGCATGCTCGGTATGTGTTGTGTTGAAACTTACATTTTCTTGTAAATATTTTATAGCTTTTTCTTTAATATTAGTTTCACAAATATGATTCATCATAATTGAATGACAGATATCAATTAAGAAGGCACTATCGAATAATTTTTTCAATTCCGAAACTCGGAACAATAGTTTGCAGTCTTCGCAGTCAGACTTCAGACTTTTTTCCAACTTCGACTCGCTTTGAACAATTCCAGTGAATTACAGTATGGATGCTACAGGACTGTACAGGACGCTTGGACGCTAGGTTAGCGTCGGTTAGCGTTAGCGTCAGTCAGAGCAAAGCAAGCGTTCTGCGCATGTGCCCCCATCACGTGATGGGGAACACCAACGCCGCCTAGTGCTCGGGGCCAGCAACTTAGTGGTTAAATTATTTGCATTTCAGCTTATGCCCCCTGTTTCTATTGCGGAGAGTGAGAGGCGCGAGAGTGTCTCCGCTCCCGTTAGGCGCGCGTAGTAACAAAGCGCGCGACATTTAAATCTATTAAAGTCTAACCTCAATACCTTCGTTTCTTGAAAGGTTTACACTTATTGTCTTACCACAGACGAGTTATAAGGATAGACCTATCATCTTATGGGACTTCGTGTCTCATGTTCTGAAATATCGACTTTTCAAAAAATCAGAGGTTTTGATATGCCCTCTACGATTTAGAGTGGTGAGTTTAGGAATTATATTGAATTACAGGTATCGAAGGCGTAGTTGCCAAACCACATCGGAGAATATTCGTTGCATAGTTGCCAAATTACTGTTACTGCCGTGTAATGCACTCCGCGTATTTCGGCTATTTTCCAAGTTACAGTCGCAATTCTGGAAAAGTAAACGAAACGAGCTATTACATGATTAATTCAACCTGAATATTTCATCTCTGGTTTAAATACAATGCTTTCTGTTTCTACACTCATTTTAAAGCTAAATAAATGCTTTTTCAATTTATATAAATAAACTTTTATTTATTGATAGTAAACATAATAATAATTGATGTTGAAAATTGAAATACCTATTTAGCGCTATTTTTATCTTGAAATTGGTTTATATGATCTGTTGTTGGTTCCTTTGGACGTTCATCTATCAAATACAATTTTCAAAAGGACGGAAAAATATTCAAAAAATTGTCAACAAAATATTTTAATGACAGTTGTTATGCGAGGTTCCATATTCGTTACAAGTTGCAGCGTGTCTGTTATTATATGTTAACATTTCATATACAATTATTAGTTCTTTTTTCCAAATATTTTCATAAGTTGTGCAAGAATTTATTAATTATAAACAATAAATCTGTATAAAATTCTGTTTATTGCTGATCTGACTTATCGTTAAATCGTACAAGCATACAGGAGTTCAGATTTAGTTGATCTCTTACCATTATTGTTATCAGTTTTGAAGCAATTGTTTATCAATAATAACAATATCGATAATAATTATCGATAATAATAGACATGCCGCAACTTGTAACGAATATGGAACCTCGCATAACAACTGTCATTAAAATATTTTTTTACAGTCTTTTGAATATTTTTCCGTCCTTTTTGAAAATTGTATTTGATAACAAAAGGTTCAAAGAAGCCAACAACAGTTTATATGTATCAATTTCAAGATATAAATAGCGCTAGATAGGTATTTAAATTTTTAACAACAATTATTATTTTGTTTACTATCAACAAATAAAAGTCTATTTATTGCCACGGGTCCCGGGTTTTCCGACCCGTCCGACGGAAGAAAACCGGGGCCACGACGGGTTAGGAACGTTCGGCCGCGCGGAACGTGTTTCGCCCGGTGACAAACGGTATCCCGTAGGTTCGACTTTTTCCCCGACGGAAGACTTTACCAGGTTCGGGACTCGAAACGGGCGCCAGACACTCGCGAGTGTCACACGAACAATTTCGAAGATTACGCGAGACGCTAATTATTCTGCCGAACCTACGAGGACCGCGCGAGGGCCTGAATAGCGGCAGCCTGGGCCAGGATTCTACGCGGAGGGAATGCGGGACGTTTCCCGCGGCGGAAAGGTTTCTCACGGAAGAAAGATAGACGAGAATGGGCTTCGACTTTACATTTATTAATCTTACTGATTACAGAAGGCTGCCGGGGCGACCCGGCAGCGATGGAAACGAAGCCCGCGCGGTATTGTACAATGATTCGACAGTTGGACGGTCGCTCGCGCTTATTTCTCCCGATTCTACTTTCCTACGCGTCGAACCCGATCGTAGGCGCGATGTGCGGCAGCTACGAGTGGCAGTTAGCCGGTCGTGAAGCGACCGGGTTCCGGTGGTATACGCGGCAGCAAATTCGAAATGACTGTGGCCGTCGGAATTAGCCGGAAACTGCGATACGGTTTTCGTCGCGGCGTCCCACCGTGGGACGTCCCCAGATTGGATTCGCCAAAAATCGGTAACGATACGGGCCCCCCGTCCGTTCACCGACCGACGGCCTCACCCCCTTCTCGATTCTAATCTGATCGCGATTCACGGCGAGCGAGGTTACGTCTTAAATTCGACTCGAAGTCCGGCCGATTCGCAAAAACGCTACCGAGCCAACGCGAAAATTATAATGGTGCGGAAAGAAACCTGGTCGGCACTTACCACGCGGCACGTGGCTTCCTAGTCGCTTCGCTCTCTCTTAACGGCAGCTCTGGGCTCCCTAGCGGCTTATTTCTCCGGGATTCGGCAGCTCTCTCAATGTCTACCCTCGGCAGCGGTGATGGTGTTCGAAAAAATACTATGTAATTTACGCACTGGTAAAGGTGACTAACCCGGACTAGATTCGGCAGCACAGTGCCCTACTTCGCGAAGACTCGCTAACGCGGAAGCGAGGCGTCCCCCACCATCCTACTCTTCCCTGCTCCCGCGCGACGCTCTAACCTATCGCTAGCTTTCGCGCGTCAGGGCCGCGTCCGGCGGTACGGGGCCCTCGGCTACGGATCTATCGGCTAACGCTTTCTTGGTGACGCGCGTTGATTGGCCGCTTCCCTTGGAGACAGACCGCTTGCCATTCCCTCGACGGGTGCGTGTAGCTTTTCGGGACGAGGCGGCGACGAGGTCGAGAAGATGTACGCCTCAGACCCGTAATCCCTCGGCGGCGCCTCCGGGTTGGTAGGCCCGGGCTCGGTGTCCTTCTCGTTGGCTTTCTGCAGGGCGTCCTCCGTAGCCGTCCCCTCCACAGTTTCCTTCCGGATTTTCCGCGTTCCTGTGAGCTGGGAAAAGGATCCGGGTCCCCCTGGGACCCGGCCACGGTCCTGCAACTTCGTGTCGCGCCAAGTGGCGCGGCATTCAAACCGCGTCAATACCCGATCTGGGATCTCGGACGCTCCCAGGGAGATCGATCACGACCACCGTTATCGCGGTGGTGCTGCCAAAGGGCGGCCCGGTCTTTCGATCTCCGATCTGAGGGACGTGGACGATTTTGCCACGTCACAACTCCTTCCCCCCCGGGGAAGACCGGGCCATACCGGTGGCAGCCACCGACCAGGCTTCCGCAGGCTCGGCAGCGCAATCTCAATCTGGGAGTGTCCGCTGGTTCACGCTAAAACAAAATGAATCGTCACAGACAAATACCCATCACCAATACTATCTACGACAAATACTTACGAAACAGATCACAAAGAGTTGGGCGAGACTCCCGCTTCCGGTCGGCATCTCCTTAGTTCTGTTCGCGCTAAATCGGGTCGCGAAAGGGGAGAGTTCGAGGGGTTATTTTCGCGCAAATTAAACAGTCGAGTTGGTGATTATGTTCGAAGTATTGCTTTTATTATTCCGGGGAACGTTTGTGCCCCCGGCAGCCTTATAACCTCTTTGGTATCCTAATGGTCCTATCACGGCAACTGGCTTACTATACTTTGTTTCTCGAGAGTCCATGGTCAAGTCGCGCAGCTTAAAAGTGGTGGGGATCGCAGCGGGGGGTCTGGCGCATCCCTTAACTTACTTGTCTCCGCCTGGTTCATTATACAGGGTAGGAAAATAGTACCGATGAATAGGTAGGGTAAAGAATTATATACGTGATTAAGAAACGTGCGCGTTTTCACACTTAAAATGTATAAACATTTAATATTCTTAAAAAAACATACATTAATTAAATAAAAATATACAATATTTATATATTAAGGAATATATACATATATAAACAAAGAAACATGGAAACATATAATATAAGAAATATATAACATTGAGACAATATTTACAATGACAAAAACATTTACATGACTATTCATTCTCTATTACATCTGATTCATTATTATGATCGGAAACATCCGGCTCTTCAGGCGTCCAGGGATCACCCTCGTCTAATATCTCGTCAGTAATGCTATCTAATTGATGAAATTTCTTTTCTATTTCTATTGTGTGTTTAATCAAATTCTTCCAAGTTTCTGCTGTGATATTATCTATTGCCTCGTGTACTAATTTTTCGACATCGGCCAATTTATACGTTGTATTTCTATCTCTTATGAATGATTTTAATTGGGCCCATGCCATTTCAATTGGATTTAATTCGCAGTGGTACGGCGGAAGGCGTAACACAGCGTGTTCAAATTCTTTTGCAATTTCATCAATTAAATAGTTACTGCCCTCCGGGCGCTTATATTTTTCGACGAGGGTGAGTAACAGCCCCTTTAAAAAATGGGGTTGCACCTGTTCGCCCTTTTCTGTCAGCCACGTTACAATGTCTTGTTTTTTCCAACTTAAAGTTGGATATTTTTCCATTTTTACACTGTGGTATGGTGCGTTGTCCATCACAATCACGGACTTTTCTGGTAATGTTGGCAAAATATTTTTGAACCACGTGGAAAAGGTATCGCCGTTCATTTCGTTGTGGTAATCGGTGGAATCTTTCTTCGATTGGAAGCAAAGTAAACCTCCAGGTAGAAAACCGTTCGACGACCCAATGTGCAGGATAATTAAACGTTTTCCCTTGCCAGAGGGATCAGGTATACCTGTGGATAGTCCCCTTTGTGCTGCGTTCTTAGGGGAGGTGATCGTCGTGTCCACCCAAAGTTTTCTTTTGCAGTCGCCAGCATTTATCCACGTTTCGTCCAGAAAATAGATTTTCCGCCCTTCCAATCGATATTGGCGAATCTGTTCGATATATTTTTGCCGCCAACCGACAATATAATCTTTTTCGATTAATGCGCTATTGCGCTTACGGACCATATACTTAAAGTCCAGCTGTTTTAATGTCCGGTATAATGACGACCTGCTAAAGGACGGGAGATCCGGATCGCTGTTCACTGCGTCTAATATTTTTTGTAAATTCGGGATTTCCCGACGCAGCCAAAAATCATGAACTTTTTTCCGAATCAAAAGTAAATCATCCTCGGATAACTTATTAAAAATTTTCACGCGCGGTCTCTTTCTATTTGGCGATGTTACGTTGCCACTGCGCTTGTATTCTGCAATTGTTTTTTCTATGGTTGTTATTCCAATTCCGGTTTTAATGGATAACTCCTTTACCATCGGTTTGTATTTCATCGTCGGATTTTCAGTTAATAAATGTTTATATACATTGACGACCATCATCTTCTGCGACGATCCGACGAACTATAAAAAGAACAAAGTTTGTACACGTCAGTAAATCACAAAAATAAATTTGAAATACATATTTTATGTAAAAGAAAAAAGACTATTTCGCGTATCGAAATGTATATACAATGAGATGTGTTCTTACCTTTCCCGATGGATTTCTTTTCTGTGGAGAAATGTTGGATGTTCCTGGACCTTCCTCCATTTCTATGTTAACGTGTCACAAAATGCACAATAAGTATAAAAGCACAAAAATTTCGACTGTCGCTCTCACGAAGTCTCACTCCAAACTCATCGATCACCTTATAGATCGCTTCGGTCGATCTGACTTGGTGTCGCCCCGTGACTCTGTGCGCATGCGCTTGCATTGAGAAATGGCTGCATGGGAGGGACTTGCGCATAACGGTAAAAATCTGTACTATGCCTAACCATGGACTCTCGAGAAACAAAGTGTAACTAACTTAACCTAAACTCTATTCTGTTTCTCGCGCTCTCACACCTTTCTCACCCGGCAGCCACTCACTCATTCACCCATACAACAAAAAAAATACACGCTTGATGTTTGGCGCTCGGCCCTTAATTTATAACTCAAAATATTGTCTCTTGCCCTGTTGGCGTAAATTCTGATTCCATTGGCTTTCTGGGCTTTTGGTTGTTCTTATCGGCAGCGAAGAAAAAAAAAACCTGTCCCTTATAGGGACCACTTCTTATTGTACCCCTTGGCAATTTGGTGGGACGGGGTGAGGGTGGATACGTCCTCCCCAACCGGTTCGGCAGCGATGATGATAGGTGGGCCTATTGCTCGCTCTGGACCGCGATTTTCCGCGTGGTGTCGAGGGACCATAGGCACTGGCCTCGGCAGCTCGGAAAGGCGAGGGATTTACCCCCGTGACTCCTTGTAGCCCCAAGGATGGTGGGGCCCGCCTGCCTTCCACGTCTGACCACACCTCGGGCACGATTTTATCGTGTACCCCAGGCGGCCACACCGGAAGCAGTATGTCGTTTCGGGGCCCGGGCAATACCGATGTTTATGGTCCCGGGCACCACATCGCCAACAGCCGTTCTGCCGGTCCTTGACACAGGCGTCCCATGGGCCGGCCTTGGCTTGTACGGCAGCGGGTGGAGGAGCCACTTTCGGCAGCTCTAATAAGGTCGCCATCCGTCGCGGCTCTGCGGGGAAAACGTAGGGGCGCGGTTCCGTAGGGGCCTCGGCCAGGCTCCTCCGGCGTCTCTCCGCGGCTTCTTCTTCGGCCTGCCGGCGTTGGAAACGTTCCAGCGCAAATCGGTGCTGCGCTTCAAAGCGAGCGGTCCCCGAATTCTCTCGGGCGGGGGTGGTCGAGGGTCCGGCAGCTTTCCGATCTTCTTTGGTAAAGACTCGAGCCGGGCGGGCGATTGGGCGACCCGTCATCAGGTGTACTAAGGGCCCTTGGTATAGCTCTTGGTCTGCTGTTCCCGGGCTCGGCGACGGCTCTCGCTCCGGCATCACCTCCCTTCCGAGCGCTTCTGTCACCGTAATCGGATCGGCCTCCTCGCCCTGCGACAGTGTGGGGGAGGGTGGCAGTGTGTCCTCCTCCGACGAGTGAGCTCCTCCCGCTGCATCAGTCGGGTTATCCTGCGGCAGCTCATATAAGGGCCCCTCGGCCTCCTTCACTGGAGGTATGACCTCCTCCTCCGGGAGATCGGACTCCTGGTCCGTCGGCAGCATCGGCAATTTTTCCCCCGACTTCGTATCCGTAGGGTCGGTACTTTCAGTGGCTTCACTCCCACTGTCCCGCGGCAGCTCCTCTATGCTTCCCTCGAGGGTGTCGTCCAGCCCCTCGGCCGGGGTTTCCGGCAGCAACAATAAGTCGGGCTCGCCGTCTGCAGACTCGTAAGAGGTGTCCGAGTCGCTATTGGGTCCTGCGACGACTGCTTCGGCCTCAGGGGCGTCCGTCGGCCTTCGGCAGGGCAGGGTGCTGGTGGTGCCCCCCTTAGATAGGTAGTCCCGTAGGATTTGCTCCAGACGGGGACGATATTCCGGTGCATCCAGAGCCCGTAGAGCCTCGACTAAATCGTCGAGTGGGCTGCGGGACTCGGTCCCTGCCCGTACGGCATCCATGATTAGTAATGGGGTCCACGGCAGTACTGAAATAGAACCTTTCCTGTTAGGTTTAGTCCGTGCATTCTCGTGATGGAAGGAACGCTTTCAGATCGCTGACGTGGACTTTGCCCAAATCCTTACCGGTTTCCGTCGCTACGTAATATACTACCGGCGAGACCTTTTTCGTTACTATAACTGGCCCTACGTATTTCGGAACTAGTTTCGCCGCAATATGCTGTGCTGCCGATGATAAAACGCGTTGCCGTTTTAGAACTCTATCCCCCACCTCGAACTCCCGATCGCGGTGTCGCAAATTGTACTGACGCGACTGTCTGTTGTACGCGTCCTCTAAATTTTCGATTACCCAGCTCCTCAACGTCGGCAGCTGGGCAACTCGCTCTTTCCACTTCGTCGTGGACCCTACCTCGAAGTCGATAGGCGGTTCCGCTTTCGCTCGCACGCATTTTGCCGGTCGCGGTTCTCGCCCGAAGTTTAAAAAGGCTGGGGAAGCCTGTAGCACGGAATGTCGTGCCGTGTTATACGCGAATCGAAACTGCGGCAAATTCACGTCCCACTTTCTGTGGTCGCTTCCGATATAGGCTACAATCATTGTTTTTAATACCCTATTGACGCGTTCCACCGGGTTCGCTTGCGGGTGGTACGGGGGTGTTGTGGTAAGTCGGATTCCGTACTCTTTGGCGAGGTCGCGCAAACATTTATTCGCGAATTCCGTGCCGTTGTCTGTCAATAGCACGTCGGGTGTTCCCCATCGGGAAAATACCATTCCCTCTAGTACCTCGGCAATTTTTGGACCGGTCGCACGTCGTAGCGGGGCGCACTCTATCCATTTTGTGAAAAGATCCTGAATCACTAAGAGGTATACGTGACCGGACCTGCTAGGAGGGAACGGGCCCATAATATCGGCAGCTACCACGGACCACGGCATGTCGATACGGCGCCGACCCATCAACCCGGAAGGGAGTGTTTGCTCCACTTTCGTGAGTTGACAAGTTGTACAGCGTCTTACGTATTCTACCACAGTACGATACATGCCGGGCCAGTAATAGCGAGTCGCGATTCTATAGTAGGTCTTTTCAATACCTAGGTGTCCGGCCTGTGGGCTATCGTGCGCCTCCTGCAGGATCTCGGTCCGTCGTTCTTCGGGGACCACCAACTTCCACTCGTCCCCGTCTTGCCCTAGCGTTTCCGCGATAAGTGGATCCGTTCTTCGGCAATATAACTCCCCGCTACGGATGGACCAGTCTTTAAATTTGTCCGGGTTTTTCTCGACCTCCGCGAATTTTCCCTCGTACCAACTCGCGCGTACTACGGCAGCTATTTGAGTTTCCCCCCCAATGACACCCCCCCCCCTCAAAAACGCGCGAGAGGGCGTCCGGCACCTTATTTAATGCGCCCTGCCTGTAAACAACCTGAAAATCGTATTCCAGTAGTTGTAGGGCCCAACGCGCGACCTCGCCCCTTGTCGCGGTACACATCCGAACAATGGACACCTTGTCCCAATCGGCAACACAAAAACTATCTCTAAATTCCTCGCTAATGTATCGGGTGTGTTCGCGTGTTTCGAAATTCTATCCCGGCAGCACGAATTTATCTTTCGCTACGCGCAGCTTTCCCCAGCAATTTTTACAACGTTAATTATAATTTGTCGCTAATTCTGTGTTCTTTCGCTAATTGTTTTCGCTATTTTCGCGAGATTATTTCGCCAATTTCTCGTTTCGCGTTCGCGAATATTCCTTTCACAAATGTAACGACTACCCTGACGGCACGTGGTTCCCGTTGGCACAAATTCTACGAGACGTTCCTTAAAACGTCCCTTCCCTCACCGCAAATTACCTGCCTAAATTACATCATTGCAATAACAAATGAAATAATCAGTACATTACAATATCATATTAACAATTTCATTTCAATATCATTCAGTGCAATTCAATAAGACATCAATAATAAAAAAAAGAATCTTTCAATAAGGCATCACAAATAATTTAGTTCAATATATCATCGTCAATAATTCTCCACTTCATCAAGTATTATCTTTCCATTTTTACTTGCATTGCCGAAGAAATAAATTAATCATAAAATTACGGATTTGCTAAAAATGTAACAGAATAAATAGTGGATTGACAAAGCACTTATAGACGTTACGGAATAAATTAGCAAACAGGATAATAAATACGAGGTAACAAAAATAAAATCACGGAATAACAAAATAAATTAGAAAACAGCGGAATAAATACGCGATTTACTAACTAAAATCCAAACTTAACGAAATAAATTAAGAAATAACAAAATAAAATGAAAACGTAACAGAATAAATTAGAAACTAACAGAATAAATTAAGAAATAACGAAATTACTCAAGAAATAATGAAATAAATTAAGAAATCACAAAATAAATACACGACTCTTCGGATTACTAAATCGGCAGCTAATGTAATTACCAATGGAACTGAAATTTTTATCTTTTGATCAGTTGTACTATTATTTTCTTAATTATTTACTCGAATTTGTACTTGATTCCATGGAGGTTCACAACATTGTATGGTCATTATACGTGGTTTTCTTTCCCTTGTGTTTCCGGGATCCGCAGAATGACCATTTATCACATATCAATTGAAATATTTCATAAATAAATTGACCATTATCATGAATAGTTAACATTTCACAAATACCATATCACAGTAAATAACATTTCATAAACAATATCATATCATAAATAACATTTCCTCAATACAATATGCCACATAATATATCATTTTACATAAATTCGTTAACGTTGGCTCGTCTTGCAGCGTTTCTTTATTCGTTCGCGAAACGGGTATTTGTCTTCGCGACGCGACGGTACCGATCTCGTTCCGACTTTATTTCCCGGCAACAAGAAAGAATTTTCGTGAGAGTCCCGCACTCTCCGCGCATCTCTTTTCGATGGAAAAGCCCTAGGACAGATTACTTTTCCGCGAGATATCCGAATGTTCGGGCGCCAATTTGTCACGGGTCCCGTGTTTTCCGACCCGTCCGACGGACGAAAACCGGGGCCACGACGGGTTAGGCACGTTCGGCCGCGCGGAACGTGTTTCGCCCGGTGACAAACGGTATCCCGTAGGTTCGGCGTTTTCCCCGACGGAAGACTTTACCATGTTCGGGACTCGAAACGGGCGCCAGACACTCGCAAGTGTCACACGAACAATTTCGAAGATTGCGCGAGACGCTAATTATTCTGCCGAACCTTACGAGAACCGCGCGAGGGCCTGAATAGCGGCAGCCTGGGCCAGGATCCTACGCGGAGGGAATGCGGGACGTTTCCCGCGGCGGAAAGGTTTCTCACGGAAGAAAGATAGACGAGAATGGGCTTCGACTTTACATTTATTAATCTTACTGATTACAGAAGGCTGCCGGGGCGACCCGGCAGCGATGGAAACGAAGCCCGCGCGGTATTGTACAATGATTCGACAGTTGGACGGTCGCTCGCGCTTATTTCTCCCGATTCTACTTTCCTACGCGTCGAACCCGATCGTAGGCGCGATGTGCGGCAGCTACGAGTGGCAGTTAGCCGGTCGTGAAGCGACCGGGTTCCGGTGGTATACGCGGCAGCAAATTCGAAATGACTGTGGCCGTCGGAATTAGCCGGAAACTGCGATACGGTTTTCGTCGCGTCGTCCCACCGTGGGACGTCCCCAGATTGGATTCGCCAAAAATCGGTAACGATACGGGCCCCCCGTCCGTTCACCGACCGACGGCCTCACCCCCTTCTCGATTCTAATCTGATCGCGATTCACGGCGAGCGAGGTTACGTCTTAAATTCGACTCGAAGTCCGGCCGATTCGCAAAAACGCTACCGAGCCAACGCGAAAATTATAATGGTGCGGAAAGAAACCTGGTCGGCACTTACCACGCGGCACGTGGCTTCCTAGTCGCTTCGCTCTCTCTTAACGGCAGCTCTGGGCTCCCTAGCGGCTTATTTCTCCGGGATTCGGCAGCTCTCTCAATGTCTACCCTCGGCAGCGGTGATGGTGTTCGAAAAAATACTATGTAATTTACGCACTGGTAAAGGTGACTAACCCGGACTAGATTCGGCAGCACAGTGCCCTACTTCGCGAAGACTCGCTAACGCGGAAGCGAGGCGTCCCCCACCATCCTACTCTTCCCTGCTCCCGCGCGACGCTCTAACCTATCGCTAGCTTTCGCGCGTCAGGGCCGCGTCCGGCGGTACGGGGCCCTCGGCTACGGATCTATCGACTAACGCTTTCTTGGTGACGCGCGTTGATTGGCCGCTTCCCTTGGAGACAGACCGCTTGCCATTCCCTCGACGGGTGCGTGTAGCTTTTCGGGACGAGGCGGCGACGAGGTCGAGAAGATGTACGCCTCAGACCCGTAATCCCTCGGCGGCGCCTCCGGGTTGGTAGGCCCGGGCTCGGTGTCCTTCTCGTTGGCTTTCTGCAGGGCGTCCTCCGTAGCCGTCCCCTCCACAGTTTCCTTCCGGATTTTCCGCGTTCCTGTGAGCTGGGAAAAGGATCCGGGTCCCCCTGGGACCCGGCCACGGTCCTGCAACTTCGTGTCGCGCCAAGTGGCGCGGCATTCAAACCGCGTCAATACCCGATCTGGGATCTCGGACGCTCCCAGGGAGATCGATCACGACCACCGTTATCGCGGTGGTGCTGCCAAAGGGCGGCCCGGTCTTTCGATCTCCGATCTGAGGGACGTGGACGATTTTGCCACGTCACAAAGTTCATTACATTTATCATTTTCGTTAGAATCTGTAATATAACGTAAAATATAATAAATTTTGTTTCAGAATAAAATACAGTGTTGTGTATTATTTCATAGAAATTACGTAATAAATAATATGCATGCGTATAATTTATACGAATTCGAAGCATACCTGTTGACATTAAATCGCACTCGTAGTGTTCTTGCTTATGATCTTTGCTAAAGAAACGTAAAAATTGACCTAATGACAGTGTCCCAGACATTAAATTTTCATGTGATGTTGGTATTTTCTTATTCTTTGCTTTATTCGCAAAGCACGATCATAATGTCACTTATACAATTAAATTATTAATGCTTTTTGTCTGAGATTGTAATAGTTTTCAAGATCACAAGTTACGTGTTACCCATCGTTAACATATTTTCTTGCAATAATCAGGATTTGACCGCGTTCAAATTAGAATAGTCCAACTAATAGATCTGCTTCGTACACCACATGTATAAAATAAATTTAAAAATCACAAAGTATCGCATTCACTCCTCACAAAAATGCTTATACTTTATAGACAAAAGATACTTACCTAAATTATCATTTTTACACAGAATTATTCAGGAGCTGTGAAAAAAAAACAGAACTGTTTTGAGTCGATTTAACTATATTCCCAGTTCTTAGTGTTGTGGAAAGTCTGTACGTTCTCTCTAAATTCCTTGATTCTAGTATCGTTATATCATGCTAATTTTGGCTGCAACTACACATACACATTAAATTCACTCCCAAATTCAATATGTTCGACCTTGTTTCGGCGTCGACCGACGGTCGGAGGAGCCTGATGCCGGGACCACTCAGATTTGAGCGCGCAAAGAAATCCACGGGAACGGATCAGTGAGAGGTTGAGACAGAGAGAGAGAGAGCTGGTATTAAACTGCACTTTATTTGCCGATTACCGGTCACAGTCAGCACGAAAAGCTGGTCACTTCGCGAGCGCTAGAGAGAGCGAGATCGTCGTGAGCGCTAAAGAGAGAACGAGAACGTCGCGATCGCTCGAAAACGAGAACGTCGCGAGGTGCGCACGATAGAGATAGAACGCGCGAAAAGGATCGCGAGCCGGCGGACGAAACGGAAATCTTGCGCGTGCAATCGTCTGCCGTCGGATCGCCGAGCGGAAATCTTGAACGGCACGAGACGCGTGTCGCCGCGAGACGGAGATCTTCACCGCGGACGACGGAAATCTTGACGCGAGGCAGAATGCACGTAACGCGGCGCGTAAGATCGCAAAATTACTGCGAACGAGTGGCTCGAGATTGCGAGAGACTCAGAGCGAGAGATCTTTTAATCTAAACTGAGCGAGACGTGCGAATAGAAGCACAAACGTGCGCGAGAACAATATACTGTTGCGACGAGCGTTAAGAGCGTTATAATCGTGAAGAACGTTAAGCAGCGTGATGCGAGTGACGAACATTAAGAGACTGAAGAACGTTCAGAGAGAAGAGAGCGAGAAGGCACGCGCAGGTGCCTTAAATAACAAGGACCGTCGAATGTGGAGCACCGTGATTGGAGCTCCCGAATCGGATGATCCTTGTTTGTCTCGATTTGAAGGATTCAAACGGTGAAATTCGGCCAATGAGACGTGAAACTGTTGCTACGCGGTGTCGAGCAACGGCGACACGAGCTCTTGTCGCGTGTTGACATACGCGACAAAAACTGTATGAAACAGCGGTCGCCAGTGAAGACAATAGACGCCGAATTCCAACGCTTGAATCCTGAACAGACTTATATATGTAATCACAGACTATAGAAATTTGAATCGACGAACAATACCAACATCTGCAGACTCCCAAACTCAATGATTTTAAAACATATGGCGCCAAATGGCACGAATCCAAATTGGACGGCGACTAAACGACACGGCGTCCAAAAGGAACGCGTCCAATCGGGACAGTCCAATCGGAACACGTCCAATCGGTCGGCGTCCAAGTGGGACACTCCCATAAATGTTCAGGAGAGGGTAGTTTCAGGAGGGAGAGAGAGAGAGAGAGACCACAACTCATCACTTCAATTTTCATAAAACAGAATTTTTATTTTTTATTAAATTTTTTAAATACATTTTGTAAATTTTTATAATTTTGTTGTCTCCGTTTCCTCGCCAGCGGCCTCCCCGCGAATTGCCTCCCCGCGCGTTGCCTCTCCGCACGTTGCCTCTCTGCGGATTGCCTCCCGGACTGCTGTTCTGCTGCCATCCATATATTTTGTTTTTCTGTTCGCGCAACATTTTCCTCTGTAACATATGAGAAGTGAATTAGTACAATAGAGCCTACAAATGATAGACATTTAGAGATTTAGTAAAATCATATGCGGAAACTCACCATCTCATGTTCTATGTACACATTTGCTGTGTGTACGTTTCCGCTTCCGCTTTTTTCTGGACGCTATATTTGGGACAATGGGAATAATAGATTTTAGTACGAATGATTAAAAATTTACTAATGTACTGGAGTCATTTCACGCGAAATCAAACACTTTTTGGAGTAATGTTCCGGATGTTCAAATTTGAGTATGTTCTAGTCGAACAATTTTGAAGATATCAAAAAATCCTTCGAGATTTCTTCGTAGGTCACTGAAGACTACAATATATTCAAATTTGAACCAAATCCGAAACATTCTTCCAAAAAGTGTCAAATTTCTGGAACGTTTACTCACCGGTCCCAGGCGCTCCCATATTTTGCCCTTCTTCGGCGTCGTTGCCACGCCGGCCGCCTCCAACGCCGTTTTCGCGGCAGCCTCCGCCGCCTTGGCCACGATCTCCCGAACTTCGTCTACGCTCTTCGTTGCCGCAGTCTCTGTCGCCTTACTTTGTTGTGCGCCTTTTCAGTATTCTCCATGATCTAAAATCTGCACAAAACAATACATAGTTATTAAACAAAATAATCTTGCCTAATGTAATATTGTTGTATACATGCATTTTGATACTTACGTTCGCGGGGTTTTCTCCTGGAAGACTGTCGAGCAGCGTTGTAGGAATCGTACTATGGAAATCGTAACCGAATGCCGACGCTTATGTGTATATAGCAAAATGCAAAGGTAGGGGCAGGGAGGGTTCATGAACGGGCACGGGCAGGTATTGCTGGTGACCTGGTGGTGTAGAGTGCTGGACAAAATGATAGGACGTTTCATATATTTGATCATTTGCTTGCTTGCTTGCGCGCGCGTGTGTGTGTGTTAAAATAAAACTCACTTTCTTTTAAGATGTCATCGGAGATGTGCAAAATAGTGTCCTTCTACGGTGATACATTTTCTGAAACGTGCATTGACCGACATTACAGATCTTTCAATTGTTTCGGAATTAATATCAGCACAATATCTAACTATTCATACATGAACGGTTTGTTCATGTCCTCTGGTGTAGTTGGTCGTTCATTATAAACTGTTTGTTTCAATTTTCCTCACAAAAAGTTCATTGGAGTGAGGTCTAGTGAACGCGGTGGCCATCCTACAACTCCAGTACGACCAATCCATCGATTTGGGAATGTAAGTCTAAAATTTATTTCGCAAAGCATGTAGAAGGCGCGCCACCGCCGCGCTGTGCCGATCATGCACGTGCGTATACCTACAGATGTGGTTGATTAATAATCTTCTAAACAATCTATAGAATAATTATTAGAATCTACTAGCTAGTCGTTTTTGCTAAGTACAGAGTATGTATATATCTTTATTTGTTCCCCTTAGGTTTACAATCCTATACCCAACTCTACATATTTCTTAACACTAGCCTAAAAACTACCGCACGCAAGAGAGAAAGAGAGAGTGTAATTCGCAACGTCCCCTTACAATTACTTAAAACTAAAATAAAAACGCATACATTATCTCGCATACGCTAAGTACAGAGTAATAAATATAAATTTATTAATATTTATTAATTAAAGTGTAAGATGTTAACAATTAGTGTGGCAAAGTACAAGTCTGAGGTTTAATTTAGGGAGAGACGCACCTATACAAAAACAAGAACCAGTACAAAAAATTTTGTCAAAACACGATGCAAATTGGTAAAAGAGAAACTCTTGTCACTATTTAAGTCGATACTGATAGTTAAAACCGTACCATAAGAAGGTAGTAACATTTGTACTGACGACTATAACGATCCAATCCCCCGGCGTGAGCGTCCCCCTGACCGCGCACCGGCACGGTCCTCCGTAGTCGATCACACCGGGGGCAAGCTACTCTAGTACGCACCGCCACCTCGAGAGGGACCCGTCTCTAGTAACGACGCGTGCGGCCTACCTCCGCTGGTTGGCCGCGAAGTCGCGCTTTTGCGGGTGAATATGATCTGTCTCGGGAATAAGTACCGTTTCCGGGCGAGTCAGAAAGGAGTCCGGGTGACGAGCTACATCGGCCGATTAGTAGAGTATATGATAGACCACCGTACTCCGATTTCGAGACTGTTCTTGTCCTTACTTCCTCCAACGGGCACCGACGGTGCTACAGGCGAGTGCCGCTCCCGACGCGCATAGCCCGCTTCCCACCAAGCCGCCGACTTTGGCGTGAGCGAAGGCAACCTTCCAGCTCTGTCTGGTGCGTGGATTGATAACAGGAGCACCGGACATTATAGAGCCTCCAGGCATGAACCCTAGCGTTGGCCGATCGGGCCCCGGGGTGTCACGACGCTGCTTCCTACACTCCCGTCCTCGGCCACGTGTCCCCCTGTAGCGCAACGTAGCCTGTAATATACGTCTGAACCACGACGTAGCTTGTGAGTTCCGCCGTAGCCTGGAAGATCCGCCGTAGCCGTTAAGTTGCGCCGACTGCGCCTCCGCGGAAATCGCCACACCACCGCCGGCAACCGTCACCGTAGCCGTCGCTGCATTGTAGGGATTAGTTTTATGGATCCGGTCTCCGTAGATTCGCGATAAGTTACAGTGACTACATTACCGTCAAACAATGATTTTACGTGCTTGAAGTTTTCGTCCTTAAATAAGAACATTTTGTCGCTGGTAAAGGGCTCATTCGAAAGAGGAAGGTTCAATCTAGTGCGCGATGGTCAGGAACTGCCGAGATTATGCAGATATTTGATAATATAAGCGTTCGAAGTAGGCCAAAAATTGACGATGTGCATGCCGTGGAATCCAAGCATTTTTATGCCATTGGATGAGTTTTCTGGATGATGTCGAGACCAGCGTGCACCAGAAAATATTTCCAGCTACAAATTGTGCTATAATTGGTCTTGATTCGGTTGCGAAATAAAGGCAAAAACTTGAAGCACGTTTCTGGCGTCAGAATTTATAATATCGATAATACAGACCAAAAAATGTGACAAGTTTAGTCACAGACTTAAGACCCATCGGATCAAGACCAAGACGGATCTGAAGTCTGTGTCTAAAGGCTTTGAATGGAAATTATTAATTAAATGGTCACGTGAATACCCCGAGCCTTTAAGTATAGCTGTAACCTGTGCCGCCGCTGTAACCGTAGGAAATAAACGTCTTGTCCAGCCGAATATCGTCTCCTCATAAACCCCGGACGGGAGACTGAGCCGGGGACGCTCTCCCCTCCGCCGATCGTTACAAAATGGCGCTCGAATAGTGTTGACTGTAATGGGAAGAACCGCGAATGAGTACACAGGCCCGCTGGGTATACCGCCTGCGCAAACTGGAACTTGTAGAAGAGACCGGACGAATGGGTCTAGACCCGACGAGTACCGTGGACCAGTTGCGAGCCCGAATCACCGACCACATCCAAACCATGCCGAAGGAAGACTCAACCCCCGCAGGCCCCTCACGGGAGGCCATAGACCAGAGCTTCATGCAGCGGATCTCTCAATAGCGAAACTGGACAACCTATGCTGACTTTTTGCAAGCCTTCCACCGCAAATTCGTCCCACGAGACCAGCTCTTCAACCGGGAGGAGAGCATACGCAGCCGCCTCCAGAAACCTGGATAAACCGCCCTGGATTACGTGACCGATATGGAAACGTTGATGCATCGCCACGGGGAAATCGCAAGCGAAACCCAGTTAGAACGCATATACAGGATAATGCGAACCGACTACCGAAAGCACTTCCGATGGGCACATGTACCCACCATGGACGACCTCCTGGAGGTCGCTGCACTCGTCAACACGAGCCGGAACCCAACGCTCCAGGGTATAGACGAGGTTAGCAGCAGTTATAATCAGGAAATCTGCTGTTGGAGATGCGGCCAGCGAGGGCACCAGCGCGTGGAATGCCGTCGACTTTCGAAACTGTTCTGCTGCTACTGCGGCGTCGCCGGCAGTACGACTCACCGCAGTTCATGTAACTCTGTGACGGGAAACGGGATCGGGGTCGGTGGCCGAGGCACCAGACTACCGAGCAGCAATCCGATGGCTTGCCGGACCTAAGCAGCGACACCCGCATCTTCGTACCGGTGATGGTCTACGGGCGCTAGTTCCAGGCTCTTCTCGATACCGGGGCCACACGCTCCTACCTCCGGCAAGATATCGCCGAAAGGTGCTGACAAAAGGGGCGCGGACCATCCCCGCGGAGATGGACATCCGAATCGCAGATGGATCCGTCGTCGCGCTGGACGCCAAATACAGGCCGTCGTCCATATCTGCGGCAGCACACTGGCCCTGATATTCCCGGTCCTGCCAGCCCTCTCGCAAGCCATACTAATCAGGGTATATACGCTTCGAGCGATAGGAACATCCTTCACCCTCGGCACATCTGGAGATTCCAGAAAGAGGCTTACGCCATCGACAAGGCAGACGGCCTCTCGAGGTGTATACCAGAGCAGGATCAACAAATGCAAGCACTGATATCCTCCGAAATTCCAAAATTCGGCGCACTCAAGGGGATGACACACCTCGGCATTCATCGAATCCTCCTGACCATCCCCGAACCGGTCAAACAACGGTTTATACCACGAAACCCGGCCACACAGGCCATTATCCACGAGAAGGTGAACCGGATGCTCCAAGACGGAATCATAGAACCGTGAACCGGCCCGTGGAGCTCGTTAGTGTTAATCGTCCGTAAGGCGACCGGCAAGCCGCGCTTCTGCATTGACATCCGGCGCGTCAAAAGCGTCACCGAGAAGGAAGCCTACCCACGACCCAAAGTCCAAGCCACACTGGAGAAGCTACGGGGAGTCTGCTACATCTCTACCATCGACCTGTACAACGGGTACTGGCTGGTACCGCTAACCCCCGTCAGGGAAAAGCGAATCACCCATTTGAAACGCTGCGGAACCAGCTGACCACCGCACCTATGCTGGCTTGCCCGGATTTGGACCGGCCATTTACGTTGTAAACCGATGCCAGCGGCCACGGGCTAGTCCTAACATAAAAAGCCGAAGAGAGGAAAGGGTCGTCGCCTACGCCAGCCGTACCCTGAACGGCGCAGAAAGGAAGGCCCGTCCGCTCTGGAAGGCTCGTCCGCTGGAGACTAGAACACCAGAAATACGACTTCACTGTCAGGTACCGCCGCGGCGAACAGAACCTAGTGGCAGACGCTCTATCACGACAACCGGAAGATCTAGGACTACAGGAGCACCCGCAGGACGCGTGGTACCAGAGGGCAGAACAATGAAGCCAGCCGTCTACGCGTACAACACCGCCCGGCACGGGGTCACTGGCATGACACCAGCCTACCTGACGTACGGCTGAGAACTCGCAGTGCATGGAACGGACCGTCTGCCTACCGAACACCTCTGTGAGGAGGCGACCAGAGCAGACCGCCAATACTGGGAAATTACGATCGACCGCCTACGTAACGCCAAGCAGCTCGCCCGCTCGGCACAAGCTCTTCCCCACCGAGACACAGCGTCGGCTATACAACCTCCTCCGTCGCAAATGGAGTCTCCGTATCGGGGATACGGTCATGCGCAGAGAACACCCCCTGTCAACCGCCGCCGACGGTTTACGTGCTCAGTTGACACCGAAATTTTCGGGAGCCTACAGGATACGCAAAAGTTCTCAGGCTAACGCTGGTTGTCGTACAAGCCAACAGAGGGCCCACGCCACCGCGCCGAACTCCAGGTCTTGAAACCGTGCGCAATGGATGGGGACTCCCCGAAAGACGACCGTAGGACACTATAAAGATCGACGAGCCCCAGGGGAAAGGTATTCGTAACCAAGATGTCACTCAAGCCGCAACAGTCCCGCTCATCCGGGAGCCAGCCAGCTTGCCAATGGAGGCCTGCATCCGCCAGCACTGACCGACGGAACCGTTTTGCCTGTTGCCAAACCCCGGCCACCAGTCGCCCGTGAGACCAGCCCCAGTCAGGGGACCTCCAGCAAAGCTTTGGCCGCTGTCACGCCGCCGCAAGCGGCTAGCACAGAAGATAGCCCGGCAAGACAGGGTCCGGCCACCATCCGGGCGCTGGCGCGCCCAACAATACGGAGCGCCTGTGTCCTGACAGCGCCGATCCCGCAGGAAACGTTGTTCCCGGGGCTACCGTCCCTCGATAACACAACCGGCGTTCAGGACGCCCCATTGGATGTGGGTCTACTGAACGGCCGCCCGTCGACCGCCGCCGCCGAGGTTGCCCCCGAACCTACGCCACTACCGCTGACCGCTCTGCCCCCACCCCACCTGCCCACGTGCAGCCGCTCCACCGCCTGCTAACACCGTCGAGCAGCACAACCGCCCCCCACCAGCCCCGAGAACCAGATTGCCCAGGAGAACCCACTCCAACCCGGGACCGTCGAGGTCCACCTCGGGCAACGGTACCGAACGCAGATTTCCCGCGGCTGGGTGGACCCCCCCCCCCCGACCACCGACCAGCGGCTGTTAATACAGCTTCCGCGGATCAGCCACGCCAGCGAGGAAGCCCCCGCTACAAACCTAGGTTAAGACTAGGTTAAGACTACTACTATTACCTGTAGGTTAAGACTAGGTTTAGTTAGAATAAGTCTAGGAATTAGTAGTATAGTTAGTAGTAAACTGTACAGATAGTGGTAATGCCGTACAATACACACAAGGGGAAAGACTACCACACAGGAAGTCTCGCGCCCCGAAGTAAGGGGGAGATATAACGATCCTATCCCTCGGCGCGAGGTCCACCGCCGTAGTTGCGCCGACTACGCCTCCGCGGAAACTGCCGCACCACCGCCGGTAACCGTCACCGTAGCCGTCGCATTGTACAGATTAGTCCTAAGTATAGCTGTAAGGCTGCGCCGCCGCCGTAACCGTATGAAATAAACGTCTTGTCCGGCTGAAAAGTAGCTCCTCATTCGCGGCTTAGAAACCCCGGAGGCGGACTTAGCCGGCACGCTCTCCCCTCCGCCGATCGTTATACCACTTACAAAAATATTTCATCAGAAGTTTGGAGCACTAAGAAGTTTTTATACTTCTGTTACACGGAAATAATATAATACACGTGTTCTTCGTTTTGAGATTATTTATAATAGTTAAAATGTTATAAATGATAACAGAAAAACAGTTGAGAATCGTCCAATATTGTCACAACAAAAACTGGTGCATCTCACCCTATGGTGTGTCTCTCCCGGAATTACCCTATGGTCCATGAACAACCTTTTCACCACATCGTCTTCTTTTTCATCTTCTTCTTCTGCTTGATGTGGCGATGATTGCGTTGAGATGGCTTCATCTTCATCCTCGATTGAATTGTTTAACTCTAAAGCACTTGACCGCTTTGGCAAAGTCCGTCGCGTTGTCGGTTACGGTCGCGACAATTTTATTACTGGTGAGCTCGAATTCGGCGTGAATCGTGCTCAACATGTCCGTCATTCGATTGAAAGAGTGTACACCCGCGAAGCGTAGACAGACAAGCGCCACTGATTTCCTCTCACAGTTGGAGGAAATCCAATGCGCTGTCACGCCGAAGAAACTTCTTCTCCGTGCAGACCAGATGTCTGCTGTGGTACACACGAATGGCACTGTCTATGAAACTTCCGCGATTTTTTTTTTATTGTCCACAAACATTGTTCCCATCACTCTTCCCACTGTGCGCCGACTTATATTTGACACTGTACCCGGCACTCTCAAGTTTTCAAAAATGCAATGAAAATAAACATCATCCACCCATCGCAGTGGAACCATGGCGTTTATGATATACTGTGTTGCATCCACTTAGAATTGTTTCCGGCTAGTCCTCTTTTCTCGTTGCTCTTCTTCGGCAGGGATTGTCGGCGTAGTAGGGTCTTTGTCCTGGTCCTGATCCTGTGCGTTGATGTTCCTTTTCGTGCCGCTGCACTATACTCTTCGAATTCGTCAGGAAGTTTGAGAAGCACGTCAACTGTCCTTTGATCTCCCTCACCGTTAGAAGGCAAATTTGACACGCGCCAACAGCATTTCTGTATAGGCATGTGGCAATTTGAAAGTATTTCCCATTTAAAATGGCTGGCACTTGGTTGCTTGTACTGTCGAACCAGATGGTTCGACGGTTGTTGCAGCAACTCTTTTTGGATCCATATACATCGTTATGTATAGTGAAAAATCCGAAAACGCGATTGATATAAAACTGTTTCGTATATGATGCATGTTCAACAGCGCGACGAAAACGGGCAGAACAAACATTCAGCCCTCTTTTATATGCTTCTCGTCTTTACATTGTCTTTTAGGTGATTAAGGGGTAATTGAATGTTCACTGGTGAAATAGACAACGATTGAAAGTACCTTCGAAATATTCGAATATACCTTGCATAGTATAATTTTCGTTTTTTGTACTACGCAATTTTTAAAGTCTGGACGATGTTTCTCTGAACTTAGGAATGTTTAATATTAGGTGAAGTAAAAAGTTCTGAGCGCTTTTTCGCTTTATTTCGACGATGAAATTAACATAGTTAGGATTATTCGATTTAGATCAAATATGCGCCGTTTTGTTCGATAACTTTTGTCCATTTTGAAGGCAATTTCATAATTCCGCGGTTGAAGAAGTCCTCGTCCCTATTGGTAAAAAACTTGACCAGCTCATTTTCACAAGCCTCTCTTGAGGCCAGTTTTGTACCATCAAGAAAATTTTGCAAATTCTTGAAGAGGTGATAATCGCTTGGTGCCAGGTCTGGACTATACGGCGGATGCGATAGAACGTCCCAGCCAAGCTCTCGGAGCTTCTGACGCGTCGTTAAAGATGTGTGCGGCCTGGCGTTGTCTTGATGAAAAACTACACCCTTCCTATTGGCCAATTCTGGCCGCTTCTGGTCGATGGCCTGCTTCAGTCTGGTCAGTTGTTGACAATAGAGGTCCGAATTGAGTGTTTGGCCCGATGGGAGCAGCTCGTAGTGGATGATTCCCTTCCAATCCCACCAAACACACAATAAAACTTTCTTGGCCGTTAATCCAGGCTTGGCGATCGTTTGGGCCGGCACACCGCGATTGGACCACGATCTTTTTCGGCTGTTATTCTCGTATGTGACCCATTTTTCATCGCCAGTCACCATCCGCTTCAAAAATGGGTCGATTTCGTTACGTTTCAACAAAGAATCGCAGGCATCAATTCGGTCCAAAAGGTTCTTTTGCGTCAATTCATGTGGCACCCATACATCGAGCTTCTTCTTGAGGCCTGCCTTATGCAAATGATTCCAAACGGTTTTCTGGCTAATCTTCAGTTCCTGGGCAATGGAATAAGTGCTTACATGCCGGTCCGACTCGACGATTTCCATGATTTTGTCCACATTTTCGACGATTGGCCTACCAGAGCGTGCCTCATCTTCGACGTCCATATTACCAGAACGGAATCGTTGGAACCACCGCTTTGCTGTTGCATTCGATACTGTATTGGGTCCATAAACAGCACAAATTTTTTTGCCTGCCTGCTCCGCCTTTTCACCTTGGTCGTAGTGGTACTGAAGAATGTATCGAATTTTCTCTTTTTTTACCTCCATTTTCGAACGCTGTAACACACAACTGGCTTCACCAAAACAAAAAACTAACAAAGACCTTTATTCATGCGTAATATCACCTTGAAATTGCCGTATACTATGACTCGATACGATGTGAACATCGTGAGATATGGCTCGCTGAAGACATCTAGCGAAAAACGCTCAGAACTTTTTACTTAACCTAATATTACATAATATATTTTTACGATAATTATAACTTAGTTTTTCACGAAAAAACGCCGAAAATAGTGGTTGTTATTTTTTTCAACTATGACGCACTAAACGCAGGAATTTGAAAAAATTGAGTATAATACTTAGCACAATATCTCATTGCTAAATTAATTCTGTTCTAGCGTCTCTTCGATTTCCATATGAAATCTGCATGTTTTCGATTTTTTTCTTCGTGTTTTTCGATTTTTACAACCAGAATTTGCAGCGGAAAAATCTGAGAACGGTACAAAATATGTGGTTTGGTATCCGATATATATGGTTCGGTTATCGGTATTTGTGAGGGGACAGTTGTCTGGCCCGTGGTTTTTCGCGCATTTTACGTAGCGATATTCTAGCTGGCAATTTTTGCTTGCGTGCCTGAGGCGTTGGCATTTCTTACATTGGAATACCTGTGGCTTCCTGAGGTGTTCCCATTTGATTTTCTGGTGTGCCATCGTTTTAATTTTGAATAGGGCTGCGGTACGGCTTTCTCTGCTCAATTGTACGAGGTGGTGGTACTTTTCTGGGTTTTGCTTCTTGTATGTAAATTTAGTGATATTTATTACTTGCGTTTTTGGTAATTTGAGGTCTTCTATTTCTGCTTTAATGTCTTCTAGTGTGAAGCTTCCTTTTATTCCTTTTAGTATGATGGATTTGGGCTTCAGTTCTTTGGGGGGTGTATGTGTAGAATTGCGTTTTTGTTTCGGTGAGTTTGTCCGTCATTGCCTTGTGACTCTGAAGGTTTTTGGTGAAAATTGTGTGGTTGTCCTTGTCGTTTTCTTTTATTATGAAGTCTTGTTTCTTAATGTTTAGTGCTAGTGCGGTGCGTATTATTGTCTGTATGTTTGTATTGAATGTGGGGATATTGGTGGGGGTGTGTAGGATTTCGTTTTGGGCTGGGTGCCGGTTGGTTGTGAATTTGGGGTGTTTTCGTCTAGATCATTGTCACTGTCGTACAAGAGAGGTTGGTACTGGTTGTTCAGTGGTATTGTGTTTGGTGGGTTGGTGTGACTGGGTGGTGCTTTGCGTGTCTTTGGGATTTCCCAGGAGTCCTTTGTTGGGTTTTTCCTGTCTGTGGCGTTCGGGCTCTGAGGTGTGCCGGGGGATGGCGCTGGGGTGTCTTTTTTCCTAGCTGTTGCCAGATTTGGCTGAATTGTTTTCTTGGGAGCTGCTGCCTTGTTATTCTCATTTAGGATGTTTTTAAACATTTGATCATGCTGTGTCTTCGATGGTAGCTTGATTAGCTTGGGTAAAGCAAAGTCCTCTTGCGGTAGGTGTTCTCTCCCGCTTCAGTCCAAATAGTCCCACAATGTTACACTGTGAGCTACCAAGGGCCACGCTGCTTCTAACAGGCCCATTAATAATTGAAATCCGGTTCCTGTTCTTCTCAGCGGCGGTAGTTCCAGCCACCTGAGCCACAGTCCAACCAATCGTCGCGGAATTTGTGCCTTGCTCTGGCTTTTCTACCTTCATTTTATACTTTTCTGAAAGTTTTTGGAGTTGACCAGACACGCGTGCAACCAATTCCGGGCACCATCACAGTCTTCCCGACATTCCATCGTTATCGGGGAATTCGAGATCGGTAATGGCCTGCAACCCTTCCGGGTTCAAGCGTTCTACCTGACCTCTGAACCCAAGGAGATTTGTATTGGGCACGGTATTCAGGGGGAAAGAGCCCTCAGGCAGTGGATTCCATGCCTGGAAACGTCTTTCTTCATTTTGACGTCGAGTTTCCACGACCAGTTGTGAAGTTACGAACGGGGATACATAGCACTCGTATTTATTGTGATCTTGTGCTGTTATCCTACCAAAGCTGCCCGAATTAATGTATTCTTGCAGTGGTCTAGCTCCATCTGCAGGTACTTCGGGAATCGGCCCTTGTGGAATTCCAATCTCAGGCACGTTTATCTTAACCACATCGCCTTGTGGCGTGGTAGAATTGGTTATCAGCTTATAATATTCGGCAATAGGCGCCGGTATAACCATGTCCTCCGATACCAGGTTAAGTGGAGACTCTTCATCTGCATAGCGATCCTCAGCGTTAACTGTACGCACGTGGTCAATTATTACGGCGCACAGTGGGTAATTTGGACAAAATTTTTTTTAAAGTAAAGCTGAAACTATGTAGAATATGGGAAAAAATAGAAAGATTATTACCATCCAATCATTTCAACGAAAAAATGACTTCATTATTTTTTGTCACAAAAATCTATTTTTTACAAAATCCTGAGGTCGTAGACAAATTTTGAGACCAGATTTGAAATCAGCGTGAAAAAATCTATGGGAAATGATGTATAGCATGTTAAAAAAAAATTTTCCGCGCGTGGTATTGGAAAAACTAAAATTTTCTTGAATTTGTGCGAGTTTAACGAATTTTCTCGAGGTTAAAAAACGTTCGTACCACAATCTCTCTATTTTCCCATATTCTACAAAGTTGCAGCTTTCATTTAAAGAAAATTTCATCGCTCTACCTCATTCCTATCGAAAGTTCTTTGATTTTGAATCCGCTTTTGTCCAAATTGCCCACTGTGCGGCGTTGAGGATGCTTGTGTAGGTATGCATAAAAGCACAAAATGGCACTTCTCGTCTAAGGCGAGGGTTTTCCGCCTCCAGGTCGCAGTACACTCTCTCGCAAAGTAAAGGGAACGTTGAAAAGTCCACACTCTGTGAATAAATACGGTGAATAGGCTGCGTACCCGTATAGGGGCCCTCCTGCCATAGAGGCTCATCTCGCAGGTTTTCCTTGCTCGCTTTCGTTATTAGAGGAGTCACCTCAGCGGGATCAGATATCATCGCTGGCTTACGCTGGCTCTCGAAGGTGGTTTTCTATCCTTCTTAAAATTTCGGGACCGTGCAGTAGGTTTTCCTTGTCCTGCCGTCCTTTGTGAAGGAGGATCCGGTTCATCGGCCCAATTCTTGGTCAGTGGAGCTTCGTTGTATTTACGCATATTATATGCGTACATTCGTCGTGCATTTCTGTTCATCACTGGTGCTCCAGCGGATTTTGTGGGTTCATTAACCTTCTGGTTTTGCATATTGAACAAAGTATAAACGTCTTATAACGCGTCCTAAAACGACATGGTATCGTTTTCGATGGTATTACAATCGTCCGAAATATTTTGCAGTATTACATCAGCCTGTACTTCTGCCAGACGTTGTACAGTATGAGTAAGAATATCCTGTAGTGGCACTACAGCCCCATTTGGTAACACTTGCTTTTGCTTGTATTTTAATTGCATCTTCTCTGCTTGTAATTTCTCGATGTTGTTCAAGTAAATATGTGCAGTTTTGAATTTTTTTAATTAAATTTTTTACCTGTCTATAAAAGTACACGTCTCAAGGTTGTACTAGTGGTGTACATTTTGGTGGAATAACTCGAAGAGTACATGTGGTGTATCCTTCTTCGGTTAGAAATAATGTGTTGTACATTCCCTGATTTGTCTGTCCTCTCCAGGAATCAATCAACAGGAGAAATTTGTTATCTTCCACATAAGGTTTCATTACCAATTTTAAATAGTCTTTATAAATAACCTGTGTAAATTTTCCGGAGTTCGAACAAGTTACTATTATGTTTGTGTGATGTGACATAAGTTCATCTACTTTTTTTTTAACAAGTGGACCGAATTTTCCTGAAGGTTCTTGCATACATAAAAAAAACATGAGGTAATAGCTTTCCTGCCATTGTTATACGGTACTGTGCTGAATATGAATGTGTTGTTTTTGCAATATTTTTTTGGTTACGAATACTGTCTTCTCGCCTTTATATGTCATTGTCCTTTCGAATGTCGATTGGTATTGGCATCCTGTCTGATCCGTGTTGATTATATAACTTAAATGGAATTGCGGGGTGATATGTTTTATTACTTTCCGAAAATTTTCGGCGGCTTGCTGTATTTCATCAAAATTGTTGGCTTCTTTTGAAGAAATGTATGTATTTTGTGATTTTCCTTTGTCGAATATTATGTTTTAATTTGAAATACATTAACCATGAACGACTAGCTTTAAAATGAAAATTTTCGAACTGATATTGATAAGAACCTGCCAGTACCCATTCTTGAAGGTTTCTTGTGGTTACCTGTTGGTAATTTGCACGAGATTCTTGGAACCGGTCGTACGTCCATTTATCAATATTGCATAATATTTATCAAATTTCGTGCCTTCCTCTTTAATTTGTTTCTCCCAGCGATGTAAATCTTCTTTCTTTCCAAAAGTTTACTACCTTTTGAGCGAATTGATTTTAAATTCCATGACGGGTTCTGGCGGGCAATGGTAACTGTTTTTATTTTTGTATCCAGCGTCACAATTCCTGATTTTTTCTTGTTTTCTTCTGTGTCAGACCACTCATCTTCAACAGATTCGTCGGCTGTAATTTTGGAGAATACATTTTCCCTATCTATGTCGCAATTACAAATGAGATTTTAGGTGACGTGGGGTAGATGTAATGTTTATATAGAACGATGGTTTAACGGGTAACAAAAATAAAGTTTATTAATGAAAACAATTAATACTCAACAAATAATAACAACAATAAAACAAAACGAGAAAACTAAAGTCAACGATAAAACGCGATAAAGATACAACTAAATCTAGTGTATAAAACCGTCGCGATACTCTGACTCACTCTCTGGAGCTATCGTTCTCCGCGAGAGTCCAAAGCTTTCTCTGTTCTCGTTTCTGAGGCGCGTTAAATAATGTCCCCGAAAACCGTTAAAATAAGAAGAGGCTCTTCACCCCCACAAGGGCATGGAGAAAGTTTCTTCCCCCACACATTGCATCCGGGGACTTCACTCTTAAGGGGGCCGGCAGGGTTTGAAATCCATATGCTTATGCATGGGTCAAAACCTTTTAAAACTATCGCTTCAATATTGCAATGAGCAGTTTAAAAGTGGTCACTTGTGTTTCCTAAAAGTCCAATCTATGTCTGTATAGAGCCCAAATTTCGAATTTCTACCTCATCGCGGAGTAATTAACAATATTCGGCAGAAAATTCGAATTCTGAAGCAAGTATGACGTCACAAGATGGCTGCCGCTGAGAGATTCTCTTAATTTCGCGAGATTTAGTGTTCGTATCGAAAAAAGGGCTCTATACAGACATAGCGAAGACATGTACAAACACGGTGGTATGCATTTTTAATTGATTACTTACTTATTTAAGACGTAAAATGACTAGAAAAAAAGGCACAATTTTGCGGTTCCGGTTACTAGCGGCACGGTCTCTCCGCGGCAAACACTGTACGTTGCGATAGAATACGGTCGATAATGCAGATCAATAGTACAGGTTTACGTATGTACGATATGTATGCTGCCGAATATTGTAAATTACTCCCCGATGAGGTGGAAATTCGATATTTGGGCTCTGTACAGACATGTATTGAACCTTTGGGAATCACAATTGACCATTTATAAACTGCTCATTGCAATATTGACGCAATAGTTTGAAAAGGTTTCTGACCCTTGCACTTGCCGGTACGCGGCTCGTAGAGAGGCCATCTTTTGCGCACGACGGCATGGCACACGTCAGGATATCTTTCATAAAAGAAAATAAATTACTTAATCCACAATTTATATACACATACATAATTTAAAGACTACATTTTACAGTGCACACTTTTTAATAAATACTAGAAACTAATACTTACTTTCTACAAACATCGTCGAATATTTGCTTTAATGGAAACGCCGTTTCTCGGCAAAGCTGAAGCATTTCGTGCTTCATTTTCTCTTGATCGATCCTATGCAAAAGTTTCGAATGATTGTGATCGTGTAACAATTTAATACAACCATCACCGACGTCCATTATTGCCCCGCGACACCCCGTAGTACGGCGTGTATTACAGGGAAAAATATTTTTTGTGCGATTGTCTTTATTATACGTATAATTATTATATACGTAAATAAAGCTACCGACCGATTTTCCGGGAAGTTTTTCCATTTTTAAAACAGCACGTAACAGTGAAAGTAGCACTGTAACGTGTCCGTTTCCCGGCGGACCTCGATACAACGGGTTCCTCGCGGCCGGATTTGGCTCGCCGTGCCAGGGTTCGCGACGGAATAACGCGAGGGTTACGGCGGGACGCGGGCGGTCGAGCACGGGTGATTAACGACACGATTATTCGCAATGTTCGTCGCTGTCCCGGCTTCGCGTTTCGGTGGTCGGCGGTCGCGATTGGGACTCGTATGACGGCGGGGTCATGGCCGTACGCAGCGGCGCATCCGGACCAGGGCAACCTCGGCGGACGGAGAGCCCGTGCCCCAGGACGGCCGGCGTGTTGCCGGTCGCGGGTGGTTCGCTCTCCGAGGGTGCAGGACGGAGGCGGAGATGTCGGGTTTAACAGGACGGAAGGCTACTTACCCTGGTTCCGGTCTCGATCGCTCGGCGTTCGGGTCGGCGCTCCAGGTACTTCGGCACGCTGCGGCGTGTCCGGGGTTTGCGGTTCGCGGGCACACGTCGGCACACTCGCGGCGATAATTCCGCGGGTGAACTCTGCGCTAATGGCGCGGATTAATCCTCGGCGTTTTCGGCGTCGCGGAAAGACGGTTCTCGTCGGGATCGGTCGGTTCGGTATTGTCGGCTGGCGATCTTAGCTCAGAAAAACGTCCGTTCGCGAGCGTGGCGGAAGGCCAAAGAGACCGTTTTCCGGCTCGTCTCTCTCGTCTTGCGTGGCGAGGGGGTGCGGTGCGGTACGGTTCGCGGCCGGCTTTTCCGGCGTCGTCACGCATCCGGCGCGACGGTATCGCATCATGGCGGGTTCCGGTTCCCGCCAAGATCGGTTCGATGGTGCGGGGATCGCGGGGGGACGCTCGCCGCGGGTACCGGCGGATCTCGGTATCCGTCGGTCGTGTTCGGGGCGGTTCGAGTTCGGGACGCGTACAGCTAGGAACAGGCCTGGCGCAGCCAGGTCTGTTACAGTGGAAATGCGTAATAAAGAAAATTGAATAGAAAAACTTACCTATTTCCGATGTAAACAAATTAAAAATGTTTCCGCCTTGCTTGACGCTTGTTCCTGGTATCCCGATTTTCAATAATAAGTGTCCAGCAGTAATCAGCAAGCATCGCACATAAGTCATTTCCTTTGTAACGATTTTCCATTGTTGAAATATCTTGATGAAACCGTTCTCCATGTTCATCACACACGTCACCAAGGTTTGCAGGAAAAAAGTCTAAATGCGATTGCAAGAAATGCATTTTTAGCGACTTGTTGTATCCTAGCTTTTCCCAATTTTTTAGAAGTTTATTCACTATGGATGCATAGTTTTCTGATTTTTGTTTCCCAAGGAAATTTTCGATTGTTCCCACAAATGAAGTCCATACTCGTTTTTCTAATTTATTTAATTTTTTATTAAAATCTGTGTCATTAATTAACTTACTTATTTGGGGTCCGATAAATATGCCTTCTTTTATTTTGGCGTCAGAAATCGTCGGAAATTTAGTTTTTAAATATTCGAATGCAGGCCCAGTATTGTCCATAGCTTTGAGAAAATTTTACATTATGCCTAATTTTATGTGTAACGGTGGTGTTTCGGCGTCGACCGACGGTCGGAACAGCCTGATGCCGGGACCACTCAGAGTTGAGCGCGCAAAGGAATCCACAGGATGGGTCAGTGAGAGAGAGAGAGAGAGAGAGAGAGACACCAACTCATCACCTTAATTTTGGTTAACAAATACTTTATTGTGCCTCACGATTTATAGACATGGAAGATTTTAATTCCGCCGTTTTCCCGCCCGTTGCCTCCCCGGTAGGCTCCCCGGTAGCCTCCTCGTCTATTTGAGCCTCGGCTGTTGCCCCGCAGCCGCGAATAAATTTTGTTTCGCTGCTCCCGCAGCCTTTTCGTCTGTAACATGTGAGAAATGAATTAATAAAATGGAGCCTACAAGTTATTGACATTTAGTGATGTACTAAAAGAATACTCGGAAACTCACCATTTCGCCTTTCGAGTAATACTGCTCGTCGGGTGCCTCGCCGCTGCTTCCTGGAAGCTATATTTGGGATATTGGGATAATGATTAAAAATGTACTAATGTACCGGGGTCATTTCACGCGAAATCAAACAGTTGGAGTAATGTTCCGGATATTGTTTCAAATTTGAATATGTTGTAGTCGAACAAAAGATATCAAAAAATCCTTCGAGATTCCTTCGTAGGTCAATTACAAGACTACAATATATTCAAATTTGAACAAAATCCGAAACATTCTTCCAAAAACTGTCCGATTTCTGAAACGTTTACTCACCGGTCCCAGGCGCCCCCACACATTTGTGGTTTTCGGCGATCGAGAATCGCGAGCCGGCGGATGAACGGATATCTTGCGCGTGCAGATTTCTGCCGTCGGATCGCGAAGCGGAAATCTTGAGCGGTACGAAACGCGTGCCGCCGCGATACGGAAATCTTCAACGCGGGCGACGGAGATCTTCAACGCGCGGCAGAATGCACGTAACGCGGCGCGGAAGATTGCAGAAAATACTGCGAACTACGGAGTTTGAGATCGCGAGAGTTTCAGAGCGAGAGATAGCGGAATCTACTCTGAGCGAGACAAGAGCGATCAACAAACGTGCGCGAGAAATACGACTATGCGATTCGAATCTACCTGAGCGACTGCGATTGACGAACGTTGAGAGCGTGGTGCGAGTGACGAACATTAAGAGAGCGAGAAGGCACGCGCAGGTGCCTTAAATAACAAGGACCATCGAATGTGGAGCACCGTGATTGGTGCTTCCGAATCGGATAATCCTTGTTTGTCTCGATTTGAAGGATTCAAGCGTTGAAATTCGGCCAATGAGAGACGAAACTGTTGCTACGCGGTGTCGAGCAACGGCGACACGCGTTCTTGCCGCGTGTTGACATACGAGACAAAAACCGTATGAAACAGCGGTCGCCAGCTAAGACAATAGCCGCCGAATTCCAACGCTTGAATCCTGAACAATAATATTTTTTATTTTTATCTCTTTAGCGTATGTCGCGGTCAGGATTTTTGTTTGAAACGTGCGCAAATCGCCCCATCTGGATAAGCTCTAAAGGTTCGACAAGGATAGCGAACAGCCATCCCGAGACTGAACAAGATAGACATACTACGACGAGCGACCTCGATCGAGCTCTAGCACTTGAAAGCAGAGTTGGGTAAAATATTCATCTAAATAAAAATTTCGAATAAACAATAAAAGATAAAAAAATCTTTACTCGTCGGGGATCGAACAAATAATTTTATTCGACGAGAATTTATCCGACGAATAAAGATAATTTTTTTTATTCGAAGCGGATTTATTCGAACTTCGAATAATTTTTCCATGTTTGACCTGTATCTTTTATTCGAAGGCTTCGAATAAATCTTCGAATAACTTTTGCCAGCTCGAATAAACGGTGACGAGGTCCGACGAGCTCCGAACTTCAAAGACCCAGCGACTGACAAACGGCATACTATGTAAGCAGATAAAGAATCGCGCACGAATGAAAGTTTAAAGTTTTAGATTTTTCAATATACCTTCATGAAATTGTCACGAGCTAATTGATGGGATTTTCCTGATGAAAGTGAGTTCAAATTCGAGTGTAATCGAACAATTTTCATTGATACGTAATGTTACGATAAAAATTACAATCTCATTGAAGATAGTTCAAATGATGTCGTCGACTTGGACTCATTTTCATCGGAATAAGCTTTTTGTTTTCTGATAAAAATTACACCCAACATGATATAATTAGCATCACATTTAATTGACGATTACAAATTCTATCAAGTACAAGCTTGCTGCACACAAGTTCTCGTACAATCGACCGAAGCAAGGATGTTTTGTGTGAGTTCTGGGCCAAGGTCGCAGGACAGTCCCTTTGTCATCGGCGGGGCAGTAGCGAGGGAGGACTAATTTATGGCACACCCAAGTGTCACTTTTCCTTCCCACGGGGGTCTACAATAACAAAAACTCAAGTCAAAACATATTACAATCTAAAAATATTGAAAATTATCAGCATCATGGTTTTTTTTTTTTTTTAGTGTTTTGAGTGCAGGGAGGTAAAATGTTTTATACACTATGTCCAGAGGCCATTCCAACCCCCGGGAGTGTGGGATTCTCCATCATATGATACTGTTGGCCTACCCACTAAACCTCCTCCCAATACTTGACTCCTCCTTGGTTGTAATTACTAGACTGCGGATTTTATAGGTGCATTTTCCATAATGATCCGCAATCTAGTCATTACTTCAGATTCTTCCTGAACACATGCAAAAATATTATTATATTAAAATTATAAAACGTAAGATAAATACAAAATGAAAAATTAGAATTAATATACGAACGGGTATTTGTGCTCATGAATCTATTAGAACAGCTCTCCATATGCGCTGTATTGCACTCGCCAATGCAATTGCGACCTTCAATTACAATCGTTTTTTAACAGCTCTTCATATGCGCTGTATTGCACTCGCCGGTGCAGTCGCAATAGGCCATAAAACAGCTCTTCATATGCGCTGTATTGCACTCGCCGGTGCAGTCGCAATAGGCCATAAAACAGCTCTTCATATGCGCTGTATTGCACTCGCCGGTGCAATTGCGACCTTCAATTACAATCGTTTTTTAACAGCTCTTCATATGCGCTGTATTGCACTCGCCGGTGCAATCGCGACCTTCAATTACAATAGTTTTTTAACAGCTCTTCATATGCGCTGTATTGCACTCGCCGGTTCAATATAGGCCTCTTATCTTTGATTAGATGTACCTGGTTCTACTGCACATGCACTTTCTTTCTGTGCCAAAAATGGTTCCCTAAACGGCTGGCCTCTGTTGTATCTACTGTCTATTATTTCTGGCAGCATGTAGTCCTCGTAGAATCTTTTTAATTTTTCTTCCATCTCTGCTGCCCAGAATGCATCGTCTCTTTTCACTTGTATTATCTTCATTCCTTTTGGCGTCCATAAACAGAATAGAGCATTTTGTCTATTTGTTATGTGCAATTGTCCTTGCACTTGATGATAGTAATGGTGAGTTTTATTCATTTTATCACCCTGAAAAATGCGTCGTATCGCATAAAACTTCTCCATTGCTTCATCGGGAGTTAAATCCCTCGCCGAATATGGGCACTTTATCTCGACGATTGTATCGTCCTGTACAAGTCCATCTGGTGTCGCACCTAAGTAAGGCACGACAGAATCGATGAACAGCCTACACGGTAGAATAGAGATTCCTAATTCTACTTCCATTTGTCTCAGGGCGTTCATCTCGTTTTCCCTTCCGTATTGTACGGCTGGCAGACTTTCGATTTGTGGATACATCACAGCTTTCAAACAACTTGCTCGTGATGTAGTCTTTCGTAATCGGCATACTGGGCCGAAATTGGATGCTGTTAATAATTTCTTCCTACAAGCCATCCATCTTTCGCTGTTCCCTTGACTACGAGTTTCAGCCTCGATCGTGTGTCGCATCTAGGGATTGCAATACCGGACCAAAAATGCAATACCGGTATTCGGTATTTTTTTAAACGTTGTACCGGTATACCGGTATTAATACCGGTACTAGGAATTTTCATGAAGGTACAAAAACTCAGTTGTTTAATAGGAAAAAAAAAAATAACTAATTTATTGATTCGATATTTTTGAAATGTGATTGTAAAAAACATAATGCATCTATTGAACTGTCATTAAGCCTTGAACGTATTTTTCTGCACAAATTACCTGCAGTTGAAAATGCTCTTTCCGCATCCACGCTGGTTGGTGGTACTGTTAATAATGAGCGATATACTTGCTCTAAATATTTGCCTCGATGTCCTTCATCCTCTAACAACTCGGTCTCTCGTCTGATGGTTTTGGATAAATCTATTTTTTGTATTATTTTTGTATTATTGTTCGTAGCAATTTTTTTATCTATAGCTAATTGTAATTTCTTCTCGAGAGATAATTCTTTTTCGATATCAACATCAACATCATCTTCAACGAATTCTTCTGGATAGGTTTGTGTTTGGTTTTCATAAATGTTTTTGTGGAAATTGACGACGAACTTAATTAAATTTGACCTTGTTAGTTTCTTTTCTTCCTTTCCGTTTTCTTTTTTAAAGTCGTTATAATTATGTAAATACCTTAAAATATTTTCTAGGTCACTATGCCTTTCCTGTATACGAATTTTCAATGCACTGTATAATTCCTCAGACAGTGGCGTGTCCTGATCTTTAAGTGATTGCAACATAAAATTTATTGCTGCATTCGCTGTTAATAAGTTGGAATCCTTCCGACATAATGCTTCCACAGTCAGTTTTATTGGATGCAGAGCTGATACAGTTTTTGATATTAAATCGAATTCATTATCGGGAAAATTAATTTGTAAATTTAAGTCAATTAATGCTTTCTGAATTGGATTTTTTAATTTCAAAAATCGTTCCATCATCAATAACAAACTGTTCCAGCGTGTTTTAGAATCTAATATTAGCATAAGTTCTTTTTTTATTTCAGTAAGTACATATTTTTGTAAAACAGCACTTTTAGTAGGGGAACGTTTAAATATTTTAACAACTTTTCGAATTTTCTTAATTATGGGAAGCAATTCTTGGTAGGTTAATATTTCGTCCTCGTTACTATTATCTTCGTCATATTCAAATGAGGTACTTTCAACAATTGTAGTACTATTTTCTTCATTGTCACTCTCTTCGAAATCAGAATCAGAAGTTTCTAAATCCAGAGTATTTTGCTTCTTCTGCTCTTGATTTTGTTGATATAGCACACTGATTACTCCAAGTTGAATTCCATGAGCATAGCACAATTGCTGATTTGCATCAATCAACTTCCCAACTTTTTTCATCACCGTTGCTCCATCAGTAGTTATGCAGACAATATCTTCTTTTAGAGATAATCCATGTTCCTCCAATTTGCAGTTGACTACTTCTACACATTTTGTAGCTGGCATACTTCCTGAGACATGTGTGAGTCCTATATTCCAAATTTTCTTTTCTGAATGAATATTTATATTTAAATAACGTCTATTTCGTACACTTGTCCATTCATCAAATGTGAGACTAAATTTTGTACCATTTAATTTTAATTCTGTTAATTCTTTTTTCAGAGAATTGCGAACACTGTTACTATAGTTTATAACAGTTCTTCTTATAGTATTAATAGATCTTGGAATATTTTTGAAACCTCTTGCAATCAGTGACTTTCTCAATTCAATTGAAGTACAAAACACTCTGAACGGCAAACCATCTAATGCTGTCATTCTAGACAGAACTTCATCGAAACAGTCGGTTTTTCTATTGAAAAAATCTGTAATTTGCGATGTCTTTGGTTTCGTAATATCATTTTTAGGTGAGTTAGAATTTGTCTCGGATTCTTTTCTTTTCAATAAATTAATATTATGTAGTGTTTTTAAATGTGTATGTAGTCCGCTTGTACTTCCTCCAAAAACTTTAATTATCCTCGAACATGTTTTGCATCTCGCCAGCATACTTTTTTCATCATATAAATAGTAAAACCAAGCCGAAGTATTATCGGCAGATTTTCTATGTTCTTTGAAGTCATTCGTATTATTCATTACGGATAAATGAAACTAAAAACATATACATACGTTACACGTGTAAATATTTTGAACAATGAAGCATAATATATAATGTGTCCTTACCTATGAAAAAGAAACTCACCAATTTAAAAAATATCTAAATGTATAATATAAATATTTAAAACACTGCGCACAATTTCACTAGGACAAACGGAAGAGACAATTCGTTCGCAGTCGAGCGACAACTGAACTGTGTTCATCGAGATACGCGCCTTTACAGGCAGAAAAATGCCTCAAACGTTGTCGTTCATCGCCACAATGTTGCAAAGAATACAGCGGCATCGATACCACGCCGAAAAGAGCGCAGCGGCATCGGTACCACACCGAAAAGAGCGCAGTGGCTTCAGCAGTCACCGCGGCAATGTGCTTTGATCGGCAAGCACAGATACACACATCATGAGCGGCGAACGTATTTCAAATAAGAGCAAATGCCCCAAAAAAATATTTATTATTTATAGCTAATACCGAAAATACCGGTATTTTAGCTTAGCAAATACCGGTTTCACGAAATTGCAAAATAGCACGAAATACCGGTATTCGGTATACCGGTATACCGGCATTGCAATCCCTAATCAAATGACTTGAATGTTATTGAGAAGTTAGAAGGATTAGTTTATTAGACGAGGTGTAACAAATTTTTGAAAAAAGTTTCAATTGGTCGGAATCGCAAAAGAAATAGTAAAAGTTGGTTTTTTTTAGCTTTTTTATCTGAGCCTGTATGGAAAATTTAAAAAATGTGTTTGATTTTCTTGAATAAATTATATCCATGCTGAATATTTCATCTATATTGGTTAATTCGTTTACGAGTTATAAACGATTAAAAGTGCGGTCGAAAATCGTGAAAAATGGCAATTTTTCCACTTGCGTTTATAACTCGTAAACGAATTGACCAATATCGGTGAAATTTCCAGCATGGATATAATTTATTCGACCGAATCAAATACATTCTTTAAATTTTCAATACAGGCTCAGATAAAAAAGCTGAAAAAAAACAACTTTTACTATGTCTTTTGCGATTCCGACCAATTCAAATTTTTTTCAAAAATTTTTTACACCTCGTCTAATAAACTAATCCTTCTAACTTCTCAATAACATTCGAGTCATTTGATCTAATTTTTAAAAAGTTATGTTGCTTCAAATAGTGTAGACTCAGTTTTGCTCGTTACTGTATATGAATGAGAACATTTAAAAAATTGTCCGTTTAATAATGTTTGTTTTTAACGTTACAGCTGCAGCAAATACAAAAGCAAATAAAATCAATGAGACGAGGAGGAAGTGGCGGCAGGGGTGGCAGTGGCGGCTGGGGCAGCAGAGGAGGCAGGGGTGGCAGAGAAGGCAGCGGTGGCTGGAATGGCAGAGGCGCCCATAAGAGTGGCAAAAAAATTATTATATATTTCAAAATTAATTTTAAATATATAGGACTAAAACTGATATGTTTAACCCTTTTAGTGCCGGGCGAAATGGAGGTGCCTATGCGAGAAAAACCGGCCGAATTTCACAGTTTTACAAGGGTTCGGGAAAATGCTTATAAAAACCAAACGAGAAACGATATTTACATGATTCAAAAAGCTGCGTATTATAGATGAAATACAGAACGAAACAATGACACTAGTTTTTTTGTACTCATTTGAGAATTATAGAAAAAACAAAGGTATATATGTTTATAAATGAAGTTAAAGTTGAGTTCTCTCGTACAAAACGTGTTTGCGCATACAAACAGCCATCTTTTCACCACAATTTTATATGGGTCAATTATAATGAAGCATATACTTTGTATTTCCAATATATTTTGTAACAAGATAAACAATATTACATAACAAAAATAAAACATAACTTGAAGGTACACGGTAGGCGCCAGGCGGATTATCTCTTTCGAAATATGTAATTGTTATCGGTAATATAACATTGCTGAAACAAAATTATGTTGTCATAAATATTTATATATATATTGCAAATGTGTAAAATTTTGTTATTGCAACTCACACAAATAATTTATTTAGCATTCGTGGCTACTAATGCACACTCCATGCAATCCTTTGTTGCACTTATTGCAAACTGTGCGTGATTTTCTCTTTGGGCCACCATCCTTTCTGCTGCACACCACGCAAACCCTTTCCAGTTTTCCAGGCAGTTTCCGTACACCTATGCGGGGCACATTTGTTGAAGTTTCCGCTAATGGTGTGTCGTGTGCTATCCTCTTTAGTGCCAACCATTCAGTGGTTATCGACTGGATAACATCAGTAATGAATTCCAGTCTTGTTTTGGTTTTGTCGTCTGTATTGTGCCGATATAATATGTAGGCATTCAACACCATTCGGGAGAAAATGGAGAAAACTACTTTTTTCCAATATTTGATGGCTCTTCTTTCATCTAAGTATGAATATAGCATCATGTCTGACGTGTCTACGCCTCCCATGTGTTTGTTATATTCAGCTACGATTGCTGGTTTTTCGACCTGTATTTGTGCATTCCTTTTCCTGATTGTAGTCGTTTTGTTCTGAGCCTTCTCAAATGTGGACATCAGTAAAACATTTTTCTTCTGCGACTTTTTTTCCCGGTACGCTAATAGTAAGACTTCATTATTTCGGGCGTACTTAGATGCGCCCTCTTGCAATTTAGTCTTCATAAATGATGGAATATATTTCCTGTTGCTGCGGATTGTGCCAGTCAGATATGTCCCTTTTTCAAACAGTGCTCTTGCTAAGGGAATGCTTGTAAAAAAGTTGTCTGCTACCACGTGATAGCCTTTCATAAAATAATTGCCCATATTCAATAATTTATGAATCACGACGTGGCCAAGACCATTCTTCTTTATTTCTTCTTTATCGGTTTGATCCCTAGCTCCTCTATAGCAGAAGAACGATAAGCAGTAATGGGTAACTGCATCAGTCAACATCCAAAACTTGATACCCCACCTGTGATGCTTTTTATTTGGCAGATATTGAATTAACGACGTTCTACACTTCGTGCCGACTAATGATTCGTCAATACTCAGATGTTGGTTAGGCGAATAATGAAATTTGAACTTATTGTTTGCATGGATAACGACTGGTTGAAATTTCGCTGTAGGGTCATATTCTGGATTATCACGTGCTGGTAATTTTTCATTGTCTACTACGTGGAAAAACCTACAAACTAATTGAAATCTGTTGCGACTGAACATTTGGCCAAACCATGGGATTTGTCTGTGGTTTGTTGACCAATAACTGAAAAGTGTCGGTCTACGTGTTATACCCATTTCCAAGAGCACAGCAATAAAAGCCCTTACTTCTGAAACTGTGGTTGCCTTCCACTCTGTTGTTCTGGATCCTGAGGTAACATTGATTCTATTGAGGAACTGCCTGGCATATCGATTCGTCTCATTTCTCAATAAGCTCAAAAATTCTTCCGTAAAAAAAAGATCAAAATACGCTCTCGACATGGAATTTCTTGCTGGCATATGTTTAGGCCCAGCAATCTCCATAAATTGTGGGCGAGGATTATATTCGCTGTCGTTGGCCACGGTAACTTCACGGAAATCTCTCAGCTCTTCCTCGGTATCGTTTCCCTCTAATTCTGATTCGCTATCATCGCTCGCTTCACTATCACTGTAGATCCTACGTGGATGCCGACTTCTTGGTGCCACGATTTCTTCCTCGTCACTATGTGCTAGATCCAACTGGTCAACCATTCGGACTATTTCCGAGTCATCCATGACGGGTTTTTTTATAAAACGGTTGATGGTAAAATTTTCCTCAAAAGCAACAATGTTTGACACAAGCGAAAAACAACGGTAATAACACAAAACACGCTTTTAAACTGTAAATGGGACGAAATATACTGTTCACATCAACGATCGTGGAGAAACTAACTGATCCTACGTTTCGCTGCGGCAATGCGATGTTATTTTGTGTTATATAAAACACTGTCGACAAGTACCGATAAGGGTCCAAATCCACAGCGATTTACGCCGCAGATCGAATATCGCCTGAGTGGCGACCATCGGTGTTTATGTTAGACTTCGGTACCTCCAAGCGATAGGAAAAGGTCGTCGTCCACAAAGAGTTAAAACGAAAAACTATTTTTTTTAATTCTCTCATAGTGAAATTAGATCATTTATAACGTATTACAAATTTATTTTGAGATAGAGTTCTCCCGCAATGCGAATAGTAAAGCGCTACGAGGCGCGGGCCGATATATCGTCTCTGGCACTTCTCGCGAGTGTAGCAGGAGCCGATATATCGGCTCCCGGCACTCAAAGGGTTAATCTTTTTTGTTATATTCTCCATCTTGCCTTTGCGTTATTCCTTTAAATTCCTAAAATCCAATATATTCCTTTTTCAATTAAAATTATTTTTATCATTATTCTATTCTCGTGTGCCTACTGTATGCACCTAAAAGATTATTTTCATAGACTTGGTAGTTCAATTATTATAATTTAATGAAAAAGGTTGACACTTTATTTTCAAGACCTGTAAAAGTAACCCTTTGCACTCGGCGCTATTTTCATTCTAAAACTAAATTTTTCTCTTCTGTCTTAGAATATTTTCATTTTATTCATACGAAACTGATCCGATTTCCACATATAATATTTAAATGTTTAGTAATCTGTTCAATTCAAATTTTATAATGTAACAAATACATTGTAATATTTGTTGTAATTTCTTTGAAATAATGCCACAACAATTTCTAGTGGTGGTTCAGAGTCACCACTCGAGTGCAAAGGGTTAACAATTTCTTTTTCTCTTTTGTATAATGTGGTACTTTATGTAAGCTCATCGGTATACAAATGTGATCGCAATTTCATATGATACATGAAGCTACAGCTACGACTATGCTATATGCGTATATGGACAACTGCACATTGCTTGCATGAGTCCGAAACATCAAACTAGCGGAGTATTTGCATGTATAGGAAAATTATATACATATACACACATAAACAGACGCGCGTTGCCGATGAGCGAATAGGCGTCGAACATAACCACAATCTACGCTTGCAGTTTCCTCCAATCCCACTTCGACAGTCCTTCTACTTAGGCGCCACCTGATGAGCTCCAGCTCAACTAAACTTGTCACATTTTTTGCTCTATATTATCGATATCATGAATTCTGACGCTAGAAAGCCATGCCGAAACGGAAAACAAGTTTTCGCCTTTATTTCGCAACAGAATCAAGACAAATTATAGCTCAATTTGTAGCTGGAGATATTTTCTAATGCGGGCTGGTCTCGACATCATCCAGAAAACTCATCCAATGGCATAAAAATGCTTGAATTCCACGGCACGTGCATCGTCAATGTTTGGCCTACTTCTAACGCTCATATTTCTAAATATCTCCATAATCTCGTCAGCTCATGACCAGCCCGCATTAGATTGAACCTTCCTCTTTCGAATGAGCCCTTTACCAGCGACAAAATATTCCTTTTTAAGGACGAAAACTTGATCCCCGTAAAACCATATTTTGTCGGAAAGTAGTCACTCTACTTTTGGCAGTCCGGGCCCTTAAGGCGGCGGCCCCGGCGCGCATCCCCTCCCTAGTTCCGCACACCGTACACGAGTTTGCAAGGGTACGGGAGTCCCGCTCTTATTTCTTAATAATGCAAAGATAATACTGTTTTGTAGTCAAAAGCGTTAGATAAAGGTTCAATCTAGGCGGCAAAGGTCCTCAGAAGTCCTACTTTTGCGTTTTTTGCCGTAATTTGCAATATCAACAGCATGCTGATTTCGTGTGTTGTCGAGTGACATTATCGTAAATATCGAGAGATTTAGAGCTCGTATGGAGTTCGTAGGACCTTTCCCGCCTAGCGGGAACATATAGGATCTCAATGCAACGCCAATCACGTTGTATGCTTACGTATTAATCAAATAATTGCGGGATCCCACAAACATTGCATCATTGAGGGAACATTGGATATTTCATCAAAATATAGTTCCGGCATTTTACGCTACGAGCGCTGTACTCTGTTCCCGATCTCTCTCATCGTCAGCAGTTACTGTATCGGTAAAACAGAGGCCATAGGATCATGCGCGGCACGACAGCGTGGATGGCGCTCTCGTAGCTTCGTTCGAATAGCCGTGCCGCGGTACACTCACACACCGCCTGGTCGGCGTGTACGTGTGCCGACGGCGATCGCAAGGGTCCGGGATGCCTGTAAATATTTCCCAATAATGCAGAGACGGGACTTTTCCATAGGGAAAAGAGCTAGATAAAAGTTCAATCTAGGCGGGAAAGATCCTCAGCAGTCCTACTTTTACATCATTGGGAAATGGTTAGCAATATTCGGCAGCATGTCGTTTGTCAGGGAGGCTAAGGGAACTGACATGGCGGCACACTCACACCGCCTGGTCGGCGTGTACGTGTGCCGACGGCGATCGCAAGGGTCTAGGATGCCACTAACCATTTCCCAATATTGCAGAGACGGGACTTTTTCATAGTGAAAAGCGCTTTAGCCAATTAGCATCTTGGAAGGTTGGATAATACAAGGATGTGAATTTTCAGTAATGGCACTAGATAAAAAGATCAACCTAACATGCTGAATCCCTCAAAAATCCCTAAATTTTATTGTTCGCGAAATGTAACAAATAGTTGGACAAACTATATTTATCAATTGATTTTTTCTAGTTTTTATCTCCAGATAAAAATGAATATATTCTAAATATTTTTTGTAAAAATTTGATTTCAATATCTCTAATGGTTTGAAAGCAACCTGTTGCGAATTAGTATCTTGCGTCGATGGCCCGCTCCATAACATTGACACTGGAGGGTGTCATAAATTAGCCCTCCCACGACACTGTCTCGCCGAAGACGAAAGAACTTTCCTGTAACCTCAGTGCAAAACACAGTCATTCTCTAAAGTCTGAAACATCGCCGCTTCGCACGAATGTACGATTGCCTAGTAAATATGATCCAAATTATATCATGTTTGGTGTCAATTTTATCAGGAAAATTACACGAATGTGTTGGGAGAAGTTTCATGAATATATTATGAAAAACAAAAGAATTGGGACATTGCATTAGTATTGTCTCACCGATATACCTGACCCCGCATAATGTTACACTCTTCGGCGGTCTAGCTTCTGGCCCCTTCGAACGGTAGACACTTGGGGGCGTCATAAATTAGCCCTTCTCCGACAGTGTCCTGCCGAAGACGAAAGAGCTGGCATGCAGCCTCGGTGCGAAACACAGTCATGCTCTGAAATCTGAAACATCGTCGCTTCGAACAAATGTACGAATGCATAGTAAATATGATGCACATTATACCATGTCTGGTATCATTTTTATCAGAAACATTCCGCGAATGTGTTGAGAGAGGTTTCATGAAAGAATAATGGAAAACAAAAAAAAAGGTGACATTGCATCAGGATTGTCTCACCGGTATACCTGACCTTGCACAATGTTACACCCTTCGGCGGTCTAGCCTCTGGGCCTTCCGACAGGTACACTCTTGAGGGTTTCAGAAACATAACAGAGCTAAGGGACACAGAATGCCTGTGGGATTAGGATATTTGTTACGTTGATCGGAAAGGAACGAGCGGCAACCCGTTCTCTTGCCCTACTGTTACGCGGAGCGCCGCGGCGTCTTGCTAACACATCGTGCGGCCCGAGAGTTTCTGCGTTTTTATGATATACGTAATGGTAATAACGGTACTTCATACATAACTTACAACGTACTTTACTTTAGTGATATTGTTAAGTAAATATAATTCAAACTGCGGCATGTTTGCTGTGATTTATAGCGGCAGAATGCCACCAATGTGTTGAAAGAAGTTTCATGAAAACATTGCATCGTGATTGCCTCACCGGGATACCTGACCTTGCACAATGTTACACCCTTCGGCGGTCTAGCTTCTTAGCCTTTCGACAGGTAGACACTTGAGGGTGTCATAAACTAGCCCTCCCAATATAACACCGCATAAAAGAGCTAAGGGGCACATAATGCCTGTAGAATTGGGATGTTTGTTGCGTTCATTGAGAACGAACGAGCGGCAACCTATCCTCTTGTCCTACTGTTACGACGTCGCTGCAGTGAAAGGTGAAGGGTTGTTTCAGGAGAGAGAGAGACCACAACGATTTTTTTATTTTTACTGTTGCATTTATTCATAAGCAGAACGTAATACAATGGCAAATATATGGGAAAGGCGGATTTTGTACAAAGTGTGCGTGTTGGGGGGGGGGGGGGCACATATTTGGGGCGCGTGAGGAGGGATTATGGTTTTCTTTCGCCGGGCGGCGTCGATGGGCGGCGAAGGTGCGTTCTCCTCGCTGTGGACATCGTAGAGATAGAGCTTGGTCGTCTTCGCTTGGCTGCTCCTTTTCTTTGTTGTTGTTGTTGCGGATGTGAGGAAGGTTTGAGGACAGTCCTCTTCCTTCAGTTCACATGATTCGTTGCTAGAAGTGACACAAAAACAAAATAAACTAAATGCGAAAAAAATTGGAATTTACTCGATAATATAAAAGGTAAAAGTGGATTGCTCTGCTTACATTGTGAGCTGCTGCTCCATCCATTGTCGGCTCGAAATCTGCGCAGTGGGGGATGACAGTTGGCCACAAAAAAAACATAATGTTCAAAAAATTGGAATCGACCTTGAAATATAAAAAGTAAAATTGTGTTGATCTACTTACATTGGCAATGCTCCGTCCATTAGCGCCTTAGAATCTGCATGGTGTAGGACAACTCTCGGCCAGTATCGTCCATCATCGTGTCGACGAACAAACAGCCCACATGGTTCGAGATACATGAAAATAAACAAAATTTGACAAAAATTAGTTAGTATTTATACTGCTTGAGAATATAAAATCTGAAATTTCATTCCCGTACTTACATTGGGAGCTGATGCCCCATCCACTGTTGTTTCGGAATATTTTGAATATTCTTCATTACATTCAATCGCTGATACATACCAGCGATTCTGCACACTTATCTGCAAGTGTGCACCCCACGTCGGACAGCAATTTTCTTTTTCCAACTGATCAAGTCAGTGGCGTTGCACCAGTAGGTGTATCTCGACGTGGCGCAATACTAATATCCTTTTTCCATCGTTGATATAAATCAGCGGTCCTGCACACTTCCCTGCAAGTGTGCACCCGACGTCGGACAGCAATTTTCTTCTTCCAACTGATCGAGTCAGTGGCGTTGCACCAGTAGGTGTATCTCGACGTGGCGTAATACTCTTCTAACATTTTGTCCTTTCTCTGGCTTCGAGAATATATTGAGGTTCCCGAATGGGCATGCCTCTTGTATGTCTGCTGTCGACTATTTCCGGCAGCATACAATCGATATAAAAACGCGACAATTTTGGCTCCATGTTACGTTGCCAAAATTCGTCGTCTCTTTCAACTTTAATCGTCTTGATTCCTTTCTTCGTCCACAGGCAAAACAGGCAGTATTTTCTACCAGTTGCGTGTAGCTGCCCTTGTACTTGGTAGAAGTACTCGTGGGTTTTATTCAATGCACTACCTGCACTGTCTGCAAATATTTTCTTGACAGCTGGCACTGTGCTTATTGCCTCTTCTGGTGTTAAATTCTCTGCGGTTTGTGGGCATTTTATTTCCACAATACCGTCGTTATCTATCACACCGTCTGGCGATGCTCCCAAGTAGGGAATCGATGGATCGATGAAAAGGCCACATCGTCGAATTAGAATGTTTTCTTTTCTCGCTAATTCTTCACGAGCAACATCTTCATTCTCCCTTCCATACTGTAGAGCGGGAACAGTTAGCAGGCGTGGGTACAGCAACGTCTTCACCAGCTTCGAACACAACGTGGTTTTCTTCCGGTGGCACACGGCGCGGTAGTGGAACGCAGTCAAAAGCTTCGACCTGTACGTCATCCAATTTGTGTTTGCGCTCTGTCCAATGGTATCCTGCTCGATGTTTTCTCGGTCCTTCTGCCAATTGTTTAGCATTTCCATATGCTTTTCTGTCTGCAGATCAAACATGCATTTGTCCATGTCTTCCTTCTGTGCGTTTGGTCCATAATCCGAATCTTGGACTGCGCGGAACGGCTTCTTCGTGCTCTTCGTGGTCCTCTTCTTTTCGACATTTTCCGAGACTTTCTTTTTGCGTCGTTCTTCCATATTTTTCAAAGCTTGTGGTGGCTCTTTTCCCATAGCTTTGCATAAGCGAGACAATGCTTCGCCTGTATTATATTGTACCACGGCAGCGGCACATCTTGCGAAGTACGATCCTCTTTGACGGAAATGTAGTCTCTTTCCGCCAATATGTTTTGCAACAACGGAGTTGAAGCTCTCCACCGCGTTGTTGTTGGTTCGGTAGAGAAGGCTTTCGGAATACGCCGATAGTATCCGGATGATGTCCCTGATGGTTTCGTAGACACCAACGGTTGATAATTGCGGAACCATATTCGCTTCGTCCATCTTCGGTGTTACATCGCAGAAGTATCCTAATTCTCTGCATTTCTCGTGTTCGCCAAAAACGTGGCTGGGCACATTCCTGATATCTGCAACCAAATTTCTCACTTTCTGAGGCATCGGCAGGTTCGGCTGCTGGAATCTGTATTCTGCAGCTTTCATGATGTCCGTGCGCATCCGCAGAATATTGTTCTCCACGGTTTTCCTCAGCTTTCCGGGCGGAGTCTTCTTCGCAACATCTTTCATCTTGTTGCAGAAGTTGCGCATCAAATGATTCGTGCATTCAATTTTCTTGACACGAACCAAATTTTTGTATGGGTCGCAGTCTATTATTTTTTTGTATACGCTGCTATCGCCGTCAGCAATCAGTGTCGAATATACAAGTCCTCGTTTTTCGACACTGGTGTTGAATCCCTCTGCAATGGCTTCGCTCTCCATTCTGGTGGATGTCCGGTTTGCGCCCCAATTCTTGAAGCACTGGTGTTGCCTTGCTTCTTTTCCCATTTTCGCCGCAGCTTGGCAAATGCAGCAAGTCTTGTTCTTCACTGCAATGAAGAGCACTTTCTTCGTGTGGTAGCCCATGATGACGCCCACACCAGACATCGAGTCATATTTCCCTGTCCGGTACGACCGCTTCATCCAGCTTCCGTCAGCCACGACGGGAATGTGTGGAATTCCACATGGGAGGACGTCGCCTTTTTCAACGGCTAGCCTCTTCTCCTCTTCAGCCGCTGCCATCATTTCCTCTTCCGCAGCAGCGCCGAATCCGTTGACGATGTAGTCGTGACAGTTGCGGTATTGCCTCTTCGACATGCACGGAACGTTTATCGCTGCGAGAAATTCTTCCATTTTCCCGTATCCGCCACCGGTTGTGATTGTTCCGGCGACCGCACTTCGGTTGATATCCATGGTCTCAGCATCTCCAGGCTGACTATGGACTTCGGTTCTGTAATTGCACATCTTGCATTCTATGACCAGTGTGGTCTTCAAACCGAATCTCTTGAGATTTTTTATTTCCAAATGTCTGGTCGAACACTCGAATGTTCCTGAATGTTCGCCTATCAGCTTCATTTGCTGAAACACGTGGTGCATGTCCACGATGCTCAAACCGTCGGAGAGGCACAATGTTTCCTCGACTGTCGTTTCTCTTTCCACGACAAGGTTCTCATTTTCTCCGGTTTTTCCGCCTCTTCTATTCTTCTCTTTTCATTCTGAAGTCTCTTCTGTAGAACTTCTCGTACAATTCTCTCTTCGGTCTCTTGTATTTGTTCTTCGGCTCCTTGTTGTTTTTCTTCGGCTTCGTCGGCCATTTCTTCATGTTCTGGCATTTGTTCATCCTCTTCCATTTCTTCATGTTCTGGCATTTGTTCATCCTCTTCCATTTCTTCATGTTCTGGCATTTGTTCATCCTCTTCCATTTTTCCAGCGTGTTCCGTGATACTGTGGGGAGGGTCACAAAACATTTCCTCTTCTAATTCACTTGTTGACGACACTACATTGTCTGCTGCCCCTGCATCTTCATGTACGGGGGGAGGACGTGAAGTTTCCTCCTGCGCGAGCTCCGCCAACCGATGCAGTCTGAAAACATTATAGAAAAATACCTATTAATTACTGTTTAGAATGTGTAGGGGATTATTATTCCACCACATCTACAGAGATTTGAATAAGTAATACCTGTTCAGCTGAGCTCTCCTTCTGCTATAACGTCTCGCAGAAGTTCGAAGTCTCTTTATTCCTGTGGCTCCTTTGGCCGAACGCTTCTTCTCCATTCGTCCCGTGTCCACCGACGAAATGGAAGGCTTCATTTTTCGTGCACAATACACTGTCACAATTCACTTTCCCAATACCGAACGATTGATAACGATTCGTAAAAAATTGAAGTTCTTCTGACGCAGGAACGAACGCGAATCTACGAACTAACGCGTTCCTGGTCATGAGTACACTGAAGAACGATGACACCAATGTTGGCAGATTCGATCTCGCCAGCATCCACCCCCACCACCGCAAAATGTTTCAGCTAAGGAAAAGCCTTTCCAGATGAGGCTTTTTCCGCGCGCAAAGTACCACATCTGGACAGGGCCCAATTTGGTCCCCGGCCGCTTCCTCCAGGTAGTGGTCTAAAACACGTTTTGAAGATAGCCTTTCTCATAGTGAAAATAGCTTATCCTTTTCATTTTTAATATTTTCTCACCAATTATTTTTTTTTAAAGGAAAGGTGTATCTTCGAACTGTAGATTATCATTGCGCGTCTAAGGCTGTACATCGCGGCGCATCTTCTATCTGTATCTTTTATTCGAAGGCTTCGAATAACGCATAAAGATAAAGTGTCTTTTATTCGAATCGTTATTTAAACAATTTTTTATCGGAATAATGCCTAACTCTGGATTGGGACATCTGGTTATGGCATGGGTATTGCTTTACGCTCTTGGAACGTGACTTTTGGGATTTTTAGAAATTAAGTACGGAGTGGCCTTGTCACCGTAAATTTAGCTAATTTCCCAATCGTGTCCGTTCCCAAGGCGTACAGTTAGCAATTGTATGTAGTTTTCTAGGACCGTGCCATAAAGTTGCCAGAGGTCCCATCCTGCCCTTCTTTAGCTTTGCGCTTGACGATTGCCAGACGCTCTGGGTTTTTCCCAGGCTCTAGCAACTCTTTGTATTTAGCAAGTGGTTGATGACACTTAGTCGATCAGGATGGCCTTGGGGCCATCAGGATGTTCCTCAGTCCCATCTCCTACTTTCCTACCGTCCACTCCCTATTGGTCCTCGTCCTGGCCAATCCAGGGATGTTTTTTGTCATCTAGGAAGGGAGGAAAAATCCCGAAGCAATAGGGAGGATCTACGGTTCACTCGATCCTCCAAGTCAATTCGGTTCCAAACGCGCCAGAGCCAACGTCGAATTGAATCAAGAGTTTTCCTTGAAGCGCCACGCAGTCGTACGTATCCAACTTGTTGTAGAATATATATTAGTGTTGATACTTCTAGTTAGTGTTGATCAGTGTTGACATTTGACTGACTGTGGCAATTCTTCAGATGGAGAATATACACTTTGCGGCGGCACCAGCACCGGCGGCGACGGCACCAGCACCGGCGGCGACGGCACCAGCACCGGCAGCGGCGACACCAGCACCGGCGGCGGCGACACCAGCACCGGCGGCGGCTCCAACACCGGCGGCGACGACACCGGTACCGGCGGCGGTGATGGCGGCAGTCGCCCGCCTATCTTTAAAATCGAGGCGTGAAGAAAATGTAGTGAGTAGACGGTATATTTCGTCATTCCTAAACGTTTATTTATTTCTAAAACTTTTCATTTCATTTACAGAAAATTGTAAACGGCCGCTCCGGCGAGGGGGCATCCCTAGACTTGAGGACCGCGCCTAACCCGCCATCCAGCCCGGTCATACAAATGACCGAAGATATGTTCGTGAGTACAGAAACATAAAAATGTTATATACAATAAGGAGCAAAACTGAGTCCACACTATTTGAAACAACATAACTTTTTTTATAATTAGATCAAATGACTTGAATGTTATTGAGAAGCTAGAAGGATTAGTTTATTGGACGAGGTGTAAAAAATTTTTGAAAAAATTGAAATTGGTCGGAATCGCAAAGGAGATAGTAAAAGTTGGATTTTTCACCTTTTTTTCTGAGCCTGTATTGAAAATTTATAATAAATAGCCTGTATAATAAATTATATCCATGCTGAAAATTTCACCGATATTGGTTAATTCGTTTACGAGTTATAAACGCTTAAAAGTGGGAAAATTGCCATTTTTATAACTCGTAAACGAATTAACCAATATCGATGAAATTTTCAGCATGGATATAATTTATTCGAGCCAATCAAACACATTCTTTAAATTTTAGATACAGGCTCAGATAAAAAAGCTGAAAAAACCAACTTTTACTATTTCTTTTCCAATACAAATTTTTTTCAAAAATTTTTTATACTTCGTCTAATAAACTAATCCTTCTAGCTTCTCAATAACATTCAAGTCATTTGATCTAATTATAAAAAAAGTTATGTTGTCTCAAATAGTGTGGACTTAGTTTTGCTCATTACTGTACATGTTGCATATAAATGTTGTATATAAATGTTGTGTATATCTTTCAGACCAAGATAATGAAGGAAATAAAGAGGAGCTCCTACCGCCGAGGAGGGTGGAAAAAAAGGCGCGGTGGCAGCGGGGGGCGTGGCGGCGGCGGGTGGCGTGGCGGCCGCGGGGGCCGCGCGGCCCCCTACATAAATATACAGTACTAAAAATGAAATAAAGTTCATTATTTTTAATATATTTAAATATACTTTCTTCATTTATTGTTCCCCTCAGGGTTACATTTCTATTACACCTCCTTCCTTTCCCCGCTACTATCCTAACTCTAACCCTAACTGAAAAGAACAAAATAAAATAAATAAATAAAATAAAGAAAGTTGTCTTTTTTCTCACACATCTACGCCCCTCCTTCCCTAACAAGCGGAAAGTAGGACCTGCCGTTGGTCAAGCGATCTAGATTTATCCTTCGTCTACCGCTTTTGACCACTGACAGGCCCCACCTTTGTATTATAGAGTCTGGAATCGCCGCCTCCCGAACCCTTGCTAGTCTCATCGGTACACGTACAGGCCGACTTGGCGGTGTGTGAGAGTGCCGCGACACGGCTGTTCGAACGAAGCTACGGCAGCGCCGTCGTTTACGATGTCGACCACGCATGCTCAGATCGCCTCTATTGTCAGAGATCATGCGATCGAATCAGAGAGGATACTCGGAAAATGCCACTCGACACTGAATGTGGAAAGTGCACCCAGCTCCCCATACTGGACGAAAATGTTACTATTTAGCTTCTTCTAGTGGCCGTTATAGCGGTACTATCGATTGTTCAAGGCCACCTGGGAAAACTGGCCCTTAAGCCTCTACTGCGTCGTGGTATCGCTCCAACCACCCTCATATGTGTACCACCACCATCGATTGTGCCAAATGTGCTACAATCGCCTGACACACGAGGAGCAGAGATATTATGAGCAGGGAGGATGGCACGTGGTGTGCCAGTTCAACGCCGCCTGGGACTGGGTGAGGTGCCGAGACTGCGGCTCCAACTAGGAGATGTCCGACCGGCGCATGAGTGTACGGAGTGTATAGAAGAATACTTCGAAATGTCGGCGGACGGACAGTGGATGGTCCAAAGGGGTAATGTCATAGAAGTCGTCACCCGGTGGTGACGAGCCCAACCCCACTATATACCCACATATAAACATATAGCCCTTTTTATACACACAGTACATATATATATATATATATATATATATATATATATATATATATATACATACATACATATACAATATACACTAACATTTTTTTTTTAATAAATAATCATAGACTGATATAAGTGCATTCAGAAACAATTATCCCAACACGAATCCTCACTCCAAACTAATGAATGAATGCCTGTTGCAGAATAAATAATAAAATAAAATATTTCTCCATTTGTATAATGTTTGGGATCGGAAGGCGAAGCCTAAAGAGCCGCGTTCACTGAGACAACGACTTTATTTCACCGTGAGGATCGTCGAACAAGAACCGATTACTTTGTACAGTTTGTAAACACAAATAAACACGTTAGAACAGTTTAGCTTGGAGTGGATATCTCCCGTCTATTTCGGGAGCCGGAGATAGCTCTTGTGGCACGAAACCGGTCAAGAGACGCGAAGCGTTCACGTGAACAAGAAGCAGAGATCAAGATCGATTGCGAGATAGATAGTTAGAGCGTTAGAAACGAACTGGACGAGCGAGCGAGCCGGCGAAACGATGTGTTGCGTCGCAGTGTGGTGGGATGGGGACTTTTGTTGTGGGTTCGGGTGCCCGTGGAGCGCTGAAGCGCTCTGCTCGTGGAGGTTCACAAATAACTTCGTACACAGAGTAAAGTGGCGAAAATAATTGTTAAAGATTTATTTAGAAATTCTTGGAGATGTAACTCCCTCGGTTCTATAATGAGTTCTGTGTCGTCCTGGAGCTTCGAATCCCTTTTCTAGCTTCTTCCTTCTCGTCTCGCTTCCTTAGCCAATAGGAAAATTGGGATCTTCTGGCTAGGCGTTGATTCGTCGGATCACTCGTCTTCCGGTTGCTGCTTGATGGTGATTGATAGTGGATGGATCTTAATAGCGCACGCACGGGAGTGGGGTACGCATGAGGGTGAAGCCCCGCCAAAACAAGGGACGTGGGGCCATGTGGGACCGAACAAGAGAGAGGTCCGAGGGAGTTCCAAGAGGTCCTTGACTGAGAATTTATGACCTCTTGTCCTTAACTGATTCCGGACTTCGACTATCCCTAATTTATGTAGAATTGGAGAAGCTACTCTAAGAGGCTGCGTGACTTTCTCTAAATTCCGCAATTAGTCTCGCCGACTCGAATTTCGTCAAGGATCTCTATGGAACTCTCCCGGTCTTTCTTTACCTACTCTAAACTATCGCGCCCAAATAAAATACGTATGTATGAAATACGCGATTACATCTTATATTTAAATTTGCCTCTCCGCGCCATTAATCGATACTATATATATATCTAGCTATGTTCGCGTGGTCAACTGGCCACGCTACAGATGATAATCGATCGTAACCCGTCTCGTCGGCGCGGGCCAATTAGAGAGCGAGCTAACAATCGATTCTTGATCTCGCTTCTCTCCGCGATCCAGCCAATTGCGGGGCGCCGATCTCACCGGCCGACCGACCGGCCGTTTTTTCCCCGTTTATAAGTATTTTGGGGTCCGGGACAGCCATTAGAGAGGGTTCGAGAGGCTCGGAACAAAGGCACAGCGTGTACTCTGCTACTAGAACCCCAGGGGTTCGCTGCCCAATGCTAGAGCCGGCCGACTAGCTTGCGAACATTCTCGACGAGAATGTTCGCGGGCTAGACGGCCGGCTCGTGGCGTGGCAGTACGAAGACAGAATGAACATGCTGTATTTATTTAAAAAGCTATCAACCAGAACTTTTCTGAGTTCCTCGTGGTAATAGATCTTGTTAAGGAATTTAAACGTTATAACAAACAAAATAACAATTTATTACCACGCTAACGAAAAAGAAAGAATATCATATGACAATCTGTGCGGTGTAACAATTCGTCATTATTTGTTTCAAAAGCTGTTAACTAGAACATTTCAGAGTCCCTCGTGGTAATAGATGGGGAATACCTTGTTAAGGAGTTTAAATGTTATTAGGTAAGTGATTTTACAGTTTTTTGGCAATAATATTAACATTTATTATAACTATATTTACATTGAACATTTATAACTAAACGAAAAATAACGGAAATAACTATTGTAACGCATTAAAACTAATTTTACTTAATCTAAGCTAGATTCTAATCGCTTTTCCTCCAAAGCCATCACTATTTTGAAAATTTTCCTTGTCGCTTTAATTTTTAATTTATCGTCTAGTTTATTTAGGGTTATCGCCATGCTTTTTAAAAACAAATCCATGTCACTTTGTGGCGGCTGTTGAAATAGGTTCTTCAGTACCACGTTCGACTCGTCCATCAATTGAACAATGTCCGAAAAATCCGCCAGCTGCCTCCGTTTTGTAGGTTGTGATGATGGTATTCACTCGCGGTGAATGTCTGAAGCCTTGGAGGGTTAACGAGGCACGTAGCCTACTCTACGTATGGTTTATGAAAGGAAGCCACGTGGTAGGAAATGCCGGAGATTAACGAATAACTGCGTTGCGGTTCGTGAGAACCCGTAGTCACGTTTATTTCGACGGTCTATGTCAGACCTGAGTATAACACTTTTAAGAGAGCTAGAGACTTTTGCGAACGCGACCGTACACTTCGCGATACAGCGGAAGAAGAGAGTGGGCGAGTTTCGACTCGCACGCGAGCTGTTCCCGCGTTCGACATGAGAAAGGAAACTCGTGTGTACGGCGCGTCTTAGGGGAATGGCGACGGTGGCGCCATCCACCCTACAGTTTCTGTGGGGATTTTATGGCGAAACGCAGGTCCTCCACGATTCGTGGGGACCGTAGAGACGAAACTCGCAGCAAGCGAGTTCTCGGGGTCACCAGTGGCCAAAGGCCACACGTCCTCGGACGAGAACGTTCGAAATGAGATCGTCCAAGATGGACTCGCCACGTGGACGCGGCGGGAAAAGAGATTACGTTCGCGCGGCCCACACCACGCAAGTAACACACCGGGAGAACAGTAGAGTCAACAATATTTATTTGAGAGCACGGCGATCGGTCGCGACTTCGGCTAGAATCGCGACGATACTTACATCGACCGGCAATGCAAAATACAATCGTTTCGGAAACAGATATGCGGCACGTCCAAATCGTACAATGGACAACCGTCGAGAGAGCGCGAATCGACGACGAACGCGACTCGTCCCATGAGCATGCGACTTGGCGCAGGCGCACAAACGCACAACCTACGCGCCACCGTGCCGCCGCCCCACATTTCTTCCGCGGAGGCTCCATCTCTTCTTCTCCGTCCGAATTCATGGCGACAGCACCATTGGACGTGTTCTCCGTGGACTGGCTGCTGCTGCCCGCCTCGACCCCCGCCCGAAGACTCGACATCATCTCCCTTTCTTGAAAATATGGAGTTAGGGACTCCAATAAATGCCCGTACTTTTGCTGTTTTAGCGGCGGGGTGTCTGCCGCCTGTCCGCTCCGCGTCGCGTTGCTGCGGGAGCGAAATCTCCGGAACGAGTCCCGGATATTAGACCACCTGCTTTTGCACGTGTTAGCTGCAAACAGAAATATTTATTAATTACCCTTCTATCATTGTTTTACTGACAACGGAGTACCTTTTGAAGCACAGTTTCGGATACCAACAATTTTTGTTCAACAACGTTCATCAACAATTTTAAAAATACTAATAAAACATTTGAGATCCATTCACAGTTCACTAAAGATTGTAACATATTGAAGTGTGAACAAAATCCGTAACTGCACTTCAAAAGGTACTGTTATTTCGCGTGGAATGACCGTCACGAATGTATAAACTAACAGAAAATGAAGTTGTATAGATAATAGTATGAATAAAGAGTATAAATAACATTATTATTAAAATGCTGAGAATACTGACCTGGTTGATTTAATTCCTCTCCTATCTCCCTCCATGCGATGTTCTTGTATGTCGTATCCATGTACTTCGGGTGTTTCAAATTATAGAGAAACTCTCTATTGTACGCTCGGCGAGAGTTGGCACAGAATTTCGTCAGTGGGGTGCAGGGGGAACGGCGAGTCCCCACTCTTGACGCAAACCTGCGGATCCCACTCTTACGCTTTACTCCCGGCGGGGACGGTCGACATAGGCGTAAATAAGTAGGATCCGCGTAAACTATGGGGGGCACATGATATTCTCTGATTCTCACTAACCGTGAAGACTGGAGTCTTAAATTTAATAAAAAAGTCATAAATTTCAAGCGTGGGTTGATGGATCCCTGCTGTGCGTGCAAGGAAAATAGGTTTCCATGGACCTGTTTTCCGTGCACGCACAATAGAGTTACGCCCATGCTCTGAGCTCAGCGTTGCGTCGCCACGCGACATCGTTCTGTTGCAGTCACACTCAATACGCTCGTTTGCTGTCTTCGTTGAGCGATTCGGCCAATCGCGGAAGACGTGTAGCGCGTAGTGGGAGCACCACGTGGTACCTACGCGTTTCTCGTGCCAACTCTCGCCGAGCGAATAATACCCATTATTAAATAAGTATATATGTGTCGCGGTTGTGGCCATGGTTCCACCTTAATTGTAAACGTGCGACTTCTGTATTTGTAAATTCTGGTTTTCGATGTACCTAAATTGTTCTTGTAATTACGCGCCTCAAAATGTCGGTGTCCACGTGGGCTCTACCGGCATCGGCGCGTGCGAGCGCTACCGATTCCGCGAGCGAGATTACCGCGCCGCGGTTCGGCGCGCAGTCTTCCGAAAAGCGTCTTACCACGTGCGCGTGCTCCGCCGTTATATACGTTGGTTCCGCTTTAAAAGATTCGGTGATCATTTTGTAAAGGCCGAAGTACTGCGTCTCTTAAATAAATTTCTTCTCCGCCAACACGCTCTCCGTGCGCGCCCGCGACGGCTATCTCTTGCACTCGAGCGAGATTTCTGCGAGCCGCGATCATGCCGAGCTCTCCCGCAGCGAAATTTCTCGATCGCTCGCGTGCGAACAATATGTTTGATAAGTAATAAGTGTTAGTTAAAATTTATGTTCATTATTGTCTTATTATGCATGTGCTATCATTTCTTTCTTAGAATAAAGCAATTTTTTTGTTACACACTAAACCTTATAATATTTTAAATTATTTTCAACGACCCGCATATTCTAAGCTCATGTTTTGATGTTATACGTCACAAACGTAGAACTTTACATGCGTCATTAAGAAATTAAAGATAGCACACCTGGGATATCTTTTTGACGAGGAGTGTATTTCTTTCGCGATTCCGAACAATTCATAACGTAAAGAGCGATAAAAAGTTTCGTTACGATGACGCGTTTTCAACAATTTATATGATTGACTGTGTGCAAAAATTTCACGAAGGGCCGCTGGAGACTCGCTGCGCACCCCGATGCAGGTAGGTCCACTGTTCGTTAGCCCAATAGAATTTCGTACCGTATTTCCTACCCCCACGCAAAGGCTTGTTACGAGGTTACCTGGGACGAGAAATTCGTCCGAAAAATCAGTTCTAATTCCGACCTACGAGGATTTAGACATTCAGTTCCGAGTACCATGCAAGACGAACGCCTAATTGAGTGCGTGAGGAGTCGGGAGTTTTTATATAATTTGAGACACCCCAAGTACGCGGATGCCAAGTACAAGGCCATAGCATGGAGGCAGATAAGCGACGAGCTGAATCAACCAGGTTAGTAATCACTGTGCTTTAATAACTCCTTAGTTAACAGTCAAACCTGTGTTTGTGCAGTACTTTTCTATGCCATTTTTCCATGCGGTCTATGAATGCCAACGGTATTGGAATTATAACACCCTTGTTATAGCTATTTATGACATTTCTCAATATTTTTTTGTGCGGTTTCGTTTGTGAGGTCCCTACCTACAAAAATAGGTTTGACTGTATATGTGGTGTACGTACGAGCCCCTTGACGCACACTGACAAAAGGTTAACTGCAAAATATGTTTGTTGTAGCGGCGGTGTGTAAGAAACGCTGGCAAAATATGCGGGATTTGTTCCGGAAGTACCGGGCGAAAGTAAACGCGGTGCGAAGTGGCCAGGAGGCGGACAGCACCCATCGGAAATACAGGCACTGGGATGGCCTACAATTCCTGTCTGCGCATTTCTTCGAAAGGGGTCTGTTATCCAGCACAGAGGCTTCTCAGAAGTGAGAAATATTTCATGAATATTTGACAAACATTTCAAATTGTATTTTACATTTTAAATTTTATTTTACAGCTTCGAAAATCGCATCGAAGAGGACAGCGGGCATTGCATCGATGAAACGGGCGAAACGCCCATTGAATGTGCTGCACCCTGCGAATGGGGCATGCAGCCGCAGGTCCACAACGAGAGTCGAAGCCAGAACGAGGAACCAAGACAAATTTTGGTGAAGGCGATGGCCGAGTGTAACGAATTCCTACAAGGCATCGCGAGGAGCAGGACGGAGGCACCGCCCGCAAAGCAGACATCCCTCCAGCAGTTTTTTATAGGGGTAGCGGCTTCTGCATTAGATTTGTCCAAGAGGCACCAATCGCAATTCAAGAGGGACGTCGTGGCACTGCTGGCACAGTACGAAGAGAAGGAGTGCGACGAGGCAGGGGAAGCTTAATTAGATTAAGCTAAGGGTTACTGTCATGGGCCCGGGGTGTGAGCTGACCCGGGCCCCCGGGGGGGAGCATAGCTCCCCCCGTGATAGGCCGACACCCCCCGGGTTAGTTTCCCGGTGTAGGGGGGTGTCGGTCCGTCCCTCCCCGATTGGGGAGGGGGATCCGTGGGGGGTATTGGGTGAGGAAGGGTCGGGGCGTGCCGGATCACGCCTCCGACGGCCCTTCCTTCCGGTGGCGGCGTCTTCTTGCCTCGGCCGGGGCTGGTTCCTTCGGGATACCGACCCCGAGCGGGGCACGAAGACTCCGGGAGCTGTGGGTGGACCGAGCTGGGGCTCGGGAAGCCCAATCCGAAGGCTCCAGGGATGGGGACACCGGGCGGGTCCCTCCGCCCGGGGTCTTATAGCGTAGGCAGTGGGGGAGGTTAACCCCTCCCCCGGGGCATGATGATAGCTGGGAGGTGTCCTGTTGAGTACTCGCGTGATCCAGGCACCTCCCGTGTAGCTTAGGTGGGCGTGAGGTTTTAGTGGGTAGTCTCCGGGGGCTCCGCCCCCCGGAGAGAATCCCACATAACCCCGGCTTCCCCCAGGGAGTCGGGGTATGTATAAAACATTTCCTCACGATAAAAAAAAAAAAAAAAAAAAAAAAAAAAAAGGGTTACTGTTATGCCGCGAAAGCAGATTTTTTACCCATTTGTATAGAAGGGATGTTTATGACCCGAGCGGTTGATTTCCGCTATTCTCAAGGAGGTTTTACCATCGGTAATTTCGGCCGTCCTCGGATTAGTCTCGGAGTTCAGGCCCGGCAATTTACGTTATTAGGGTGCGTTTATAAAAAAAAAGGAAACGTGCCTTCTGCAGAGTTCTGGCTCTCCGCTTAATGGCAATTGACGGATCATAAACCTCCACGTGCAAATCAGCTGTTGTCGACTCTGAACGCGCTTGGATCCTCGGGCCCGGGAAAGACCCTTTCCCTGGTCGGGAAAGCAACCGCCCACGCGTTTTCTAGGACCACATTGGTCAATAATGTTTACGCCCACCAATGGTCCTCGGGTATAAATAGGCTAAGGACACTGCGATCGCCGCTGTTTTTAAAAAATCCACCATCAAGAATCAACACGGAGACAGTCCTTGTCGTTCCCGTGTATTTAAATTAGTAAACCAAATTCCGTTCCTTCAGTGTTCGTTAAATTTTATTAAAGTTACAAGTTGTTGATCCTAAAAGAACTGTCAGTTATTTATCCCCATTCGGGACGCGTATACTCAACGGTCCGCTAATACTGTCGGGCATTGAGACGACGCATCAGTTACCTTATCCTCCCTCCCCAAAGAACCCTGGCCGCTGAGCCAATCCGGGGAGGGCCCGCACGCCTCGCCGCGCTTCCCGCAACGAGGCGTGTACCGTTACAAATTTTTATTACTTAAACAATTTACGTCACCTTTTGCAATGAGTAAAAGTCTTTATAATAAAAGGAAATGTCATTGAATTTCACCATCGGTACTCTGCTGGATATTAAGTTATTAAGACAATTTTATAAAGAATTATTATTCTTTACATTATGTATAGATAATAGATACACGTACATACACTCTGCCCCACGAGAGAATAGTACCGCGAGAGAACCGATTTTCGTCCGTCGCTGCGCATCTTCGCCCTGATTGGTCCCTTCCCAATGCACAGCGCATGCGCGCAGTGACCCCACGCGCTGCAGCGCTGCACGTGGCCTCATTCGTAGCCATACCGGGTGTTCATACGGTATTCATAGTGTTCATAGAGTTCGTAGTGTTCTTCCATCGTGTTCGTAGTGTTCGCAGTATTTTTTTGAAATGGAAGATCAAGTTCCTGGGCCGTCGCATACATCTCCAGCGAAGAAAAATCCGAGAGGAAAGGTAAGCTTATATTATACATCATTATTTATCATGCATTTCGCTACTATAAGCTTGTTTCTTTTTTTCAAAAATCATAGTTTTTATTTTACTAAACTTTTTTTTTATTAAACTTTTTTTTACTAAACTTTTCTCTGTTTCTAGTTTGTCCGATCCGCACATAAACAGATTATTGTTAATCTGTACAAAAGCGTGATAGCGGAAAACCCGGGGATAAAATATAAGTCGCTGATTTTAAAGCTTGTCCAAAAGACAGGCATTGGAAGAGTCACCGTCAGCAAAACCGTGGCGGAATACAAATCTACGGGAAAAGTGAGTCGCCAAATAAAAAAAAGCGGCGCCTAAAAAAAAGCCGACATAATAGCGATAAGAAGAAAAGTCCACAGCTTCTGGCTAAATCGAGAATTACCAACTCTAAAAAAATTGTAGCTGCTGTGAACAACGACAAGAATTTGCCGTCATTTAGCGAAACTACCCTCCATCGACTATTGCAACGTATGGAATTTAAATATATTCAACGAAAACGCAACAGCGCCCTGATCGATCAACCCCATATCATCTCCTGGCGGCAAAAGTAAGTGACAATCTACATTCAAAAATATTTTTTTCCAAAAACTCAGTTTCTATCCTCGTTTCTTACAAAAATTTATTTTTTACTACTTTGTAGGTACCTCGAACAAATCGAAAATTTTCGTTCGGAAGGGCGGTCTATTTACTACCTGGACGAGACATGGATTAACGCCGGCGATACCAAGTCCAGGCAGTGGGTAGACACCAGCGTGACCTGCCCGAGGAACGCCGAAGAAAGGGGCTTGACAACGGGGATACCTGCTCCCACGGGAAAAGGAAAGCGGCTAATTATTACTCACATCGGGTCAGCAGACGGGTTTGTACCAGGGGCCCTCCTTTGCTTCGAGGCAAAAAAAAAGAACGGCCGATTATCATGAAGAAATGAATGGAGACACGTTTTTCGAATGGTTTAAGAAAATTTTGCCCATGCTGCCAGATAGGTCAGTCATCGTGATGGATAACGCCCCTTACCACAGCGTCAAAAAGGAAAAATATCCTTCCTTGAGGTGGAAAAGGGACGATATCATCACGTGGCTGGAGGGTAAGGGGGAAACGGTGAATCCACGGCTCGTCAAAATTCGACTAATGGAGTTGGTTACAAAACATAAACGACCAGAAAACAATTACGTGATTGACGAATACGCCAGAGAAAATGGACGTACCGTGCTACGCCTTCCCCCTTACCACTGCGAGTTAAACCCTATCGAGTTGGCATGGGCACAAGTGAAACAATTTATAAGGGCGCGAAATACATCGTACAAATTGGCAGATGTCCGCCAATTTGTAGATGCAGCAGTTGAAAATGTGTCTCCCGAAAACTGGAAAAATTTTATCCGGCATACGCTGAAGGAGGAAACCAGGCTGTTTGAACTCGACCACGTTACGGATTCAGTATTAGAGGGAAGCCCCGAATGGTTGAACTCGTCGGATGACTCGGACATCGATGTGAGTCATACATAAGCCGCTTATTGTAAATAGTTGTAAATAGTCTGTAAATAGTTGTAAGTTTTTTGTAAATAGTTGTAAGTTTTTTGTAAATAGTTGTAAGTTTTTTGTAAATAGTTGTAAGTTTTTTGTAAATAGTTGTAAGTTTTTTGTAAATAGTTGTAAGTTTTTTGTAAATAGTTGTGTCATTTTGTAAATAGTTGTGTTTTTTGTAAATATAAATATGTGAATGTAAGAGATTACTAAGAAGATAGATAACGTGATATCGTTAAATTAAATAAATGTGGGCGTATTACAAAATACTATGAATCTTTATTCGCGACAACCGTACACGGCAACCGTTAGAATAATTCCTGCTGTCCCAAAAATCCTCGGCCGTGAGAAAGCCTTCGACAGTATGCCTCTTTGTTTATGACACCCCCAAGCCCATGGGTTTATGACTTTCCCTTAGGGAGGGACAACGCGCTGACAAAAAACACATGGCCTGCCTCGACCGTTTGCTTACTTCGATTTTTCTAACATGAATATAAATAACAATATCTGTACATAATCAATGAACCTGTACAGAACCAATGAAATAAACTTTCAAAATAAATAATTAAATTAAATTTATCATTCATTATTGTGGGATGAATGGGTTCCTTGTGCGTGCGGACGACTGGATCATGTTGCGACGGTCCGGCGCCGGTATGTTTGGAAAACTCGAGTGACTGAAGAGGTGTGAATGAAAAGTGTTTAGGACTATGTAGGCGATAGGAGAGTTTGTTTGTTTCTAAGAATGAAAGCGATGGATGCAAGAAACAGAGTGCAAGGGGGTGAAAGAGTATAAAGTGTGGATGCAAATGGTCACGATTTCCTATACCCTATACTTCCATGCTAATTCGTTTCAATACGGTACGCCGCGTATATGAAACTCGCAGTGGGGAGTGGGAGTTGAGAGGTTCGCAGCGCCTTCCGCGACCGCGGCGGCTACCCCATGGTCAGAACCTCCGGATTCGCGTCGCTGAAACCTCCGTCGAGATCGGGCCCAGGATGAGATACCTGGGCCTGGTCATAGACGGCCGCTGGCGATTCAAAGAACACTTCGAGCTCCTCGCCCCCCGACTAGAGAAGACGGCAGCCGCATTGGCGCGGCTGCTGCCGAATGTCGGGGGGCCGGATTTGAAAGTACGCCGCCTCTATACGGAGGTGGTGCGGTCTATAGCCCTGTATGGGGCCCCCGTATGGCACCGCTCGCTCGGGGCCAGCACGCCAAGCCGCAAACTCCTAGAAAGAGTGCGGCGGCGGCTGGCCCTGCGGGTCATACGGGGGTACCGCACCATCTCCACCGAGGCGGCGGGACTCCTCGCCGTGATTCCACCCTTCACTGTGGTGGCGGCGGAGCGGGCGAAGCTATACCACATCGCCCGCTCCTTCCGCCGCCCGCCGGGGGTGGATCTCACGCGCGAGGAGGAGTCGGAGCTCGAGGGCCAGAATCGCCAGGCCCGGACGGAAAGTCTTTCGGAGTGGAGGGCGATGCTAACGCCCTCCACACGTCCGATTGTCCGGGCCCTCCTGCCCATATTTTATATATGGTGCAGGAGGCGGGGAAGGTTGACCTTCCGCCTCACGCAGGTGCTCTCCGGCCACGGTTGCTTCGGAGAGTACCTGCACAGAATGGGGCGGGAGCCGACTGCGCAGTGCCACCACTGCGGCGAAGATGTGGACACGGCGCGGCACACTCTGGAGGAGTGCCCAGCTTGGGCCGAGCCGCGCCGTGTCCTTAGAGCCGCGGTGGAAGGGTGGGACCTCTCGCTGTCGACCGTGGTCGACCACATGGTCGACAGCGTGAGGTCGTGGAAGGCGGTGGCCTCCTTCTGCGATGATGTGATCAAGCAGAAGGAGGCCGCCGAGCGGGCCCGGGAACGGGACCCGGGCTCCGCGAGGCGTATTTGGGCGCGGGGACGACCCCCGCGCCGACGTGTGCCCCCCAGTAGGGGGGCGGAGAGGGTAGGGAGGGCGCGGGGGTCTCCCCCGCGTCAACGTGTGCCCCCGGTGGTGGGGGGCGGAGTGGGGTTGGCGCGGGGAGTTCCCCCGCGCCCTGTTATGCCCCCACCACTGGGGGCGGCGAATTTGGGGGCCCGGGGCGTGAGCTGACCCGGGCCCCCGGGGGGGAGCATATCTCCCCCCGTGATAGGCCGACACCCCCCGGGTTAATTTCCCGGTTTGGGGGGGTGTCGGTCCGTCCCTCCCGTTAGGGGAGGGGGATTCGTGGGGGGATTTGGGTGAGGAAGGGTCGGGGCGTGCCGGATCGCGCCTCCGACGGCCCTTCCTTCCGGTGGCGGCGTCTTCCTGCCTCGGCCGGGGCTGGTTCCTTCGGGATACCGGCCCCGAGCGGGGCATGAAGACTCCGGGAGCTGTGGGTGGACCGAGCTGGGGCTCGGGAAGCTCAATCCGAAGGCTCCAGGGATGGGGACACCGGGCGGGTCCCTCCGCCCGGGGTCTTATAGCGTAGGCAGTGGGGGAGGTTAACCCCTCCCCCGGGGCATGATGATAGCTGGGAGGTGTCCTGTTGAGTACTCGCGTGATCCAGGCACCTCCCATGTAGCTTAGGTGGGCGTGAGGTTTTAGTGGGTAGTCTCCGGGGGCTCCGCCCCCCGGAGAGAATCCCACATAACCCCGGCTTCCCCCAGGGAGCCGGGGTATGTATAAAACATTTCCTCACGATAAAAAAAAAAAAAAAAAAAAAAAGCGCCTTCCGCGACCAGTCGAGCTGCGCGAAACGGTACCATTCTCTCGTGGGGCAGAGTGTACCAAAGAGCATACAATGTAAACGGATGGAGAATCGCGCACGAATGAATGCTTAAACTTTTAGATTGTTCAATATATCCTCATAAAATTGTGACGAGCTAATGGAGGGGATTTTCCTGATGAAAATGAGGTCAAATTCGGGTGTAATCGACCAAGTTTCACTGATACGTAATGTTACGATAAAAATGACTATCTCATTAAAGACAGTCCAAATGATGTCGTGTTTGGACTCATTTTTATCGGGATGAGCTCTACAACTCATTCGTACTAACAATATTGTTCTGATTAAAAACATAAAAGCATAAATTGCCAATAATGTTGGATTCTCCATCTGCTTACATTGTAGGCTGTTGGTCGGTCTTTATAAAAAAATCTTTATTCGTCGAATAAATTCATTACGTGTGGAATAGAGATAACATAATTATTTTTATTTGACGCGTAACAAATCATTTTTTTATCTTTTATTCGCTGTTTGAAATGTCTATTTCAATAAAAATTTGCCCATCTTTGCTCCAACAATTATATGATTTAATATTATATTAATTCATCCACGTGATTCTCTCTCAAACTCTATACTATTCGGAATAGTACGTTAAATAAACGATACTCTGGTTTTCAACATATTTCTGTTCCCACAGATCGATTCTTGGAACAATTATCTATAAAAAAAGTGTAAGGAAATAATGCTTGTTCATGAAATATTTTTAAATTACAAATTAAGGTATCTCATATGAAATTTGAAGTAGAAATTGATTTTCCTAAAATTATGCTTTAATCATTTCTTACGTAAAATATTTTTACGAATTTTTCGTCTTTGATATTAGTTGTAGTGACTATGGGAAGAGTGGGTCCTCGGTCACTGAAGCATGCGGAGAGCAGAGAGGGCGAAAAGAGGAGAGGTTTTTTAGTGGGTATGGCTTCCTGCCGAGTCCCACACTACCAGACCATCTGGTGTGCGTAACGCATTTTTCCTCTCCTACCAAAAAAAAAAAAAAAAAAAAAAAGTATTTACATAAACGTAGAAAGTACAACTATTTTTCCAAATACCCGACACAGTTGTATATAGTGTAAATAAGCACCGAACGTAACACAATTTTACTGCACAAAACCAGAAGCTAATCAACGATATTACTGCGCGTAAAAACCATTTTATTTGTTACTCAATAGTCTGACATTCGTATAGTACATGTTGGTTGCCAGCAGAATAAGAATAAGCTGATATTTGTAGTTTGAATTTAGCGGTAATTCCGTCCAAAAATATCTGTTGTGACAACATTACAAAAAATAATACTATTTTTATACGAATACTTTTAGTCTCTAAATGTAAATAAGTATAACTAGGGTGGCTCTTATTTACTCTCGAAGAAAAGTTTCTTGCGGCAACCCCTAGGATACACTTCACTTTTCAAATTTCAGAAAGAATTTTTTGTTTTTATTCTGATGTTTATCTCCATTTCTTTCGAAAACCGATTGTTTTACGAGAAAAAGTAACAGGACATAAAAAACGCAGCCTGTCCAGATCTTCAGGTTTTGTCTAACCAATTTTTCGATACAGTCAATAATTTAGAAGATATTTGAGAATAACGATTTTATTGTACAGATCTTTTTTTGATTAATTGGAACAATCCTAGGGGTTTGTATTATGTAAATTGTATTATGCATAAAAATGATTATTATATGATTATTATTAACAATTTCCATCCTAATACGTATGTTTTGCAAAAGAAATGTATTTCAATCGTGATATACACGAATATTGAACTTTTCCAGTAAATTCCCCACTGTAACTGTGGCGAACAAATGGCAAAATTTTTTACAACCAAATTTGTTTACAAATGTATACTTATTGTTAATTATTCACAGAAAATGAAATTTAACAATATAACTAATACATTAAAAAAAAAAAATAACAAATTTTCCACAATAGATCCTAAAGGAAAGGTATGGACACTTCTTAAAAAGTTTATAAAATTGAGAGTCGCAAAAAGTAGCTGACAAAACTATGAAATTCTTAAACTATAATAAAAGTAATGTATCCGAATATGCATGAATCTCAGGATATATTTTGCCATTTTTGTTTTATGTTAATTTGAAATTTTATATGCAATTAACAAATAAAACCACCGTTGAAAATTTGTACAAAAAATAAATCTACTTTATTAAATGTATAAAGAATGCATATTCCTTGGTAAGCACTTTCCATTACACAGAATTATTATTGCACACTCATTTACAGTTAATATAATATTTTTCGATTTTTGGCACTTTAGAGAGTGCCTCCATGGCCAAATTTTTCTAAAAAAATCTAAATTTGGTTACTAATGCATATGTAATGGTAATTAGTCACAAAAAATTAAATGTAACAATAAAATTAATAAGTTGAAAAAAAAATTATTTTTATGCATAAAAAAAATTGTTAAATGATTTTTAAATGAATAATAATATGAATTTCCTGCTGATATGCAGTTCTGCCAAAGGAAATTTTCGTGCATCGTCAAATAAAAATGTAGTGAGATGTGCCGACTTCTCCGCACTGTGCGTCGGTAAGGCAGTCGACTAATTGTCCGATCCTCTCGTATCCTCTCTAGTATGTACAAGGGTGTATAGTATACATTGTGGTATATACGAATATTACAATATATCGAAATGCTGTAACAGTGGGAAATATTAATTAAAATATGCCCATAGGATAACTACGTCTATATAGGAGTGAATTTCCACTCTCCTCGAAATGTAATTGCTCGACTCGCAATTTGTCCAGAGTAGAGCGAATCAGAATCGTGACAATAAGGTGACATCGATACTAGCGTTCACCTCGCATCATCCCGTCATTTATGTGATTTGATGTGAAGTTACCGTTACTTTTAAGGAAAAATGTACAAAACAATTTGTGTTGTCGTCTTCTTAAGTTTACTTATTAACGAAGGTATAACAACGAATTAAATGTCCGTTGTCTGCAGGGCGTGGTTAATTACCTGCAGCTTTCGTTACAATTTAAATAATACTTACAGGGGACAGTTTATACTGCTACAGATGCAACAGTAATCATCCTGGGTGTGGCACACCTTTCAATTGGTGGTGGTATTTGGGGTGAAACTTGTCCAGAATATGATGACAAATGTGTAAAGATAATCGAAAAAAAGGAGGTATGTAATTTCGCTCATATTTGTATATATACATATATATTCCGCATTATTGCATACATTTCAGCTGAGACAATTATAACAAGGGAATGTTTGAGCTCCGTACGTAGCTTCAGAAAAGATATACCAGCCGATCGCTACGAAGGTTGTCGACCTGCTGCTAAAGATGTTCATTTGGGACATTACGTAAACAATTCCATTCATCAATTGGACATTCATAGAGACTATTACGACCAAATAACATGGTGTTTCTGTTACTTCGATCACCGATGCAAGGACGCCACTACCATTGCTTTACCAACATTTTTACTGTTATTGATTATCGCCATGCAACAGTTTGCCACATGAAATGGTTACGTGTCGCGCGATGCCTAAGGTAATCTTGTAAGTTTGTGCAGATTTAGCTTTTACAATCTTAATTGTGAATAATCAAATTTGACTCGTCTCGATTGAATTAGTGTTTACATAAACGTAAAAGGCAAGAACAGGAGTGGAAACAGACGCAAGCGGGTGACCCTGAGAAATGCGAAGAGCGGGTCCTCGGTCACTGAAAACATGGTGCCGCACCTAATGGAAAACGGAATATATTACAAGATTCAAGATATCTTCCGTCCGCTGATAGCTCACGCTGAAAGTTTGTTATATAATAGCAATAACAACTCAGTGGAGAGCTTCAATTCGATTATTGCGAAATATACTGGCGGCAAAAGGATAAATTGGAGTCAGAGGAGATCGTATACCGCGAGATGTGCCGCTGCTGTTATACAGTATAACACAAAAGAGGTATTGTCCCGCATAATGCGATCCAAGCGAAAGGAGCCGCCGAAATTTTTGGAAGCCATGGAGAAACGAAGAAAAGAAGAGAATAAAAACAGAAACAAAAAGCGGAAGTGTTTACCGAAGAAAGCGCGAAAGCCGTTTTCACAGACGACGAGAGACAATGATTACGGACCCAGCGCAGAAAAACCGGACATGGAGGAACATGTGTTCAACCTAGAGAAGAAAAGACACATGGAAATTCTGCAGGGTTGGCAGAATAATAGAAAAAACATTGAAAAGGAAACTAGAGAGTAAGTCAAGAGCCAAAAATGGCAAAGGTATAGATCCAAATTACTCACGGCATCGAACTTCGGGCAAGTGTGCCGACGTTTGAAAAAAACGCCGTGTGGTAATTTGGTAAGGACGCTGCTATATCCAAAAGTTTTGGACCTGCCTTTCATTGAGCATGGGCGACAGTGCGAACATATTGCCCGGGAAAAACTCTCGCGGAAAGAAGGCATCACAATAAGAAAATGTGGCCTCTTCATCGATGCCTCAATCCCATTTTTGGGAGCTCCTCCGGACGGCGTGATCGATGATGACGACGGTATCGTCGAAATAAAATGCCCGAAAACGGCAGAAAATATATCGCCAGAAGAAGCAATAAAAACAGTACATGCAGTACGCAAAATATTTGTGGATGATGCGGGTACTGTTATGAACAAAAACCATTACTACTTTTATCAAGTACAAGGGCAGCTGCACATAACGCAAAAAATGTATTGCCTGTTTTGTGTTTGGACACGCAAAGGCTTGATATCGCTAAAGATACATAGAGACGACAAATTTTGGCAGCAATAAATGCAGTCGAAATTGTCCCGATTTTACATACATTGCATGCTGCCGGAAATAGTGGACAGTCGACACAATAGGAGTATGGCCATTCAAGAGCCCTCCGATACAGAGCGAAGAAAGACTATCATCATCAGCTCGCGAATCATTGGAATCGCTGGAGCTTCCTGACGCGATGTCGTCGGGCCGCACACTTTGAAACAGTCTGCGGAACCGCTGATTATTTCAGCGGTTAGAATTTATTTATTTTTGCAGATTCGTCTTCCCTGATAGATTCCAGAGTGCTGCCAATGGATCCCAAACCATCCGACTGCGCATCTCAGACCCGGTAAGTATACACAATCATACGAATTTATCTATTATATGTTTCAATACTTTATTCGTTTTTACTTATGTCATTGATGCGTCCGGAATGTCGTCAGTCCGCCTGCCGGACTTCGCGGGTTCGTAACTCCCGTTTCGCGTGCTCGCGAACGATGTTTGGGGTCATGGCGCAGTTACGGGGTAACCACGTCTATTTAGAAGGAACTCGACGTTGCAATGAGACACGTACGTCTCGTTGCCGAGTTTCCGACCAGGCCCGCGCCAATCAGCGACGAGGACCAGCCGCGCGCCAATCCGCGAATTCGGCCCGGGCACGGACCAATCGACGACCACCGAAGATTCGCGAACGAGCACACGAGGTCCGCGCTCGGGCTATAAAGATCGCGACGAAAGCCGACGAGAGCGGTCATCATTCGGACATCATTCGGACATTCATTCAGGTTCGAGACACGGTCGAGGACAGACCTGCCTTTCTCAGTCCGCCCTCTTTGAACACGGTCATTTTCGCACGTGCCTAACGCGCTCGACGCGCCGCATGTACAGTTGACGCCTCGGTTGTTCTCTCAAGTTTCGGAAAAAACAAGTGTCAACATCAGCAGACACCACGACCCAACGCAACAGAGGATCTAACACCAAGGAACCTCCCACATACACGACCTGGAAAAAAGGAACAACAGGGACCCCCTGGATCCTCCACCAAATCCAGGGCAATGGACCCTCCGAGCAGGGAAAAACAACAGGAAATCAAGAAAAGACGCTGATCCCTACACAATCAAGGTGAAACAAAGATCTTTATCATTAACCAATTCAAACCCACCAACAATAATTTCCAACAACCAAAACAACATGTCAAACCATAAAAACCTCCTTCCAATCCCACTCCAAAACAGGTTCGGAATTTTCTCCGACTGCATGGAAGACTCCCCCTCCCCTAAAACCCAAACCCACACCACCCAAAACGCAGGGTCATCAAAAGATCCTGACCATCAATCCCCAAACTCCAACCAGTCGACCTCCCACCAAAAACCCCCACCCATATACATTCATGGCAACATCAACTTCGTAAAGTTCAATGAAAAACTGCAAGCTAACTTTGGGCAAAATTTCCAAGTAAAAAATTGCAACAACAAGCTCAAAATCAACTTCGAAGCCACGCAAGACTACAATAGATTCCAAAACACCTGCCTTCAGGAAAACATCCAGTTTCATACTTATTCCCTCCACACCGATAAGGTCCTGGCCGTCGTAGCTAAAGGTCTCTTAAAGCTCCAAACAAATAAAATAATTACCTACATTAAAACCCTAAGAGAAAGGGGAGTAAGGGAAGGGCTGGTTGTGAGATGTGAGGAGATGTTGAGGGAGACGAGGAGTAAAGTTAGGGTGGGAGGGGAGGAGACGCACACTAAACCTTGGTCACTCCACGGAACGCACGAGTTTACCCTTTGGCATGATACATGGCCTCGGAGTATTCTCGGGTATTGGTCACGGCAGAGTGTCCACGATCGTGCAAGGCCCGATCGTCTCGATTCGGTAGAGACGTACACTAAACCTCGATTATTCCACAGGACCTATAAGTTCACCCTTTGGCACGATACGTGGCCTCGGAGTGATCTCGGACAAAGGTCACGACAGAATACTCGGGATCGTGCGATGCTCTTTCGTACCGACTCGCACTAAACCTCGGTCGCTCGACGGGACCCAGGAGTCTACCCTTCGGCACGATACGTGGCCTCGGAGCAATCTCTGATAAGGTCACGACATAGTAGCCGCGATCGTACGAAGTACAATCGCCTCGATTCTGGTCGAGACCCACACCAAGACCTCGGTAATTCCACGGGACCCAGAAGTCTACCCTCTGGCACGGTGCGTGGCCTCGGAGTACACTCGATTAAGGTCACGGCAGAAAAACCATGATTGTGTGAAATGAAATAGTCCCGATCCAGACGAGACTCACAGAAAACCTCGGCAGTTCCTCGGAACCCAGGAGTTTACCCTTTGGTACGTTTCGTGGCCTCGGAGTACGCTCTGTCGAGGTTTCGGAAGAACCACCGCGATCATGCGATGATTGACTGTCTCGCTTCGACCCGTATAGTACGTACAGTATCTTTGAAACGATACTTCTACGTACCCTATAATAATATTTAGACTTTGAAAGACGAAGCGAACCTACTGTGTCTGTTCGACGCGATTATCGCACGCTTCGCCACGCGTTTCTATCTCTGCGCGACGCAGTTCTCTAAATTTTACAAAATTGTGTCATGCGGACACACGGCGCTTTCCACTCGCCGTCGCTCCTCGTATTAGCTACTTGCTCGCTGCAAGTGATCTACACTGACAATTGTAACACTTTACTTCGTAATTTATGATTAAAACATTTCCCGATCTTTAAACGAGTGAAAATTCTATGATTTCGTTTGACTACTACGCGGTCACGTCCGAGAGTCACGGAGCTTTATACAAAATGTTGCGACAGTGCTACGGCGCGGTTTGTGCTCGTGACTCCTCGGTTTGAGGCGCGTACGTGTTGAGAGCAGGAAGGACGGTTTGCCTTGCTCTGCCGAGTCGGTTTGACTCCTCTAACGCGTACCGTGTTTCGTCGAACAGACACTATTCCTAAACGCGTGTTTCCCGGACCGCTTCCAGACGTTGAGTGCTGGATCGCTGGCTCGCATCGACCTCCTTCGATCGTTATCGAGTGGGGATCGATGCGTGCGCAACTTGACAAGGATCGCGATATCTCGCGATCCTTCGCTATCTCCGGACTCGCGAACAACGTAGTGGGATATGGTGGTGGGGTCAGTATTGCCGATCGATACGTGCGATATATCGATGTGTAACCGACACGGTTACAGGGTAATCAGGCCCAAGGAAGATACCTGAATGAACAGCGATTGTCATCGACGCTGTCCAATTTGCCTTTTTCATTTGCTCTTAGAATTCTTAGCAACTGTGTTTACTCCAAATTTTTGTTTTGCGAGTCATTCGGTAAACCAATTTTTGTAATTGCTCAAGAAAAGTCATGTCGTTTGGTCCAATTAAAAAAAAAGGTATGCTGTTTTAAAGGGCGTTCGATTACTTTCGCAAGCCTGTGTACATCATAAATCAGGCCTGTCCAACCCAAAAATGAAATAGTAAATAATCTTATTTGTTTTAAAGCATGCGTGCAACTTTGAAAATATTTTATTCAATGCAATAGATTTTTAAAATAGTTTTTCAAAATAGTAATTCATATGAAGAATATTAAAAATATTTGGATTTCATCGCAGGATAATGGATAGTGTCACCATTTTTGGGGGTCTATCGTTAGGTCCGCCTATGCCCATCTCAGCCGTGCCTGTAGTCCCAGTGTTTTGGCTCCGACGTCACACGCTACATAGTATGTGTGACCGCTGTAGCCAATATTTCGACTGTAGCCGAAAGTACGTGTGAAACGAGGCCTGTCCCTTGCACTCTGTTCCAATCGGCCGCGCATTCGTACCTATGCTGCTCTGTCCAACGAGACCGAGGCAGTGAAGCACCCAGCGTGCGTCCTTTGCTAATTATCTTGTAAGGGTAACTTCAACTCTGTCGCACTCGAGCGCCTATGTTTATGTCTACTGTCTCGTCTCATTGGACAAGATATAAATGCGTCATCGCATTCCTGCCAGGGAACCTTGCATCTAATCATTCTAAGGTCATTATGGACAAGAATTTAGAAGTTTCCATATACATTTTTTCGTGTCGTAAGACAAAACGATGCAATTTATGTGGAATTAATTCTTCTTGTTTTCCCTTCCTAATAGATGTGGATATTTCCTTAAAAAAAAACTTTCATCTGAAATAACTGTGGTGCTTTTCCAGGATGGAAGGCAAAGCGATCTCCGCGGATGCTGTCCGGCCGCCGATTGTCTTGATAGCATCCGATCAGAATCCATTTTTGAACTGTAGAAAAGAATATTGTTCATCTGAGTTGTAATGTGAAGAAGTAATGGTTCAAACTATAAGGAACAATAACACTCAGCTTCATAAATTAGTTTTAGCATTGTTAAATTGTATCTTATATCATATAAACGTTTGTAAGTCAAAACTCCGGAGAACAAGTTTAAAATGATTAGAATTCATTGGTTGCAAGGTGTGTTCGAAAGATGGTGGGAATAGTGGAAAATCGGAAAAGTGGGAGTGCACGTGCAACATTTGGTTTGGAGGCATCTACAGTTATAAATCTTAGTGCGCTAACGGTGTACGAGGTTCAACATGTGCTGCTTTTAGCAAGCTTGAAAATTACGAAATTAGCACGTACATTCGGAAGGATTTTTGATTTATGACGTCCATGGTCGGTACGTCATCGATAGGGATTTCTATACCTGGCCTTGGTCGCTCACTTGTCATTTCGTACGTAATTCAATTTTACTGTTTTTTTTTTTGCTGTCATGGACCTTGACCGTGGGTGGCGCGCGGAAAATGCTTTAGCTGTAAAGCGCACGGCGTCCTTCGTGGGCAAAACGGCAAATCTGGCGGCCAAATGTTTTATTGCTGTCCGCATGCCGACAGCAATCTACAGTCGGTCAGAAAAGTCTCCGTACACCCTTAAAAATTTTCTTGCTGAGAAAATTCCACCCCCATCCATGTCGTTGTAGGGAAGGGGTCACCGAAAATGTATATAACGGGCTGTAGGACAAGATTTCAGCACCACTTTTTTGGCCCATCACCTTACATCCTGATCCGAGTTACCGCGTTATTTCAAGAAGATGGAGCATTCCGACGAGACATCGGTGGTAATAACCATCGCAGCAATTATATTGAGAATTGCACGGTGCTAGCAGGAAGAGCAGGAGCACCAGCGGCAACAAGCAGTTGCACCCAGAAGGAGGCGCCGTTACAGCGTTCACCCACTGTGGCGTAATCGGAGCACCGAGGGAGAGTTCGTTTTAATAACTCAAATGTTCACGGACAACGAGCAGCAATTCTATGGGTACTTTCGAATGAGTCGAAATTGTTTTGAGGCGTTGCTCGAAAAAATAGAGCACCAGCTGGTCCGTCAAGAAACGCGGTTGAAAAAACCAATCACACCGAGGGAACGATTGGCCGTTTGCCTACGGTAAGTGGTGTGGTGTCGCGTCGATCCCGGAATTGGGGAGAATCGGCTCGCGACTGGGTAAGGGTTAACGGCGAATGAGTGTAATTTCAAACTCCGGAGAACTAGTCTTTATTTCTAAATGCAAGACTCGGCTTGCTTCGGTAACTTCTAAACAGCTCGGTGTTTGAAGGAATTCGGTTCTCGATAGTTCTAGACAGCTCGGTGTACTAGACAGTTCGGTGTATCAGACAGTTCTGTTGTTGTTACAATATTTTGGAATAAGGTAGGCTCGGATGTGGGTGTGGTCTTAGGAAGTTATCTATGATTGGTTGAAGGATGTGTTTGGAAGGTGTTGGAAGTGGTGGAAAATTAGGAAGAGTGGGAGTGGAAGGTACATTTGGTTACAGGCGGCTACGGCTATAAAACTATTTTCGGTACGCTAAAAGTTCGCAGGTCAACATGTGGTCGTCAGCTGAGGTTATTCGGATTTTTGACTACGCCAAACTACGGTAGGTTTTTTATCTTTTTTTTTTTTCACGGTTGTACCGACGTCCCTTTGCAGAGGGTTTTTACGACGGAACATGCCGCCCCCCTTGAACGGTCGCGTTCAATGATTCTCACTAAAACTGGTCGGAGGGTGATAACCTAAAGTCGGTTCGGATTATCTAAATCTAAAGTCTAAAACAATATGTACACTCTAGACTTAGTGGCTAAATGACTATTTGTACAAGTCTAACTTACGTTAACAATACGGTTAGAATACGTTACTATGATTACGTGACTATTTATTATATATACAAGATAGTTGACTTGGATAATATCTATATACAGTTGATATGGGTGTTGTTTGTTTGTGACATAGTAATTTAAAGGTCCCTTAATGCATTGTTGTAATGGCAATGGAAAGATATATCGGACGCCTCGCTTATAACAACCACTCGCGGTTTTCACTGTAACTACGCGAGTGACATTGTCTTCGCCAGGGTGAATTTGGATTATGCGTCCTAGCTTCCACTGTAGAGGCGGTAGGTTGTCCTCCTTCAACAGCATCAACGTCCCAGTGCGAAGATGGGCGGTAGGGTTGTTGCGCCATTTGCTCCGAATGTTTAATTCGTTTAGGTACTCCCTGTACCATCGTGTCCAAAAATGTTGCTTCATTTTTTGGATATGCTCCCATACCGATAATCCGGTATGGGAATATAGCTCGTTCCGGAATATTAGTTAACGACTCACCTATTAGGAAGTGGGCCGAAGTGAGGGCTGAGAGGTCATTGGGATCCGAGGATAATGGTGTTAGGGGTCGAGAGTTTAAAATTGCTTCAATTTCGAGTATGTACGTATTGAATACCTCGAATGAAAACAGCGTGTCTCCGATCGTGCGATACATATGATGTTTGAAGGTTTTTACAGCTGCCTCCCATAGGCCTCCAAAATGAGGAGTTCTTGGCGGTGAGAAGTGCCATGAAATGCCATTACTATTTAGATAACTATTTATTGGTTTTTTGTGCTGCTCTGACTTTAGAAATGCTTGTATTTCGTCTAGTTTATTCTTTGCTCCGACGAAATTTGTTCCATTATCCGAATAAATTGTACTAGCATACCCGCGTCTCGAGAAGAATCTTCTCAGTGTGGCAATAAAGGCCTCAGTGGATAATTCGCTGACTAGTTCTAGATGAATTGCCTTGGTTACGAAACAAACAAATACGGCTACATAGACCTTAATCTTTTTTGTGTTACGATGCTTCTTTTCCTTAATAAAGAATGGCCCGCAAAAATCTACTCCCGTTGTTTGGAATGGTCTTGTGGCCATAACCCTATCTCGAGGTAAATTTCCCATTGGGTAATCTGGTGCGGTCAATGGATTAACCTTGAAGCAACGCATACATTTCCGAACTATATGACGCGTTAAGTTCTTTCCGTCAATAGGCCAATACCTTTGTCTCACTGCGTTTAGAGTGCCTAAAATACCGGTATGCAATTGTCTTTGATGCTCGTATTCAATTATTAATCGCGTAATGTGGTCTGATCGCGGCAGGAGTATGGGGTGCCTTTGGCTATAACGAAGATCGGAATTCTGTAAACGACCTCCTACGCGTATGATTCCCTCATTATCAATAAAAGGCGTTAAGGCCAAGATTTTACTGTCTTTATGGATTGCCGTTCTTTGTGTTAGGTTGGTATATTCCTTTGCAAAATGTCGACCTTGCACGTTTTTAATAACACAATTGTGTGCTCTTTTTAATTCGAAAATCGAAAGTGGCCCTGTATTCCTTTCACAACGTGAAGCGTTTTTGCAAAAACGGACACAGTAGGCTATTGCTCGTTGTAAAACTATCCACGACGAGAATCGGTTTAAAAAATCTGAATTGCTTATCCTTGTTGCTAGACTCACAATAGACCGTTGTTCAGGCACGTCAATATTGGGAATTGTAGTCTTAGGCCAATTCGTCGGTAGTTCAGAAAGCCAGGTAGGACCCTTCTGCCATAAACGGTTCGCTAAGAACTCGCTGGGTAGTTGGCCACGCGAGAGACAATCCGCAGAGTTATCACTGGAGATTATATGCCGCCAATTGTGTTCATTAGTGACTTCTTGAATTTTCGATACCCTGTTTGCCACAAAGGTTTTCAAGGTGTGTGGGGCTGTTCTAATCCAGTGCAACGTTATTGTTGAATCAGACCAGAAATGCACCGAATTGAATTGAAATTTTAGTGATTTAGAAATCGTATTGTATAACTCCGCAAGCACTAAGGCAGTACATAATTCCAGTCTAGGTATGGATATAGTTTTTAGCGGAGCGACTCTTGACTTCGCCGCAATTAAATTGATTTTGACGCGGTTTTTGGCGTCGCTTGATCTTATATAAATACATGCGCCGTAGGCTATCTCACTGGCATCGCAGAACCCGTGTAATTGTACATCTGTATACTCCTTTATTAGTGTTTCCCGCGGGACTGAAAATTCATTTAGAAGAGCTAGTTGTTCTTTGTCGGTTTTCCACAGGTCACGTATATCTGACGGTACTAGATCGTCCCATCCTAATTTAGCCTTCCACAATGCTTGCATTATTATTTTTGCCTTTACTATGACCGGACCTAGTAATCCTAATGGGTCAAAGAGTTGGGCAATCTTGGAAAGAATTAATCTTTTGGTGTTTTGCGTGGAATTATCTATTGTAACCTTATACCCAATTGTATCTTCGCGAGGATGCCAGTAGATGCCTAACGTCTTTTTGACTGCCTGCGGATCTAAACACAGGCAGTCGTCGGTAGTTCGCTCTTGTAGTCCCTTTAGCAGTTGTGGTTTGTTAGATGACCATTGTCTTAGATTCATCCCTCCTCTTTGAAAAATGTCAGTCAATTGTTCTATTAACTTCGCGGCTTCATCTGACGAATTCGTGCCAGTTAACAAATCGTCCATGTAAAAATCATTTTTAATTACTTCAACTGCTAAAGGATACGACCGTGCTTCGTCCTCGGCAAGCTGTTGTAAGCAGCGTGCCGCAAGAAACGGAGCGCAAGCCGTACCGTAGGTTACGGTGTTTAAGCGGTATGATTTAACCGCCTCGTTTGGACCTTTGCGCCATAGGATTTTTTGATAGTTCGCGTCCTCTGGGTGAACTAATATTTGCCTGAACATCTTCTCAATATCGGCAGTAATCACGTATTGGTATTTACGGAAGCGAGCAATCAATGAAAAGACGTCGTCCTGAATTGTCGGACCTACCATTAGCGCGTGATTTAGGGACAGACCGGTGTCGGTCTTCGCGGACGCGTCGAAAACGACCCTAACCTTGGTTGTAAGGCTGCTAGCCTTTATTACGGGATGATGCGGTAAATAACAACCCGCATCTTTACAATCCTTGTCTTCTACTTCGGTCATGTGATCTAAGGTTTCATATTCCGTTAGGAATTTGGTATATTGATCGCGTAATTCGGTGTTGGACTGTAGCCTTCTTTCTAGACTATAAAATCTTTTTAGCGCGATATCGTAAGAATTGCCGAGTTGTTGCTTGTTGTCATTGAATGGAAGTCTGACTATGTAGCGACCCCCTTTATCGCGATAAGTGCTTTGTTTAAACAATTCCTCACACAATTGCTCTTGCGGTGAGCATGAATTTGTGACTGAACACTGCGCTACTTGCCAGAATCTTTCTAACTGCGCGTCTAGATCTTGGGTATTTAAATGGGAGTTTATATTTGTCGATACAGAATCATTTATTTCTCCTGACAGCACCCAGCCCAACTCGGTATCTTGAAGAACGACCGTTTCGTTTTGTAATCTAATTCTGTCCTTTCCTAAAAGCTTGTAATATAAATAGTCCCCAAGCAAAAGATCGACCTTTGAAGACCTGTTAAAGGAAGGATAAAGCTACGTTAAAGCTACGTTATTCGGGATTTGTAATATCGTTCGTTCAAATGTGCGCGATGGTAAAGGCCCAGTAATTTCTGGCAGTGTTAAAAATAGTGCACTACACTTAAAATCGGAATGATTTGAGCCGATTTGAGCCTCTACGGCAAATTTTACATGGCTCTCCTGACGCCCTATACCCGACGTCGTTACGTTGTGACGTTTCTTCGGTAAACGCAGGTAAGTCGCTAATCTCTCGGTCATAAAATTGCGCTGCGAACCCGGGTCTAAAAGAACGCGGCATTCATGCTCTCGATTCCTTTGGTCAAGAATTTTAACTCGCGCCGTGGATAGCAATACTTCTTGATCTAATTTACTGTAGGCCGTTAACGCTATGGTAGGCGATGCAGCTTCGTTTAAGGTATTAACTTTCGCAACGTTCGATATGTTTGACTGGTCAATGTGCAATAATGTGTGGTGTTTTCCGCCACATTTTCTACATGTAGATGAGCGACATTGTGAAATGAAATGCGTGGAATTTAGGCAATTGAGACAGCTTTTAAGAGTTTTTACTGTGGTTATTCTGTCGCGAGGAGATTGTTTTAAGAATTCTGTGCATTGGTTAATATAATGAGATTGCTTGCATACCGGGCACGAAATCGCGGGCTTGGTACCGACAAAGGTATTGGTTCTATGTACCGGTTTAAAACTCCTGTCAGACCAGCGTTTTGGGTAATTATTGTCCCGTGTATGCGCTACTAATTTTACGGGTTCCTCGTCCCGTGAATATTTGTTCAAAAAGGCTAATAATTCGTGATAGGTCGGCAGGACCCCATCCTCGATTGTGCGCTCCCAAGAAGTACGTGTCGATTTGTCGAGCTTTGATGAAATGATATAAATAATCATTTCATCCCATTCCACCGGTTGGCCTAATGATTTTAACGCATTTATATGCATTTCTGCGTCTTCTGCTAAAGCGCGCAATGAGGATGGTTTGTCTCGAGATACCTCGGGTAGTTCTAATACAGCACGGATGTGGCATTGAATGATCTTACGCGGTTGATCGAATCTTTTCCGTAGTAGGTTCCATGCAACAAAATAATTTTCTTCGGAAGCAGATAGAGCGCTAGTAACGTTGGCCGCGTTACCTATTAGATATGATTTTAACAAGTGAAAGGCTATAGCCGGCTTTGGGGGCCAAATCGGCCCAGGAAGGGATTTTATTCCAATTTGCACCATTCGATAGCCTACCAAAAAAGATACCTCTCAGCCAAGTTTTAGCCCTATATCTCATCTGTAAGGGTAGTTATAGAGGAAAAACGAAAATCCAGTTTTTGGCCCATTTTCCCCATTTAATGACAATTTAAAATTCTGAAAAAAATCTGACACATGTCGGACACCAAACCACATACTTGGAGTCGTTTTCAGATTTTTTCCGTTGCAAACTCTGGCTGTAAAAATCGAAAAACACGAAAAAAAACGAAAAAATGCAGATTTCATATGGAAATCTAAGAGCGACTAAAATAAAATCAATTTAGCAATAAGATATTGTCCCAAGTATTATGCTCAATTTTTTTCAAATTCCTGCGGTTGGTGCGTCATAGTAGGAAAAAATAAAAACCACTTTTTTCGGCGTTTTTTCCGTGAAAAACTAAGTTATAATTATCGTAAAAATATATTATGTAATATTAAACATCCCTAAGTTCGGAGAAACATCGTGCAGACTTTAAAACTTGCGTAGTACAAAAAACCACATTTATACTATGCAGGGTATATCCCAATATTTCGAAGGTACTTTCAACGGCGCCGGTTGGTGCAGTAGCTATGGTCTCCGACTGCGGAACCGCCGAAGACTTTTTGGATCAGGTTCGCATCCCGCCCCGGGCCAAAATTTTTTTTCTCTTTAATCAGATGTTTTTTTCGATTTCTAACCGTATGATTGTTGTTACGCTATTGTAAAAACATTTTTTAACTATGTTTAAACTATTTTTTAATAATTTTCCAGAAAAATATTTTTGGAGTACTTTCAGCCTTTAGTCACCTATGGGCTGTATTACTTATCTAATTAACATTTTTTTACATGGAATGGAATGGATTGATTATTTTTGTGACAGAAAATATATACATGAAGTATTATGTCGGGGGGCCGGATTTGAAAGTACGCCGCCTCTATACGGAGGTGGTGCGGTCTATAGCCCTGAATGGGGCCCCCGTGTGGCACCGCTCGCTCGAGGCCGGCACGCCCAGCCGCAAGCTCTTAGGAAGAGTGCGGCGGCGGCTGGCATTGCGGGTCATACGGGGGTACCGCACCATCTCCACCGAGGCGGCGGGACTCCTCGCCGTGATTCCACCCTTCACTGTGGTGGCGACGGAGCGGGCGAAATTATACCAGATCGCCCGCTCCTTCCGCCGCCCGCCGGAGGTGGTCCGGAGGTCCGATTGTCCGAGCCCTCCTGCCCATATTTTATATATGGTGCAGGAGGCGGGGAAGGTTGACCTTCCGCCTCACGCAGGTGCTCTCCGGCGTGAGTGTTGCTTCGGAGAGTACCTGCACAGAATGGGGCGGGAGCCGACTGCGCAGTGCCACCACTGCGGCGAAGATGTGGACACGGCGCGGCACACTCTGGAGGAGTGCCCAGCTTGGGCTGAGCCGCGGTGGAAGGGTGGGACCTCTCGCTGTCGACCGTGGTCGACCACATGGTCGACAGCGTGAGGTCGTGGAAGGCGGTGGCCTCCTTCTGCGATGATGTTATTAAGCAGAAGGAGGCCGCCGAGCGAGTCCGGGAGAGAGACCCGGGCTCGGCGAGGAGTATTTGGGCGCGGGGGTCTCCCCCGCGTCAACGGGTGCCCCCAGTGGTGGGGGCGGAGTGGGGTTGGCGCGGGGTGTTTCCCCGCGCCCTGTTATGCCCCACCATTGGGGGCGGCGAACTTGGGGGCCCGGGGCGTGAGCTGACCCAGGCCCCCGGGGGGAGCATAGCTCCCCCCGTGATAGGCCAACACCCCCCGGGTTAGTTTCCCGGTGTGGGGGGGTGTCGGTCCGTCCCTCCCCGATTGGGGAGGGGGATCCGTGGGGGGTTTGGGGAAAGGAAGGGTCGGGGCGTGCCGGATCGCGCCTCCGACGGCCCTTCCTTCCGGTGGCGGCGTCTTCTTGCCTCGGCCGGGGCTGGTTCCTTCGGGATACCGGCTCCGAGCGGGGCACGAAGACTCCGGGAGCTGTGGGTGGACCGAGCTGGGGTTCGGGAAGCCCAATCCGAAGGCTCCAGGGATGGGGACACCGGGCGGGTCCCTCTGCCCGGGGTCTTATAGCGTAGGCAGTGGGGGAGGTTAACCCCTCAACCGAGGTATGATGATAGCTGGGAGGTGTCCTGTTGATTACTCGCGTGATCCAGGCACCTCCCCTTTAGCTTAGGTGGGCGTGAGGTTTTAGTGGGTACTCTCCGGGGGTTCGCCCTCCGGGGAGAGTCCCACATAACCCTGGCTTCCCCCAGGGAGTCGGGGTATGTATAAAACATTTCCTCACGATAAAAAAAAAGGCTGATCCAATCAAATGTAGGTGCTCCCTCGGGCTGCTGATGTCCTTTGGAACACTCAGCTACTTCTTCTTCGTTGTTTCGGTAACTCACGATAAAAATCGCGACAATGCTCAAGGCACAAGCGATATCGTAACTCGCGATAAAGATCGCGATCCGGATCGAAGGACCAAAAAATGTGGTGTCGCGTCGATCCCGGAATTGGGGAGAATCGGCTCACGACTGGGTAAGGGTTAACGGCGAATGGGTGTAATTTGAAACTCCGGAGAACTAGCCTTTATTTCTAAATGCAAGACTCGGCTTGCCTTCGGTAACTTCTAAACAGCTCGGTGTTTGAAGGAATTCGGTTCTCGACAGTTCTAGACAGCTCGGTGTACTAGACAGTTCGGTGTATCAGACAGTTCTATTGTTGTTACAATATTTTGGAATAAGGTAGGCTCGGATGTGGGTGTGGTTTTAGGAAGTTATCTATGATTGGTTGAAGGATGTGTTTGGAAGGTGTTGGAAGTGGTGGAAAATTAGGAAGAGTGGGAGTGGAAGGTACATTTGGTTACAGGCGGCTACGGCTATAAAACTATAAATTTCGGTACGCTAACGGTTCGTAGGTCAACATGTGGTCGTCAGCTGAGGTTATTCGGATTTTTGACTACGCCAAACTACGGTAGGTTTTTTATGGCGGTCATGGTCATTATGCCGCGGGTGGTTAGTCTAACTGACCTTCACGGTTGTACCGACGTCCCTTTGCAGAGGGGTTTTACGACGGAACAAGTGGTTTTGCAATTAATTGCATTTTATAAACACTTTTTTATTGTGTTTGCTAATATGATATTTATACAGGCAATAAATAGATAAACTTTTATCACTGTTTCAGGTACTTGACTACGGGAGATTCGTACAAAACTATCGCGTACAGTTTCCGTATGGGCCACTCCACAGTCCATGGCATTGTCAGAGAGACGTGCCGAATTATAACAGACACACTGCTGTCGGAGACGATTTTCACGTCCAGCGTGGAGAGGTGGGAAAACATACGGCAGCAGTTTTGGGAAAAATGCAAATTTCCCAATTGCGTGGGGGCCATCGACGGCAAACACGTCAATATTCAGGCCCCAGCGAACTCTGGATCACTTTACTTTAATTATAAGAGAACATTCTCTGTTGTGTTAATGGCTGTGGCTGATGCCGACTCAAATTTTATTGCGGTCGACGTTGGTGGTTTTGGGAAAAACAGTGATGGTGGTATTTTTGCCCAGAGTAAACTGGGACAAAGGATGAGCAATGGGGCTTACCCGATGTTGCCCGATAGTAATTTGCCGGGCACATCGGTCAGCGCACCTAATGTGATAGTGGGCGATGAGGCGTTTCCTCTCAAGAGGAATCTTTTGAGGCCGTACCCGGGCAGCCGAGCGGAGGGAAATGCCGAAATGACGAACTTCAATACGAGATTATCAATTGCTCGGCGGGTCGTAGAAAATGCGTTCGGGATACTGGCCCAGAAGTTTCGAATATACAACCGGCGAATCCACGCAAAACCTGAAAACGTTGACTATATGATAACGACAACGTGCATATTGCACAACTTCATTCGAGGATATGAGTCACCGGTTGGAGCGACGAGACGAGACGACAACAATATGCAGAGCGGTGACAATTGGCGGAGCCTGAGCCACTACGGCTGCAATTCCACCAGCGAGGCTTTCGGCGTGCGGGAGGCGTTCAAAAATTTCTTGTTCAGCGGGAGGGACGCCACTGAGTGGGAGTTTGTATTAAACGAATAAGAAAGTATAGTATAGTATATAGTTATGTATATCTGGAATAAGTAGGTATAAGCGTTAGGTATAAGTAGGTGTACGTAGGTATAAGTAGGTATAAGCGTTAGGTGTAAGCGTTATTTATAAGAGATAGAAAATAAGGTGGCTGTAAGGTATAAATAAGAGTAGGATAAGTTTATATTAAAATACTAATTTTTGTTACACATACGAATTATAAATATGAAAAATAAAATATTGTTAATCAAACCCACTCTTGCTTAATCTATCCTAGTCTAATTTAATCTAACTTAATCTATCTTAGTCTACTTTAATCTAACTTAATCTAATTAGGAATCGCCTCCCTCTGCCTCGTCCAATTCTTTTTGCTCGTATTCCGCGAGCATCGCCGCAAGTCGCATCTTGAGGAGCGACTGATGCCTTTTCGACAATGCAGCCGCTGCTTCTGCCATCGCCATGAAATTCATCTGCAGGGCTGTCTGTTTTGCTGGCGGTGCCTCCGTCCTCCTCTCCGTCCTCTTCTCCGAGATTCCTCGCAATAGTTCTGAGGTGGCAGGTACGACAATAAAATCAACACGGAAACCTAACCACACTCTGTTGTTTCGCGCGAAGTTTATTTCGCAAAGATATTGTTTACAACGGAATATTTACACGGCTATTTATACGTAAGTGTAGAAAAACGTACAACGGTGATCGCGGATCGTAGACAAAAATGACGGAGACCGAACGACTACTCTCGTCAGCACTAAGCGAAGTAATGAATGCCTCCGACGCCTTCGCAGGTCTATTTATCTGGTCCTTGAAAAGGACAGAGTGTCCCGCGGAAAAGGGATGGACAAAGGCTAGCGGGAAAAACCCGCCAGCCACGAAAATGTGCAACGAGAAAGTCCCTTGGTCGTGCGAGGACAGCCATCAGGTATGTACAAGTACCTGAAGTAGCTGGGCTCGTCACGGACCAAGGACATTTGCTGGCGGGTCGATATCGGCCCGGAAAAGTCTGGCTGCCAGATGAGTCGGGGGACTCATTATGAGGAGGCACGTACCGGGCCCAGGTAAAAATTCCAACAATTACTTTTATAGCCAAGGGATGCCAAATTCCCCGGGACGTGGTAGCGACGACGTCGCTACAGTTCATTGCATTCTGCCAGTGTTTCGTCCAAAAGCAAACTTTGTTGCTGTTTTCGGCTTGGCGAACTCACATCGACCTGCGGCTGCATGTCCCGTTCGCCAGGTCTATCACATTCAATGGGCGTTTCGCCCGTTTCATTACCTTTCGTTTCGGCACTATGTCCACTGCCGTCCTCGAGGTGATTTTCAAAGCTGTAAAATACAATTTGTAATATTTGTCAAATATTTATGAAATATTTCCCACCTCTGAGAACCCTCAGTGCTGGACAACAGTTGCCTTTCGTTGAAATGCGGAAATAGGAAGTGTAGGGCATCCCAGTGCCTATACTTCCGATGGCCGGTGTCCGCCGCCTGCCCACTTCGCACCGCATTCTCTTTCGCCCGGTACTTCCGGAATAAATCTCGCATGTTCTGCCAGCGTTTCCTACACGCCGCCGCTACAACAAAAATATTTTGCAGTTAACCTTTTGTCAGTGTGCGCCAAGGGGGTCGTACGTACACCACATGTACAGTCAAACGTATTCTTGTAGATAGGGACCTCATAAAAGAAACCGCAGGAAAAATAATTCAGGAACGTCATAAATAGCTATAACAAGGGTGTTATAATGCCAATACCGTTGGCATTCATAGACCGCATAAAAAATGGCATAGAAAAGGACTGCACAAAAATAGGTTTGACTGTTAACTAAGGAGTTATTAAAATACAGTGATTACTAACCTGTCTGATTTAGCTCGTCGCCTATCTCCCTCCATGCCACAGCCTTGTATTTGGCATCCGCGTACTTGGGGTGGCTAAGGTTGTATAGAAACTCCCGATTCCTCACGCATTCGATCAGGCGTTCGTCTTGCATTCTGCTCGACACTCGGTATCTGAATGGTAGGTGGTCGGAACTATAACTGATTTTTCCGACGAATTTCTCGTCACAGGTAACCTCATAAATAACCTTTGAGGGGGGGGGGAATACGAAACGAAATTCTATTGGGCTAAAGAACAGTGGACCTACCTGCATCGGGGTGCTCAGCGAGTCTCCAGCGGCCCATCGTGAAATTTTTGCACACGGTCAATCATATAAATTGTTGAAAACGCGTAATCTTAACGAAATTTTTTATCGCTCTTTACGTTTGTTTGTGGAACTAAATTGAGAACTAATATGAGTATACTAGCGAAATAATCCTATTATTCGAGGTCATTCATTTAGTTATTCATTACAGCGAGGGGCAAAACTGATTACACTCTATGTGAAACAGTATAACTTTTTTAAAATTAGACCAAACGACTTGAGCGTTTCTTCAGGCGTGGTGTAAAAAATTTGTGGACAAAATTATGAATTGTTCGGAATCGCGAAAGGAATAGCCGTAGCGACCATCAGCACGTGCAATAAAACAGTTGCCATACAAATGGTCGGGTCGGTTCGTACGACGCGAGCAACAGCGAAACTTCCTGAGAAGGCCGTTTCCAGCGCGTACAGTTAGAATGTTTTAGACATTGCATGTCTCGTCCTTTAGAATCTTCCGTTCCCAGCCTTAATAGCAAATGATGGCATCGTAAACCCCCGAGTTTCTGTAAGGTCGTGGCGACCCTTAATCATAAAACCTGCACGGTCACACCTAGCAGTCCCGCAAAGGTGCGCCTCGAGCGCAAGGGATGGTAGGGGTAATCAGGTCCAAGGAATATACCTGAATGAACAGCGAGTGTCATCGACGCTGTCCAATTTGCCTTTTTCATTTGCTCTTAGAATTCCTAGCAACTGTGTTTACTCCAAATTTTTTTTTGCGCGTCATTCGGTAAACCAATTTTTGTAATTGCTCAAGAAAAGTCATGTCGTTTGGTCCAATTAAAAAAAAAAAGGTATGCTGTTTTAAAGGGCGTTCGATTACTTTCGCAAGCCTGTGTACATCATAAATCAGGCCTGTCCACCACAAGAATGAAATAGTAAATAATCTTATTTGTTTTAAAGCATGCGTGCAACTTTGAAACTATTTTATTCAATGCAATAGATTTTTAAAATAGTTTTCAAAATAGTAATTCATATGAAGAATATTAAAAATATTTGGATTTCATCGCAGGATAATGGATAGTGTCACCATTTTTGGGGGGTCTATCGTTAGGTCCGCCTATGCCCATCTCAGCCGTGCCTGTAGTCCCAGGGTTTTGGCTCCGACGTCACACGCTACATAGTATGTGTGGCCGCTGTAGCTAATATTTCGACTGTAGCCGAAAATACGCGTGAAACGAGGCCTGTCCCTTGCACTCTGTTCCAATCGGCCGCGCATTCGTACCTATGCTCTGTCCAACGAGACCGAGGCAGTGAAGCACCCAGCGTGCGTCCTTTGCTAATTGTCTTGTAAGGGTAACTTCAACTCTGTCGCACTCGAGCGCCTATGTTTACGTCTACTGTCTCGTCTCATTGGACAAGATATAGATACGCCATCGCATTCCTGCCAGGGAACCTTCCATCTAACCATGTTTAGGCCATCATGGACAAGAATTTAGGAGTTTTCCATATACATACATTTTTTCGCTAGCGACCCTTACTTCAGAATGTCTAAAGAATATCCAGCAATTTTATGAACCTAAAATAATGAATAGTACAATAAATAGTTTTGCGGCTGCGCGAATTACAAAACGAAATTTCAAAGAGAAAGATGAAGAAACGTAAAATACAGCCATATTTATTCAAATTTTTTCACACTTGAACCAGTGGTAAAATTTGCAAAACAAAGATATTTCTAATATTTTTTAATTAAGAAATGACATTCACCAAGGAAAAAATAAATTATTTGAGAACAGCAGTCTTTTGTGATAACCCGGCTCAACCCCCGCCTCCCATTTTCTCTTGGAACACAATATACTTCAATGTCATCAAAATTCGAGACATAGTCCCCAAAAAATGATCGAATTCACATGGAATCCCTTCCTAATGTGGATATTTCCTTAAAAAAAAAAAATAACAACTATTCTCGTTTTTACAATATATGTATGTATAATTTACATACAATACAAGGATGTATGATGTTTCACCAAGAGGCAGGAAGGTTTCCTATTTCCATGGTATTGTAAAGGGGATATACCGATAGTTTACCTAAGGAACCGTGAAGGCCCTAAAAACATTTTTTTTTGTGCCATGCACAGCAGGGAACTGTCAACGCGCTCCCGAAAGGCCTTCTGGAAATGGTCAAACGCTCGAGATAATGACCTAACCGGGGCGAGCAGAAATATAGTTTGGAACACTGAAGCCCCGTCGACTCAAACCCTACACCCTGGTTTCGAATCTAGCGGCTAAACGTCCCCGGACCCGTCCCGGTCTTGTGTGGGTCGACCTTAAGGCGTCGAACATAACCACAATCTACGCTTGCAGTTTCCTCCAATCCCACTTCGACAGTCCTTCTACTTAGGCGCCACCTGATGAGCTCCAGCTCAACTAAACCTGTCACATTTTTGCTCTATATTATCGATATCATGAATTCTGAGGCTAGAAAGCCATGCATAAAAATGCTTGAATTCCACGGCACGCGCATCGTAAATTTTTGGCCTACTTCTAACGCTTATATTTCTAAATATCTGCATAATCTCGTCAGCTCGTGACCAGCCCGCACTAGATTGAACCTTCCTCTTTCGAATGAGCCCTTTATCAGCGACAATATATTCTTATTTAAGGACAAAAACTTGAGGCACGTAAAACCGTATTTTGTCGGTAAAGTAGTCACTCTACTTTTGGCAGTCCGGGCCCTTAATTCGGCGCTCACTCTGTTCAGTCCGTCTCAGGGAGAGCGCTCGCAACTATTCCCTTGCATAGGTAATACCAGAGGGCGGCCCAGTCTTCCGATTTCAACGCGGGAAGACGTCGGCAATGTTGCCACGTCACAATGTGGTATCAGCACGATGGATGTCCAACACACTACGCTTCGAAGAGTGAGAAGTACACTTATTGAAATATTCCCAAATCGATGCATAGGACGCGTTGACACTATTTGCTGGCCAGGACGAAGTCCAGATTTAACATCCCTAGATTTTTTCTTGTGGGGAATATTGAAAAATGTGGTGTATCGAGATGCACCAACAACTCCGGAAGATATGAGGCAACGAATTATCGCAGCGTGTGCTACAATAGACGCTCAAATAATAAGACGTGTTCTTCATGAAAACAGTAAAATATCTCAGCAACGGTAAGTTTTAGGACAAATACACTTTAGTACTTTTATACTCAAAATACGTCAATCTATCGAAATCGAGCATAAAAATTGGACATTCCATTTAAGAAAGCAAAGGTGACCTCTATATCTTCTCTACGCCTCCACTTGCAAGAATATCATTTATACCATATTATGTAGTTTCTTAAACCCTACAACATCTGTAAGTAACATATTCTCGTATTCTTTGAAATAACCAAGATATTCAAGTGGACAGAGCTCGTGGGACACACTGTATATATATGAAAAAATTACTTAGACAAAAGTTGTACTATTTAATAAATTAAATGTAATGCAAAGAAAACAATTTTTTAAGGTCAGTTTTTGAGATTTCAAGGTCACGAATTTTTTTTAATCTATATTACATTTTGTTGCTACATTTCTATATTGCGTAAAAAGACAAATTCAACGATATATAAACATATATACTAATAATATACTGCAGTGGAGATAAACGAGTTACAAAATTAAAAATTTTCGGTTGATTGAATTTTCAAGATGATCGGTTGATGGTGGGTACGCTCGCTGATTGGCTCCGCCAAGTGTGCGGGTGGTTACTAGGCCTGCAGCCAAGCTCGCATATGCGAGCCGAGCTCGGGTCGAGTCGAGCCGGGACTCGCTTTTCGAGTCGAGTCGAGTACTCGCACGATGCGAGCTACTCGCACCGATGCGAGCTACTCGCAACGATGCGAGCTACTCGCACCAATGCGAGCTACTCGCAACGATGCGAGCTACTCGCACCGATGCGAGCTATCCGCACCGATGCGAGCTGCTCGCAACGAAGCGAACGGCTCGAAATAAAATCAGGCGTAAAATGACATGATGCGAGTTACAGCGGGAAGATCAGCACATCGATATTATCAAGCATTTTAGTATATTGACAATGCTAAATGTTTGCGATGTTTTATTATATATTTTGATAGTGAAATGTTGATTCAGAATTTGTATAACCCTTATTGAAAATAATTATGCAATAACAACTATTTCCTAGATTTATGTAAATAACTAGATGTGAAGAACGGTATTTTATATATTCCTTTATATTATACTCCGGTTCAGTGTACAGTCGTAAAAATGTATTGTCGCAAAATTGTTTATAATGTTGAAAATTAACGTTAAACTTCGTTAAATAGTTTTTGAAAGGAATGGATATATAAATATTGTATAATATTGATATATATTTGTACGCATTCGTGCCAATATGTGCCAGTATACAACCTTTCACACAAGTTGGAAGTTCCAACAGCCTGTCATTCGGTACTGTGCACGTATAGGTGATAAGATTTAAAAGGGCATAGCCGATTAAGATGGTCAAAACAATTGGAACCGCAAAAAGATTCCATTTCAAACAGTATTGATTTCTTGATTTTCTGGAAATGACAGAAGTGGATTTCAAAATTCTTTTGACGGAATCTTACCAATTTTCACAAGCAATTTCATATCTGGCGGAAATCGTGGACGAACACAATAATATAAATATTCATTGCCTAATCAATGTTACTTCAATATTTTTAGAACATTAAAAAAATATTGTTAAAATCACATGAATAAATAATATAAGAAATTGAAAAAATAAAAATGATGTATGGGAAAAAACATTTACCACCGACGGGATAAGAACCCCAGCATATCCGCTCCTTAGTTCGACGCGTCTGGCGATGTTACAAAACTTTACGAACATTCTGGTATATATCACACAAAATACAATTTATTCTTTCTCTTAAATCACATTTCTTAGGTCAAACAATTACTTGTTTCAATTTAATAATGCTAAAAATTACTTAATATATATCTGCGATAAAACCAACAAATGTAACTTTCCTCCTAATAGCAAAAACGTCGAAAAAATTTGGTTTTTATTGTTTTTTGACGATGATGTCTCACAACAAAAAATCTAAAAAAAATTGACGACACTGCCTGTTATAGTACTTTAACAAGGAACTAAACAGTAGAATAGTATGTTTTCACATTTTTGAAGAATCTGCATTTTTCCGATTTTTTGGAGGTTTTTCATTTTTTTACGACCACAGTTTGTAACAAAAAAATCTGAAAAAATTATCAAAAGTCAGCCTTAGAATCCAAAATATGTCACATTTTTTCAGAATTTTAGGAAGCATCAGAGTGCGGAAAATACGCGGAGAAGCGCGAAATCTAATTTACCCTGTAACCAACCTCATGGGCAAGATAGGGGGTTGAAATTTTACTCAGAGGGGTTTTTCTTAGTCAGCTTTCGAATTGTTCATTAATCATTGAAAAACCTCTAAGGGCAGTTTTGAACATAAATCGGCTAGGTCCTTTTAAAAGGATCTGATGTCTACGTTCAACACTCGTCATACTTTCTGTTTAGTTAATATTTTAATGTTTGTAAAAAGTTTACCGATTTTCATCTCGAAATCATTTTTCAATCTGCAATTGTTGGCTCTTCTCCGTGGATAACAGTCGATCTTTTATACGATGGTCCAAAATCATGCTAACTACCAAATAATTCGTAGTGGCAGCAAAGTTCAATCTACTTCCTAGCTAGACAATTAACGCAATTATATAACGCAATTTTTCCTGAGTTTTCATTACATGTCATCTAGTAGCTGTCACGCCGACCAAAGATCACGCCGATCAAAGAGCACGCCGACGAACCGCCAGCATACATTGTAGACGCGGCGGCGACCTCGTATAAATACACATCAATATTATACAATATTTATATATCCATTCCTTCAAAAACTATTTAACGAAGTTTAACGTTAATTTTCAACATTATAAACAATTTTGCGACAATACATTTTTACGACTGTACACTGAACCGGAGTATAATATAAAGGAATATATAAAATACCGTTCTTCACATCTAGTTATTTACATAAATCTAGGAAATAGTTGTTATTGCATAATTATTTTCAATAAGGGTTATACAAATTCTGAATCAACATTTCACTATCAAAATATATAATAAAACATCGCAAACATTTAGCATTGTCAATATACTAAAATGCTTGATAATATCGATGTGCTGATCTTCCCGCTGTAACTCGCATCATGTCATTTTACGCCTGATTTTATTTCGAGCCGTTCGCTTCGTTGCGAGCAGCTCGCATCGGTGCGGATAGCTCGCATCGGTGCGAGTAGCTCGCATCGTTGCGAGTAGCTCGCATCGTTGCGAGTAGCTCGCATCGGTGCGAGTAGCTCGCATCGTTGCGAGTAGCTCGCATCGGTGCGAGTAGCTCGCATCGTGCGAGTACTCGACTCGACTCGCACAATCGAGCCGAGCTAAGCTCGGCTCGCATTTTCGGGTACTCGCACAGCCCTAGTGGTTACAGAAGTATGTGGTGAGAGGGTACTATCTTATCGGCTATGGTAACTATCGGCTATGGTAAATGAAGATGGTTATAACGGAACCTGTTGTAACGATTTGTGATGTGTCTAGAGATCTTGATCTCGGTCTTATACGTACGAAGTATAAGCACAGACGAGGTATAGGAGTAGACCAATCACCATATGGTGTTTCGTGTCTCACATGTAAACAACTGGTTCTCTTACGCCCTCTACGCTGACGAACGATAAATGTTGGAACTAGATCTACAAAAATGATTAAAGAGGGGTGGGGGCACTCACACGTGCCGTCGTCTCCTTACGTTGCTTTACTAAGCGCGCTACACACAAGCGTACCTCTATTCTGGCCGTGTGAGCTGCCTGCTCGACTGTTCGACGCGTTCCACCGAATTCACGTTACCAAAGTTTCGAGCGCCTGAGCCGCAATCGATTATTGCAATTAATTCCCGTTTCGGCGAGGCGCACATTTTGCTACAACTTTTAAAGTAAAAAAGATATCAATACGAAATTTGGACCAGAAATCTTTTTTAAAGATCGGGTTTAATGGCGCATACTGAAATATGTTCTATATTTTATAAATCATTTTTTTGTTGTTTTTTAAGACAAAGCCAGATAAGATGGTCAAAAGTGCCTCCAAACCAAATTAATTTTTAGTCGTACCATGCTCAACAAAAAATTACTTAAGAATTCATGAATATTCTACCTAATATCATACACGACTGAGATTTTTTCAGAATTTTTGGCTGCAAAATCGATTTTTAAACAAATCCGAAAGCATAAAAATGATGATTTTATATCGAAGTTTTCAGCTGACCAAGTTTATGTTATTATGTTATTTGTGTTTCATCGTGATTATTAACGTGTATTTTTTACAGATTTTCCAGATTATGCAAACATGTTTAAGAAAATTGGATAATTGGATGTCCAATCATTTGGAGAAAGTGCACATTTCGAATTGAAGTTTCAGAGATACTAGTTTTATAAAAATTCAGTAGTTAGATACTACTGAATCAATTTTTCAGAATTTTTCAGAATTTTTTATAAATTGTCGTTAAAAAAAACAAAATCAATTGTTTCGATGCCTTCTGTCCGTTTTGTAGATGTATGATGTAATATTGAACATTTTTATATTTAGGAAAACAGTGTAGAAATTTAAAACTGCAATATAAAATATTTTATTTGCGTTACATTTCAATATATGACTGTGACTCTCAACAGTTTCGGTTGGCGCAGGCCGGAACATCTCCGGCTGAGAATCTTTTGGTCCGGGATTGAATCCCGCATCGAGTGAAAGTTTAAACTATTAGATTTTTCAATATACCTTCATAAAATTGTGACGAGTGAATTGAGGGGCTTTCCCTGGTGAAAATATGTCCAAACTCGAGTGTAATCGAACAATTTTTATTGATACCACTGTCCAACAAAATTAAACTTTTTTCGAGTTTTGCAATACCTGTTGGGTGATTCTTATACACTTTGTCATCCTAAAACCGAATCTGAAAGTAGAATTGCTCCATCACGCAACGTTTTCGAAAAATTTTGGTTTTTGTAAAAATGCCCGATTTTGATACGAAACGACGTGTTACGCAAAAGCTAAACACGCGAGAAAGTTCAAATTTGAGTCAAGAGATAGAGGGGACTCTCCTCTACATATTCATATAGTCAATTATATTTTTATGTACTTCCTAATAGTTGTAAATGGTTGTTAAAGTTTGAAAATGTGCCGACGCGGGTACTTTGTACGCTCTATTTTTGTATTTATGTAAAAAATCCTTTATCTAGCAGGAATTTACTATACAGGAATGCATTCTACAGACATTTCTGGTAAAGAAACCATTCACGAAAAGTATTTGGTTCCCTTAATGTACGAGAAGAATCAGAAAATGTTAATTGACAGCGTGTGCGCGACGCGTTCGCGCCAGACGGCCATTGCAGCCTTTTCGCGACTCGCCAGGGCCGTCGCTATGCGTAGTCGACGTTGGTACCACTCAAGTATGTCTTTGCTTACTATGCTTAATTAAATACATTTTTTTTTGTCTTTTTGGGTGCCAATCATTACAAAAGATTATAAAAATACGAGTTATATTCACATTTCATTGTGGAAATGCTTAATAAAGAAAATTGACCGCAGCAATGCGGTGCCTGGAAAATTTTATTTTCAGTAATTGTTGTCTTATTTTTGTAATTGTAATACCAATGGACATTCAAGATTCTTCCGATTAAAATAAGTCCAAACACTATGTAAATGGGACTATTTTTTTCGATTTAATTGATCGAAGTACATAATTAAGACATAGATCGCTCTATATTAAATCGATAAAATCTCGCGGAAGTGTATAAATCGGCCGGACTGTTTTTGTTATATTCATGACGAAATTATTTTAAAATCAAAACAAGGAATACAATTCCAGCATTAATCTTTCATCAAGATATTTCAACAATGGAAAAACGTTACAAAGGAAAAGACTTATGTGCGGATGCTTGCTGATTACTGCTGGACACTTATTATTGAAAATCGGGATACCAGGAACAAACGTCAAGCAAGGCGGCAACATTTTTAATTTGTTTACATCAGAAATAGGTAAGTTTTTGTATTCAATTTTCTTTATTAAGCATTTCCACAATGAAATGTGAATATAACTCGTATTTTTATAATCTTTTGTAATGATTGGCACCCAAAAAGACAAAAAAAAATGTATTTAATTAAGCATAGTAAGCAAAGACATACTTGAGTGGTACCAACGTCGACTACGCATAGCGACGGCCCTGGCGAGTCGCGAAAAGGCTGCAATGGCCGTCTGGCGCGAACGCGTCGCGCACACGCTGTGAATTAACATTTTCTGATTCTTCTCGTACATTAAGGGAACCAAATACTTTTCGTGAATGGTTTCTTTACCAGAAATGTCTGTAGAATGCATTCCTGTATAGTAAATTCCTGCTAGATAAAGGATTTTTTACATAAATACAAAAATAGAGCGTACAAAGTACCCGCGTCGGCACATTTTCAAACTTTAACAACCATTTACAACTATTAGGAAGTACATAAAAATATAATTGACTATATGAATATGTAGAGGAGAGTCCCCTCTATCTCTTGACTCAAATTTGAACTTTCTCGCGTGTTTAGCTTTTGCGTAACACGTCGTTTCGTATCAAAATCGGGCATTTTTACAAAAACCAAAATTTTTCGAAAACGTTGCGTGATGGAGCAATTCTACTTTCAGATTCGGTTTTAGGATGACAAAGTGTATAAGAATCACCCAACAGGTATTGCAAAATTTTTTTGGTGTTGGACAGTGTACTTAATGTTGATAGAGAATCGAGTATTATTGGCAATTTAAGCTTTTATATTTTTAATGCGAATAATGTTTTTAATACGAATAAGTTGTAGAGCTTATCCCGATGAAAATGAGACCAAACACGACATGATTTGGACTATCTTCAATAAGATTGTAATTTTTATCGTAACATTACGTATCAATAAAATTGTTCGATTACACTCGAGTTTGGACTCATTTTCACCAGGAAAAGCCCCTCAATTCACTCATCGCAATTTTATGGAGGTATATTGAAAAATCTAAAAGTTTGAACTTTCATTCGTGCGCGATTCTCCATCTGCTTACATTGTATGCCGTTTGTCAGTCGCTGGGTCTGTGAAGATCGGCGTTTGTCGGACCTCGTCGCCGTTTATTCGAGCTGGCAAAAGTTATTCGAAGATTTATTCGAAGTCTTTGAATAAAAGATACAGATAAAAGATGAAAATTTATTCCAAGTTCAAATAAATCCGCTTGGAATATAAAAATTGTCTTTATTCGTCCGATAAATTCTCGTCGAATAAAATTATTTATTCGACAAAAATACTTTTTTTATTCGAAGCTTCGAATAACGAATAAAGATAAAATATAAAATGTTTTATTCGAATCGTTATTTACATAATTTGTTAAAATAGTGCCCAACTCTGTCTGGAATGCGCTATGCATTGGATTCCCGGTTGCACATTTTGCTATAACTTTTGAACTAAAAAAGATACCAAAGTGAAATTTAAACTGAAAAAATTAAAAAGAATCGGGCTTAATTTTGTATTTTTAAATAATTCTTTTTGTTTTTTAAATTTAATTATCCTTACATAATGTTCAAAACTACTTATTATAAATATTGTTGTTCAATCTTACTTCAATTCCAAATAATTAAATTTATTAGAATATATATGCTGCAAATGAAAAGCAATATTAGAAGTAGATTGAATAGGTAGCAATTAAATAGTCAAATGAAATTAGTGATATCGATGTCGTATTTTTTTAAATTAAATTTAAACTACGTTCTTACTTTTGGCTAATATTGAACTAATTTAATTTCTTATTATTATGTTATTACACTGTTGTAATTGTAATTGCACAGGGAAGAAGACTGATGTAGTAGAAAGAACAAGAAAAAAGTGTTTAATGAAAAAAAGTCATTCCATGCGGGATTCGATCTGGGACCAAAATATTCTCAGCCGGAGACGTGGCGTTGTTATTATTATTACATTACGTCTCCTTCGATGCACTCGCGTAATAGGCGTAATGGAATTAAAAGGAAACAACATTCTTTTGGTTCATTCATCATATAGTCTTAGAATACTCGACATGAGATTTAAAATTCTATCAACAACAGCGTCATTGTAGAATATTGGTTCCACAATATTAGTTCTGGATGATACGGTAGCATGTGACACGGAATGGTACGGGGGCTCTAGAGCCCCCCGAGCGTGAGACAAAAAAATACATTGGGTGATTGGTCTACTCCTATACCTCGTCTGTGGTATAAGTAACTTAACCCACGCAGTACGCCGGCAGACGTCACAACTTAACCTACTGGTAATACATCGGCAGACGTAACTCTAGAGCTCATTTAAATGTATAACTATGTATATACGTGCCCTCTATTGGAGAAATTGAAAGTGTAGAAATTGCAGATTGACTATCGAGTTACAAGCATCGTCGTTAGATGGTGGCATCTGATAAAAATCTGCAGCTAGCAGGCACTGCTGCCAATGCGTATTGCGCTATGTTGAGGAAACAAATGGGTAGACCCTTAGGCCGATATTAGACTAGACCACTGGTGGTGCAACACCGGGCGGAAACTGGTGGCACCATTGAATTGAAGGGCTTTAATAAATCGGCCGCTAGTGGTACCACCGTTACAAGAAACACGTTTATTTCCGCTGTCGATGCAACACTTTCGTTGGATTGTTTTCGTACTTTCGGTGCGGTGTGTTTGTGTCTAAGATTTATAACGAGGAAGCGATATAATTATATTATAATAATAATTATAAATAATTGGCTCGACCAATTTTTGATGGAGCCACGAGTTACCGTAGTCTAATAGGCTGCATTTGCTTCAATGTTCCAAGATGTGCTGAGATGTGCGCAACTTGGTTACGCCAGCAGTAGCCTAGTCTAATAGCGGCCTTAGACTAGGGATGAGCATTTTTATCTCAATTAAGACGAAACCGTCGCCACCACAGCGCCCACTGTTTCCTTCCAGTAAGCACCGTTATCGTGGGGCAACAAAGTCGCGAAACATCAGCAAACGCGACGAAGGTGCGCGCTGCATAAAAGAGAGGTTGGTGGAAGAAGCAGGCATTTGAGGGGCTCCTCCGTGCCAATCACTGGCCTTAGATCATATACAATACTTATAGGACTCGGCACAGATATAGGATATGCAGAGAACGCAGTGTTATAAGGTAACGGAGTGCAGTGAATCCGCGTTTTATGTCAGCAGCACGGGTCTTGACGTCCCCTAAGTTAGAAAACCACGATTCTTTGATCCGCGCCGAACGTAGAAAAAGACAGCGATACTCGTTGTCGGTTAACGTTCGCCGAGGACTGTAAATAGTTCGTCTTTCACGCTATTGGTTAGGGTCATAGCGGTGAAATGCTGCCGACGAGATCCTACTATTCTTTGATACAGTGCCGAACGTAGAAAAGGACAGCGAAGCTCGAGAACTTCTTTATTTTTCATTACTTTTTTATGGGACTTTCACCAACATATTCGTGGCATTTTTCTAATGAAAATGATACCACATATGATATAAGTCCGATGACATTTACATGTCTAATGAATGATTAAAGTTTCGGACGCAAACAAGGACAGGGTATAGAAAAGAAAGAGACGCAGGGTCGAAGCGTTCAGGAAAGATGAAAGACTGGCGTAACTTTGTTTTGCTTTGGTCACGTCCAGCGGTTCGCCGATAAACGCCTAAACAAGGACCATTAGTATTATCACACGGGAAAACAAAATAAGATCGAAATATACGTGACAACCCGACGCGGTTAAAAATACTCCGACTTATCTTCCTGCAAGACACGCAGATGAAGACCAGATTACAGATTAGACGCAAAAGAGGAAAGTATCAAATTACGCCGAACCATAAGAAAAGACGACGATTTCATCTTGGCAACACGCAGCTGACGAAGCAAGAAACATCGGGAAGATCGGGAAGCAGAAACGCCTAAATCAGCACTTCAAGAAAACAAAGGACCGCCCACACTATAAAAAGGAAACCAGCTCTTCAATTCGTGTTCATTCAGTTCAAAATCAGTGCTACTACTCAGTTCCGTTAACAGACCTTTGTACCACACACGCGTCGCGCCGGCAGTAAGATAGTTTCGCCGAATTTCGAAACCCCGTTGCGTGAAGTGTCCGCGTGTGCCCCAGCGACCAGCTGCCACAACCAGGAGCGCCCCTTTCAACCCCACAACCACGACTTGCGAGCGCCTACCAACGACTCGGTAATTTAAACGTACTATTAAGCGAACTGTTTATAAGTGCTCTAGCTTATGCGCTATGAGAATTCATCCTTGTATAATCTGATTCATAACTAAACTCAACATAAACCATACCTTTGCCGTTTTTTATATAAAATTTAAGGTACAATTTATTTGACCAGCCCTCAATCTCCCGAACCAAAGCCGGTGAACGCAGGTAGGTTCTAAACTGCGCCTTATCCCCGGAAAACTATAAACAGCCCCATCTGGGACGTAACACGACGTTCGAGTATTACGCGCGGATCTCGACTGTTTATCCACCCGAGGTTGTAAGACTCGAATTCACCGGTGTGAACGCGTCTCGGTAGCCGCGTGGCCGAATTATTACCCGCCAAATCAATATTGGGTAACTGGATCCGAAGTGATTGCGCGGTGGTTGTGTACGACTAACTAATTGAGAAAATGTCTTTCGGATGAGACTACGAACGATATCTACGAACGACTACTATGTATGTTGTACGACCTTCTGATGAGAACTGACGTCTGACTGCACCGGGGTCCGTTCGCTGGTCACCTCGTTGGTGTCAAACTCCTCAAGGGGATGGGCCCGAATTTTCGAGAGAATCATCCCCATTCGTTGATTAACCTAAGGGAGGGGGATCTTCCGGACAGTCCACCACGGTGTAGGTGGAAGTCCTTATCCCAGGTCAATCGTGGAAATTTCGGGAATTTTCGAACCGCGGGATCTCGGTACAGCGCGACGAAGAGGCCCAAGTGGCCTGCACATGTCAGTTCAATTTTATGGTCCCTTGTCCCGAGTGGACGGACGACCATCGGGTTCAGACCTTGGATCCGGGACTCCTGAGTACCTCACGTCTGGTACCCTTTAGAAATTGCAGATTTCTAAAATAGTGAAACACCCGTTTGGTCTGAACCAGATAGCCTAAGGGGCTACGAACGCGTGTCTCGGACCCTCACGGGCCTTGAGGATGACAAGGGCGTGAGGGCCGGGCGTGCCAGTTATGGTTGTAAAGTTCATAAGTTCGACCTTCCAGACTCTTGCCGAGGTAATTTTGAGATTACGGTACGAATTGAACAAAATATAAAACGGTTGCCGCGCGGAGTGGCAGATGTCCGATCGCGTCTCGAAACAGAACAAAAATTAAACTTTTTTATTATGAATCTGTAGCGGCCAGCTGCATATAATAAAGTTGACACGTGCAATGCAGATGCTGGAGAGGTTTTAGGACTCAGGCGACAATTGGAGCTATTTTTGAGGAAACTGTCAGGTAGAGTCATTAAGACGCCCTCTAGGGTAGCAATTAGATTTTATTAGCGACAGCCTCAATAGCCCTCGCAAAGAGTCATAAAAAACCCCGAATTTCTAACGGCCCAAGCCAATGGTACGGGAACCCCGCGAAGACAAAGGGCCCGTTACTTGCGATGCACACAGCATGTTAAGGGTGTGCGGCCAATGGAAATTCCGTTACAGTGTAATTCACCAGGGTGGGGGTGCAAAGACACCCCCACCTATGAAAGACCAAAATGTTGTATAAAAGAGGAGATCGACTTCAGTCAACAGCTCACTCTCGTCAAAATAGTCAGCCAGTAGGCCCGTGATAATAAACAGATTGCACGTCCGTCAGGGATTCCATTCATTACTACCGAACACCAACCATCCTTCCTAAAAATCATTTTCCTTCGAGACTTTCACCAATATATTTGTGGAATTTTTCGGATTGAATTGATACTAAACACGATACAATTCGGATCATATTTACACTAATTTTCTGTTATTTTAATTGTAATGGGAAGCAACTTTCATCGTTCATTAGACAAGTAAATAACCATCGGAATTACATCACATTTGGTGTCATTTTTATTAGGAAAATGCCACGAATATGTTGGTGAATGTCCCATAAAAAAATAATGAAAAATAAAAAAGTTTTATTATTGGATTAGTAGTCGTCTCCTGGTCTCACACCGATATACCTAATCCGTATTATGTTACACTCCTCTGGGACTGGGAACTGGGGATAGTTCTGGAACTTTTATCTGCTAGGCATTTGGGACATATATAGAGTTAAACACTGTATATGGTCTCAGGCTGGCCCAAGCTACTTCTTCCCCGCTGCCGCTTCACGACTCCCACTAAAGTCGCCTTCATCAGAGTCTGGCATCGTTCAGACACCAATTTACGTTCGTTCTGCGCATCTTCGCTCTTATTGGCTCCCTTCCCAATGCACTACGCATGCGCGGAGCGGACTGATGTGACGCCATGTCCGGCAGCGGCATTCGCAACCAAATACGCGGTGTGTCAAAGTGTTTTCGAAGCAAATTTAAATAGCGAAAGCTTGAACGCGTACTTCATAGCTAATATATATAGTATTTTATAGTGTATTTATACACGTAGTATTTATAGTTCATATGTTATATAGTTTGTAGTTTTTTATAGTTTATAGTTTTTTATATTTTATAAAATGGACAACGAAGTTCTTGGTCCGTCAAGACTGTCGCCAACAAAAAGAAATCCAACAGGAAAGGTAAGCTCGCGTTGTACGCAAAATATAAAAATATTTCTTTTTTTTTTTAAATCCCTGGGGACCGGCAGTGAACTTTCCGTGTGGCCGGCGCAGGTCCCTGAGGACCGGCACTATAATTTTCGTTTGGCTGGTGTCGGTCGGTGGGACCGACAGTATTAAAGTTAAAAAATAAATATAGTCTCAATGAAATGTGATCAAATAGCGAAAATAGCGCGACAAAGAAGAATTCCTTATTTCTTGGCGGTACCCTACAACATTGTATCGCTCGCCGGCTGCCGGCTGAACGGAAAGGACAGCAAATTCGGCGCCGGGCTCAACGTGTTAATTAATTAAAAATCTGTATTTTTTCTGTTTCTAGTTCGTTGGATCTTCGCAGAAGAAAGTTATTGTAAATTTATACAAATTTACAATGAAGGAAAATCCCGAAATAAGATATGTAGATCTTATTGCGCGTCTGTCGGAGATGACAGGCATTGGGCGCACAACGATTAGAAAAACAGTGTCAGAATATAAGACGACCGGCACGGTATCATCGCCTAATAAGAAAAGGCCGCGGATGAATATTTTAGAAAAAACTTCTGATGAAGATATTCTCGCGATCAGAAAGAAAGTGCACGACTTTTGGTTCCGGCGGGAGATACCAAACATGAAGAAAATTTTAGAAGCTGTAAACAGCGATGAGAACCTGCCATCCTTCAGCGAGACAACGTTGTATCGTCTTCTGAAGCGGATGGAATTTAAATTGGTTGTGAGGAAGCAGAATAGCGCCTTAATAACGCAGCCACACATCATTTGCTGGCGACAGGAATATATTCGAGCTATTCGGAAATACCGAGCAGATGGCCGTTTCATCTATTTCCTAGATGAAACGTGGATAAACGCCGGGGACTTCAGAAGAAAATTGTGGGTGGACAGCAGCGTCAGCTGCTCAAGAAACGCTGCAGAGAGAGGCCTGTCAACGGGCATGCCTGCACCTGCAGGAAATGGTAAGCGATTGATTATTTCGTACGTCGGATCAACAGACGGGTTTGTACCTGGGGCCCTCCTTTGTTTTGAGGCGAAAAAAAATACTGAAGATTATCATAATGAGATGAATGGGGACACATTTTTCGAATGGTTCCGCTCATTTTTGCCCATGCTGCGAGATGGGGCCGTAATTGTTATGGATAACGCTCCATATCATAGCGTTAAAGTACACAAATACCCAACAATGGGGTGGAATAAGAAACAAATTGTAACGTGGCTGGAGGGTAAGGGGAAAGTGGTGGACCCACAAAAGTTCAAACCTGAATTGTTTAAATTAGTCGATAAATACCGGCAACCTTGCAATAATTATGTTATCGACGAATTTGCAAAACAGCACGGACATATTGTGTTACGCCTTCCACCTTATCATTGCGAACTAAACCCCATTGAATTAGCATGGGCAAAAGTTAAAGATTACATAAGAGAGCGCGTAATACAACGTACAAGTTGGCAGATGTTTGCCAACTTGTACTTGAAGCTATGGAAAATGTGTCCGCTGTGTCTTGGCAGAATTTTATTCGCCACACAATAAAGGTGGAGGACAAGTTTGTAGAGCTCGAGCAAGTAACAGAATCCATTTTGGATGATGACAACGGCGAGTGGCTGAACGTGTCTGATGCCTCCGACTGCGAAATTTAAATAGTGTAATTTTTATTTTAATTTTTAATTTAATTTTCAGTGGGATTTTTAGTGCAAGTTTTAGTATAATTTTTAGTGGGATTTTTAGTGCAATTTTTAGTTTATTTTTTAGTGCAATTTTTAGTTTATTTTTTAGTGCAATTTTTAGTTTAATTTTTAGTGGGATTTTTAGTGCAATTTTTAGTTTATTTTTTAGTGCAATCTTTAGTTTAATTTTTAGTTTAATTTTTTATCCAATTTTTCCCACAATCCCCAAGCCATCCAATAATCCCTCCTTATCCATTCCCGATGGAAGAAAACCACCACCTTCTCGTGGTTTCCATTGAGCAAGGACACCTTTTTTTATAAACGAAGTTATAATTAAAAAGGTGCCGTTGGCCAAGAGTGTTTATATTATAATGTAGTTCTCCTTATAATAGGGTCATTTAGTCGTATACGAGGTTTGCTGGTATTGTTTTGAGACCACCAGTATAGACAACCGACCATTTTCCTTGACCGTAGCGTTACACGGCTGGCGATGCTTTTTTTGTTGCGCACGTAAAACCAATAAAGAAGTAAAGTCATTTTTGATTTTGCAGATGCCAGGGACGGTTTTATGGCCTAATCCTTGACGTCTGCAAGCGGACCGTCCTAATGGTTATTATGGTCGCCAACCGTGTGCCGCTACACCTACTTATTGCGGGCTGAAGTTCTGGCAATCGTCACTTAAATGACCAGGCCCTCAACCCGACCTCCTATGGCATGCACTTGGGAAGGATGGAATTTCCGCGTCCGAAAATTCCCACGTTCCCACACACCATGGTTGCTTCATTTACATTTTTCAACTAACAACGTAAAGAAAGAATTCATTTACATTTTCCGACATTATACAGTTAATTATCGAGGTTGAAAAAATTATATTACTATAGTCCAATCCTTCCTAAATGAAACAAAAAAAAATTTAGCGCAATCGGACAAACAGTTCCTAAGATAAAAATTCGTAAATGAAGCCCATTTTCGCCACTCATTTCCTACCCACTTCTTCTGCCTATTAATCTGTACTTTTGTTCTACCGCGAATATTAATCTCGCAGTCTACAAAGTATGGAGTAGGGAGTCTGAGGAGCTCGCAGCGCCCCCAACGTCTTCCGGGCTGCGCGAAATAGTGCCAGACTCTGATGAACGCGACTTTAACAGCGTCCTGCGAAAGTTGTATGCGTGTACATCTACGTTCTGCAGGAGTTTGGTGGGAAGGAACCAGGAGTGGGGAGAGGAATCGTCTGTGGCTCGCAAGTCGCAAGATGCCTAGGCTTGGTTTAAGGGTGTAGGTACAGGAGGGGGGTTGAGCACCCCTACAGGAAGGCTTGCAGAGGCGGGGTGATACTGGATGGAAATGTGCGCGCGGATCACAGATGCCGCCAGGAGCCTAGGGACGGACGTGGAGGAGTTAGTGGGTATACTCGGTATTGCACATCCCTATCGAGGAGTTCCACATAACCCGGTCCTCCCTCCCTGGGGAGGGGGGAAGGTCGGGTATCCGTAATGAGATCACCTCCTCGATCCAAAAAAAGAAAAGAGGCTTGGTGGAAGAGTAGACCAACAGAGGTTATGTTGCACTAATCTTGCACCATGTTGGCGGATTTGGGCAAACTGGGCTCCTACTCTGGTTCGCTCGTTTTTCTTTTGAAAGAATCAAAGACTTTGACTTGATTCGCCTTTGTTCCCCCGTGGATCGAAGACTTCTTCTTTGATTTACTTCATTCGATATACACGCTAAATGGAGAGATAGATGAGGAATTCTGATTCTATCTCTGCTCCTTTTGACTTCTTTTCAGGTTTCTTGTGAACCAAGCTCCTCGTGGTGAGACCCGAACAATCGGTATTATCCATCGATTTGATAGTGTACAGGGTGAACCACGAATCGTGACCAGTAGTGATTACTCTTTTATTAGCAGTTCTCCAACGCCGGAAGATGTGCGACAGAGATTTGTAAATACATGCTCAGTTAACAATGCAGAGGTCATGGAAAATGCTAAACACTCTTTTATTCGCCTGTATTCGTCATTGCAGCTGACGGACACCATTTTGAACATCGTTTAAATTAAGGTAAAAGTTCTGTTATGATGCTTACCGAATTCGTCTTGAAATCCTCTAAAAGATAGGCGTAAAAAATTATAGGTGTATTTGCAAAAAATTGAAGGTGACCTTCAAAGTTTCAGTTGACCATGCTGTGTAGATATACACTGTGTATAAATATTCTAGGTGAAAACGAATGATGGTCTGAAAAAATAGAGGCTTCGAGTTTTAAAATAAGCTCAAATTTGTTAGTGTTCTATGTTTTTTTTTAACGAAATTATCAGTTCAAATATTCACAATTATTCGAGAATCGGAAATTTAGTCTTCAAATACCTCTGGGATACACTGCACGTAATTTCGTAGAAGAAAAAATAACTTTGACACAGAAAAACAGCTCTTTCTTTAACAACAACGTATTTTGATATTCAAATCTAATTATTCGATGGGTTAAAGACGAGATAAGAGTGATGCCACGATATTTACAAGAGCTAACTAATGTTTTATACGTAGAGAAAAGAAGGTATTGACAATATGAGAAAAGTACATATATTTGAAAAATGAGGGAATGATTAGATATGTATATGAAAATCTACTGAGTGCGTACGACGATAATGAATATAAAGGATTAGAAATGGTCTTAAACGGTACACCGATCATTTATTGTTTATAATAAAGCTGATAGGTCCCACGGACAATCCAGGTGATATATCGTCCACCTATGATTTTACTTTAACCAGAAATGCATTCTACATTTTTATCGTACCTTTCCACTTAGAAATCATGCTACATATATCTAGTTTTCAATTCATCGTATAATATTAAGTACTGTCTGTTCGTCAAAACAAGATAGCGGAAGCCATAATAGCTGTACTCATCCTTCTGCCATTACTCGAAACTTGCAACATAGTAGTGAAGTGGGGCAGTTATTGTCACGTCAGCTATCTTATTTCGATAAACTATAAATAAGATCAGACTATAAAAGGATAAATGATTACATACCGTGATCGTGGATTAGAAATTAAAAAAAAAAAAGAAGAAAAAAGACAGAGAAACAATAAGATGGTTCGATTGAATCGCGCGTGATAGGATACTGTCTAATCGGTAACGTATTCGATGCACGAAGAAAAGGACGAGATTTATTATTTACAATATACACGTTTATCGTCCAGAACATAATTTTACTCACACAATAAAAACTTTTACATAATAATGGCGTATCACGTAGTAATAGTTTTCATTTAGGTGAATTGATCATGCTACGACACGATGCAACGATTCTTTTATACTCGTTCACGTAACAATGTGTATTCATATTCGTCGCCATTAACGATAGTGATGTACCGTCGGTTTACAAGCTTGTAATTGTTCACAGGCTATACATGCTCACTGTAAATTGTACGGCTCACAGTGATCGAGCTTAAATATTATAGAAATCGTGTTCCATCGTGAACGCACGTGACCGAGCAGGCACACGCACGTCATCGCGCCATTTTCAACTCCGCTTCGTATACTTACGGAAGTACGGTAATCGACGCGAAATTACCCGTATTTTCTGAACCCCGGGAACACAAATGATTGTACAATTTCAAGAAACCAATTCGATCTTATCGTTCGATGGGACCTCGATTAATTGGGGCTTGATCGTCGGTGTACTACATATCCGAGTACGCGAGATATTCGGTATTATATTTTATATGTATATTACTTTAAATTGATATATTTAGTAGCAATAAATCAGGCAACAGAGTACTATTACTCTAAACTGTGAGGAATACATAAACAGCATGTCGTCGACGAAAACAAAACTCAACGCATATCAGAATATCTGCGTTTGATGTTACAACTCTACGTACGTGTAACGAAAATTTTATACTCGCTACCGTTTCGGTAACTATGGTCAATTATGTACAGAATAGAAAAATAATTTTCAGCTTTTGCAAATGAATTTCAATTTTGGTACTTGCGGCGGCCGTCTCGAACTCGAAGGCACGCCATAGAATCTAAATTAGAATCTACGTCTCTACATCTTTTGTTCGAATCTCGTGGAGAGACAGTGTGTCCAAGATTTCAAATTGGTCAAAATATTAACATTAACTTTTTTGTTCTTGTAATGTGTAGAATATACGTATAGAAACAGACATTACCGAGAACCAAGGTAAAATTCTAGCGGATACTGTTTTACATGTATTTCACAAAATACAGACCATAGGTGTATTCATCTATTTAATCGAAATTCTATTTGCGTTTCAAATTAATTTCGTAAAAACAAGATGTAACGTCGTCTTTTCGATGGAGTTTTAATTATCCTTGCCTTACCTGTGATCCAATTAAATAAGAGGCCCCACTATAGTGTATTAAACATCGGAAAAAGTTCATGCGATTTTTCTTGTCAGAGATACAGAAGAACTTTTCGTAGTGTTTCACAAAAATTATCTAACAATAACGATATCATTAGACAGTTCGTTTAGTTGGTACTCAGTGTTTGTATTTTTCATTTCCATTTGGTGTTTCATTGTTTATACACGTTTGAAGATGGTCGAAGAGTTCGAAATGTATGTCCTCGTGCTAAATTGAAATTTGAGGATACAACGCAAGAGGCGTTTGTATCGTTCCCGACGAAGATTCTATTGTTAGAAGGACAGCAGAATGTGAAATTATGCGAGTACATAGATTGCGATCTACGCAGTGATCGTGCTCGTGTAGCTGCGATACCTACTCTATAATGTAGGTAATAAAAGGCACGGCAAGAAAGCGACTTCGGCCGCTCAGTTCTCATAAAAAGTTAGGTAAACGAATAATATCACATCGCTTTAAGAAGAACACATAACGTCAGTGGCGGATTTATACTTCTGCCGCCTGGGAGCACCTCAGCTCTCCTTAAAGAGCCAACTCACTCTTCGCTCGCTCCCTTTTACGTTTTCTCCTCGTAGGTTTATCAATAGCACAAAGCACAAAATCATTAGTACTACCCTAATTTTGTTCAACCTATTTTTCAGATATGAGGGGAGTTAGGTACTTGCATTCTGCATTCCTCTCCCGTAGGCTTTAAATGATTTCTTGTAATTTCATACAATGTCATTCAAACATGTTTTTTTTATTTTTAAATTGGTTAACATGTTCTCGTTTATTTGTTTTTATTGTTGTGACTTGTGCCTTTGATATTTTCCCAAAAATTTGCCGCCCCTGGATTTCGCCACCCTGGGCTATAGCCCCCTCTAAATCCGCCACTGCATAACATAAATCCGCACGAACTTCTTCCGGCACCCAATACGAATGTTACGAGTTTCTAGAAAGGTTAAAGGGATAATAGGGTGAAGGAGGATTATCTGTTTGAATTTCCAATCTATTTGTTTCTGGTAACAATATCTGTGGCTTCGGAACGTCGTCAGTAAAATTTTTGTTTCTCGACTTCACGACGTTTAATATCAAGCACGATTGCGTTGCCGTGTGTTCGGGTCGATCGATATGGAATATGGATCATCGTAAAATGGCTGGCCACGCGTGCGCGCGTCTGCGTCCACGTGCGCGCGATCCTTACTTATTTGTACGTAAAATTATTTCTCATTATACTGATGCATATCTAAACTTCTGTTCCGTTATGAACGGTTATTTAGAATATTATTTCCATGAGCAAGTAACTAGGAGAGCCTTTGTTTTTTTTTTATTTACTTCATTATTTCCATTTCTCGTCCGTTGTTCGCCGCTTCTACCCTTTTTCTTTTCTCTTCTTTTCTTTCTTTTGTTTGTTATCGTGAATCTCGTTTGAATTTGTTAACTAAACGACACGAGTGCGCGAGGACCACGCTTACGTCCCGTTGTTTACGTCTTTTTCTCGGCAGTCGACGCGAGCAATTCTCAAATTCTGACTTAAACGAATTCATTAAGATTAAACTTAAATACCCACTCACACGCTTTCACACACTTTCACTTCTATGTTTTTTTCAGTTCCATTCGCGCGCAGTCTTCTCCGTTCTACACACACATCGTCTTTTTCCACACAACCGTACTATTCTCTTAGTTAATTTCTTTTCAGTCACTTTCTATCTGGTTCTCTTTATTTACAATGGATTCATGCCTCTCGAATCGTGCACGCCGGATGCGAGAAAGAAACAGAAAGGTTATAGATGCAGTGGACAACGCGGAACGAAATCAACCCTCAATTGGTAGGGTGTAATGGTGGCCGTAGGTGATTCAGAATAAGTTTCATGAGTTACAGAAGCAGAGATTATTTAACTATTCTACTTTAGATAGACCGTAAGAAAAACGATGAATAATCTCGGGGCTGACGAGCCTACCGGCAGAAATGATAAAAATTCAATTCTTGACATGCGAGTCTATACGTATGTACTTCTTTTTATCAACTTCTCGTAATATGATGTATCATCCGGAAACATTGTTTGTAAAAAAGCTTGCAAAATAGTGTCGGCCATACCAATAAAAAACTTGTGTCGTACGTCACGTTGTACGATGATCCTCCGAAGCAGATGAATATCACATTCTTTACACTTTTCTCTCTTTTCAACTGTCTAGGGCAGAGCTGTTCAGCGTCTGCTTGTACGGCAGACCTGTCCAGTGTCGCCAGATTGAGACTTGTATCCTCACTCTAATTTCCCTTTCTACCGCGCTATTATCCTCGCTTCCGCCGCGGCTCGGTCACGTGACAAGTTTCGTCTCTGTAATGCATACTCTGGCACTGGCAGAGAAAGGGGAGCTTTTTCCGCTAAATTCATGCTCCTTCCCTTAATCTGGCGACACTAAGCCTGTCCAACCCGCGGCCCGCGGGCCACATTAAATTTGACCCGTTCTACCACTTCTTCATTTCGCTAAGGTGGGCCATGACGTTTCCCCACTATTTGACACAGTCGTATCGCCAGATGTACATGGCATTATTTCTATCGCGGACCTACTCCCATAATTATAACATAAGAAGAAGCCTGTGGGGGAACGGATAGATTGATGGCGGAGACCGTGTGGCCCGCGACGAAGAAGAAGTTGGACCAGGCCTGCTGTACTGGCAGCGAGTTTCTTGCCCTGAGCATACAACGCTGCACTCATTGTCACAGCTACGTGCGCGGCTACGGCTGTTCTACGGCCTACCCCAATTCCGCTAAGTCACTTGCCCGTAGCTCGGTGTCGCTAGATCAAGACTCTTTCCCCCACACTAATTTCCCCTTCTACCGCGCTATTCGCCAAGTTTCTGACGCGTTTCATCTCTGTCGTGCATACTCCGGTACTGATTGAGACAGGGTCACTTTTTCCCCGCAATTCGCCCTTCCACCCCTCATCTGGCGACACTGCCGTAGCTGTGCCCACGGGCATCGGCGGGCGCCCTCGCCCGCTAATAGGCGTATTGAGTAGCTCTGGTCTAGGGGCAGCTTCATTTTCTGAGGACTTTACCTTTTGTTCCGGTAATTATTGATAATCGAATTCAAATCATTACAACATTATAGGCAAAGGGACCACCAAAAATGGCGAGGACCACAAAACTTTTTGAAAAAGACACATGAAAGATATTATCCACTTGAAGGATTTTTCTACCATTGTTTCCATAATATGTACAAGCGTTCTGAACGGCTCGAAATGTAATTCAACATTCTACTTATTTTCTTCGACTTGAATGGCAGTTCAGAGTGTTTTGCTAAACTTATTCTAAACTATTATTCAACCTGGTTATCGACAAGTTCGCATTCCAGTATCTAGAACGAAAAGGTCAGACCAGTGTCGCCAGATCAAGATTTGTTCCCCCACTCTAATTTCTCTGTCTACCGCGCTATTCCCCATTGCTTCCGTTGCATTCCGTCTCTGTCGTGCATACTCCGGTACTGGCAACGAGAGGGTAACTTTTTCCTCTGAATTTGTGTTCCTTCCCCTCATCTGGCGACACAGGGTCAGACCGAGCGATCTCATTCCACCGTATCAATTGAGAACTAATTCATCCACAAGAACTCATTGGATTCGCTATGTCGTCGGCGTGTATAGATGTCGTTCTGTATATTACACATTAAATCACATAGTACGCTTTCTTCTCTCGATCAATTTTTTCTCGCCCCAAGGGCGCGGTGCAGAGAATCGATTGCAATAGTCCATCAATGATTCAAAGAAAGTATCGGCAAGAACGCGTCCAATGACGATACATTGTTCGAAACGTTCGCCTGCGTTCGGTAGCGTTGCGGCGGTTAATTGGAAACTATTCAACCCGGCGCGATTGTCGGAAATGAAACGGGACAAAAGTAAAACCGAACGAAAGAAAAACAGGTGCGTCGAGAGTCCATCGACTTTTCGATCTCGACGGATGTCTGTTTGCTTTATCAAATAAATGTACGTTTGTCTGGCATTCGGTGAGTCTCGAGATAGCCTAAAGTGTCACTTTTGTTCGATGGAATTTTCGATTTGAACCACCTATAATTATATACAATACAGTCCCGAGAACACGAGAGGATCCTTACAGGTGTGTGTGCTCGCGCGCGCATGTGTGTGTGCGTGTGTTTCGTCGAAGGGTTAAGATGGTGGTGATGGGGGAGGTCTACGACGACGATCGGCTTTAGATTGGAACGATCAAATGGTAATTGAGCTGATAATTTGTATACGTTCTCGTCGACCATGCATTTTATTCACATATTACAAAAAACGTTTTCTCATGGCGCACGGCTAAATCGTAAGGTGAAGGGCATATCGTAATTCTGACCCCTCTTTCTTTATAATATTCTTCACTGTGTTTGTTTTTTTTTTTTGGTTTTTTCGTTTTTGGTTTGTTTCGCTAAACTTAGAAGGAAGATCACTTTCGTCGATCGATATTCGCATTCTCTCCTTCACTTCGTTCTCTCGTGACTCGAGGCTCTCGTGCTGCGATCGTAGGGCACCTTTCGATCGAGTTTCTCTACAGAAAACACACACACATCACGCACGCACGCACGCACGCGCGCACACACATGCGCGCGCGCGCGCACGGGTGGAATCGGTCGATCGATCGAGCAGATGTCGAGGCACCCAAGCGATCGGATAGAATCTATAAAATCTCGGTGATTCGATAGGCTACGGCCGCTTCGGGCACACCCTCGGTCTTCTTTTAACTCTTTCTCCCTCTCTTCTTCTTCGTCATCTTCTTTTTACAATTTCCTCCTCCTCGTTCTCTTTGCTATTTTTCGATTTCTTCGTGGTTACTCTCGAGGAACAGGAACTTCCACAATAAAATACAGACCATAATGTTTTATGCGCTATCTCTCTCTCTCTCTCTCTCTCTCTCTCTCTCTCTCTCTCTCATTCTTTCACGCTAACGGTTCACGTTCTCTTTCGTTGACGCAATCACACGCTTACAGATCTAAAAGTCTAATACTATTGTAGTATAATAATGTTCGTCCCGTAATTGCGTAATCTCGCAACATCGTCCATTCTCGCGGATCGTTTCTCTCGCTTCTTCTCTACTGTATGGACATTATACGGTCTTTCTTTTTTCGTCGAATCGCGTTTTAATAGATTCCTCTCTTACTTGTAGGTAGTATAGGTAAATTTATGGGTGTACCTATATCTACCGAGTGCTGATATATAATGTATATGTATAATATATATATACATGTATAATATTTATACGCGTATACATGTACATATATATTTGTATATACTTATTTATATTTATACATTTATAATAAATTGTATGTATATATGAATACATATGTATTATATATACATATATATATATATATATATATATATATATATATATATATATATATATATATATAATACATACATGTGTGTGAGCGCGCGCGCGCGCGTGTGTGTGTATGATCACTTCGAGATGGTAATCATCAATGTAGAATGTATGATTTCGTGTGCATGTATGTCAGAGGTAGAAAAAATTATTATTTGTATAAACAGATTCAAGCGAAGGAACGAAAGACATTGTTTCAAATATATTCGGTATCATTCCCCCTCTTGAATGAAAACATTCTTGAAAACACTTGACTGCGAACGTTCTCTTCATTGTTGCGATTTAATAAAGCAAACATTTCAAAGAAGATAGAAAATATTTTTCACGCATTCTATGTTAAGTCGTTGTGATTATAAGTGACAGATCCTTATGAGTGTTGACCGTTATAATTGTGTATTAACTATTTGAGGAAAATCGAGACGCAGACACAATTCCAAACTCTTTGACGGCGCTTTTGAATATTGCTTCGTTACCGAAATACAGTGTTTACTCTATATATGTCTCAAGTGCCTTGCCGATAAAAGTCCCAGAACTATCCCCACTGTCGCGGGGTATACCCCGTGAGGGGCCGTGAAGCTCGAAAGACCTCGGTCGCCGAGGAGTTTAAATTTCTAGAAATGAAATTCTACCGTTCAAAAATTGGATCGAACAAAAACGATCGAATGAAAACATTGGTATAGAGTAAAATTTCTTCCCTCTCTGGCGTTAGTTTATGTATGTAACATGGATGCGTGTATCTAACAATAAGTAGATATTTCTGGGCTCTCTTTTTTCTCCAACTGATTTCCGTATGTTCGAGTATCTATGCTGTTTCTTCTTATCAATTAACGATCGCAAGTCTCTACAACATAATGCAGTTCTGTGGGTGTTATTAAATACATTTTAGAATTTGTTACTCTCGTCGAGATATTATTTCGTCATGCGATGCTTTTTCTCGTACTTTCGTTCTTCTTTCCGCTGTCGATTCTCGATACTCCCGTTCAAGCAGAATTCTTTTCATCTGGTTTGCACCTTGTTTTATTTTTTTTTGTCCTATTAGATTTTCATTTGTATCTCCTTTACTTCGGTCCTGGGTTCTGTCTTTTTGTATCTACTCGCCACTTTTCTGCGTTTGCCCGTGATCCGATCAATTTGTTACTCGAAAGTTAAGAATCGCTTTTACTATTTCTAGTTTCCTTAAAGAAAAGAAGAAAATGTAAGAACAAGTGGTGTCGCAAAAGTAATGTGTTTAAAAGTACATAACGGCCGTTAACAAATTCAAAGGTTGTTCGAATGTCTTTAATACGTAAAGAACTTTCGTATTTCATTAAATTTTAGATTAGATTCCTTATAGCATCCATTCATTTTATCTTTTTGATCTTTCGCAGATTCATTAATTATTTTCGATAAATAAGGTGACACTAATTGATTGTATTCGACAGGTTTACAAATAATATTGAATACCTTTCGTTTATAGGCTTCCATTAAAATATTAGTACATCATTCTGAACACTTCTTGTTAAGCTGTATAGATATTATACGTTTCAATTACAATTGAAGGTGTCATTTCTGTGCAATCGATAATGATTAACGATCAAATCGAATTATTAGTTACAATTATAAGTAATTCATTTCCGTAGCAAAAGTCAGATTTCTATAATTTTTCAAAGATGTGAAGTTCTCTTTAAAGATTCACTTATTTATGATATTAACAATTTCCATTCTATTTAGTTAGTTAATATCGATAATTATAAAGACTGTAAACTCTTCTAAATCCACTTTGAATTACTTTTTCATCTTTAATTACGAGCTATACAGATTGTCACAAAAATGTTGTATTTCTTCGAAAAGAGTGATGCCTAAGGATATTTGAAATAACTTGTTCCTTTACAAAAATCTTTTCCACGGCTTCGTTAAGGAGTTATTAACTAAAAACGCAGACCAATCAAAGCACGGCTACTCGGCATTGGCCGAGCCGGAATCCGTTTTCTGTAGCCGCGCTCTGATTGGTCCGCGTCTTTCGTTAATAAATCCTTAACGAAGCCGCGGAGAAGATTTTCATAACGGAAAAAGTTGTTTCAAATGACCTTAGGAATCACCCTTTTCAAGGAAATACAACATGTTTGGGACACCCTGCATACATTAGGAGTAAGGAACTAATAATCCAATAAAGAGAAGAACATATTAATATTAAACAGTAACAAACTTTAAGCTTCTATAATTCCTTAAATCCTGTTATTATAATTTTCATTTAATGAGATTTTATTTAATATGTAGGTATATTATTAGATTATAGCATATAAAATGTCAGTTCGGTACTCTTTTTATACAATACATGAAATTAAATGCCAGTCCATATTCCTTCGTTTCAGCTGTTTTTGTTGCATATAATGTTGAAAATTTCATGATTATTCTCTTTGTAAAGGTGCATACGTCGAATGCTCACAAAATGCAAATGGATTCTTTTATTGGTATAAACTTCGTTCTTCTATGATTAAAGCAACTCCTAACATTAGAAATAAGTTGGAAGATACTGTTAAATTTTTAAATTAAAATGTTATGATTTGTTAAAATACCTAAATGTCGCTAACAGCTTAAATGTTGATGCGACTGTAAATAAACGTAATTAAAACAAAAAAATATTTTGAAATGGGTTTAAAGAATTGTAATTTTACAAAGTGCTATGTCGAGAAAAATGTTATACACTTTGATTAGCAATGAATTGGCAGTGGCATTTAATGTGTATATATTTCTTATCAATGAAGATATCGGACATTTTACATATTATGACCTAATAATATAACGTGTAGAACAGGCCTGAGCAACTTCTTCCCTGCCGTCGCTTCACGACCCCCCCCCCACCAGTGTGCAGGTTACCCCATTACTGACCACTTCATATTACCCTACCGTGCTTTTATTTCTCCTGGAGACAACCTCCTATATAGGTTCCTAACCCCTCGCTCCTTTCTCCCATACTCCATAGGAGCATGGTGGGGAGTGTCAGGAGTGAGAAGAGGAAACGCGTGTGGCTCGTGAGCCACCAGTTGTCCAGGCCTGACGTAGAATTTTATGTGTTTATTGAGATTGAAGGTTCAATTAGATAATTAATGTGTACTTTGTATAGAATAAGTGATCCTAAACTTTTGAGTGGTAAAGCAGATTTCCTTTTGCATTAAGATGATTTCTTGGAAAGAAGCGTGCCTGAGTGCGTTATTCCACTAATTGTAAGAACCGGCGAGATGGATGCGCACGGACGAACGATCGTCATGAAAATATTTTTGATTTAGACCCCTTCTGATCGATATATTCTTTTCATATATTTTATATTTCTGTGCATTTTTCTTTTTCATAAGATTAGATTGCATCAAATCTAGATTTTTTTTTAGTAACACAACGTAATATTGTATTATGAAGATATTCAAACAGTCATTCATCTATCGCGATTCATAGAATTCGTTATTAAATATTAATCAATTTGAGGAGTACCTTTTAATAAACTATATAACCATAAACAAAATGTTCGAAACATTGAAAGACGTTATACCGAACTGTTAATGCAATATAATTTTTAAAATCTTTCATCTTTGTTAACGATACAATATTTTTATTTTTAATATTTTTATCATTTCTAACAAATGCCTTCGTCGCTAATTTTTTAATTCCACAACAATAACAAATTTTATAAACTCGTGTCAATTTTTTGAAGACTGCCCTGAAAAAATGATATTTCAAGTGCAACAGCAAAATATAGCAAATATTTTTGAGTTTATTTGAATTTTGTGCAGTTCGTATTATAATATATGCTGCACTAAATGTATCCATTTAACCATTTCCACGAAATCATTTTTATAATTTCACTAATTGTAAAATAAAAAATCTGGAACCAGTCATTTTGACCGCTGGTGGTAGGTTTAGTGTTAATATTCTGATGTATTAGAAAAATTGATTAAAGAATTTTGTAATTTTGTATGTAACTTGATTTTTATAGTGCTATCTGTAATGTAAATTTAGAAAATCCATGTTTCTATCTTCTTCTGTCTTCATGCGCAGAAGCATACAATGTGAAAGGACGCGAATAATATTAAAATAATCAATGATTTCGAAATTCAATAATCAGATGCAGGACATCTTTACGTGAATAATAAAATTAATATCCGTTTCAAATAAGATTAAATATCGCGCGTAAAGTTACCTTATGCTTTCCAATATTCATGAGAAATGAAAAATTGTTTACACGTCGAAAATAGAAAATAAATTGTAACATATTTTGCGTTGTTTACTTTTAAATACACAACTCTACATGACGTTAGAATTGTTTATGCTGGGTACAAATCAAGGTAAATTGTAATAAATTTTCGTTATATGATCTTTCGATCGCCAATTAAATGTTACCCTGCGATTTAATTAATTAATAATTGGAACCGTTTAATTTTTCCCTGAACATTGCAAAGTTCAAACGTGGGGTAATGTTACATGATGATGTACCTAATGCTTTCAAATAACTACTGTAAAATTAATGAACAATAATATTTTTAATACTGTCTTCTGTTATAATAAATTATTTGTGCATGGCACAGTAGGCGCATGATCACTGTGAAAAGTCAACGTTTCAATACGTTCGTTTTCGAGTTATAATTGTTCAACAAAAAGATTATTGAAAAATTACAGTAGAAATAAGAGCTTATTCGGAACGTCGTTTGCAATAGTAAAATACCGCATCACATGTATTTCGATTTTTATAATTTCTAGTTTAATAATAGAATGTACTTCATTTTGCTTAGAACTTCTTAAGAATCTTTAAGAACGCTAAACAATATTTTCGATAAAATAGTCACATTGCACGCAATATTATATTGCACAAAAGTATTAATTAATCAAGTACATATTTCTAATTTACAGAAGTAAACTACATAAATATCTTAATATTCTAATATTTTCCGTCCATTTTGTGTTCCATATTTAGATATTTTCAATTAGCGTTTCATCAATTTCATATACAGATAAGGTATGAATCAAGGAACGATTATCTATCTGCGCAATGTTGAAATTATGAACACACCTTCGAACTGTGCAATATCCGTCGCAATCAATTACCTCCAAAATTAGTATAGGTGAATTCGTCAAAGCAACGTCAGTTACGCGATCGGTTCCGCATTTAGTGTGGCGCATTGTTTGGCACTGATCCTCCCCGATCCTTCAATTTCGTAAAGCAATGATAAACTGAAAAAGGATGTCATTGAATCCGTGTGTGCAAGTCTGAGAATAAAACTCAAGGTCTGTTGCTAACATTATAACATATATGTATATACAACAAATTCTATACATATGTGCGACATCATACTGTATATCAGGCTTGGGCAACTTGCGGCTCGCGAACTACAGACGACTCCTCTCCCTACTCCTGGGTCCCCCCACCAAACTCCTGTGGAGTGTAGATGTACATGCATATATTCGCGGTCACGCGAGGCAACGCATGAAATACTCGATAGTGGGGGAACCGGTACACTGGAAGTGTGAGTCGTGAAGCGAGAGCGGAGAAGAAGTTGCTCGGGCCTGCTGTAGAGCTGTTTGAAAACTGTTCTCGATCAGTAGTAAGACATAGGAGCCAAATAGAAATTTCCTTCTTTCTTTAACGACTTTGAAAATTCTATGTCAATATCTTCTAATTCTTCTAATCTTTCAACCATTTTACTTTTCTCCTACTCATTTTTCAAATAAACACATAAAATCTCCGATCTAATGACAACAAATTTTATAATGTGACGTTCGTTCTTCCAATACATATAGTTTTGAGATGGAACACAGATTGAACAACAAAGTCTATTTGAAGAAATCACAAAGCGATCTGGATGTCAAAGGTTTTCTCAAAATTAAAGGCTTTATAGTTGACAGTAAAAACTTAAGGTTTCCAAATCAAAATTGAAGACTTGAGAAAATATAGAACACGTTATGTAGATTATTCATAACATAGTTATCCAGATTATTCGTTCGATTCAACCTCAATGTTCTTTAACACGTTGAACGCCACGTCAGCCATATGTGGCTGACGGAATTATTTGTGCAGGTTTTAAAATGAATGTTTACGTTGATATATTCATTGTACTAAACTTAATTAGGATCTGTAACATGCAAGAAAGTTGGAGGATTACTCAGTATCGTTCTTTGCAATTTTTATTTCATTAAATAACTTATTTTGACTTTATGGAATTTTTGGGGTTTCTAGTTTGGCGTTCAAAGTGTTAAGCAGAGGAGCGTGTCAAGGCAGTAAATCATTTTCAAGATGATACTCAGAAAAATTTGAAAAATTCTGCTACGGACAAGTCTGTCACCCAAATTAATGTGGAAGTTTTCTATCATAGCAATGTTTAATACAGGTTTACTTGCGGAAAAACAAAATATAGTAGTTTGTTATTCGAGCTGTGTATAATTTTTTATTGTTACAGTCCTAGAACTTTATTACCAGACCATGCGTAGATACATCTAGACGCGTGTGTGATTTTATTAGGTTGCTGCATACGAAATGTTTGATTTTAAACGAACACAACTGTTTTCTAAATAGCAACTAATTGGTCGAAGTAAGCACCATTGCAATGAACACATACTGTCAGCAAATTACAGTAAAGTCTTGATCTAAGCCCAAACCTCTGGTCCGTGCTCTGACATATATCGTGTAGGGCTATTGTTTTCTTGTGACCGTGTCGACCGTGCCGAACGTAGAAAAGGACAGCGCGTGCAAACACGGACCGGACCAAGGCGCACTACATACCGTCATTAAACCAGGAAATACAGTTGAGATTATATCGTGTTTAATGTAGTTTTAATCAGAAAAATGCCCCAAATAAGTTGGTGAAAGTTCCATAAAAAAATAATGAAAAATAAAGAAGTTTTGTAATTGGATTAGTAGTGGTTCACACCGATATAGCCGACCCGGTTTTGGATTACGCGACATGTTTACACTTTACAGTACGTATGCCCTCCAGTGGTGGGGATAGGCGAATTGACTATGGTCGTGTAGCTCCATTCGGCCTAGGTCAAGACTTTACTGTACTTCTCTTTATGCATGAAATAGTGCGAGCAATTAATCTAAGATGTTCTCAAAATGCAATTAAATCGGTTTTCCTGGAGTTTGAACTGGTTTTCTTTATACAATTAATTTTTCCGGATTTACTTCGACGACCCTTGTAACATCGACGAATAGCGTGTTCAATATGTTTATTCTTCTGTTCGAATAAAAAGAGTGAAACGTTATCTAAATAAAAACTGAAGATAAAGTTCTGTTTTGTACCCTAAAATGGTACCTATAGAACGGTAATAAATCTGTATACTATAATAGCGTTTTTTTATAATATTGCTTTACAACATGTGATTTATAAAATCGGACATTTCATATGCAACAACCTAATGTTTGGTACGTCAGCGTCGTCGACTTTGAGCGAATTGGAGCAGGGGATGAGAGGTGCGTAGACGAGGGATACAAATGATTTTATGATCAAAGTGAAGGGAAACGGCGACTTAGAAAACACGGATATGGTTCGACGCGTATATCGTTTGTCAGGCGGTGCCGAATCTATTGAAATATTTGACGATTGTTTCGTCCAAGAGCGAACCATATGCATAAAACATGGACGCGGCTCGGTGTCGGAGGCTGCGCGGATCTTCTGTCGTTGGCGAATAGATAACAGCGTGCAACGAAGATACAACGAGGGAGGGGGTGGCGGCGAATGCTTTAGTTACAAGCTTGGGCTTCCTTGCTGTCGATCGATAGTCGGACCGAAAACGTCGATGCTCGATACGCTTCTTAAGGCGGATGGTTTCTCTTGCTTCACTGTCCGAGTCGTTTTATACTTTTTAAATTTTCCCATGTTCCGCCGAGCTATCGCCTGCACATGGCCACGATTGACTAAAATGTATATTGCAATATGAAGTTGGCAGTTTTCATTATAACGCGATTTGAAGTCACGTGGTCTTCTTGTGTGCACGCCCGGGTGAGATTGGATTAATTTTCTTTTAATCGTCTCGACGACGATGACCACGGTTTGCCCGCTGATTCTTTCAGATCAGTGCTCCACGGATTAGCGCACGTTGTCGAGCCATCGATTAAGTACTCTCGTATTCATGTCAGGGTTCGTAACCGTGCCCGAGAGTATTAATAAACATTACACGGGATTCTTTAGGATAGTTAGTACAAACGGTAGGAGATCGCATTGTTGCAAAAATAATGTTACAAACCGAGATGATTCTGTTTTGGAACTTTGTTGCGTGAAGGGAGCTTTTGTAACATGTATGAAAAAAAGTTAACGAAATTCATGAGAATTATGGGAAATTTTTGTTACACTTGGAAAATCTTGAAGTGTGTTTCCAATAAAAATTGTCATTCTCGCGAAGACCATGAGAATCTGTGAAATTTTATTCATAGATGATTGTTGGTTATTATTACAATTATAAAATGCTCCTTCACGCGATGAAGTTTAAGAAAGACTGTTCCGATATTGTTAGTGTAGTAAATACAATTAAACACTCTGTAGAATAAAATCTTTTACGTTAGATTTTCGTCAACTTTTGTCTCAAGACCGAAACGTTGTGCTAAGACAATTTAGCCTGTATTCTTCATTTATTTTTACACGTTGAAAGACCAAGCCCGTGTTGGTACCATTCTTTTTGATGTTACAACTGTTGTTGGTGAGAAAGATTTTTACTTTTATCTGAAAAACTGAAAGAGGTACAATGCAAAGTGAGTGCAATCTTGAATTTTGGAAACCGCAACACTTCATTTAAGTGACCGCTTTTATGTTGCTGTTTTTATAATCAATTATCAAATTCAAAGTTTACTAAATAATCATGCATAATCATTCATTTTTGTGTCTTGTTCATTGTCTATGATACAACAGGTCCGATAGATAATTTAAAATTCGTCATGGAGTATACGTACATCGCAGTATCTGAAATTATTGAAATCCCAACATCCTTTTTGGTTTGAATTTTTATTTAATCATCAAGAATTTTGTAAAACACATTTTTAATGAAATAGTTTTTATTTTTTAGTATATACAAGACTTATAAGAATTTGTTATGTTGCTTTTCACTAAGCCTCTTGGCGGCAAAGAGGAGGATACAAAGTACCTAGATTCGATCAAAAATATTGCTACCTTGTATTGTAAAATTTTTTATACTTCAGAGTGTTTCCAATGGTCAATATTGAACAAATAATTTTCAATTACATTAGTATACAATTTTTCAATTTTTACCGTTCTTATGTACAAAATATATTGGGAATTTATTAAGTAACGCTGGAAATGATTTAAACGATGCCAGTAAGTAAGAAATAAATTACAAAATCAATCACTTATATTGTTACTTGATATCTTTAGTATTTCTGGTGTGAAAATGTCATTGGTGAAGTGTAGTAGAACCTCTCTTATCAAAATTCTCGATATGCACGTATCTCAATGATGTGGGGGATTTACTGAAAAATATAAACATGATATGCAGACATGCATAAATATTTCAACTAACCGAACGATTTTCGAGAAAAATGATAGAAAATTAAAAATTTAGAGCAAACATTGATTGATTAGTTAATAATAAATTCCTTGATACAGAAGGTTCCAAATTACAACGTAAGAAAAATAAGTGTTTTATTATTAAAAGATTCACTTATTCGTACACCCATGGTCTGTTGATTCAGATAATCGAGGTTCTATTGTAATAAGGATATTTCAAATGAAAATGATCCTATGTATGGACTCCTTTAAACGTTTTTTAATTTCATTAATTAACGTTCTTAACACGTATAATTCACAATCAATTAAAAGACTGTATTAACAAAATTTCTTGACTGAATCTCGTTGTATTTCGTTCATTGTTCACGTTGAACAGATATAACAATAAGTTATGCCAATTTCTTCAATGTTAAACTCTATCTTCCCGCGGGTTAACATTGATTCACGGTTCCAATATGGCGTTCACTAACCTATGGAGTACTGTACCACGTGACAAATCTTTACGCTAAGGCGTTACAAGAAATCATTGGTCCGAACCGAAAGATGGGCATCTAATAACAAATTCTCTCGACGCTTGGCAATTGAAAAATTTCATTTTGAGCAATTACGTGTTTTTCTAACCTTTGATTTTTATCGAATAATCGGTTCACCATGCAGAGTGGCGACGCAACATATCAACGCACAAACGATACGCATTACGAGTTGTACAAGGTTTCCGTCACATCAATCTTCTTATAAACTTTATCAGCAAATTTTACAGTTAAAAATCAATGGAATAATAAAATATGTACTTCGTACTATGTGCTTCGTTACGATTTCATCGAATTTTGTCGCATTCAATATTCATTTTGCAATAAACTTATTTCGAATGTATATATCGGCATACTTTCTCTTACAGATCCCCATAAATAAAAATCGAAAAATATAAGAACAGAAGATTTAGAAGATCAGGAAACAGGGCCCCTATCCGATAACAGCGATATTGTACTATACTACATATGTACAGGGTGTAAAGAAATGTTTGGTCTTGGCTGCCATAGGCGTATTCTACTTCTTCGGATCGATGAAGATCGGTAAAAAAAATGTTGCTGCAAAATTGTCCTTGACCTTGAATTTCAATGTCAAGTTTTTGTTTATTGTCATGATGCGTAGGATATAATGCAATAAAAAGAAATTTCACCTCGAAATTCAAGGTCAAGGACAATTTTGCGGCAATTCTTTTTTACGGATCTTCACCGATCCGTAGATGTAGAATACGCCTATGGCAGCCAAGACCAAACATTTCTTTACATCCTGTACAAATGCATCAGCTACCTCCGATATCAATAAGTAATATAACGGTGTCTCTCACGTTTCTAATACTTTCCGTACTAACTTGTTGTACCAATTATAAGAAATATGAGCTAAATACATTAGTTATTTAACAGTTTCAAGAAGATGAAAATAATACATCGACATTTTAAAATTGTTTGAATGTTTTCACCGTATTAAATTTCACTCAACCATTTCTGTCATAAACGCATAATGATTGTGCACTATCAGACAATTAAATTACACCACTATCTGTTCATAAACATTCTAAAATCTTTGATCCTTTAATCGGTCAGTTGTAATTTAACGTACTCGCGTGAAATATGAATAGAACTCAATTCGTTAAATAATAGTAAGCTCCAAAAGTAGGTGAAATGTTTTGGATCTTGCGACTTGTTGGCTCATTGAAATTATCATTGTTATCGAAACGTTTGTTAAGATATCCCTTAACTGTATATTATACAATGAATCGATTAATGTTTAATCTGCTAGATAACTGAATGTGTTAATATCACTTAGAGAGCCACTTTTAGGATTCATTTTCAAATATAAATTATAACGACGAAGCTTGTACGGAAACTCGTTGGCTAACCCCGTTAATTTCGAATTGCGTACACGACTTTGCATGCTGATCGTTTATAGTTGTGATCAAAAACTGCGTATAGATCCGAACGTCGTAGTCATCGTCGTCAATATTATCATTCGAGTCTCTTTGGAATATATTCTCACTCGCTGCACATCCAATCATCGAACACGCTTTTCATGATTAATTGAATATACCTGTATTATTATATATAATATAATATACGTATATATATATGTATACAGGGTGTTCTAAATAGGTCGGGAAACCTTGGAAGGAGGGTGGTTCTTGCGGTCATTTGAAGTAACTTTTTTCTTAGCGAAAATTACCGCTTCAGCTTTGTTAAGGAATTATTAACGGAAAACACAGACCAATCAGAGCGCCGCTATGGCAAACGGGTTCAGGCTTCGCGACAGGTCCCGCTGAATATGGCGTTGTCGTTGGCAGAGCCAGCTGCACTTTGTTAATACCTCCTTAACAAAGTTAAGGCGGAAATTTTCGCTAAGGAAAAAGTTACTTCAAATGACCTCAGGAACCACCACTTCCAAGCTTTTCCGATATTTTTGAGACACCCTAAACATATACAGGGTGTTTCGTAAATGTTGGGCAAAACTTTAGGAGTAGATTTCTAATGCTTGGAGAAGACAAAGAAGTTATATTAACATAGGTTAAAATAATAGTTTCTCAGTTATTAAAGTTTCTGTTCCACGATTCTCGTCACATCGTCTTAGAGGAAATGTTCAATATGTCCACCTCTTGTTTCAATACAAGCCTCAGCTCGTCGTCTCATTGAGCTCCGAACACGCTCCCAAATAAAGTATAAATTCTAAACAAGAATAATACACCTCGATAATGTAAACATAGACCGGCGATTACTTCAAAAACATTGTTGATGCCTTTAAATGCCTTCAGATGCAAAAAACTTTAATAACTCAAAAACTAATTTTTTCCGCACTTATGTTGATATAACTTTCTTTTGCTTCTCCAAGCATTAGGAATCTATTCTAAAAGTTTTGCCCACCATTTATGACACACTCTGCATATAGTATGTATATAAATATACATATCTGTACTTCTCGAGTCCTTCTCTCACCTATTGTTTCCGATTTCAGACATTAGCTACCGATCGAACGAACAAACGTACGTACTCACTTCGGTCCCCCGACGTGCTTCTCTCCAGTCTACTTTATTTTGTTTTTGTATTTATTCCCCTATACTTTAAAAGTGATTTACCTAAATATGTGCGAACAGTCACATTCTCGTGTGTACTACAGTTTTTGCGTATATATATTTATATATATATATATGTATATATATGTATATATATATAATATGTATATATTACTTCGCAAGGTACTCTCTTTTTTTTTCTTTAACGAATACAATCGCTCTGTATAAAACTTGTATTTACAAGATGACCGATTTGTATAGTATTTAGTAGGTTCCTATTTACTTTGCCTCGCCTCGTCCTTTTTATTTCCGGTTTTCTTCTTCCTTCTCTCCTTTGCAGTTTTTTTTCACCCATTCTCACGTAATCCCCAGATGCTTGCGTGTCGATAGTGCTCTTTCGGTGATTAACGATATTATTTATATTTATATCTACATGTATATGTATACATACATATATGTATATACATAGAGATAGTATACATACATACGTATATAT